>NC_133032.1:31897500-32497500 GCF_048771995.1 Taeniopygia guttata | reverse complement strand
AGGGATCCCAGCTGGGATTCTGAGTGTCTAACCACTTACACTGGCACAGAGCAGGATGTTTATATTTTTAAGCTCTAAAGCTCTACACAAATAGGCTGAAGATTTAGCAAGGACACAATAATTGCTTTTCTTTCAACAGCAGGTGACATATTCCCACTGAGAAAAATATAAGCCTGCTGCTTTTAGTCATAACACGAGCAACAGGAGAAAAATAGATGAGAAGGTGGGAAATGTCACCAGTTGTGTCTTGGAAAACATGTTTGCAGGCATGAGCGAGCCTCTAAGTGCACAAAATTAAAACATTAAATGACAGGTCTATGTTTATTTTCCATGAGCCACAAGTCCCATAATTTTATCATTTAATAATAATAATTATCTGAAATATTTAGATTTCAGAGAATGGGGGGAACTGTTGTTCCCTTTCCTTGCTGTGTGTAGCACACCTTGACTGAGCAGGGAGCATTTCTGTGTGCCTTGGGTGGTGTGAGGACAGGGAGCAGCCCCATGGGCTGGTCCAGGGAGGGTGTTGGCTCAGAAAGGGCTTGGATGCTGCTCTTTGTGTTTACAATGCAGACACTTACTGCTCTATCCTCTTACCAAGTTAATTAATAGCAATAACACTGCACCTCTCTTTGTCGCTGTTGGACACGAAATGAGTACACAGAAGCTTGGTAGGTTCAAAAGAGAAAAAGACCTAGTTTTATTTAAACATATGGTATCTATAGAATTCTAAAGGTGATCATGGATTGGAGGATGGAATTACCACCTCTCCAACCACACTGGTCCAAAGATGGATCAATCATTTCTCTCCACCCACAGAGAAATATGTAAACTATTCTATTTATACATGAAATTGTATGGGAACTCTGACTCTTAAATATGTAAACATTATCAGAAGGCTAAAGAAGTTTTATGAGAACTTTAAAACTTTCAAAAGAACTATAAAAGAAAACACTTTTAAAAATCAGGGCAACATCTCTTACTGAATATCTGATATTGATATCACGCTGCATCCCTTTCTCTCTCGTTTGCACTCCCTAAACTTGGAGTTCATTTTCAAACTCAGTCCTCCCTGCAGCCTTGTTGGACTGAGATTTTCCTCTGACCTTGGGTGGCCAAGGCATGGACAACAGGGTAGCTGGGCTCCACATCTGGCTGCCTCTCTGGGAGCTAATACATGGTGATGGAAAGAATGATGTGAGCTGGTGGCAGAAATAGTGAAATCCAGCCTAGAATTGTGCTCAGGTGTCACTGGGATTGCAGTGCTATCCACTAGAAAACCTTCCCAAGGCTTTAAGGAAATACAAATAGTCATTATGAAACAAATTAGCGCTCTCCTTTAGATTATGGGTTAGTAAATACTTCTGAGTTTGCAGTCATGTTCAAGAATTTCCTCTTGATATGTGCCTCATTTCTTTTTCAGATAAAGCAGTTAGAGCATATCAGTGCCATAAATTAAAAATCAGATGCAGAGGAAATCTCCAGATGTCCCAGGAGAATAGTACATCTCCACATTATTCCAACTTCAAGCTACATTTATGATGTACACTATTGGCTATTGAATGCTACCTTTTTTAAAACAAAGATTTTCCCCATGTAGCACTAATCATGGCTAAATGTATAATTATTGACTTGTGGAAAGCAGAAAACTCTGCCATGATTAATAACTTAGTATTGGATTTGAAAGTAGAGCTCTAATCAGGAGCATTTTAGGAGACAAATAATCTAAAGGTCTTTTTCAGTAAAATTTGAAAGATAGAACAATTTAATAGGGCTTGAGACTTATCAGCTGATACGTATTGGCACAGGCAATGCAATCTACCAAATCAGCAAAAAATCACCGAGATGTCTCTGGAGCTGATTGTGTGACTCCCTCATGGGAAGGGCCTCTCCAGGTTTCAAGGCTGTACGATGAAGTCACAGGATCTGAACTAAAGAAACACCTTTGGAAAGAGCTGTTTTCATATGTGTGTGTGAAAAATGCACAGCCACACCTGGCATGTTTTGGATGTCAGGGTAGGATGTCACCAGGTTCCAGGACTGGAAGGACTGAGTTTGTCTTGTTTTCACCCATGGTCCTGCCAGGGTGACTCAGAGAATGGGACTTGTTCAGTGACTCAGTTTCCCCTACAATCTCTGTGAACTCCTTAACTTTTTTTGGCATTGTGGGAGAGCCTGAAAACTTTTGCAGTCTGAAACAGCAGACTCGTTTGCCTTGTCTTAATCCTCCTGTGCACCATATTTACTTTGTGGCTAGACAGATACTCTCATATTCAGCATGTCCTTCTGGCCCCAGGCATGTGATGCATGAATGCAAAGTAATATAAGGGGAAATTCTGCTATCCACATAAGTGATTGAATCTTTCAAATATGTACAGAGGGAATTTTTGTTCACCTTATTCAGTATGAATGCAAGGAAAGGAATTTATAAGTTTGGCTTCCTTGCCCTCCTCATCTCAGAAAATGAGAAGCAAAGCAGTTAGATACACAGGAAGGAATGGGGAGACAGTTTTTAAAATTTACCAAAAAGTCTAGAGGCATTTCAGAAATCTCTAAGGAAGCAGAATGAGCACATACCCATTAAAATCTCATCAGGTGCCTATCTATGTCTTTAGCTGTTTAAATGCTCCAACACTGTGTTATTTGTATTCCTTTGTGGTTTGTGCTCCTCCTTTCAACAACTGGAGTGACACAGGAAAAAGTGGCTGGACTGAAAGACCCAGGGCACACTGAGCCCTGAGATTTGTTTGTTTAAGTAAACACTGCAGAGTTAGGCATTGTCTGAAATCCTAGCCCAGCATCCTCATCAGGAGAGGCTACATCAGGAGAACTGATCAGGATGTCAGGTCACATCCCAGGTGCATGGAGACCTTTCCTTTGAGGCTCTATCCCATCAGTGCTACACAAAAACCTTTGGGTGGAACAGTTTTCTTTAACAAGACTCAGTCATAACAGGTACTTGGAAGAAAGGGAGGTGAGACAAGATAAATTGCTCTGCTCACCTGAAAAACTCTGGAGTGCTTCCCTCCAAGTCCTTGATCATGAAGTGCTAAGGCAACTTCATGCTAAGAGCTCTTGCACTGCTGTCACAGTGTGCCACTGTCTTCACATCCAAGCAGTGACTGTATGACACTTGTTTGTGACAAAATGTCCACCGAGTCCCACACAAACAGGATATTACTGTTGTGTAGTAAGGTGTTTGGTCTAAACTAAAA
The DNA here is from genome assembly GCF_048771995.1 of Taeniopygia guttata. Lineage (NCBI taxonomy): Eukaryota > Metazoa > Chordata > Aves > Passeriformes > Estrildidae > Taeniopygia > Taeniopygia guttata. Next base: position 32,494,285 of record NC_133032.1, on the reverse strand, counting down.
AAAAATTGGAAAGGAGAAGAGGAGAAAGGTTGGTTTTCACATAAAGGACTTTTTCTTCAAGAGAAAAATTGCAGAAATGCCCATGCTATGCATATATATAGAAGTAATTAAAAAACTTTATACCAACTAGCTTGCTTTTCTCCTTAAAGCATTTGTAGATGATTTATGGAAAGTGTTATTTCCATTGTTCAAGCATATGAAAAGAAGCAAATTAACTCATTGCATTATGTGGACAGTCAAAAGAAGAGTTAAATGGACCATACGACTTTCCCTTAAAACATTAATTTTCTTGTGTTGTCTTTGATTTCCTTCATAATAAAATGTTCACAATAGCCACTGGGTATTACTGTATGAAAGATAAATTAGATCATTCCTATTAAATGTAAATCCTTTTCTAGACTTGTCATCAGGACATGATTATTGTAAATTTCTCTATACATGTGAAATGCCTATCCCTGAACACATTTCCTGTTGGAAAACAAGAGATTTTCTGAGTCTTTTCATTTAGATACTGTCAAGTTGATGGCTATGGAAATGCTTTTTAAATGAATGATTAAGGACTGTATCTAAAGTTTTGAAATTGGTTTTTCTCCCCTGAATAAGTTTAATTCTGCAGCATCAAGGAGACCTGCAGATGCTTAGCACTTCTCACAGCAAAGCCACGCAACATTAGATGGGCACAGCTCAGTGGGGGCAGCAGCTCAGTTTTATGATTTTCTGGATGTCTGTAACACCTGAAAACCACATTTACCTGGTGGGCCTCTCTTTATGTGAGTGAGGCATGAGAAATTCCTACCACGGTGACTTCTGATGGGAGCTGGGCATCTGGGAGACCTGCCCTGCCTGAGCTGCGGGGCAAGGCAGAGTCTTCAACACTAATCAACCCTTTCAAAAATAATAGCTATGAAGGGCATGTTGGTCTAGATGATGCAGATTTGAAAGGGAAAGAAGCACTTTCTGGGCTGGAACCTCTTTTAACTGCTAAAGTCTCTTGAAGCTGTTGTTTTGGGGTTTTGTCTCCTCTCTTTCTCTTCTCAGATTTAGTGTGAGGTCGGTATTTCTGATCCAGACTATGCACGCAAACATCCTAAGGCTTAGGAAATGAATCTAAATCATTAGGTCTTGAGAAAATCACACAATAAACTGTCTGTGAGCCATGCATGGAGTACCTACACAGTTCAGATGCAGAATTTCAGCCTTTATGTTGTACAGCAATTATTGCCACTAGTTTTGAATACTCAAAACCATGAGATGCTTAACAAATGCTAGATAATAGCAAGAGGCCAGTACATTCCAGAGAGCATGTGTACAATAATTACTGTCCCCAAATGAAACTTTTTTAAACCAGTGTTTGAAAATATTTTGGTCCAATTACTCTAAAAATCATCCATTAACAGTAGAGAGTGAAACCTGATTACTTTCAGCATCTTGTCTGTGCTCATTTTGGACTGACATGGCCTCAGTCAATTCCCTCAAGGTCAGCATGATTCCAGTTGAAGCTGGCCCATAACACCCTTACACACTGGAAATGGGATGTCGCCTTCATGTGAAAAAAATGCTTTTAGGTACAAGATTGATACAGGGTGGGTTTTTTAATTTGGTCTCACATTGTCTCAGAACAATGACAGCCAAGGCTTCTGCAGGAAATTGTGTCTATGCCTCTGGTTCCCAAGACAGAGACACTGTCTAAACATCACAAATTTGGCAGTACAGAGCGAGTAGACTACCAGGACTCATCACTGGTTGCCATAGATTTTCCAGCTGATGATGATAAAGGTCTTTAAAATGTAATTCAGTTAAATATCACAAAGAAATTTTCCAGTAAGCTTCAGTTAATGACACAATTGTATTACCAGAAATATAAAGATTTATGCTTATATTTCCATTTTTAATTCCTATTAAGTTTCCTGCAGATTAAAGATTCATGTGTAAGAAATATGGACAGCTAAGTATATCACTTTGTATAGCATACATAAAATTAAAGGCATTTTTAAAGTTACCTTTTTGAATGCTAACTGGCAAGATGGTGTATAAAACAAAAAGCTATCACGTAATCTGAATTGTGTCTATATATCCCGTGTAGCAGCTGACAATGAATATTTATCTAAGCAAATATTTTCCAGCCTTTCATGCTACAGTTTGTGTTTGTTTCAGTCTGATTTGAATAAACAGAATGCTCTGCAATAACTGTAACTAATATCTTTAGGCATATAACATTTGAGATGGATCTGCAATTCAGTGCAGCAGTATTCAATTGCAGAGAAATTATTAGCATTAACCAGGAGCTAAATTACACCTCTGATTTCACTGGTACTGCATTGTACCTGTGAATTTTATAATGCTGAATGAAGTTAAACTTTCACTTTAATTTTTATGAAAAGAAAATAGATTCTTGATAAATTGAGCAGCATCATTATGTTTGTTTAGCATCTACCATACATGGCATAATGGAGTTACCAGTGTTCAGGAGACAGAGCATAATAGTATATCACATCACTTATAGAAGCACAAGATAATAATGGTTATTAATACAACTGTAGTATACAGGATTTGAAGAGGGAGTTTTTCTTTGCATCATAAATTAAGGGGGAAACCTACCAATTCCTATTTTATGAAAATCTTTGTATGAGGCTCAGTTATTCCCTAAACATTAACCTCAACAACTGGCATCCAAATTCACCCCAGGAAATTCACCCCAGGAGCTCTCCTGCTGCCATTGGGCATCTCCCTCTTAGCCCATGGGTCTTTTAATGGTGCCAGTGCAAATTGCCACTGTCCCAGACTGGTACCGATGGCTGTGAGTGTTTATAGCGTTGGTGGGGATGACAGGGGTGGAGTTGCAGCCCAACAAGAAATTGTCCTTGCAGTGATTTTGTGCTTTCTGTTCCACACAGATTTGACTTGGAATTAGTGTCTGTAACTAAAGGCACTGCTTTGGCTTAAGTATTTAACAGGCATGCACAACATGAGTGAATGCCTGTGTGCTGTTTGCTGACACAGATATTCCAGTTCTTATTTCCTTTCTGGGACTTTATTGAACCCTCTGCTTATAGCTTACCATTAAAGTGAAACATTTTCTTTCCACTAAATCCACTTTCACTAAATCCCTGATACACTAAAAGTTTATCTCCAGCCAGGATCACATGATCCTGTCTAGCCTACACACCACTTAGGAAATGCCAAACTTCTTATGATTAATCCCCTGACCCAGAAAGTCAGGTTCCATCATACTGCCTGCCTGTCCTGCATGGTGTAGAACAGTCCACCTTCCTCTCAAATGGAACTGAATAGTTATGTACAAGAAAATACATTGAATTTTGCAGAAGTGGTTTTATAAATTTTTCCTACCTTCAAATACCCTGTTGTATTAATGAATGCTTTTGATTTCTTGGATATCTTGTGGAAATTAGTCCATGAGTTGGACTTGAAGGTTTGAAGAAAAAGTGTGATTTGGGCAGCAGTTTACAGCTGATCCATGCTTAGACCCAGTTTTGTCCTACAATCAGTCAATACCCAAAGCTGAACCTGATGCAAGTCCTAGTAGTGACAATAAATGTGCTTCAGGCAGACCATGAGTTGACAAAGCTCCCTATGAGCACAGCTTCTGCTTTGTTTGCAATAAACTGTGAAAATGCAGAGGTATATTTTTGTGTTATCTTCAGATTAATTTCTTTTTTCTCTGTGCACAGAGTGAAAAATGAACAGGCGATGTTTAGGAGCATATTTATTTGCAGGTTCCATAATTTTTCTGTGTGTTTGTGTTTATGTATCATGCAGATGATATGGATGGATGTAAGTAGTCACAGTAAATTCAGCATATCAGGAAGGGGCGGGATACTGGAAGCAGCTTCTGAGATTTTCTGAGCAATGCTACATTATTAACTTGGAGACAATATTTTCTTGACTATAGATGTGCACAGGCAAGACATTGCAAACGTGGAGAAAAATTTTCAAATGTGCTCTAACCAGCTCCCTCCTCTGTGTGAAAATGTTTGTGGCTAGGGCAGAGCATGGTGGCAAGTGGACAAAAGAGGGATGGTTGGAGAAAGCAAGTGTGAAATATGTCTGGAAAAGAGATCCCAGCCTGTGGTGCTGTACTTCCCTGCTTTCCATCCATACAAACCCTAAAGGGTTGGTAATTTGGGTTTTACTAAACCCCAGGTTACCCTTGTCCTTAGAGTGGGGGTCAGAATCCGGAGATCCGCAGAAGTTTTCCTCACCTTGTTTTGTCCACTGATGTTTGGACATATTTCAGCATCATCAGATTGATGTGCCTGTAACATTGTGTTGGATTTTTAACTTGAGATATTTTATATGTGGGAATGGAGCCTACAAGAAAGACAGAGATGGACTTCTTACAAGAGCATGGAGTGACAGGACAAGGGGGAGTGGATTCAAACTGAGAGAGGGTTGAGATTTGGTATTAGGAGGCACTGGCACAGGTGCCCAGAGAAGCTGTGGCTGGCCCCATCCCTGGAAGGATGGGTGTTCAAGGCCAGGTTGGATGGAACTTGGAGCAACCTGTCTAATAAAAGGTGTCCCTGTACATGAGAGTTAGAACTTGATGGTCATCAAGGTGCTCTTTAAACCAGGCCATCCTATGTTTATATATAGTGTATACTTTATAATTTTTGCTATGGATTTATAATGATTGAATGAATGAGCATCTATTGTTTATTTGTTTGTTTATTAGGTTGCTTTTAGTAGAAATTAAACTATATAAAGATAGGCTTCACTTATGTGAATGTACATTGTTCCTCATCAGAAGCTGCCAGAATAAATGTGAGGACAAGTGATAACAAAGAAATTACAGAAAATGGTGGAGAAAAATTCAGGTCCTGAGGTATTTGTTGTTGGATAGATGACAGTGGTTCAAGTGAGTTTAAAAGTCTGATGCATTCTGAGAATGAAGCATTTTATCTGTTAATCCCAAACATCCCTAATATTCCTAGAATTCAATTTTCCCAACACTGCAATAGTTCCTATGAATGTTTTTCTATCCTTATTGTAACTCCTTGTCTTCTTTAGACAGTGGGAGTCATATGCAAGTGCCATATGTCTATGTAAGTCAAATGCCTCCCACCAGCAGTTCTTCCATGTGTTGTGGTTGATATATATTCATAAAAAACATTCAAAAATGATTCAAAAATTGTAATTACTTGGTAATGTCAGAAATTGATTAATTAAATGCTCCGGTGTTTACTCTGCATTTTGAAGGCTGCTAACATTTCTGGGCATTTTCGTACAGCATCAGAGTGTTTGCTGGGTGAAGTTTATTAATGTAAATTGGAATTGACATAAACAAGACTACAGCTAATTATTTCATGTAAATATACACACTGTGTAGCAGCAAACTCATAAAATCTGCACATCTTCCTACTACCTTTTTTTTTTTTTTAAACTCTGGATGTCTGTTTTAGCTAAATGGCAAATTGTTTTAGCTAAACAGCAAATTTCTGTTGCCTTAAATGACACTGTCACCTTTCATTCGTGGGATTGCTGGGCTGTAAACATTTATGTCTCTCTGACACCTCCTTAACTTACACATGATCATCAATAACTTCCAGCAACCAGGAGCTCTTACATGTACCATTATGCTAAGCTTCAGTTTCTCTGTTCATTTTATATTTTACTGTACAGAGAGATTTTATACTCAGTGAGGACAAGAACTTTCCATGAGCTGCAGTAAATGGGAGAGCAGCCCCAAACCTGCCCAGGAGACACAGGCAGGGTGCTCTGACACAACCTGCTTGTCCATATTCATTCCTCTTCCTGCCAAAAGGCAAATTTTTCCCATTTCCTGCTGAATTTTTTGGCTGGTCCAGTGGTGTTGTTGACTTTTTTGATAGGTTAGAAACTCAAAGGGTTCTTGGTGGTTTCCTTCCTCTGGGACAAGCCCTGATGAGTGCAGTCCATACTCTGCACCATCACCTGCATCTTCTGCAGGTCCTGCTCTGTCACTCAGGGTCAGGCCCTACCCAGCCACTTGAACCTCAGGATAACTGGGTATCCATGGAGATTTGGCCTTTATGGAGACTTTTTTGGATCCATATCCAAATTAAGGACATCCACATGTCAATGCTGTAGGGATTTATTGCTCAGTGACTCTGTTCATGGGTCTTAAAAGCTCCACAACTTAGAGGATGCAAGTGCAAACTTTCCTACTATGATATCATCCTTCTCTATTTCAAGATGACTCTAATAAATTCTAGATAATGCTTTATATTTGTTTTTACTGATTTATACCTTCAGGGGAAGAAGATCAGCTAAAAGTGGCATTGATTTGCCTGCTGGACAAAATGTCCAGTTCCCTTGTCTTCTACAGATAAATGGAATTATTTGCTCAATATTTAGCAGAAATTACATAATTTCCATAGCCTGCTATTTGCATAGGAAAAATATTTGTTTGCAACTACCCAAACCAGCCAAGCACCTGGAAATCTGACTGGGGGTAGTGGTTCCTGACAAATCTTTTTCTCTACTGCTCCACTAAGCCAGGGAAGTGCTCTTGCAGAATACTGGTCCATACATTTCTCCTGCACATGAGACAGGAGATTTGCTCCTAGAAAATGCCTTTCTGAAAAACAGAAGGGTTTATAAGCTGATGGGAAAAAGCATAAAACTGCAGCATTCGCTCTCCCCATTCTCTTCCCTGTGGAGAAAGAAGACCAGCATCAGTGTCACTGAGTAGCAGGTACCCACAGTTATCCCAGAGACTGAACTCCTCCAGGGACAAACTGGCAAAAGCCAAATGCAGTGAGGCTCTGTGTGCCAGCTGCAGATCTGGATGGCATTCCTCTGAGAACTGTCCCTGCATTCCTGTCCTCAGAGAGCACAGGGTGCAGAATCTATCACCCAACGAGCTTGTGCTGTTTCAGGCTTTACTAAACTCTGCTGTGTCTGTGGATGCTGCTGGTTAATAGGGTGCAAAGTGGAAGCCAAGCAGCAGCAGGAGTAAAACACAGCTGATTTTTTATGAAAACAACTGGCTTCAGATGAATTAGTAAATCAGTTTTAATCACTGCAGCTGAGATGTAATATGAACTGTTCACTGAGGCTTAAGTGATTTTGAACAATTAAAAAATTTGCTCAATATATTTATTAAAATATTCATTACTGCTTTTCCCATAATGGTGTAATGTGCACAAGGGCTCTTGCCAGCCTCCTGCTCCATTGCAGAGGCTCTCAATGAACACTTTCATGCCAGTTGTTCATAAACCTGACAATTAAAATATTGACAACTAAATCAACAATAATGGAAGTTTTAAAAGATATTGTTTTCTCTAAGACATACAGTTTAGCTTTCATTGTTATTTAGGACCAAAAGGGAGTAGTCTAGCCAGGTGTGGTATTGAAAGAAGTGAAAAATTACTAATCCTAAAGGGTTTTACTTTTTTTTTTTTATAAGTGATTTCTTTTTAGTGTGCAACAGAAAGCTCACTCAATTCTCATTGATATTGCTTTTGGATATGAAAAACATTGTCTAGACCAGAATACATATATATATGTATATATAAAAACATATATGTGTGTCCTCTTAGGCTGCTGGGAAAAAAGTCTATTTTCTATCAAAGGTTTATGCAGCAGGATGAAAACAAAAATAAATATTTTATAAAAGTTAATATTCTCTGAAGTCACTCTCCCAAGATTTAAAGCTTTACCCTAGGGCACTCTTCCAAGATCCTTCAAAAATGACTCGTGTCTCCACACTCGGTGTAACAGCTTAGATGTTCCCCTTGTTGCTTTGCTAACATCATTTCCTAATTGCAACAGTCTGCTGTTTAGCTGCAGACAGCTTTGTTGTTGTTTGATTTCTAATAACCTTCCCCTGTGAAAATGTGACTTCCTGAACTGTAGCAGATGATTGTGGGCTCTCCATGGAGCTCCCTGTCTGCAGGGCTGGACGGCTCCAGACTCTCAGAGGAACTTGGCTGGGCTCTTATCCCGTTGTTCACTCGGTTTTTCTCTGCTCCCCACTGACCAATGTTTTTCTCTGTGGAGCACAGGAACCTCAATCTGTGCTGGTGCTCTCCTGCCTGCTTCCAAATACAAATATTAGGGGAATCAAGGAAGTTGATGGTGTTGTGGAAGAGGGGGCTAGGGCTATGTGCACAGAATTTGTTCCAACTGAACCAGGAGTGCAATTAGATGTGCCAGGGGAAAATGGAAAGCTTTGGGCTGTGCAGGGCTGAATATGATGTTTACCTCCCAGCCCTGCTCCAAAACGGGTCTGCAGGAATGTGAGTGCCAGCCTAGTCTCTGTCCCAGTTTCCCTGCTTTCTGCACAGCTCAGGCAACTCAGCCATGCACGAAGCCCTTTGCTGGGAGCTTGTTCAGGACAAGAGAGTGCTGGCAGGGGGACAGTGGCCGTGTCCCCACGTGCCTGGCTGAGGTGTGTGGGTTTGGGGGAGCTGGGGTGTCCGTGCTGCAGGAGGGGACAGTGTCATAGCTGAGATGGCCACAATACAAAGCAACACACAATGTTCAGAAGGCTTCAAACCTGTTTTAATTACAGCATGCATGCTTTTTATATATTCTTACAAAACTCTTTACTCATTGGTCATGAAAGACAAACAAAGTGCTTATGGGAATAGACAGTTTCAGGTTTCTCTTATTTATCCTTCTTCCTTTCTTGGTTTCTATGTCAATGACCTTGCTAGAAAATTCTTTCAGGGGTAAACATGGATCCTCTTATCAAACTTCTCTGTGGCTCACAGAAGTCGCTGCAAAACCTCTTCCACAGGCCAGTCCCACCCATGGCCCTGCTGGCCAGGGCAGCACCGAGGAGCCTCCAGCTCCTGAGTGGCCCTATTGAATTAAGTACCTAATCAAGTGATTTGCTGGTATCCTTAATCCTTTTCACATCTCGCTAAGCTCATTAAACTCTCTTTGATACCAAGCTGTGCAAGTTCCTTAAGAGAGGCAGAGACTTCCTACTATTCCTTTGGCTTGAATTTATCACCTCCAGCTTCCAGCGAGGGACTCCTGTGCTGGGAGCCTAAGGTTGCTTGAAGGGTTTGCTCTGTAACAATGGATGGGAAAATGTTCTGTGTGCTGGATAATTTTTGATACCCTGCCCAGCATAACAACACAGATATGCCAGAACAAATACCCAAGCAACCAACCAAAATACCAAGCAGTGGATCCCAGGCCTCAATGGAGGCTTCATTTCCTTTCTCTTCTCTGTTTTTCCTGACAGTCATCCAGCTAACAAAGAAAAGAAAAATAAACCCCTAAAAAACTAGCAAAACAATTAAGCATTGCAAAGTGAGATATTTAGTCCTGTCAAAACCCCCTATATTTAGGTGTGTTTCTAGGCTTGTGCTTCAACTCAAATCAGCAATAAACTGGGTAAAGTAATTCTCTAATGCTCTCTAAATTAGATGAGCTGGTATGTGCCATCTCCTCCTGCATGCCAGAATATGTGCAGCTGTTAGAAAGATTTTCTACTGCACTTAAACATATACAGAAGGTTTTTTCCTTAAAACAATGCCATCACAGGAGGAGAGATGGAAGATTGAATTTCTTAGTTACCTGAAAGGTAACTAAGTCAGAAGAAAAGGGACAGGTTTCACTCATGATTCTGAAGAGGATTTTAATTTTTTGTTTGGTTGTTTAAATTTTGAACTTCTCAGTAATCCTGCAAGTCGTGAGGAATGGCTGGAGGTAGGAGTGACACTCCAAGCAGAGCCAGCAGTGCAGGCTGCTGAGGTCTAGTCCAGGTGTGGACAACTTAAATTTGGAGCCTACAGCTTCAGATTAAAAATGCTGTGTCATTTCAGAAATATTGACTAGGCCTTACACAGCTTTACCCCCTCCTGCTCTGCAGGTGCTCAGTGCCCATTGTTCTAGGGGAAACAGGAATTGTGACCCCCTTTTGAAAGCCTGGGGCTGCTGTGCTTTTACAGCTTTTCTCTCCCATTTGGTTGGTCTGTCCCATTAGTATCTGAGTACCATCATGTCTGCCTACATGATTTTTATCCTTACATTAGAAAATGAGGCTTCCAGACTCCACAGCTTTCCATGTTACTCAGAGCCTGTCTGGCACAAGTATTCACATGATAGAGCTCCAAGGAAGCTACAAAATGCTTGTATTTCCCCTCTAGATGTGATCTATTGGGCACTGTGAAGTGCTTTAATGAACTGTGTACATTGTCTTGTTGAACATAAAGTCAGGTTGGAAAAGACCTTTAAGGTCATTGAGTCCCACCATAAACCAGTGTGATTACTTTGGGGTTTTTACTCACATTTTCTGCTGTCACTGAATGTGCCAAGAGATTCTAAATCACGAAGTTGTTCTAAATCTCAAGTGACTGTTTGCTATTTGCTTCCCGCTGACAAAATGATAACACTGGGTCCTGATCCAGGGATGGCAGAATTTGTCTTGTTGGGACAGTTGATAAGAGAGGAGAGCAGAAACCTGGGCTTAGGGACGGGGGCCTTGTCTGAAGCAGATGGCTCACTGCAGACACAGCTGGCACATGAATGTGCCAGGAGAAAGGAGGTGCTGCTAACCACCATCAAATCATGGCTGATTTTTTTACATCACTTTTGCACACTGACAAGATTAAATACTCCCAGGTTACTGGTTTTTAAAGAGAAACAGAATAATATTTCTGATTTGTCATAAGAAAACCTTAAGGCAGCAGTCATATAGGATAAACACAGGGCTTTCTTCTTCCCCATTGTCCTTATTTCCAAAAAACACTTTTATGAAAATTGCTTCAGAATGAGGTTTTTATATTATCATGGTAGAATTTATGCAGAATAAAAACTGCTGATCCTATGTTTGCCTGTAGGGCAAAGTGCACTGATGAATAAATCAGGAATATTGTTTAATATTACATTAAAAAGATGTAAAGGTATTAATACTAATTTATGCCAGATTCATTGTAGTAAAAAATACAAACTAAGATAGGCAATTTGTTTTAAAGAACTTGGTGCAGCAACTAATCATCATTATATATTTGTACAGTATATATTTTGTGAGCTCTAATATATGCATATTCCAGAAGGATTTTACTCGAATTAGCTTAGAAGAAGCTTCCAGCTTAATTGCCACTGAAGTTCATGGTGTTTCTCAGGATTTCCATTATTTAATGTGTTCTGAAAGAAACAGCTATGTGATGCTTCTATTTACAGCAGTTAGAATGAAATTTAAACCTGGGGCAACTGCAGAGTTCAATGGAAAGTTTTACAACACCCAAAGCTTTTCAAGCCATGCAGTTTGAACAGGATATGGCTGAGATGCTTTTTGGGAGCCGAGTCCTACTTTTGCTTCCTGTCTGTGCCAGGGACCTTTCCTTGTGCCTTTGCAGGATCACTCTCCTTCCCTCCCTCTCTCTCTCTGAATAAGAAAATAATTACTGTGGACAGAAAGATAGAATCACTTGGAACAATTCCAGTCCTAAAAAAATAAAAATGTACATTTATATATAAATTATGATCATTAAAATCAGCTATAACATTTATCTTCACCTTGAGGAGACACAATGATGTACAGTCCCTGTAGTGGCTGTCTCATATTGCTGGTCATGAAGATAAATGGCTCAAAAGAACCAACTACTTTGCAACAAAAATCCATATTTGTACACTAAAGAAATAATACTAGTAAAGAGACAACTTCTAATGCAAACAAGAACCCCACAAAGTGTTTCTGTGATGAGTTCAAAGGTAAAACAGTGGAGCTGTAAAAACTGAGCTTTTGTCTCCAGAAAGTGAAGATGGATTCTTTATTCCAATATTTGCAATTTCCTGAAGTATGAGGTTCAAGACATATTTTTGCTTTGGTGATATATTTCAGGACAGTTCTATTATTACTGATAGACTTTCAGAATAATAGTAATGTGACTGTGTTGGTACTGCTGTCATCCAAATACATCATGTGATTCTGTGGGCTCATTCTGAAATATTTGCTATAAATAACACTGATGTTGCCTTCCTCTTGGAAATGAGGTGGTGTATTTCTATTACTGACAGATTTCTCTGCTGAGAATAAACATCATCTCTTTGCATTGAGTTTAAAGAATAGGCTTCGATAGGAAAAACCCAAATTTTTCATCTGGTCAAGATTATTTATCAGAAGTTCTGTCTAGACACAAGTACAGGAGCTTTCATAGAGCTGATACTGCAACTTATTGCATCTGCAAAAGTTGGACTGGAAAATAATATAGGGGCTGAGTTATAGCTTCATTTTCAAATAGGGTACATGCTATAGTATTTTTCATACTGTCCATAAAATAAATATTTGAATCAAATATTCAGTTCACTTTGATTAATATCAAAAGTAAACAAAGTGTGTACCAAAAACAGTGACTGCACTGCTGGGAAGTTATTTTTCAGTCTGGATCCAGGGAAGATTATTCTGGGCTTGGAATATGGATATGAATTTATATGTACACTAATTTATTTGTGCTGCTTATGTACTCTCAGTGCCTCTTCTTCCCCTGAAATAATCTCTGAAGTGTGCAGTGCATTAGGCTACTGCCCTGTTCATGTAATATTAATCCATATGTGAATTTAATCTAGATTTTTTTATCACTGTGATTTCTATGTACATGGGATAACTTTGGGACCAAAATCAAAGTGCACTCTACAAACTGATTCTGACTGGTTTTTACTCAAAATTTTACAAATACTTTGAACATTGAAAAACTAATATTGTAATAATTTTTCATTTAGGAATATATGGACTCCAACAAATACATAGAGCATTTAGTGACTCAGCTGGAAGAACAACGCTGGAATTTATGGAGGCAAGTACCGTGCCACACATGTTTATTTATGTTGCTACTTTGGAAATGATCCTGCAATTCATAGTTTCCATTTTTTAGTTCAAATGAATGATTGGCTATTCAGTTTCTCCATTTTTTAATTCTTTGCAGACTACCAAATCTTACCTTGTGAAATAAGCAGGGCAGCACACACGAGTCCAATCATGCCTTTGTTAATCAGGGCAGTTGCACACCCGCACAGGTTTATTCATGTTAGAGTTTCTAGGCAGTGGATACTAACTCTACTTCAGATTCTTTCAGTTGGAGTGAATTTCAGAAATTGCCTTACATCCCTGAATATAAGTGTTTTCATTGAATGGCACACAAAATCTAGCCAAAATACCACCACAGCAGCATGACCAATTGAGAGTTTTTGAAACTAAAATAAACACAGGTCTACAATTTTGCAGTGCTCTGAATTTTCTATATCTTCTCTGTTCATGTTGCTCAGACTTCACCCTGGTTTAAGCAAAGCAGGGATTGCCACATTGATGGTGGGTGTTTCTACGCTGCCTAGAGCAAATTTGGTAACTGCTCAAATCCTATCTAACTTAACATTTAATACAAAGGAAATGGAATAATAGCAGTGATAAAATTCTTTCAACATTCACAGCAATCTTTTCTTAATGCAATGTTTAACTTTTTTTTTTCTGAAGACATATGAACAGTGACAGTCACATATAAAAGCATCTTCAGGGAATAATTTAATGTTCATAGACTGAAACCTATTTCACCTTAGTTTTGATCAAGTGAGAAATAATGATCTGTCTGATTTTTCAGGTGAATGCCTCTCATGTACAAAAAAGAGCAACTTTGCACATGCCAGTATTAGTTGTTCTGCACCTCACAAACTTCTTGACCTATACAATATAAAGTAGCATCACAGCATTTACAGCTTACAGCATTAAGATACTGACTCTTACTTGTAGGCAAACTCCTAAAGCTTGTGCTTAATTCCCCCTTTTCTTAAAAAGTAGTCAAATATAATTGGCTACAAAAAATTAAAGTTTTCATTTAACATTACAGAATTCAGGAGACTAACTTTGTAAGAATGAAGGTGATAGCATATGCAGATGACACTATTGTGGTTAAATATAAATGAATAATAAAAAATTAAATGATTTAAAAGTCTTTGAAAAGTAGCTAGGGTAGTGACTTTATAATAAACAGACATACAGACATGTTCTGAATATTCAGTGGTTTTGAAAAACGAAACCCATTAATTTATTTTTAACATTATTTATTTTTATTATTATTTTTATGGGGTGTTGGCATAAAAAGTTAAGACTGGTAATGAGCACTACAAGAAAAACCCTTCTGGTTTAACCAGTCTTCTTTGAACACTTTATTCCTCTCTTTTAAATCTCTGAGAAGTTTCATGGTGAGGATTATGCTAATAGCTGGCACTACACAGGAGCTGTGTACAGCCAGACAGATGTCCTAATAAATCAGCAGAGCCCTCTCCTCAGCTTCATTCTGCTCCTGATTTGTGCCTGCCATGCTCTGAGCCCAGTGGGTCAGTGGGCGCTGAACCTGACATTGACCGACAACCCCCACGGTACTCGGGGCGACCCCATAAATCTGACACACACAAATCCTGCCCATTTAGCTCCTCCAGCCCCACTCACAGCCAGCACAGATTTATAGTGCCCAGGCCCAGGCAGAGGAGACTAAACCCAACGCCGTGGTGTGCACATCAATTTTACACTTCCTTTACATCTCCACACATACAACGGGACCCTAAAAGACATGTGGGGGCCAAAATTTCTTTTCAGTTTGGAGGACAACTGTTTATAGACAGCATTAGCATCTGCTGTGGAACATTTATTGCTGTAATTGCTGTCCCAGGAGGACTGGCAATGGTTAGGTCACGTTTTATGGCTTTCCACTAAAGCAGACCTCTAACCCAGCTTCAGATTCCTTCTTCTTAAAATCTTGACTAGAACGAGGCAAGTACCTTGGTAGTTTGTGGAGATGTTATTAACACGGCTTTTTTTATACTGGACATTTTACAGTAGTTATTTTCACATTATTGATAGCATAGTTGACTTGTCAGTGGTCCCCCTATTTCTCAGCTTGGAGCTAAACACATTTACCCAACACGAGACAAATTTGACCCCCATCAATGTAAATCACCAACATTTACCATTGCAGGTGATGTACAGTAGTGGTTGTGCATGTCCATGTACCAGTTTAAAAAAGAAAGGAAAATATTATTTTGGATTTTTCTGCCCTACCCTGTCTGAAAATAGCTTTAAACAGGACAGAATTGGGTCAGGTGAATGGAATCCCTTTGCAATGTTGTTTTCTACCTAGTAATTTAATGCTTTAGTTCAGCTAATGTACATTTTTTTATGGCAGAATCACATGGACAATCAACTGAGAAGCATAAATTTACTCCTGTAGTCTTTGCTAATTGACTTGATGGTAGATCTTAAATTTCAGTCTTGACACACTGATCAGTGGTAGCAATTACTAATTCTCTTAACAGAAGAAAGAAGTCAGAAGTCATAACTCAGCATAGGATGCTTTCCTGAATAAACAAAGGTCAAACCCTGGTCTTCAGACCTTTCCAGGGAATTTTATTAGTCTTGGTACTGGAACCAGGACCAACACTTCAGTCTGCCTTGCTGAAAGCCTGAGGATATGCTGCAGCTCAGACATGACTAATATGTAATAAGTTAATGAAGGTCAAACAGCACTTCCCCACCTTACCACAGCAATGTAAAACACAGAGGGGAGGGACCAGAACTGCACATGAGCATTGCATTGCATTTCTCCTATGCTGTACATTCAAAACAGAGTTTCTTCAATAGATCTGCTCTGCTTTCATCAGCAGCATTAGCATGCTTCTGTGCTCCTGGTTTTAATGCCTGTGTACTAAAGAGGTGCCAAGTATTAAACAGGTTGACTTTGCTGTAATCATGAACTTCCATTGGGAAGCCTTAATTGCTAACAAGCAAAATAGCTCAGTGAGAATTCTTAATGGCGAGCACAGATTAAAATAACAACTGTGATTAGCTTTAAACTGCTTGACTAGAAAAAGACTAATCTTAGGGGAATAAATTGCATGGCACACAAAGGAAAAACCCTGTGTATGATATTACAGTAATGAAGGCTGAGAAAAAAATCAAATGCTGCCCCAACTAAATAAGGTCATTCTCTGCACAAGCATCTTTCCCTTGCCAGGGCTTAGTAACTTGGCCCAAGGGGAATGAAGGTGTAAGCAGCCAGGTCTTGGGGCCAAACCCCCATTTTAGCCCAGTCTGGAAGTTTTCATAACAAACATTACCTCTGCTCTATGATGCTAGTTTAAGTCATAGACTGTATTTGGAATTAATTATCTTCCAAAATTGTTGTTGTAGTATATGATTAGAGGTTGGTGTGGTGCAATGAGGTGTGGTAAGTGTATGAGGCTTCTTGATCCACCTGTGTGGTCATACCATCTTGGCAACACATAAAGCCAGGAAAAAGGATTTTAGTGCTATTTGCCACCCAAGCCTGCCTCTTTTCTCTTCATCAGTCTTTGGTTTTGCTGGGGTAGTGTTTTCTTGAGGCCTTTTTCCTACATCTCTACAGCACTGCTAGATGCATATGATAAACTTGCAAAACCCATGCAAACATTGATTCCTTTTAGTTTCCTTAGTATTCGAAGCTGAAGCTGAATGAGGTGGAGTAGAACTGAGTTTGGCAATTAGGAGTCATTCAGTCACCAGGTACTAATTCAGATTCTTCCAACTAACATAGTAACGTACATAGCTCTCTAAAGCTGAGGTTTCTGATTTGTGACCTTATGTGTGAAAAACACACAAAAATGTAGATAAAAACTATATAAAGCTATGAAGTATGGAGCTCACAGTACTGCTTCAGATGAGCATTTCTACAGAGGATTGGTGTTTAAATATGCACATGAGGATACCAATTAAAAATGTACCTTATTTTTGGCCAAACATGCTTTTCTTTAGCTGAGTATAAATGTGGATGGTTCAGTGAGCAGTGCAGATGTAGTTACAAAAAGGCCACAAAAAGCACTGTCATCCTATTATCTGTGAATGAGAACCACTTGCTTCCTCTGACTCCCCAGTATCATGCCCATGTATATAAAAGATACTTCTTCAGGACCAAATTGGGTGAGAGCAATCTGAATAGTGAATATTGAGAAAAGCAAGGGTTTTACTGTTTGCCTTTTAGATTCTATTTTTAATAGGGTCATAGAAAAGTAAGAGAAGATAGTTTAAAGATTACAAATGGACCTGATGGACTATGCAAATCCAGTATAAATTCTGAATGTGTAAGCACATGCTGAATAGCTGCTAGAACTCTTGTTGAAGCTGCAGTGGAAACAGTGCTTATTTGAGGATTTATCTCAATGTTCAAATCGAGACCGATCACTGTCTTTCGAACAAATATAAATGCTTCACAGAAGTTTATACCTGCTCAGATTTTTTATTAGTTACACTAATTAGTCATATAAAATAATTGTCCTCATCTGATTAAAGTTGATAGCAATTTTATATGCAGCTCTTTACCAGATCAATAAATAAATCTCTTTCAGCCATGAGCTATTTTAACTCCACCAGGGCACATTTTTGCCAAGTATTTACTAAGCTGACTTAAAATTAAACTCAACTTGATGTGCCCTGGTAAATGAGAAATATGATTGGCATTATATATTCATAAAAGTATTAATTTTAAAGAACATGACTCTCAGCCTGTTTCCTCTAATTGGAAAAAACTCCCATTAACACTGCTCATCAGTGCTGCACGAGTCAGGAGTGAAGTGTCAAGCCTCAGTATTGAAGTCATTACATAAAGGACTGAGAACTATCTGAACAGAAAATAATCTTGATACAAGCAAATATCTCTGTATCTATGCTAAACTACCCAGATTTCAGAACTGCATGCAAAAGATGAAAAAGTGGTCCATAAAAAGTAACTTCATATGGCTGTGTTTATAAAATTAAATAAATTAACCAATGCTAAATTATAAAATGTTAATAACATTCTGTAATTAATTAGGGATTGGGGTAGTTTTGCACAGATGTATACTTGTCATAATAGTGAGACTGCCTGAGCCATGAATTGATTTTGTTTCTCTTAAATTATAAAACAGAAGGCCTTGAGCAAAATATATTCTTTAGATATATTTGGTAGAATAAGGATCACAAATGTTCCCTACCAAGTTGAAAGGAAAAAAAACTCCAGCAGGGAAGTATGTGGAAGGTCTATTTGGCATATGGATGTTTGTTAAAAGCAAAATGCATGAACAGCCCAGACTAAATTAGTTCCTCATTTGTATGCTGGGAAATGAAATGTATAATCCTGGCATGGTTCTGCATTTGTTTAAGATTTCTCCTAAGAACAAACTCTTTTGTGTATGCAGATATACATATTACTGTAGTGGCTATTTAGGGTTAGGGGGAAAAAAAAAATCTGTTCTGAAGTGGTTTTGTCTGACGCTAAGTGCGAGTGGCAGGATTTTGTCTGTCCCCTGCAGAGCAGCCTGGCCCAGGTAGCAGCACCGGGCGCTGCACAACTGCTGCACAACTGCTGCGTCGCTGCATGGGGGATCAGCACTGACCCCACCCCAGCCCTGCAGGGAAACCTCGGGGCAGCTGCTCCTCTCACAGCACCCAGAGGGGAAACCGAGATCTCCTCCACACAACGATCCAAAGAAAGGAGTACGTAATTAACGGGTGGTGATGCTCTGAGATTACCGCGTTCTTCTTCAGAAATCAAACGTCTCCAAAAGGAAGCTGACCACAGTCTCATTTTATTATTTGGTGCTGAATTTACTCTCCCACTAATGTCTGCACACAGCCATGCTTACTCAAATTGAATCATATTTCACTCTTCAGATAATCCCAATTATGTTATTGGCTTTATTCGCAGAGCAAAGAATAATTTCAATGAGTAATGGTGGCATTTCCCTGAAGTCTTCTCTAAGACTGAACAACTTATCTTTACACAGATAACCCTGGCTCCTATTTGGCAGAGGAAAATAGATTTACCTATAGATTTGCCTATACATTTACATCAAGGCAACAACTGAGAATTCAGGCCCTTATAAAACCAGGATGTCAAAATGTATTATAGAAATAAGTTCTGCACAGTCACGGGCTATGAGACAGGGTTTTAAATGGCATGGTGGGTTTATGAAAGAAAAGGAAAATTTATAAATTTGCTATTTTCAAAGGAATGGTACCTTACTGATCTGTTTCACTGATGAAGTCTACAGGGCACCGCTGATGGCAGATGTAGAAAAGGTTGAGAAATTGTACATGGAGTTATGCAAGTCAGGTTAGCACCTTTCCTTGTAAATGACTTTTACTTCTGATAGAGAAGTTAAATAATCAAGTTTAGCATTTTTACTTCATTCGTTAATGCTCAAACTTTTTTTTTTTTCCCTAAGTTATATTAAAGCAAGAGTTTAAGATGCCAAGTGAGAACAGGGCCTCATTGTTCCACACAAAATGTGAAATGGTTTTCATCTCCTCAGCCCCAAGGACGCAACAAGAAATAATATAATTCCCTTTTAGCAAAGGAAAGTAATGGAGCTTGTAAAAGAGATCCATGTGTAAGTCAGAGTTTTGCTGTGTTCAGTCTCAGCACTGTGTACTGTCAGCCTGTTCAGTCTGAGGGATGAAGTTCCCACATCACTGCTTGAATCTTTAAAAAGCTCTATGGCTTAAAACATGCTTGGTGGCAACATTATCCCATGCAGCGTGATGGGAGAGGGTTTTCTTGTGTCTACAGTTCATGCCATGATGAGGTGTGGAAGAGGTGACCTTTCTTTGGATGTCTTCTTTCCAACTCCTCTCCTTGGCCCTTGACACACCACAGTATAAAGTAAATTATGTCCTCTCTCAGGAGCTTGGCAGTGGCAAGGTGAGCAGAAGAGAAGGGCTCTGTCCTGTTCTCTCCAGGCAGTTCATTTTAAAGTACATGGATGTTCCTGTGCTGATGAAACCACTGCATTTTTCACAACGAAGAAAACAGTGGATGTAAACCCTGTGTCATGTGGCTGGGCCTGTTAGAAGACAAATACTGCTTGTTTTGAAAGCAGGAGTCCTGTGCAGCCCAAATACTGCTGTGACATCACTTATTCCTGCAATTTAATTGCATGCTGATCCATCACTGTCATCTTCCTGCTTTTTTCCACAGCAGTCAGCACCTCTATCCAGGCTTTGTGTGAGACTGGCACCTGAAGATCCAGTTTCCCTGAGTTCTGTAGGACTTGGTTGGCTTCCAGTTCCCACGTGCTGCAGGAGATTCAGGGTGTATTTTTTATCAATTCTGCCCACTGTACAAAGTCCTTTTTATGTTTACAAATTATATTTTTCATTGCTGCATTTGTTAACAAAAGGGCATAATAGTGCCTATAGCAATCCAGATTCTGGGATATCACCCATTCACACTTTTTTAAAAATCAAGAATAAATTCCAACATATTCTGCTGTAGGGAAAATATCATGCATTCATAGCAGAAACCTGTATAAACATTATTGTAATAAGTTCCACTGGGGACAAGGTTTCAAATATAAAGCAGCATTCATCACATATTAAAGATATGAGCATAGTTTTCTCTTACTTAAATCTGCGTAGCTCACAATTTGGTAACTCTTGCTTATGTAGATACTCCCCTGAGATTTTCAAAATTTAATAGAAGCTTGCAAAATTCAGGGCTCTTAGTTTTATTACCACCTGATTAGCTAAGCAGAATTCAGAAAGTATAACTCAAATAAGCAAAAAATAAAAACCCCAGACTGAGCTCCACCAAATGCTTTGCAGTAAGGAGATGCCAGCTTTTGCAGGTTATTCAGTTTGCTGTCATTTATGTAACACCTTTAAAGACGGCAGAGGGAGAAGATGACCTGCTTCCACACTCTGCCAGAATCAGCAAGTGCTCCTATGCCCTGTAATGAGGAAGTTTGATACTACCTTAATAAATCTTCCCAGTTCAGTTCTCGATAATGCTATAATAAATCCATTATTGTTTTTCATTCAGTATGTACTTAGTCCTCTGCCAGGCAAGCCAAAAGCCTCTGAAGCCCTTTTGAAAGACATAAGTACATATGTTGTGGCTCCTACAACATATGTACTTCCTGTATTTTTATGATCTTCCACTCCTCATGCTTGGGAGAATTCAAATGTCAAGGAAATATCTATCTTCCTGAAGAGTCCTGGGAGAAATTGGTCCAAAAACACACCAGAGATGTAAACACTCTCAATTCCTCTCCTCCTTTCCTCTAATAACAGCTGCAAATTTTTGAAAAAAATGGCCAAATCTGTGCCCTCCCTGTGACAGCAAAGTCACGAATTCACTTCTGCTCTACAATGTGGAAATGTGCAAGTGGCAGCACTTGACCCTTCAGCTGAGAATCAGAAATCATTTTAGGAAGTATCTGTCCCTCCAATGGTAGCTTGGTGACTCTGAGAAAATGAAACAAAATCCCCCAAATCATGCATTTGCCCATGCCAGATTTTAGGTTGGTTAATTTAAAACTATGGCTACCAGCCATGTATTGAGTTAATGCTATCATCTACTTCATTTTAGTGTTTTGAAGTATGAGCACTGCAGTTTTGTGTATCTCTCAGAAGCAATGGTGAGCCAAGTCATGAATTTTGTTTGAAGACTGGTGCATTATCTTGCAAATGCCTATGCTAGACAAAATTGTGCAAGCCTAGGGACAAGAAATAATGATTTGGAACGTATACTTGTTGCTGTGTATGAAACTGAGATACTACTAATCTTGAAGAGACACAGAAGAACAGTATCGCAGCAGTCAGATACAGTGCGGCTTAATGTGCATTAAAAACACTTTCAAGTTGTAATTATAGCTTTAAGTTGTAGATAAATATTGGTTCCTTTCAATGCTAAATCACTTCTAGTTACAGAGTAAGTGACCAAGTCTGCCACTCTTGATTTCAGTGAATGTAAGCTTAGGCCTGAAAATAATTAACAAACTGGCAATATTTTAAAAAAAAATTTTTTTGTTCCTGTAATAATTTGCAGACTTCATAGAAAGACTTGACCCTGACTAGGATAGTATTTTAAGATCTGCAGTAGCACTCCTAAGAGGGACCATGATATTGCCATTGATTTTTCTACATCTGGAGTACCAGTTGCAGTTCTTGTCCCCACTTCAGAAAAGGTGCAAAAAAACTGGGTCAGTTCAGGGGAGGGCAGAAAAAGGTAATCATAAGCAGGAGTTGGTTTCCATTTATGGGACAACTAGGACCCTTCAGTCTGAAACAGCAGGAACCCAGGCAGGGGAATGACAGCTCAAGTGTGAGCAGCATGGAGAGGAGCTGCTTGTCCACTGCTTCTTTCAGTGCAAGAAATACAGGCTGTTGGATGAAAACAGGCAGCACATTGAAAAACAAATGAAAGGGAGGCTTTTCATCTAAACAAGGATCAGAGCATCTGCACCACGGATTTTAAAAGTGTATGTGGGTTCAGTCAGAGGCTGGACAGTCATGGAAGGGAGCTAGTGAGAACACACAGAGGGCAAGCTTGGGTCAGGAGATCCCTGAGCTTCAAGGGGGTTGGAGAGAGGTGAAGTGCTGGATCTTCCCCTTGATATTTGGGGTTTGCCAGTGAAATGACACCGAAATACACAGACTTTCTGGACAGATCCAGCGCAGCCACTCGCATATTATCCAGGTCTCAAAAACCATGCTGCATTTGCAGTCTCCATCACTAATTAGGAAAGAATCTGGATAGGAGGTTTAGGTTGTCTATTCAAGCAACAGGCATTAGAGTGTGATTACATTTTATTGTTTGCTTTGTTTTTTGGTTTTTTTTACTGTTTAAACAGGAAATTAACATATCTTCTACTCAGTAGGTAAAACTGGCTATTACAAGAGTTGCTCAAGGTGTTTTCCTACAGGACAAAGCAGTTAAAACACATCAGCAGACAGGGTCATTGTTTAAATGATGAAATCATATTTGAATGGAGAATAACAATCTCTTTGGAGACCCCAAATTCTACTGGATTTGGAGAGGACCTCTTGTACCATGATTAGTTCCTGCCTCATGCTGCTTTGCACCTTTCTGTCACACATTTGCAGTATGTAAGAACATCACTGTACCATCTACTGTGATTCACAGTGCTTCACCCCATTACAGTTAATTAAACCCAAGATCTTTGACTAGACCAGGACTCTAAATCAGCCCTCAGAAAATGAAGTAATTGTGTCTCATTAGGGGAGAGCAAGGTGCCTGTGTCCTGGAAAGGACAAACTTATAGGTTTGACAGATTCAAGCAATTTTGGAGGTTCTCATTTCACACTGGATAAAGGAATTGCCAACCTGGAACAAAATCTGCATTAAGAGATCTGGATATGGGTTTAATCAAGACACCACAGCAACACATTTAGCTGCAAAGACTGTTTTCTGTACCACCACAGAAAGAGATCCCTTCTGCAACTTAGTGCACTGTCTTCAGACATGGCTAATCTGTTAATCAAAATCTGAGCATTATCCAATGATTTATTTACTCTTCTGAGCTCCTCTGCTAAGAAATCTCCAAATTCAAAATCCATGAGAACTCCTGCCACCTTCATTTTTGAAGTTCTGCTCCTCTTTGATTCTCAGATAGAGCTCCACTTTTTGCTTCTTGTCTCAGCACCATAGATGAGGATTTACTTTGCACCCTGGTTCCTGCAGTCTCTTCACTCCAGTGTACCCACTGTCTCTCATTTGCATTATGTGAGTTTTTCTCACCTTGCTTCCATGATCTCTCACTTTCTCTCATTGGACTGGGAAATCCTGCCTGAACTTTTGCTCACTGTTCACTAAGGTTCTCTTACACACACCACGTATCTACAAATAACTGTATCAAGTACCAGCTAGATTTTCTTCTAAAAGGAAAAAAAAAAAATTACTTGCTATTTTTGGATTAACAGATGCCAAAGCTTTCAGCGACTCTTTTGGAGCTGCTTTTTCATATACTACGATGTTTAAAAGCATGCCGGTCGTGCCTGTGAGTCTCCATCCATCAGAACTCTTTCACCTGTCACACACCAGGCCCTCAGCAGCTCTATGGGCACAGCCGCTGCCCCTCGGTGCATCCAACTCATCCCGGCGCCCCCACCACGCCGCGTGTCCTCTCTCCTAACTTTCGAGGACAGCTGGGACGGCATCCACTGGAGCCGAGCATCCCACTCGGGGCTGTGCGGAAGGAAGGTTTTCCCCGCGACGTGCAATGCCGCAGAGGCAGCGCTGCCCGGCCGGGCTGCGGCCAAGCGGAGCTCCCGGACCCCCGGCCCGGGCAGAGCCGCCCGCCGCCCCCAGCCCGGGGGCACCCGGGGGCCGCCGCAGACAATGGCCCGGCCTCCCGCACCCCCCCGCCGCGGCGAGCCCCTGCTGCCGCCGCAGATTTGCCGGAGCCATTCAGTTGCGACCGATTGCGATCGCGGCAGATGGGCTGGATCTGACAGCCCCGCTCCTCCGCGGGGCCGGGGGCGGAGGGGCCCGGCCGCCGCGCTCCCCGCCCCGCCGAAAGTGCCACCCCGGGCAGCCGCCCGCCCTCCCCAGGCACATGTTAGCGTCCCGCGGCTGCGGCGGCAGCGGCAGGAGAAGCCGCCGCGGCGGAACAAAGCGGAGCGGGCGAGCGGCGGCGGCGGGGCGGCCGGCCCGGGGGGCGGCAGCCGCTCTGCCCAGGCGGGGGGCGGCGGCGGGGGGCGCCCCGGCCCGCCGCGACGTGCGGCCCCCGCCCGCCGCAGGATGCGCCACCGCGCCCCAGGTAAGGAGCGGATCCATCCATCCATCCATCCATCCATCCATCCATCCATCCATCCATCCATCCATCCATCCATCCATCCATCCATCCATCCATCCATCCATCCATCCATCCATCCATCCATCCATCCATCCATCCATCCATCCATCCATCCATCCATCCATCCATCCATCCATCCATCCATCCATCCATCCCTTCCTCTCTCCCTCCCTCACCTGCCCGCCGCGCCTCCTGCCCGCCCCGCCGCCGGCGCCGTCTCCTCCCCTTCCCCGGCGCCCCGCGCCCGCCCCGGCGGCGCCGCCGCTCCCCCGCCCGAGGCCGCGTTGCTGCGCGGAGCCGGGCGCGGCCCGCGGGCGGGGGGAGGCACCTGCCGCCGCATCCCGCCGCCGGCCCGGCCTCCTCCCCGCCCCGCCGCCGTGCCGCAGCCAGCGCCCGCAGGAGGCCGGTCCTGGAGCGGCGGGCTGGGACCGGCCCGGCCAGAGCCCGCACGGCCCCCTGCGTGCCCGGCCCCGCCGTGGGGCTCGGCCCGGAGAGAAGGGCAACCCGCTTTTCCCCTGCCTTTTCCTCCCTAATCCACGGGCAATGGGCCCGCGGGTCTCCATTCCAGCCCTGTTGCTTCAGAGGCAGGAGATTTTGTTCCCGGTCTGTGGTGGCTGGATGCAGACTGTCCCCATGGAAGAAGGCTGTTAGGTAGAGATCTTTCTGAAATGAGTTGAAGTACACAAAGCAGTAGGGTGTAAGGTAAACGCAGAGTGTTGAGTGACCCGCTGCTGGCCATGAGGCTTTTAGCTGTTGATTCTTTGGCTCTGGTTGGATGTTAGCTGCACTATCCATCTCCCGAGGTGAGGTTACCCAGGGAATGACAGAAATAAGGTGGAGTAAGTGTGAGTGGGCTTTCCAGCAGGAAAAATGCAGAGCCACATAAATACCATACTGTTGCAAACTATCTTGTGTGTTAACAATTCTTTTTCTCCATGTAACCGTATAGAGTCCCTTATTGAAATGGTTTTGTAAGTGTCCACTGCCCATCCCTTAAAACCAGATATTCCAGATGAACCCTCTGTTTATCATTAGGAAGCAAAGTTGTAACAAGGGAAATATCATGAAATAGAGAAGTGATTTACATTGGAGGGGCTGGCTGTATACATTACTGGATTGCAGATAAGCTATGTAAGTAAACAGAAGCACAGTGTTCTGTTACTGTGCATGACTATGGAGATATCATGGGACTCTTTTGCTAGTTAATAGCATAAGGCTTCGTGGGAACTGTTTGATCTGCAGGACTTTTGCTTGGCAGTAGTTTACTTAAGGTTATTACACTCTGTTTGGAGACTTGTATTTGCTGGCCATTATTGCATTCTTAGCTCCAGGCTTCCCAGAGTTGCAGGTTAGTAGGTCAATAAAAATTGCACTGAAATGCTGGAATGGGCAGTCTACAGTTTTAAATGTGGTTGGGGAATAACTAGGCAGTAATCAGAATGCTGAGGACTTTTTTTTTCCTGTGCATTTTTATGCTGGTCATTGGTGGTGAACCAAAAATAATTTTTTTTTTTTGCCATGAATGCCACAGATGCTTTTCTTGTTAAGAGAGGAAACAAATCATATAAGGTAAATACAGAATTCCCTTTCAGCATAAAGCTTGGTTGAATTTACCAGGACTTAGTTCCTTTTGCTAGTGAACATTGGGATTAATGCCACTGGCATTACATGAGGCTTGCCAGTAGCAAGAATAAAAATGTCATCGAGTTTCTGCTGCTATGGATTTACATGTTTCTTTTAGAACCTGAAATTTGCTGTGCTGTGGAGGGAAGCAGTATGGAAAAAGTACATTTGTGTTACAAATGCTCCAATAAAATTTTGAGCCATGCAGGTTACAGCTCTCTCCAGGCTGGCTGTGACCAGCTGGATTGCGAGGCTGAGCAGGGCTGTGCTGCCCTGGCTGAAGCTCTGCCTGTTCCCAGAGCAGCTGCAGCGTGTGCTGTAATCCCTATTCCCACCAATCCTTGGACCTGGAGCTTGCCTGTGTCGCTGGAGCAGTCCCACTCACGTCACAGCACGCAATTTACAGAGTTAAAGTGAGACATATGGTGTGTCCCCCCACCTCGGTGGTGTGCTCATCAGGGAGGATGGATTGGATGCTCAGTGCAGAGCTCTGATGGAAAAACAAAAAATAAAAAACGTTCACAGTGGTTTCAGCATCTCTCACGTACTTTCCTCTTTCACTGCACATCATGGACACGAAGATCATATACTTTAGCTCAGAAATATTGTATGTTATTGTATGTACTTTTTGGCTTTTTCAGTCTGGTCTCTTTTTTAGAGTATTTCCTAGGAAATTTATTCTCACTCCAGCTTTTTCTCATCTGCATTTTTGCAGTTTATTGCATGTAGGCACTTTTCTTGCTGAAGTATTAATATATGCTTTGTAGTACTTTGTGTCACCCTCTTTCTTTAGCAAAGAACTTCCCTTTCTGTAATAATTATTCATGGTTAGCTCTTCTTCTGTGCCATGTAGGGTTGGTTACAACTGTTGTAGAGTGTTATTGCTACACCACATTGTCTCCACCAGATAAATCCCTACATAGATAAGCCCAGCAGCAGCCAGGTGTTGTGCATAAATCCGCTTCTTACACTAATTAATTTTCCTTTTAAGACCCTGATTTTGCCACCAGTTAGACACCTGCTTAACCTTGGAGTTACAGCATTGGAATGGATATGCTACTCTGCATGCAAAGCTAAGTGTGTATGTTCCTGTTCACTTGTAGCTTGCAAAGAGGTGCTGTACAAAAAAAAACCAAACCAATCCCCTTTTGCTTTGCTCCAGTTCTCAGAAAGTGCAATTCAATAGCTGCTGTTAGTTTGGTGATTTAGCTAAAACATAATCCCATTGAGTGATGGAACTGACCTGGGACTGGTATTTTAGACACAGACCTGGTGTTACGGTGTTTCTTCTCTTGGCTGGTGTTTCCATGGATGTTTAAACCTTCTTTTTCCACCTGAAACTGCACCATGGGGAAGTTGAGACTATCAGAGCAGTAATGCAGAATTTCCACTGCTCAGAAAGGAGGGAATGAAAGGGCAATTTTAATAACATTTTTGTAAAAACATCAGCCAGAAGGTTGATGGTAGGATTTGTGTTTATGCTTCCATTCTGAAGAAGGTCTGGAGGGATTATTACAGCAGCAAAACTCTGTTTCTTGATTCTAGCTATTTGATATTTAGATCTCATATAATGGAAACTCCTAGGAATGATGAAAGAATTTATAGTATTAGGACATTAGATGATGGATACAGTCTCTAGCTGATGTGAATGGAATTTTAAAGAATATACATATAGTTTTGATGTATTCAAATGATTTAAACCTTAAGAGAAAATTATGCAGCAAGACTTATGTCAGAAATCCTCAAATTGTCTGTTTCTTTGAGAATTTATTTTTCTTCTGTACTTATCATTTGAAATGAAAATAGGAAGGTGGTTTTTTTCCTGTAGAGAGAATCTTTAAAGTGCAGAAATTAATGGCTCATAAAGGAGAATCAAGTACTTTTGCATCTTGCTGTGGTGTGTGCACTGATGTTTGGCATCTGAAACATAAATTATTCCTCAGAATAATCAGAATGAAAGCAATATCATGGAGGAAAAACCAATGTGTGGGGGAAAAATAAGTTTGATATATTACAGAAGCAAAGTTCACAACACTACTGTGTGCTGTGAAAGAACAAAAGGAAGTGTTCTTCTTTCCCCTGTCTCTCTTTATAGGATTTCTCTTAAATCCTTGTGGTTCCAAGTGTCTGAGCCAAGCATATACCAGTTGCTATCCATGTACATCTTTTTTCCACCTTCTAATAACTTCCCTTGCTTTGTGTATAAACCCCTCTAAAAAGGCTCTTGGCTCCTGATGGCCTGTGTTGTTCTAAATGGACAATGCAGCTGCTCTCTCATTATGTCCACTTGAATCCTCTCAGTTCTTCTCTGTGCCAAGGTTTTACCCATGCCCTTGATCTAAGCCACTACAGGAAGCCAGAATCCTTATCCCATTGTGTAGTTGATGATGATAAAGTAATTTGTTCCTGGGTATGGCACATTCTTATTCTGAGTGGGTTTTTTTATTCTGAAGATGAGCTATATGCTTTAAGCATTTCAAATTATAATTTCAGATTTCATTGCCATAGTAATTTCTGTGACAACAGACATTGATCTTTACAGATCTTTTCTTCCATTTCTTTCTCTTTCTCTCCCCTTCTTTGAATTGGCTGCCTGTGTACCTCTTCTCCATGCCCACTGTGTGTGTCTGCATTCCAGTGGATGTTCCTAGTGTCAGGCACAGGAGCCAGCTGGCATTTGTAAAATTATGAGCTCAGTGACTTACTGCACCCTGAAGGGCAGCAGTGTCCTGACTAAGAACACACCTGTGTGACATGTGGTCAGAGGGGAATGTAGGCCAAACCCAGTGCAATAAATGCATCTTTCTGTTGAGTTTGGGAGAAGACCAGAGCTGCCAGTGGAGCCACAGTAACCATGTGTTGTGTCCTGGCCTTCTTGGCATCTGCAATAAAGTGATTCCTGGTGGCTACCGAGCACGAGATTGAATTGCAGTCATTCCTGGTGGTGTTAATGGGAATCTGACGTGCCAACGTTCAAGCATATAAAAATATTTTTTCATGCAAATAGCACATGTAGTAGTAGAGAAGACTGCTGGGAATGCCTCTGGTATCTACACTCTAGATGGGTGTTTGTAGTTCATAACATAGGAACAATTTGCTCTAAGTTTTGCTTCAGGGCTCTCTCTCAAGTAACATTGGCTTTACTCCTACTGCTAGAGCTTCTATCCTGGAGATGAGTAAGTTATCCAGTCACCATTTTCAATGTTACCTAATGGAAATGAACAATTACAGTCTTGTTGTATGTGGCTATGGTTTGATTTTGATTTATTTTTTTAATGCTCAGTCTTGTTAAATAACTTCATTTACATTTGCTTTGGCACTGTGGTAGAGCCCAGACAAGGAACATTATCAACTGACATGGTGCAAATGAGTAAAAACTTGATTATTTGCTGCGATCCCTGGTGGGTCCAGGACCACACCTCCACTTCATCTCCCAGCTGGCCCAAGAGGTTGCACCAGCTGCTGGTGCTGGGCATGCAGCAAGGAGTCAGCTGCTGGAGACCTTGCATCTCTGTTATATCTGGGGTGCTCAGGGTGTTTTCCTGGAGCACAGCTGCAGGGGGAAATCAAGGCACGCTATCATGAATGGCAGGCCCAAGACCTTAAATGTCAACACACATCAAGTTTTCGCTGACATCACATTGAATTGGCAGTGAAAATGCACCTAATGGATTAAAATGTGATCACAAAGAATGTCTGTCTCCCAAACTTCACACTGTATGTATGAAACACAGCTCAGCCTTGTTGATGAGAGAGTTAGACTGCAGGGTACAAAGAAAAATGAGGAATTGTTAGTCAGAGAGTGAGAATAGATTTGTTTTGATGTCAGGGTTTCTGTTTATTCTCAAAGCCTGACATTCTCACTAGGCTGGATATCTGAAGAGCTGCTTCAAAACTGCTGAGCCTCCGTGGCTGGCACTGTGTCTTACAGGTCCCAGTGAGACTGGTGGGTGACAGGAGCCTACAAACGCTGATGTCCTGGGCTGCCTCTGCCCAAACTCCATATCTGAAAGCCAGGAAGTCCCAGCACATCCCAAGGTTTTCTGTTCTGGACTCCATGTAAAGCAGCTCCTGATTTGAGAGGAGGAGGGGCTTCACAGTTCCCTGATGAGGAGTTAGGAATTGGTTCCTGAGCCTGCAGCTCACAGAGGGTCAAACACCACTCCTGGTGATAGGAACACCACTTCCTTTTGATAGGAAAGACATGGAAGAAAGATGAGGATGAGTGGCAATGTAGTTGTTCAATGTTCAGAGAATGGAGTAAAATCAAGGATGGCTGTTGTTTTTAAGGTAGGAAAGACTGTAACAGGCCTGTATGGCAAGGAACTAGAGCCAGGGACAGCAGAAATCTAAGGAAAAGTAAGGAGACCAGGTGAGAGGAGGGACTGAGACATGAACACGATTTGGGCAGGTGAGGAGGAAGGAAATTATCTTCTTGAATTTTGATTTGCTTCCTCTTGGAAGAAAACAGTGAAGTTGTGTTCAGGCAGGCTTGCATGAATTAATCAAAGGCAGTAAATACTTAACTGCAAAGGGATATTCTATTAAGTTTGAAAAGCTGAGTTTGGAAGGTGTCAGAACTAAAGAATAAAAACAATGAAGTGGAACAACCTGTTCAGTCTTGAGATTTGTGATACAGGTGTTGTGAAGTGTGAAAGAAGGTGTGGAGAAAGATACTAAGATCTGCAACAGCATGCATTTCAGTGAGGGGTGAAACAAGCTGTAAAACTGTAGGAGAATAAGCCTGGCATTAACAGATGTTAGAAATCTTTCATTTTACTGGGACTTGTTTTCTAGGGTAGAGCGACTTGTCTCAAAGGAAGAATCAGATTTTTCATAACTACTTCAATATTTTTTTGTTAAAAGCCAATGCTCTTAACTTATTGGTGTAGTGTGCAGTGTTAAAGCAAATGGTGGCAGTGCTCCCTGATGGATTTACTTCCTACAGTAATGAAAACATGCTTTATTATTTATTGTGCATTTTCTTGTCTGATTCTGGGTTTTATGCAGGGGTGGAGGCTGGATAGTTTGGGATGTATCAATATGTGAGTTTATCTCTCCCTTGTCATGTAAAGGCTTTTCTAAGAGAGATATTTTTAGCAATACTTAGATAAATATTATTAGAGTCTGGATTAATCTCCTTAACGTCTTCACTCAGCAGTGCGTAGCTCTGATAGTCTTAAGGACGGTAGGCAAGACAAGGTTTTCAGTCATGGGTGTCTCTGATGGGATTAACACAGGAAAAGATTCAGGCTTTTGGCACACAAACCCTATTGTCCCTCCTTTCAGTTCTGTTAATCTCCTCTTTTCTGGTGGCAGCATGGGCCACGTATTTTTGACTCAGGTCCAAGTTAGCTGAACCATAACTTGGTTTGTTTAGTAGTAGCTGGATCAAACCAAGTGTGAGGCCAACCAGTAAATAGTTCTGGTCTGTTTTGCTGCAATTTTCTACTGATAAACCCATGTAAATGTAACAGGTGAATTAATGAGAGCTGTTGTTAGATCTAAAATATAACCCACAGTTCCAGCCAGGCATGGATTTATTGACGGCACTGTGGGGATCTAGGCATGGCATGATCCTCTTCCCTCCAGTTACCCTAATCAATACGTCAGATGCAGAGCTCCTACATGACAGGATGAAATCACAGCCCTACAGCTGGGTTTCTCTTCCCATTTGAAGCAGTAGTGAATTTCCCTCTGCCTGCAGAAAACTTCCCCCTTTTTGTTGTTGGGTTGTTTTTCTTTCTACAGTGTTATTACAAATTATCCCATCAGCAAGGTCTGGATAGGATGTGTGAAAGCTCCTTTTCCAAATGGTGAGACACTCAGTCAGTGAAATAGTTTGGATTAAGACTGCACTGAAGGTCTTAATTTATTTCTTTGACTTTCTAATAGGTAGTGTAAGTAAATAATATTTCTGAGAGGCTGCATCTGCTGCTTTACAGAGAAAGCTGCTCAACATGGCTAATTTAGTAAAAATAAGGAACAGGCATGTATTGTTATATCTGCCAAAAATACAGCTTAGACATCTTCTCTATAAGAGAAAAAACTCATCTGTGGAAAATCATACAGCACTTGCTGGATTGTTGGAGGTTGTGACTAAGGTTACAAGGAGACAGACCAGGGAGACTGGAAAATAATGTTTGGGTTTTCCCCAGGGCTGCCCCTGGGGAGTTGTGCCACCTCACGCAGTCAACCCCAAAGGGGAGGCTGTGCCACCCGAAAGAGGGACCTGCAGGGGTCAGAATTGGATCATTTGTTGTGAGCAAGAGAAAATGCAAGAGAAAACATGATCTTGACCTGCTTGTTATTTATGGTAATTCACATTGGTTTAAAAACTGAAAATCACCTACTTCAGTTTGGAGTGAGCTGGCCAGTGGAGTGGTTGGGTTAGAGGATCTTCAGCAGGCAGAATGGGGCTACAGCAGCCAAGCCTGCTGTGAATCCAGCCTGGGTCCAGCTCTTACAGGCAGATTCTGGTGAGCTGAGGAGGAGATGGGTCACAGCTCCTCAGTGGCAGCAGCAGGATGGGGATACAGACATGTGTGGATAATAGAGATTTCAATCTGTGACCTAAGTTGAATTTTAAAGTTGTCTAAATGTCCTGTACTTTATTTTTCAGTTATTTCCCGCCCATAGTCATATACTTTTTTGAATGAGACCATCATTGATTTGTGGCTGCTCAGAGGCTATCAGGGTTACCCAGTGCCTCAGCCACGCTCATGTTTGGTTTTGTGGTGTATGCCAAGGTCCCAAGGTTTCCAGTCAGATCCTTCAAGAGGTACCATTTCCACAGCCCCCAGCAGACCCAGCCAGTACAGTGTGGCACTGGGGAGAATTTGGCTCTTGACTGGACATAAACCTGCTCTGTTTAACTCTGCCCTTCCTGGGTAGTCTCCATAAGATTTGCTGGTGTCAGAGGAGGAGTTTTCCAAAGCAACTGGAGAAAGGTATCCACAGGGAGAGAAATTATCCACTAGAGAATGCCACGGAATCACAAAATGTTGTGGTTGAGTGAAATAAGCTCTGCAGTGGTGGAATTGTGTATATACTTGAGGTGTATGTATACTCCAGCTTTCCTCCTTATAAGTAAGTTTCTTATTGACTGAAAGCTTCCTACTTTTTGAGTACTATTCTGGATGGAAGACTTATTTCTTCAAAGGTTTGAGCCTCATCAATGACCTGTGACTACATTTCCCCAGGAACTCTTCTGTGGCTGGCAGTGAAAGTTGCCACATAGAATTGCAATAATGAACCTCTGGCTCCTTTGTGTCTTACCTTTTTAGGGAAAAATCTTTCATAATCTCTCAGCATTCATAAAAAATGATGATTTTGTCAGACTGTATTAAAAATCACAGCTTTTGTTCAGGCTAGTTATATGGGATAAAACCCTTCAGAAAGGAGAAGTTTCAGTTAGTGAAATGTGACAGTTAAATAACATTAGAGATTTCCTCTTCATCTGCAAGTATTTAACTGAGTATTTCTATCATAATAAGTAGTACAATATTTTCTGTTAGGAGATTGGATGGTTTTCACATGGATATTTTAGACAGCTGTCTATTCTTACATGTTTTTATGCAATTTTTGACAGGTTATCATAATAATTCTCAGTATGAGGATAGTTTATAAGGCTCTGTATTATCCAGATCTGTAATAGTGCTATAATATCAGCTTTGCTCCCAACATCAACCAATATTTTGCTGTGGCTAATGTGCAGCAACATCATAGATGTTGATAATTATGACTGGTGCCACTGACTAACCCTCTAAAAGTAGCATTTTGATTTTTTTTGTGCTGCAGTGGGATGGCAGCCAGTTGGCCTCTGAAGATAGTTTCCATAGCTACTGTCCTACAGAGAAAGAAAATGCTGCCACAGCATTTTTCCTTTGCACCTTTATAGTTTTTATGCAAGCTGTCAAGACAATTAATTTTCATCAGATGTATTGGTTATTAGCTGTTGAATGCAGGGGGGCATGGGTTAGTACAGATGATGAAAAAGAGTGTCGAACTAAGTAAAACATCAAGAGATTTCTTTATGTACACAATATGAATGCATTTCAGATTTACAAAATCCCATTACTGCAGCATCTGATACGCCAAAATGCAATCTATGCTCAAATGACAAGGTCCTGAGACTGCTCAACTTTATTTCTGAGAATAAGCAAGCCTGGCACTGACTTCCACTGTTGTTTGTTGTTGGATGTTATGATCTAGATTTTTAATTCCTTTTCAAAATGAAATGAAAATCAAAATCCTTGCCTCTCAGGAAAGCTCTCAATCTTTGCCTAGTTTAAAATAATGTTACATGCTTCTGTGCATAGAATAGCATAAAAAAGGAAGTAAATAATAGAGCAGTATGGTGTGTAACGGTGAGCATTGAGTATGAGATTACTTCTTGTGCTTGGCATGGGTAATGTCTTCATTTCTTTCTGCAGTGAGGCTCAAGGCTTGTTGTTTCAAAGTTGGGGTGGTTCTGGGAGTCATTAAATGTGGTTCTATTACCACCTCCAACTGCACATTTCCTGTAGAGTGCTGAGGTAGAAATAAGTATTTGAGTACTCAGATTGTAGCATTTGAGCAATTTGTGAAAATTTATGCCACCTTTTTTCATTTTGTATAAAATAACAGGAGGGGCTCAGTCAACTCTCCGCAATTACTGATCCTACTGCTTTTACCTCTTCAGAGATTGTAATGTTGGCTCTCCCCAGGTTTGTCCTCTTCTGTGATGTCCAGGGACATTACAGATGTTTCTGAATGGCTCTGACCATAATCATTGACTTTAATATCAAACCAAGTTTGCTTAGGAGGGCCAGCACCAAAACACGTGTGTTAGAGCTGGTGAGAACTCGTTGACTTCAGCAGTGTTAACATCCTAGTGAAAAGCTGAGTGCTTTGTGGGAGTACAGGAGAGGATGTGGAGGGAATTATAAAATGTATAGAGAGGATGAGCATTGAGGGGTACAGTTAATAAATAAGTTAAAGCATGGCTCTGGCCTTCAGTGGGACTGTTTGGCCAGGAAATTCCTGGGAAAATCCTCTGACCGTTGAGAAAGGAGCAGGTTTAATACCTAAATGAAAAAGTCCAGCCAGAGTGTGACAGTGGCTGGAGGTCTCTACTGAAGAGATCAACAGGCTAAAAGTCTGGAGAGTCACAGAGAATTTTGCTTTGTGGCAGGGACACAGGATAGGGTTTTATTCCCCTCCCTTTGCAGCAGATCTCTCCCTGTGTGGTTTTTGGCTGGCCAGCTGGGCCCTGGCAGAGGGATGTGTGCCCTCCAGGATGGCAGGAGGCCATGGAGCAGAGGGTCTGTCATTAAAAGCCCATCTGGGGGATTGTGGCCAGCCCTGGAGGAATGTCCCACAGGTCCTGCTGAGCCACTGGGACTTCCAGCAGGTGCCTGAGTTGTCCTGCTGGCCCAGGGACTGGGGCTGAGCCTCTGGCTTGCCAAGGGCTGGAGAGCTCCAGCCTGAAGTAATTTCTAAACCCTGCTGATCTCCAGCTCCAGTTATCCCTCCCCATCATTGTCCTGCCCTTAGAAATCCAGGCTGCTTGTTTGTCTGGGGTAACTCAGCTGATTAAATGCAAGTCAGTGGAGATGGGCTGACTGAAACCAGCCATCTGGCTGCCTGTTTAAAGTGTTAAATTACTG
Organism: Taeniopygia guttata; assembly: GCF_048771995.1. Taxonomy (NCBI): domain Eukaryota; kingdom Metazoa; phylum Chordata; class Aves; order Passeriformes; family Estrildidae; genus Taeniopygia; species Taeniopygia guttata. Next base: position 32,458,454 of record NC_133032.1, on the reverse strand, counting down.
CTTGGTATGATGGGCATAATTTTCTAGTGGTCTTAAATACTCTTCTTCATTAATACTCTTGAATGTCAGTACTTGTCTGCACTGAGAAACATTTTCCTCACAGAAGAAAAGCTGATTGGTATTGTTGCAGGTAATGCTCCAAAAATATTGCTGCTTTTAAAGAAAGTGTGTCTTTGGGAAACCGTGTAGACTATAATCTGTGTATAGGGGAAAAGAGAAATTATTCCCCACCTATCTAGAAAATAAATTGTTTTCTCTATCTGTCACTTGCAACTCTGAGAAACTGGAAGCTCAGGATTTTTAAACACAGCCATAGTTTTTATAGGTGCATGCAGAAGCGCTGTCTATATGGAGGTACAGTTTTTCATAATGGTTTCACAAGACAGAGCTGGGGGAAAGCAGTATCAAAAATACCTGTTGATAGACCTCATATACTTTGAGAGTTTATCCTTTTCTGTCCTTTCCTTATCTTTATCTGAGACTGGGAAAAAAAGCAGCAGTATGCTAACTAAAATAATTTTGAATTTAGCATGTGGCTTTATTGCCATCTAACACACTGGGATGTTGTGTTGATGCCAAGAGTTTTGCAGACAGAGGCCAGGGAAGAGCTGCTGATGTTGGCTTTACCTTTGTAAGGAAAAGGCTTTGGCTAAGGGCAAGGCAACACCTCTGTGTCTGGGTCATGCCTTCTCACCAAAAATGTTTGATGAAGGGATGAATATGTGGCTATTTTGTGCAAAAAAAAAAAGAAACAAAACCTAGCATTTCATTTCCGTGTGAAATTAGGTGATAACAGCTTTCAGTGTCAGCTGTGAAAACTCTTTTTGTGGGATGTGCAGTAATGAGCAGGTATAATAGGGAATGATATGCAACCTAAAAACATATGGGCTTTTTCTGCTTCACTAAAAAAATCCTTAACTTGTCTTCTAGATAACCTCCAAATGGCAGATGAAACTAATTAAGACAATATCTTGTTAAGGAAAATATGTCAACATGGAAGTGTCTTAGCATATCAAAGTCTGCTGGTTCTTGAAGCCTGGTGAAAAAGGAGAAAGCAATTCTATTTTGCTTTGGGGACTTTTGGGGAGGAAAGTGATCCCAAACATCTCTTAGATATTGATCCCCTGAGTTCAGAGCAGCTCTGACCGCCTGTATAACAACTTAGATCATTAGTGACATATATTCTGTATGGATAAGTGCTTTCAGCTCTTTATGCACTCTTGGAAATCACTGTGCAATTTTGCTAATGAACCCAGGGAATGGAGGAGTTTGCTCCTGTTGGTTTTCTCTTAAGACAATTGCTGGTTTTTGGGGGTGGATGTTAAAGTAGGTGCTTGTTGCAGCCTCATTCTGATACTTCTATTATTAAAATAAGGTAAAGAAATTAAGGTAAGCTTAGGTTTAAGCAGAAAAACCTCAAGGTATCGATGTATGAATTTTCTCTCGGTTGTTTTGATCTTATGTACTACAGACGTGGCCATGATGAGGGAGATTTACCTACAAAATTAATTACCTGTTTTATATATGTCTGTTTTAATTCCTACTCTAATAACCTGGATACTTAAAGTGCTGTTCTACTTTATGATCTATAATATCAAAGAAATTTAAAATCAAGATTAGGGTCACTTACTTAATTGGAAAATGCTCTTTATTGGATTTATTTTCTTGTTACAGCTTTTGACTGTAGGATTAAATTCTGAAATAATCAATACCTTGATTTGAAATGGAGCTTTTCCTGATTTTGTAAATGAAGTAATCCTTGTGGTGATGCTTTGTGAGCATTGTGTGATTTTTATTTTGCTTTCTGCCAAAGGTGATGTAGCTGGCTGTGGTGATGACTGTAATAAGTTATTTCAGAGCACAGTTCATTACCCAGATACAATGCATCTGCTGTGGAAAAAGGCAAAGAGCTTTATTCAAACATCAAATGATTTCAAAACATGCTTTTTTTTTTGCTGAAACTGGAGAAATGTGGAATTGCCTAAGTGTCTGGTTGACATTTGAACTGCTGAAAGCATTTCCATTTTAATACTTCAGACAGTTAGTATTTCTTAATATACATTTAATATGTTTGGAAATGCCTGAACACTAACACATCTTAATCCTTATTCACCCGTATCTTTTAAATTACTTGTTTTGTTTGCTGTAAGTTGAACTTCCATTGAAGTTGATGCTATTTGAGTTCTGAGAAGTTGGCCTCATTCACAGAGCAGAGCTGGCTGCTGTCTTTGGGGAAAATGATTTAAAATGCCCCAAGAGGGTTTCGTTTGTCTGGGGTTTCTTGAAAGTGTTTGCTTCCCTGATTCAGGTTCTAAACAGAAAGTCTTTTTTTTTAGATTGTGTTTACTTGTAAAAGAATGACAGTACACTCTTTTGTAATAGCATTTCAGTCACGTCACAAATAACTGAAAAAGTTTTAAGTAACAGTTCTGGCCCAGCTTTGTTGAGCTACTAGCTGGAAGGACAGACAGTACTGAGCTTTCACCTGATAAGTTTTTGTCATTTAATATTCAGAGAGAAAGGCTTGAGATGTACTGAGGCAAATTCAGGGTATCACATGTTGAGCTTTCTAACTGAGCTCAGTAAAACAACTTGAACAACGCAAGTGGATCTTTGTGCCTGTTGTGCCTGTTGCTATTCAGTCTTCACTGTTTCATTCCTAGTTGTGATTTGACAGCATGTGTATTTAAACACCTTCATAAATACAAGAATACTGCCATTGCCCCACTGATATGTCTGGATTTCATTTTCAATGTTATTAAGTGTTACACTGGTATATTATGTGGTAAAACTGTCATTGATAACTTAGTTTCTCCATCTCTACTTGAACATGTTGGAAAGCATTTTGCATATATTGCCATATGCCGCTTCCATTATTTAAAGTGACAGCTGTAATTTCTCTGTTGGAATTGGGCTGTGTGCAGGGCTGTGTGCTCAGTACAAACACTGCTCTTTGAGGAGCGCTCTCAGGCTGGGCTGAGCTCCCTGTAGAGCCAGTCCTTTCAAAAGCAAAGCTTTTCTTCTCCTCTTCTGGGTCTACTGAGACAGCAAAGCTTGGGTTTGAGGTTTCAGTTAATCATCTAATTTGTCAAAACACTAATCAGCCAGAGGCCGCTGCCTTCGACTTTATCTAGTCTTCTTTTATAGAAAGAATGGTAGAAGAAACAATTATATCATTAGCATGGAACTGATTTTATTGCCATAAGGCTGCATGAATATGAATTTGTGTGTTGGGTTACTGAAGGATACTTCAAAGTGATTTTCAGCATACTGCTTGTTTTCTTTCTGGCATGGTGAGATGTGGTGTCGAGAACATTATTTTGTTTAAGGCACAGTGAAACACGTTCCTTAGTCTGGGGGAGGACAGTGGGAAGTCCAGCAGTTTATAACTTTTTCCAGGGAAGTTTTATTACAGCATCACTTTAAATTTAAAAAAAAAAAAAATATTCTTCTTATTAGCTTTCATCTGTTTTTCTCTTCACAAAACTGTAGCTTATCCAAGTCCTCAGAAATTTATACATAAGTCTGAATTTCTTTCTCTTTTGAAAACTTTGCATTCAATAAACAGGATTACATTCCTGAAGCTGAAAACTAAGTGGCAATTATTGCCTCCAGGTAAATCTTTAATATGTTTGATGTAGACATTTAAGAAACGCTCTCAGAAAATAATTATTTCATCTGTCACTTGCTGAGAATCCTATTGGAAGTCACCTGCAGGGGCTGTATCAAAAGTGCTATATCCAAAAGTGTAATCTCTCTGTTCAGATTATTTGATTTTCTGTATAATGATGTGAGAAGAAATTCTCTTGTATCTCAGGTGGGTTGGTAGAGGACAGCAGCAACTAGAAACACTGCTCCAGGGGTCTGATCTGAGTTTCAGCTCCTTTGGCCTTGAAATGTAGACAGTTCCCAGCAGAAACTTGTCCCCTGACTGAGTATACCAGAAGAGTATTCTTGAGGGTGCAAAATGAGATTACAATAAAAAAACAAAAAGAAAACAATAAATAAAGAAAATTACTCTTCCTGACCAGGTTTGATCCCTTTTTGTATTTTCTCTGTGAGTGGAAGGTCATTGGAGATTTGTTAGTGATTTATATCAAAACATGTAAGTATTGAACAACTGTGAAAACACACAAAAAAAAAAAATGTCAAGAGAAAAAGTTTTGAGCAAAGTGAGCACTGCATAAAAATCACTTTGGTCTTGTTTCTTATCTACATGGTTTTTACAAGGTATTTCAGAGTTCAGTTAGAACAGGACATGAGTGACATCCAAAAGGTTATAGAGTTTACAATAAATATAGCTTAGAGAGAAAAAAGACATAGCAAGTGCGGCCTGTTAGGAAAACCGTAAGTCCTCATGCTGTGGGCTTTCTGCATGGATAGAAATACATCACACTGTGTAACACCTTCCTTTAAAAATAGATTACAAAGGATACCAGGAATTGTTGTGATGATCTGGGAACAAAGGCATGGAAAACAGAGGTAATAGGTCAAGCAGTAATGAAGCAAAATCAGGTATCTTCTTTGAACTGTAGCAACAGAAGTGAAAAGCTTTGTAGAGAGCAGGGAGGAAAATCTTTCCGAGCATTCTCACAAACAAATGAGAACTGGGTGTATCTCTTGGGCAGAGCAAAGGAAAGCTAGTTATGAAGAAAGCAGTGGGATCTACAAGTTTGGTTGAACTTAGTATCCAACACAATGAATTTGGGGTTTGTGCCTTACACCCATTTTCTTTTAGTGTTGGGTTTCATCTTTTTTTTTTTTTTTTTTTGGTGTAAAAATGTATTTCTGCCTTTTTATTTCCTTAAATGTACAAGAGGTGGCTTAGGGGTGTGTTTCTGGGATCTCTGGTTTACAGACCTGGTTGAATATAGTCTTCATCACTCTTTAAGAATTTGTTGATTTTTTTAAAGATGGTAATTTACTACCAGGATGTGGAATCAGTACTTTGCATGAATGTTACCCACAGAATGTAATAGTAATTTGGATTAGGACTAAACAAATGCTTTCTGGCTCTAGTAAAAGGTTTATGTGGAAGGAAAAGGCGCAGTGAGAAGTCACAGTAGTGTACTGACATTTCTTGCTGTTAGTTTGTGTCTGGTTATGAAAAAATGTTTCCATGATTTTCAGCTTTACGTGAAACAAGACTTCATTTTCATAGAGGACAAACATATAAATTTCAGCTAACACCCTCTTGGACAGCCTCAGGGGATAAGATGGAAGGAGTGAGAATTCTTCCATGCTTTGATGCATTGGTTGGGGAAGTTACACTCCTGTTAAGTGTGATGCATTTTGTGTTAATAAACAAAAGATCATTAACTGAAGACTGAAGTGCTGCCAATCCTGAATCTTTCATGAGCAATAAATTCTCATTAAAAACCCCTTAGGGAAATGCATGTCCTTTCAAAAGAATTTCCACAGCACATCATCTCCATGTGACAAATCTCCAGAGAAAAAATTTATATGAGGAAAAGTGATTGGGAGAATTTGTTAGTTCAACTTCCAAGTCCTTTGCAAAAAGAAAACCTTGTTTGCTTGTTTCTTCCTTTGTTTTTAATTTTCCAAGGTCGTCTTGTATCCAGGCTCAGTCAAAAAAAAAATTGACTTCTGCTAGAAATGGCTGAAGGGGTTTGGGTCACAAACCGAAGAGTTCATCATCTAGCAGGAGATAGATATCTTCTGGATTCCAAATAGTTACTTAAGAAAAAAGCCCCAAAACATAAGTAAACCATAGAATAAAAATGATAAAAATCTGTATGCTGTAAGAATCTGATACTGCAAACTATCCATAATGCCCCAACCAGAAACACAAGAACTGAGACTCTATCTAGTCTAGAGAAAGGCTTGACCCAGATTAAAACTGAACAGCAGGCAGAGAGAGGAGAATTTACACACTGGCAAGCTGGGAGACACTGCTAAGAGCAGTGGCACTGAGGAGGAACAGCTTTGCTTGCCCTAACAGGAATTCTGTGCATGACCTGCAGCTGTAGGCTGGCTTGAAATCTGGAGTAGAGCAGAGGTGCTGAACAATGTGCTCAGGGCAGGCAAGATGGGAGAGGCGCCCTTACACAGGGTGGTTCCTCTCTGATCCTTGCTCTGTTTCTTCTTTCTTGAATATCCATTAAAAAATAATCTTTTGATAGCTCTATAGGCAGAGCTTCTCCAATCACATCTCTGCTGTTGTTTTCAGTGTCACCAAGAAATAAAAATCTGACTTGTCTAGAAGCAACATCTGCTTCAGCAGCATCTTCCTTGTGTTGGTGGCAGATGTGTCACCAGGCCCATGTCAGCTCTACTGAGCAGCTCAATGTCACCAGCTTTGGTGCATCCAAAGAGAGCAGGTGTTTTTGGGGATTAGGACAAAAAAAAGCATCTTGTGGGCGTGTGAAATGAAGAGTGGCAGTTTGTGTGTGTTGGGAATAAGAGGGATTAAAAGGTGGTGACTTACACTGTTGTCTCTGTCCATGGGCCAGACTTTCATGTAGCAATGACCCTGTGCCTCTTTCTTAACCCACTCTGAACTCAACTGCACTATCAGGCTAAAATGAGAAGTTTTGAACAACCTGTATGGTTTTATCATCCTGCTTAAAGAACTGGAGCTCCTGGACCATATACTGCTGAGGGAGGATCAGGTGAATTAGTCATGTACCAGGGGGACAATTTGCTTTTCACACTCACCTGTACTGAAGAAAGTCACGAGAATAATGTGGTGGCTCTGAGGGTGCCAGCAAAATGCAGAAGAACACAGCAACCTGTTCTAATTAGAAAAGTGCAAGCTGTAGGCCTTGTGCTGTGAAAGGACTCACAGGAAGAAATGTGGTACCATTTAAGGGGTTTGATTAAACATGCTTTCATTAGCGTAAAGTATTTTTTAAAAGTAGCACCTGAGAAAAAGAGCAAGCATTCTTTTCCCCTTAGAAAAGAATGGGGATCTCTGTGCAACAGCTGCCTATATTGTGATGTAAAGTTTCCTTTTGCTGAATTAATATTCCATACTGACTTTTAATAGTCCTTTCCTTCTTTTTTTCCTTTTTGAATGCTGAGGTTTTCAGTGATGATAATTCTTTGAGAACTTGGCAGATTGCCTGATTGTACAAGTTCCCACTGTATGTTTCTTGGATTTCAACTTAATGGCAGAAATAATACAGCATTAGATATAAATATTACTATTTATGTAGCATTAAAATTGATAAATCAGTCGCTTATGTAACAAAATTGCAAACTATAGCAGTGTGAATTAGTCAAATTGCTTCTGCTCTATATTTTAAGGTGTGTATTTCAGAACAGAAACAATCAGGTTTATAGTTAATGTACCACTTTTAGTAATAACAAATTTTGTGTGATGGATCCAGTGCCCATTTATTTTTAGCAGTGAGTTTTAGTAGTTTTGCTGGGATGTACTGAATCAAAAGGTTTAAACAGGGAGCAAATCTGCACAGAATTTGGCCCTGCTAAAACCTTAACTTTGCTTTCTGGTAAATGTAAGGTTTGCATAATGCATGGACTGTTTAATTTATAATGTGAAAACTTGTACTTTACATGTATTTCAGAGCTCAGTATTCTGGTGCTGTTTACTTGGTGTTTCTTGGCACTTGGGTTTTGATGTTTCATACTTGAAGAGATTGCATTCAAGTTGATAGCCAGGTGTAACTCCCCTGCCTGCTGCAATTTCTGTGTTTGGGCTGTTTATTAAAAGAAGTCTGTATCTCTCACTACTCTCTGCAGTCTCTAGAGATGGTTAAAAAATGTGGGGTTTTTCCTCCATTTTTGTCTTTCTAGAAAAACTCATTTTCGTCGTTGGTCTGGAATCTCAGACCAAAAGAAAGGCTTCAGAGGAATATATCTGAAAAAAGAATTGCAGTTGAATGCATAATCTTATGAATAATGGTCACAAAGTGAGATGTTCCAGGAGATTTGTAAAATGATTGTTTGGTCTAATTCATAATTATCTCAATGATTTGGCATTGAATCACACAGACATTAATCTTTTATCCTTCAACTGAATATGTGCATAATGAGGGGGAAAAAAAATCACTTTTTTTCCGATTTTATTCTTAGTCAAGAAACTGCATTGATTGTGATGGTTGATAACCACCCCCATGTCTTGCTTGGTGGCTCTATTTCTTATCATTCTAATTATTTTGCAGTAACTAATGAAAGTTATTTATAGAGCTTTTGCTCTTCACTTGATGATTTTTCTGCAGCAGCAAAGTTAAAAACCATTTCAATGTTCAAAAGAAAAAAAACCCAAAATTTTAGACTTTGCGTCTAGACCTCCTTAACTATGGCTTTTTTGCATAAATAGGTACAAAATTTAAAAGGTGGGCAGTATTGTGGAATCAGTGCTAACAATGGAAGAAGACACTCCAACATTAATAAATAGATAAATAGATATATTTATAGATAAATAGATATATGTTAAATATTGTCTGAAATGCCAACGAATCATTAAAATTTGCTGCCTTGCACTCATAATTTCAGTGCTGAAAAAAAAAAAAAAATCAATGAAATAATAAAAATTGCCAGTGTGAGAGAGGATGCTTGTGTTCAAAATGCATTGCTGCCCATTCCCATGTACATGCTCACCGGAGGGGAATTTCCCTGCTCAGGTGCCCTAAGAGGAATTTGTCATGGAAACAATTCGGGGATAACCTGCCATGGACTCCTGATAACCTTTCCCTTCTAATTTCTTTGCCATAACTGTCCCACGTTTTAGCCAAAGACAATGTTTTTGCTTTTATAACAAAGGCTCTGCCCTCATGATGTTCCTCTCTTTGCCTCCTCCTTTCTGACCTCTTCTCCCGCGATTTCCTCCATGGCATTTCTTTTGTATTTGGTGTCTTGTTTGGATGCTTCTGGAAAGTAACTAGATTGTTGTCTTTGAACTTCTTCAGATTAATGTACATGAAAATCCACTGGAAATTGGTGAGGAACCCATGAGGATTGCTGATCCTTATTTTAGATTATAGTTATAATTTTCTTTTTCCTTGCTGTTAGTGTCACCCAAAGAAAATACGATTTAAGTAAGTTACTACCTGTTTCACTTGTCCTGATTTGGCAGAATCATGTATAATAGAAGAGAAATTTAATGTAAATTGTATTTTCTGTAGGCTTATCTTTTATTACCAATAAGTTAGCAGTGAATAGGAGCTGCTCCTTGCTGGTGGCTTACCCTATCTTTCCTGCTTCTGCCTGACAGCATTAGTACTTGCATTATTGTAACACCAGTCCTTGCAATTATTGTAAAAGCAGTTAAATGAAGCCTGTACTTCGCTCAGCTTTAAATTTGCAATGAATATCTTTTTGTTGGGGATGACTCCTTTATTGGCAGACCTGGCTAAGGCACGGAGGCTCTGGAGCCCAGTTCCACAATGCTGTGACATTTAGGGAGCAGCGTGGCTGTAGGTGACGGTCGGGGGAAGGAGCCTTGCTGAGCGCCTCACCCGCAGTCGGAGCTGAAAGAGGCGCAGGAATTCACTGCAGCCATCCCACCCTCGGCTCTTCCCCTGTCAGATCTCATCCATCCCATGGGGTCACGCCTGGTCAGCACTCAGATGGGAAACCTCCTTGGAAAACCAAGAGAAACCAGGCACAAACTGTGTCTTTCTGCACAAAGTAGCACCCTGCCCCTGGGTCAGTTGTTAGCACTGTGCTGTGTTTAATCCGTGTTTGATGGGGTTTAGTTGTGGTTTTTTTCTGGTTCATTGGAAAAACAATGCTGTGGCTACAAATAGTGATACAGGGGGGAAAAGTTAAGGAGAAGTAATTTTGATAGGTAGTAGGCAAGGAGTGGTTCCAAGGAACAAGGAGATTTCGGAGGCCTTGCAAATTCAGGTTCTGAGTCTCTGTCAATCTTCTGTTTGCTTTTTATCCATGAGAACAAAGTATTTATTAACCTTGTGAATCTCACAGCAATAGTGTAGAGTGGAACTGGGATTTCACTGCTCCAAAACAGCTTCCAGAAGGCATGGAAGGCCTCGCTGGACAGGACTCACATGGAAGGACTCACATGGAAGGACTCACAGTGGCTTGGCCACTGTGCTTGGCCACAGTCACCAACAATAAAACAAATGTTCATTGTATTTTCAAAACTTGACATTGACAATGGTGATTTTATGGCTTTTCAAATAGTGAAAGTTATAAGATGACAGGGAAGGGTGGGCTTCACTTTGTGGTACAGGACTGATCGCTTCTAATGAAATTGCTTGAGTGAAAAATTCCAAGACAGGATGAAACGTGAAGGAAACACATTCCTGTTCTTGAATAAAAAAAGGTGGATAAAGAAACAAATTTGTAAGTTGGGAGCTTCATACCTATTGAATTTTGTTGTGCAGAGGAACAGGAAAAGTTTGAAAAATAGGAAAAGTTTGAAATCTTTGTCAATGTTGACACTTGTCAAAAATGTAAGAGCTGTCAATGCGTTCTGCAAGGCTGTGGGGCTGATCAGGACAGGAAAGAACAGTGTCAGGGTGGATGGTGCCCTTCTCCAGGGGATCATGGGGCTTAAGGTTTGCTGAAGTATTAACTTTTTCAGATGATGTTCCTAAGATATTTTCGTTCTTTTTGAGACTTGACTGTGTTCTTCATTAAAGATAAAATTACGTTTCATCATTTAAACAGTACTTAATTACTATTTACCACTGAAAATACATCCTGGTTCTGTACAGACCATTTGCCAAGACCTAAACATATATCCACTTGCCAAGACCTAAGCAGGTCTTGGCAACTGGATATATTTCAGCACAATTTTACTTTATTCAGAAGCTAATTTAAGTAATATCTTTCTTGCTTAGATGGAGATGCAAAGCCCTATATCTGGCAGTTTCTGAATCTGAAGTTTCCAAATAAAAATGAAGATCAATGTTTGGGAAGCTGAAGTAGACTGCTGGAGTTTTTGGGTTTATCGCATCAATGTACAGTAGCAATACAAAAAGAACAACTGAGAAAAATTGAGCCTTTCATGGACCCAGTGTAGCTTTTATTGTGGCACTTGATCTGAGGAGCTGTGTTACCACATCAGGAAGAGCATCAGCATTTGTTCAGAGCTAGGGGTTTGTGCCTGAACTGACTTCCCTGCCTCGGTCCTGGCGGATGGGGAGAAGCTGGAGCAGTGCAGCTCTGTGGTGGAGCCCTGAGCTGTTCCTGTCACCTGATATAGAGTTCCTTTTGTCTGGCATTGGGTGACTCCAGCCTGGTGGGAAAGGAGAGTGAAGGAGAGATTTTAGTGTAAGGAGAGTTTCCAATATGCAGAATTATTTAGCACGTTTGTGTTTTTCTTGGACTAAATGGGCTTTCCTCAAACTGCTGTTTTTTAGAACAAGCTACTGCAATATCTACCCGTGATACTGACTTTTGAAATGTATCTTTCTTCCACGCACACACTGGCTACTTTTGTGCTTGGTTCCATCTGGAAAGGATATAATTAAATCCTTGTTTGGCTTCTTTAATTATTTCTTTGCAAAGTTTTTGGCTGGGAATTTTGCCACTTACAATACAAATATTCAAAGCTTAGAGCATAAACTGTGCTTTCAAAAAGCATTTTTGTAAACCTTTTGTCATTTGGAGGCTTTTCAAAAGAGAACATGAGACCTCCTCAATGAACATGTTTTAATTTTTTAAATCCCCAGAGAAGATTTTGTTTCCTTGCAGGTTGGCTGTAGTTGCTAATTAACTTTGTTAATTAAACATGCTATAGGGATGAAACATGCTTGATTAAAAATAAATAAAACCATATAGCAACAAAGTGATGCTACTGTTTTTTCCTATTTAAAAGCTAAGATTAAAAAATGAGATTAACTTTGAAGCTGCATGTCAAATGTTCTTTGCATTTGAAATATCTGAAAGGCTAAAGCAGCTAAAATCTTGTGGTTTTTGAACTCAATCATAGTAAAATGCATATTCAGTCCTAACACCATGTTAAAAATGGGGGCTGAGTAGTCACTGAAGGTGCTGCCTGAATCAGAACTGACTGAGATGGTGGATAATAACCTGAGGGTTTATTTGGTCATCCTTAGACATGAAGGTCCTTGTTTTTTTCCTGTCATCTATCTCATATGGAAACTTCCAACACTGCAAATTAGTTTTAAATGCTGTTGGCCGAGCACATTCCTTGCCTCGCACACCGGCGTGTTTGTGTGGAGGTGGTGGGAAGTGGCTCACCATGGGCCAAGTGCATCCCTGACAAAGCTCCTGGAACAGGCTCAGGGATGCCTGTGGTCCACAGGCACGCTGAGCTTCTGCCACACGTCCTGCCCAGAGGAGGGAAACCATCTGTGGGTCCAGAGCTCCTTCACCTGGGGAATGCAGGTGGGAGGGAGGAAGCAGGAGCACAAAGATTGTTTGCCTCAAGGCTGACTATTTGTTGGAAAAGTTGTACTCTTCTGTACCCACTATGGCACTTTTTCCCCTCTCCTACATAATAGTCAGGTTTCTTTTTCATTTTCTGCTATTAAAAAGTTGTTCTGTTCCTAACAGTAGCAATGCTATAAACCAAGTTAGAGAATGCCAGACTTTGCTGTCCTTCACTGGGAAAATTGCTATGAAAACCCTTTGGGAATGTCAGCCAGGATCCTCACCCAGACAGGGCAGACCTGGCATTGATGGAGGAGCCTCCTTTGTGAATGGACCTTGAGTGAAATTTAGTCTCATAAAATTCTAGAAATGTGTAAGTGATTCCATGCTGGAGATAACATCGAGTGAGGGAAGTAGGAGTATTCCTGATGTAGGAGACATAGCTAAATAAATCTCTCCAGACCACGGGCAGGAAGTGTATGGAGAAGTGGTTTGTGGGGGGGTTTGTTTATTGTCCCCCCACCCCCTGCATATTTTCTCATAAAATATCTTTAGACATTTGTTTTGCAATTAAAAGGTCAAAACCTCCTCAAAGGGAATAATTGCTTTTTCCACTAGAACATATTAGGGCACTGAAGCAATGCAAAAATGCAAGGGGCTATTTCCAGCAGATGAACTAAATCCTAAAAATAGGATTAGCCAGTTTTATAATTTGCCTATGATAGTATCTGAGCAAGGAAGGGGGGAAAAGTGTCTTTTGAAAGATGAGTTTAGGACACCTGTATTAAGGCTCTCGATACTGGACTAATGCCACTTCTCAATTTTTCATAATTTTTCACATGTGCCAAAGAAGGTGGAAAGCAAAAACATAATTTCTACAGGGCTGTGGCTGTATCATCTTCAGCTTGTCCTGGTATTCAGTGGTTTCAGCATCATCCCTGTTTACAGATCAGGGCTTTGGCAATGCTTGGTGCTAATCTGGTACCCACGATGGTTGGCTGCGTGGGGAATGCTGAGGGGTGCAGCAAGCACATGGGGTGCTCAGTGACCAGCACAGAGACTCAGCTTAAACACCACATCTCCTGCTGGAATGGAGAGGGGGGCCTGGAGCAGTGACCCACACCGAGCTGGGCCTGAGTGACAGGAGCACTGTCATTCCACAGGAATTAGGCAGGCACGTGCAGATTTTCCTCATCAGGAATGGTTCCTGAGAATTTAAAGGCTACTTTTTTTTCTGCAAGTTTGAGAATGAAATACCATAGAGCAGTTAGTTTTCCATGCTGGATGAGAGTGACCCAGTCAATGGTAGGAGCGTTTTCAGAGCCTGGGTCCTACTTCTGCCCTGGCTTGGCACCTTTGCGGGTTTTTGGGGAATGGAGTTTCCCCAGGCCATACAATGGGAAATTATCTTTCCTTTTCTATGTATGCTAATCACTACTTTTCATTTCTTTCTTACAACTTTTCAGTGTATTTGAAAATGTGTTGTGGTTGCCAAATCCTTAATTAAACAAATTACTTATTAGTTGAGTTGAGCCAAACATTTGTATAAGGATCTTATATGAAAAAATGCTAATTAAAAAAATCTAATAATTCAGCAGTTGCAAAATGCATCACAGTGTATTTATATATAGAATAGATGTTTTAAATTTCAATTGTATGCATATATTTATTGATGGTGCAACAGCCTTCTGGCATTTGTTAATATGGTGCAGAATAAAGCTGATGTGCAGGGCTGAGGGAGAATAAATAACACAATCTGATTTGCACAGTCTGTTTCCATATCACAGGCATGATGAGCTACTTTGTTGTTTGAATGAAGCAAATGATGTTTGGATTCAGCTGATTTATTGACAGCTCTGTCAGACTGCCCCGAAATGAAATAATAACACAACCACCAAATCCTGCAGGGGAGCACAGGGGGGAGAGCGGGGCCTGCCGGGGGTTACCCCAGCGATGTGCAGGAATGCTGCCCCAATGGGGGAGCCAGTGGAGAAGGAACTGCTACTCACAGGCTTTTCTTTCCTCAGGGAGAAGCTGTGTGTGGCTCGGCTGCAGCGGGAAGTTGCCCAGAGTAAGAGCGAAGGAGCCATGGTAAGCTGTGCCTGCTCGCTGCTTTGCAATTCTTGTCATACTCGGGCACGTTTGGTCTGGCTGAAGGTGGTCACCAGAGCATCCAGGCTGCCTTGGACACAACAAAGGGTTGCCAATTTATGTGTTCATAAATATGAGGAAAATCAAGGCTTGGCTTCCTTGGAAAAGCCATGGGAGAGAAAAGCTGCTTCCATTCCTCACTGGAATTACAAGCAAGGCAAGCACAGAAAGGCAATTTCAGATCAAAAAGCAGTAGATTTACTTTCCTGTTAAATCTTAGCTAACCACAGAAAAAATGAAAGAACACAAGCATAGAAGCTTAGAAAAACCCCTCAATCTGATAATTTTGTAAATCATGTAATGCTCCTTATATCTTCATTTTTCATGTACCAGTTCATGAGGTTAGCCTTGTGAGCAAAAGATGAAATGGCAGATTTTTAGTTGATCACAAACCTCAATTTATAGAGTGCCTTAGCTCTTCAAGACAATTTTCTTTGGGAGCCAACATGTGCTGAGTGTGCTTAATTACTTAATATCTGAGGAACTGTTTCTATCTGTTAAGGAGTTTGTTTGTCCCTATCTTCAGATAAAATGTCTTAAGCTTCCATGGGATAAAGCAGACTTGTTCAAAAACCTTAAAATCCAAACTGTCTCCTTGAACATACGTGGAAGTGTCACTGATCTGAGTGAGTTGCACAGTTGTTTGTGAAAGACTTAGGTGGTCCCAAGTTTGTTTAATTTCGTGAGGAGCAGCTGTAGCAGGTCTCTGGGGAGGGGATGCTCTGTGAACTGTGTGGTGGAGGGTCCTTAAAATCCCACCTGCCTCCAGTGAGCGTCATTTACAAACCCTTAGTGATTAACATGGGGAGGTGAGGTTTGGAGGGACCTAAGTGACAGGTGGGAGAAACCAGCTCTGGGTTCATTGCTCCCACCACGGCCCCAGATGTGCCAGCTCAGCTGTGGGTGCCACTGCCCTCTCCCACTCTCCCATCCCAACACCATCCCGATGTTCCTGCCCTTGGGGTCTGGGCTGGGCTGGCCACAAGGAGACTTTGAGATGGGGTTTAAGCAGCTGGGAAGCCTGGCCTATGGATAATGTGTGAGAATGGGCACAGAAGTCCTGGAGGAACTGAAGAGCAAACTTTTATCAGGTAAAGTTGCAATCCAAGAGTCTGTGACTAAGATAAAGCTCCTGCTGCCTCCGGAAGGATTTTTGCCTGAGGAAGAATGGCAAAGATCAGGCATTGGGTTTGCAACTGCATTTTGGTTTTCAGTCTAAATAAATGTCAAAATCTGGGAAGAACGGTTTATTCTATTTGAAATATTTCCTTTATTTTTTTTTAAACTAGCATTCCCTTGGAGGCATAGGAGTAATATAATATATTGAGTGTAAAACACACTTAGTGGGATAATCCAAGACTATATGAAATGAGCAATACTGATTCACCTTCTAGAGCTGGTAAGGCTTTTGGTATGTGCACCCACGCTGTGGTCTCTTCTCTTGCCTGTCAGACACTTCTTATGCCTTTCACTACGGGTTTGTGGATCACTTCTGTCTGCTAACCAGGGTGTAATTTTATATAATTTGTTGAGAGGCCAAGTGTTGTAACCCATTAGGAGCTGACAGGTAGCTCTCCGGGGGTGCAGTCTTCCCCCAAGGTAAATACTGGGTAGGTTTTTCCCTCTTCCCCGAGGGGTAATATGCACAATTATCCTGCAACTAGAGCCGAAAGCCAGCGCGCCTGTGGAGACGTTGCTTTGAAGCAGTTGATGTATGGAAAGTTCTTTGTGTCTCAGAGCTCAGAGCTGGTCATTTTAATATGAAACACAGCAGTCATTAATTAACATTAATGAACTTGCGGGGCTGTGAGCAGCAAGGGTCCAGGGGCTGGAGTATTTGAACCCAGGGGAGGCCAGGGATTAAGAAAGTCGTGGAGCCGCGTTCCCAGGGCGAGGAGCCGGCTGCGCGTCGTGGCTTTGGAGCAAACACTTCACAAACGCTCATAGCGAAATTTCGGCGAGGGATTCTGGGCCAGCAGGCCCTTGGCAAGCTGCAGGGCTCCCTCCTGAGCAGTGCTGGCTGCCAGCAGCCTGCCCGCAGGGTGCCCAGCCCCTGTGCTGCTCTTTTCGGAGTGATGGACATCCCCCGGGGCCAGCAGGCTGGGCAGGGCCACCAGCCAGCCGCAGGGCCTGGCTGTGCTGTCACCGCCTGCCACTCGGCATCCCCGCGGCCTCCCTGCCAGTGACAGGCCACAGCTTTATTTAATCACTCATTAGCTAATCGCTTTTGCTCGCTCCCGTTTTCTTTTTGTTTGTTGTGCTGGTTAGGTTGGCGTGGAGGAACCAGCTCCTTTGGGAAGGGCGCAGGTGACAGCGCGTGGCACCTTTAGTGGCACCTCCAGTGCCTCGCTCGGTCTCATGGAGGGCACTTCTTGCAGCGTGAAAGAGGTGACCACTTCATGTAAAACATGCTCATTGTAAGGGTGAGCAGAGCAGGGAATGTGTGCCTTGTCCCTGGGGGTGCTGGTGCAGTGGGCTTTCCCTGTCCTTCCCACTTCACTTCACCCAGGAACCACTGCAAGGGGGACATGTACACAACACCAGTGACTAATGAACACAAAGCATGTGCTGTAGAAGCTGCTGACACTGTGGTGGCTTTGCTTACAAAACAGGTCTGTGCATCTGTAAACATCTGGTGAGTGATGATGGAAGGGATGCACACAAGGAGAGGTTTTCCTGAGGCTGAAGAGCAGTTGGTGTGTGCTGTGTGGGACCCACAGCACTCCCAGAAAGAATTAGGCTTTTGATATGTCCCAGAGTTACAGTTTTCCTGACTGATTTGTTACTGGAAGGTACTACAGAAGATGAAATGAAGACACTTCATTTCAAGATAAATGTTTATCACCAAAACCATACAAATAATTTGTAATATGTTTTTTCCATATGTCAGTATGGAAAATCTTGAATTATGTGGATTTAGGATTTATGTGAATTGTGAACTGAATAATTCAGGCTGAATAACTGGCAATTGCTCATGTTTCTTTATTTTATGAACCACAATCAGTAAATATTGATTGTTCACTATCAAAATGTGGAATTACTGCAAATCCCTCCCTTGAAAGTTCCAGCAGCACTGACCCGGGATTGTTTGGCTCTTCTTGTCACCCATGGTCTTTTATTTCATAGAGTGCATATTCACAATTTTCTTAGTCATGTCTCTTCTGACTCATCAAGGATGGCTCGTTGTGAAGGAAATTGAGATGATCAGTTCATCTGTGTACACTTCTCACTGCATTTGATGGGGACTGTGCAGGTGTCTGTAGTGACAGAAATCCCATTTTTAAAATAAGCAGCTTTCAAAGCAAGTCACAAGTTTATTTAAAAACTTACTGAAGACTGAAAATCATGTTAGTCATCAAAGTATTTTTTATATCTTTGAAGTGCATGAATTTGCACCTTTGGACACAAAACATGACCAGGAAAAGTGTTCATTGTTGTGAAATTTTCTTAACAGTGAGCAGTGGCAGGTTAGAAAAAAAATTGAGAAAAATTTTGCCACACTTTAACAGTAGAGGTTGTGTGGCAGAGTGTTTTAGCAGTAGTTTAAAAGCCTAAAGTGAAACAAAAGTGTATACAATTACATTAAAGTTTAATAATTACCCAGAAAATTTTTTTTCTGTTACATTTTTTATTGGATACCTTTATTTATATCTGTGCTATACAGTTTTGTTGGTTTGTTCTTTCCATGCAAGTCCTTTAGTTCGACTCTTGTTTTCCATTAGTTCAGTGGCCTGTAACCTACATAAAAGAAATTGTAGCACTCTGGCAATTTAGCTGTGAAGGTTAAAGTGGGGTGCTTCTGCCTTTTATATCTACATGGGTTTCACTTAGGGTGGGCCCTGGGCTCTGATTTACCAGTGTCCTGCTGCGCCTTTAAGTGATGCAAAGTGATTATCATGGGCTCTTCCTGGTACCCGTCTATTCCACACCTGCACCCTTTTGTTGAAAACACACCATGTTAAGTTAATGTGAGCTCCCCACTGAATAGGTTTCCACCCTCCGGTAATCCTTCTGCATTAGATTGATTTATGAATGTATCAGATTCTTTGTTAGCATGTAAACCACTAATTAATTTAAAGCTCTCTGTGGAAAAATTAAAGCCCTGGTTAAGGCTTTCAACAGGCTCAGATGGTGCTAATAATGGAAAAACAAGTTATATTAATGAGTTTTGATGTGATCAGCACAATTCTTGCTTTACAAACAGTTTTTGCAGTAAAAACAGTGGAGGTTGCAGGTTTTTAAATAAAGAGTGGAAGAAACAAGAAAGAAAAGGCTTAAAAAACTCAGAGTCAGTAACATGTCCCATTATTATAAGGAACTGAGTCACTTCTGCTTGTTACAACTTTCTTAAATGTAGTGGATTTAGATATATGTAACAGCCTCTTCAGAAACCACGGGAAGTGCAAACCACTCTTGTTGCCAGATTGAAACGTAAATTGTAATCAGCTTTGAGAAGATCTGCCTCTTCTCATCAAGCGCTGCCAAACTGGAGTGTTCACATGGAGATGGATGTGTTGAAGTGCAGAAAAGGTCTTGACTGAAATTGCATTAAAATCAGCTGAAAGTTTGACTGTGTTCTCAGCTTTCCCAAATTACCCAGGGGTTTGTAATGTACTTTCAGTCATTTGCTCTTTATTCAAGTTCAGGCTTTGAGCATAGGTGCTAGTTTTTTGGTGAGAAGAAAGAGACCATACCCCAGCTTGATGGTGCTTTGTTGAGCTGAGTGAAATGAAGATAGAAAGCAAAATCTTCTTCTTTTTTTTTTTTTTTTTTTTTTTTTTTTTTTTTTTTTTTTACATTCTTGTAGGAAGCTGAAAATGCACGGTTAGAGAGGGAGCCTGTGATTGTAGGAAATTGTGCCTCTCCTGGGAGCTGCATTTATGTCTCCTGGTGTTCAGCTCTTCCAGGGCACTGAGACTCAGGCCGTCACCCTGTGGTCAGCTCCACAGCTGACACTGATGCTGCCCCATTAATCAGCTACAGGGTCAGCGTGCTCAGAGACCCAGCTCCCCACATCTTCACTTTGTACCAGGTTTTTAGTGAGGAGGGGAATGCTCAGGTTGCTCTTGAGCCTGGGTGTTGCAGATGGCAGCACAATGCAGAGGCGCTCGCTGTCACTGGCGTGATGAATCCTGCCATCTCCTCTGGCCGTGGGGAAGGCTGCTCTTGCAGAGGCACCCGGGTCATTTTAAAATAGAGGCTATTTAGTAATAAATGAAGTGTTAAAAGATGAGGTACGAAAGGCTAAATGTTCTTTCCCACCTTCTGGGTCCTTATGTTCTAGGAAAGCATCTATCTGTGCTTTAATTAGAAAGTAGCAGAGAGAGAGCCAGAGTAGCTGTTTTGAAATGTCTTATTGAATATAAAATACCCTAAGCCAGAAAGAAGCAATCTGACCCTCATGCTGCCCTCTCTGTGAAGCTGTGTATTTATGCACAGATAACCCTGCTGTCTGGCTCCTTTTTCTGAGAAACTTCATCATATAGCCCTCATGGAAACTCAGTGACATTAGTAGCAGCTTTAGCATCAATAATGATTATTGAAATTCTTTACAAGCCTGGTTTAATGCTCCTGGACCTCATTAGTTTTTCATACTTCATTAGGCCAAATGTCCTCATTCACAACTTTGCAGTTTTATCTTCAGTGGTTTTAAAATACAACCTTATGTACGAAGTACCTTTCATTGTTTGCTTCAAATTTGCAAATACGTATTTGCAAATATTTTGAAATTCTGTATTTTAAAGGCATTATGAATTTAGGTATTCTCTATGAGTTAAGTAGCTGACACTTTCAGCAGTCATTTTCCAACGAGAGTCTGATTGCCTCTGCTCAGAGCTGGCCGCCATTTGAAGCATGGGTTGCTGTGGGGCAGACAATGAGTTCCAGAGTGTGGTTTATCCAGGGTTTGGTTTATCCAGGTTCCAGAGTGCAGTTTATCCAGCGTGGTTTATCCAGGGTTCGGTTTATCCAGGTTCCAGAGTGCGGTTTATCCAGCATGGTTTATCCAGGGTTCGGTTTATCCAGGTTCCAGAGTGTGGTTTATCCAGCGTGGTTTATCCAGGGTTCGGTTTATCCAGGTTCCAGAACATGGTTCATCCAGCACGGTTTATCCAGGGCTCAGTTTATCCAGGTTCCAGAGCGTGGTTTATCCAGGGCTCAGTTTATCCTGCTTCCAGAGCACGGTTTATCCATCGCAGTTTATCCAGGGCTCGGTTTATCCAGGGCTGGGTTTATCCAGGGCTCGGTTTATCCAGGGCTGGGTTTATCCAGGGCTCGGTTTATCCAGGGCTGGGTTTATCCCAGTTCCAGAGCGCGGTTTATCCAGGGCTGGGTTTATCCAGGTTCCAGAGCGCGGTTTATCCAGCATGGTTTATCCAGGACTGGGTTTATCCTGGTTCCAGAGCGCGGTTTATCCAGGGCTGGGTTTATCCCGGCTCCAGAGCGCGGTTCATCCAGGGCTCGGTTTATCCATGGCTGGGTTTATCCCGGTTCCAGAGCGCGGTTTATCCAGGTCTTGGTTTATCCAGGTCTCGGTTTATCCAGGGCTGGGTTTATCCCGGTTCCAGAGCGCGGTTTATCCAGCATGGTTTATCCAGGACTGGGTTTATCCTGGTTCCAGAGTGTGGTTTATCCAGGGCTCCGTTTATCCCGCTTCCAGAGGGCGGTTTCTCCAGGTCTCGGTTTCTCCAGGGCTCGGTTTATCCAGGGCTCGGTTTATCCAGGGCTGGGTTTATCCCGGTTCCAGAGCGCGGTTTATCCAGGGCTGGGTTTATCCCGGCTCCAGAGCGCGGTTCATCCAGCGGGCTCCCGGTGCCGAGGGATTCCCTGGATTCCGCAGCGCTGCCGGCTCCGGCCGGGCGCTCCCCGCTCCCGCCAGCAGAGGGCGCTGCAGCCACGGGAAAGGCGCCGCTGGAATTCCCGGGCTGCGCTTGGCTCCCGCCGATCCAAAGGCAGCGATGCTCCACCCGCAGCTTCCGTGGCTTTCGCCGGAATCACCGGCTCGGAAAGACCAGCACTGTATCCAGAGGAGCAGAAAAAAGCTTTTCCCTTTCAGCTGGAACTCACCGAAGTGGTATCTCTCTCTTCAGCAAGTATTTAGTCAGCGTAAAAAAAAATAAGTCAAATAGTGTTATGTAAAAATCACTGAACACGGGGAAAAAAAAATACAACATCAAAATGCATTTATATAAGGTCTGGAAGTAAAACAGGCAAGCTGTAGAAAGCATGTCATGTTGGCTGAACTGCCCTCCAGTAGAAATTGCCATTTCTAGATAACAAAGGCAGGGGATGTGCATGTACAGAAAGGGCACGGGCAAGCTCTTGGCATCCATGGGTGTACGGAGTATCGGAGTGGCAGTTGGCTCCAGCGGGAAGCAAATCCTGCTTTATGACTGGAAGCAGATGGATCCTGCTCTAGGCAATACCTCACTGCCTAATGGGAGTGATGTGCCCATGCACTAATAACAGTGAATTGGAGACATTTTCATATCAAAGGTTAAGCTCTGCAATCCTGAGCTCCTCCAGGCAATGGCGGGAGTTGACTCAAGTAAGCCACACACTCGCTGGATTAATATTTTTGCAAGGGTGACCTGAATAGGGCCACCAATCTACAGGCTGAAAAGGCAGAACATTTCTGGTCTGGTTTTAGCTCATGCAAAAAAGGGATCTCAGGTAGGACTGAATTAGTCACAACATCTAAGGATGAGGAAGAGGAAAGGTGAATGTGTGCACTGGGCCAACAGTTTTAATTTAATGCAAACTAGGAAGGTAAATTTATACAAATTAATAGTAGTGAAGCTGCTTTCGTGTACTTGGTGTTGCAACTTTTTTCTTGAAGTATCTGGGGAAATTAGTATGTTACAAGAAGTAAAAAAAATTTACAAGAAGTAAAAGATAGATTTTTGTTGGTCCTGATTTGTTTGATTTATTTTTTGGTGGCCAGTAGTTAAATTATTACTGTGGAATTTATAATACCAGCAATTGCTTCTGTAAAAGGTGTGGCTCTGTTGTTAATTTGGGGAATAGAGAAAAATCCATTAATTTATCTTCTTAAGACTTCTTTTTAATTTTATTTTTAAATTAAAGAGTTTGATTTTTTTCTTTGCATGAGGCAGAAAAGGTTACCAGGAGGGAGAGAATGTTCCTGTATAAGGAAGCACAAAATTTATATATCAAGAGTCGGTCAGTTGTGCTGCTTCTATTAATTTCCCATTTATTTAAATTCATGCAGTGTTCTTGGAGCTTGTTCTGTGAAGTGCTGACCCTTGGAACGAGTCAGCTTAAGCAGTGCTTTAAATTGCAAGTGAGAGTACAAACTCCTTACTGCAACAAGTCTTTGTTCAGCATCCAGCCCATGGAGCCCTGATCCATACCTGCTCCACAGCACCACGAGAGCAGGGTAAGGTTCTATTGGCTTGTCAGCTCCCTCTGGGCACTGACACAACATAGGCATATATATAGAAAATAATCTGCTGGGGGTGAATAAAAGAGAGACAGCAGAAACTGGGAAAAACTCTTGGCCCAATTCTGACCACTGAACACTTTGCAAGTAGACAGGAAAACTATTTACAGCTCATCTGAAAAAGATTTGGACGTTATATTTTGGACAGTATTCTTTGTGCCATTAAGTCCCATGAGCTTTTTTGTTGTTTTGTTTTTGTTTTTGTTTTTTTTTTTCTTGGCAGAGCATAATCACATCTCTCAGCAACTTCTGTCCAAGATTTAAAAGAAATATTAAAACTTAGTAAGGAAGTAGTGTCTTCCTGTACTAAACCTATTTAGCTTTGTACAGATTCAAATAATTTGGGCAACTGTGATTATTCCTGTCCTTTCCCTCCCAAGTCCAGTTCTCATAAACTTTAATTCAGTTTTTGCTTTGTCAGGAATTTCCTTTTACATACTTTTTGTTTGTTTTGGCTCCATGTCCATTGCATTGTGATAAGACATCTTTTGACATTCTACGGGATCTTTCATAATGAAGATGTCATGACACAGTTTTCCAAGTCTGGAACTGGAGATCAGACTTGCTTGCATGTCCTGCAAGAGGAGACTGTCTAGACTGTGGGAATGACTGTGATGTTTGGATTGTGTTATTTCCATACCGCTTGGCATGATGCACTCTCTAGTTAGTCTGGAAATTAATGAAAGTGCCAGGCCTGGTGCAGGGCCTTACCTGGCTGTGAAGTGGCTTTTCTTCCTTCTCCAAACTACATGGAAAAGTTGTGCCTTTCAGTGTAGTGCCTTGCTGCGTGACTGTAAATAACCAGGTGCTTAAACCCCTTCTTCACTACATTCATTAATGGTCATGTTCTTTAACTTTGGTGTCCTGCAAGGCCTGTAATTACCTTTGCCACCTAAATCCCTTATAATCTTGGAAAATATTAAATTTCTGATGTAATTTGTAAAACAAGCTTTGCTCTGACTCTTCTGCTGTTTGTCTGTTTGCCTGTGTGGGTAGTGAACTCTTTGGGGAAGAGGTAGGGTCTTCTAAATAGTGCTGGTTGATGGTTGAATCCTGGCGTGCTGGTGTGCCATGAACAGTACAGCCCAGGGGCTTGGAATGAATTAGTGAGAGGGGATTTGGCTCAGTGTGTGCTCTTGACACGACTGTCATTGTGTAATTACATCTTTATGATGCACATTGTGATTGGCATCTATGGTGACATTGCTTATTTAGAAATACTGAGTGTTGGGGAATAATCATTATCTCTTGGGAACATCCTGTTCCTGGTGGTAAGGATTAAAAACTGCCCTGTGGCAGTGGCTGGCACAGTTTTCCATTTAAGAAACTTTTTCCATGGATGTCTCTAGAGGAGCAGGTCAGAATTTCCAGGTGCTTGTTGGAAATCTTGAGTTATGTACTACTTCCTGATGTCATTCATAATTAACCACCTAAAAAGGGAAAACCTGTGATGTAGGAGATATCATCAGAAAATGAATGCACTAAGTGAGAAGTTGAAAATTATTTTCATACTAAAACTAGCCTTTGAGAGTTGCCAGCTCTCATAGTCTAAAGGCAGGTTTCCAGTGCTTGTATCTTCCATCAGTGGATAAGGGAAACGTGTTCACAAACAGGTGGGAGGAGATAAGTGGAAGTGAAGGTGTGAAGACTGCAAGTGATCTAACACACATCAGAAGGAAGAGCTTGAGAAGGAACATGAGCAGGTGAGCAGAAATACTCTTGTGAACCACAAGGAACAAGAATATCAGCTCTGAAAATGTGTTTAATGTTTAAAGGGGGACAGGCAGGAGAAGTTTTTCTTAGTTTTGCTCTCTCCATGTAGCTACTGGCTTACAGCTCGATGGGTGGGCAGGAGCAGGACCAGCAGTGCCCCGTGGCATTGGTCCCCATAAACCCACAGCAGCTGAAGCTGAAGCAAACCCTTGTGCACCTGATTCCCAGGAGCCCAGCTCTGCTTGCGTGGTCATTTGCTGTGTGGGTGGTTCTGCTCAGCCCCATTTAGCCAAATTTGGTCATAATTCTCCTGTATTGAATTTGATGTCAAACTTGATGGCTTGAGTGAGTGACAGGAGTGGTTTGTTTTAGTAAGGTATTGCAAGAGTCCCCAGAAGCACCGGGGAAGAGCAAATTTCCTGTTCTGCAAATGTGCAGCAGAATTTATTTCTTGCCAAAACTTAAAGACTATATAATTACAAAGAGTTTGCTAACCCATGCTTCATACACCTTGTGCCCAGTGGGCTGTACCCAAACTGGCATGGCTGGGATTCAGGAAGCCTCTAAAGCCTCACTGAGCTGCCCTGATTCCAGGCAAAGGGGTCACTCTCCTGCTTTTAAAGTTTCTGCCCCAGTGAAAGACAAGGGAGCTGCGTGTGGAAATGATATGAAACTTTAGTGTGCTGGCCAAAATGTACTAAAAAATTCAGAATTACTCTCCTGACTGCTGTTTCAGTGCTCTACATGTTAGAAAAATCTTCATGCAAAGTCTTGAGTTTTAATTATGTGATTATGTGTTTTATTGTCCAGGAGCAGAACTTCTGCTCAGTCTAATAGCTGCTGATTTTTTTTCAACTAAGTGTTGAAGGTGGAAGTGGCAGAAGAGAGTAGAGCTGCACTACTTGGTTATAGTAGTTAGTTTTTTTCTGTTAGAAAAGGAAACATATTTTTTCTCTTCAAGAATATCAAGCTAACATTTAAAATTGTCAACACTCACTATTAAGTTGAAAAAGACAGATTGTTATTTTAGGTCTTAAATGAGACGTGTATGTGACTACATGCAATTAATAGATGAGGATAAACTAGGGTTAAATCCAATAAAACAGATATATCCTGCATTAAAAGATTATTGTGGTAATGAAGACCAGAGAAGTAAGTGTCAGAGTTTTTATATCTGTTTCTGACCTTCAGCTGTACAAATATATCCAGGCTAGTTATCCTAATAAGGGGACTAAAGGAGTAGAGCCTCTAAAGGCTGGCACTTAGAGTTGAGCTGAATTTGATCTCTGGAAACACAAACAGAAATTTAAATGGACCTATTACTGAAAAGTGATAGTGCAAAATTATATCAAGTGGACACAAAGTCTTTTAGTTATTTCATTTTGACCAGCAAATGAATTAAATACTGCATGAAAAATAGCTTGTTTTTTTGTTTGTTTGTTTTTTCATATTCTGCCAGATACCAGACTTTCAAACTCAGGCTGGCCCCTGAATGTTGAGTCAGTTCTTTTGAGTGTGTGTTGTCAGCACTTAGAAAGATTTTGTTGTGGCAGCTCTGTTAAAAATACCGTAGATATGCCAGCTAACAGAAAAACCACAGTATTTCCCTACTGCCTATGGCAGTGCCTGCAGGGGTAAATATGGAAAACAGACACATTTGTCAGAAAACAAAAGCAGTAGGACTCTGGAATCAATGCAAGGAGCAGCTGAGTAAATAAGGCACCTTTTTTTGCAGTTACTTACCAACCATAAATGGACTCTGCAAGTGGACACAGAAAAACTGTAATAAGTTCTGACATGTTCATGAGGAATGCTGTAAAGAGCCTGAGGAAAAGAAATGCTGTATGGAAAGCTAGCAGCAAAGTAGTGATGCCAGAGGTGTTGAATGTGTCAGCTAAGAAAGGCAAATAGAAGAGTGTGTGTGAAAATGAAATTACTGTTTTATTCCAGATCTGTGGGGGTCTGATGGCGCTGCTGACTGCTCTGAGCCACATCTTATGACTGGCATGGTTAAGTTCTACTTCTCTCAGCCTCATAAATTTTCTTTAACCTTAGATCTATTTCAATTAGCTTCTCGACATCTTATTTACTAGCAGGAAATACAAACACATGAATGAGAAGTGCAGAAGTGAGGAACCCCTAACACCCCCCAGCACCAGGGCAAAAAACCACACATACTATCCTAACCTGTGAGTAAATCCCAGAGCTCCCTGGAACACCAGAGTTCCACTGACCAATACGTTCAAGCCAAATAAAACTCTCAGAAGTGTGGTTTTTCCTGTTTTTTTTCCTGCTGCCTTAACTCCTATCTCACTAACACAGATCCAAGGGAGTTTCTACTTGCCAAATATAGAAAATATTCCAGGACATCAGGCATATTCTTGAACCTGGATCATTCTTTGATCATTTATTTCTCATTGTTGAGTTCATTTATTTCTTATCTTTGTGAGTGGGAAAATTTGTTCCATGGCCTGTTTGTTCAAATAAATCCACCAGAAAGTGGCTGAGAAGCCTGCAGTCTGTCACCAATAAAACACACAGGATATACCTGTGTTCATGTTTTGGTGCCCGTTTTATTTATTCACAGATACAGTTTTGTTCTTCTTATAAACTCAAGTTCCAAAACCTCAATTCTATTTCTGTGAGCTGGAGCATTTGTTTTTCCAGACAACATTTTACCTTCTGTTTTCTGGCTTGCTACGCTGATATCCCTTCAGGAAATGTTTGAGAGTTGCAGATCTGATAGAAAACTGTAGGAGAATCAAACAGCTGACACTGAATCAAACAACTGACACTTTGCTGGCCCAGGTGGGTTGGCTTTTGCAAGTTGTTCTCTACACACACTCCTTTGTGCTGTTTTATGGTTCAAACACCATTATTATAAAACTTTTGGAATCAAACAAGTGGGAAACATAAACAGAGATTGGGGATTTTTGCTTGTTTGCAGCAGAAATAGACAAAGCTCTTTGTAAACAAGTTACCCTGATTATAAAACTTTGTTTCTAATAAGCTATTGTATATACCCTGTACTAAAATACTAAGCAGTTCTATGCCTAGTTGGAAATTTTAATGTAATGTAAGTCACCTTACCATAAAAAGCATGTAGCAAAGAGCTTGAAATTATAATTACCCACTGCAATCTAAGATGTTTCAGGAACTTTTCCCCCTTTTTTCCCTTAGCAGTGCAACTCTAATTTTGCTACTGACAGAGTTTTTTACTTCACACTTTTGAATACTAGGTATTCATATGGATTATATCTATTTAATGCAGTTTGCAAGTTTTTATTTGAACTTGAAAAACATTTCATTATGTTTAATTTAGAGAAATGAGATTTCTTTAATTGCTGTCTGTAGAAGCTATTAGAAGCTCAATTACATTTGCAAATTCATTTTTAAAAGTGTTATCATTTAAAGATTACTAATTAAAAAAAATAATCATGACCTGACTATGTGGGACTTCAGGTTCACTAATAATATTCTCTTTACACCCTTCAAACTGTAAGAAAATAACCATTAAAATGGAGGAATGAATTATGCTAAGAACTGAAGCAAGTCTTCAAAATTGGGCTACCAATTGTGCATCTGAATAAATAGCAATAGTTTTGTTAGGGAGACGAGAATTTCAAAGTATGTATTATTTGCCCACATTCAACACTGCAAATCTGACTGAGAGATGAGCTTTAAGGAGCTGAGAGAATGATGCAGGTGTTCCACCTGTGTGGAGCCCACCTGTGCCTCTGCTGCTGCCAGGGCTGTGTCTGCAGCTGTGCCCCAGGACAGAGCTCACTCCAGCCTGGTGTGGCCATTGGACACAAAATCAACACACAGAAGCTTGGTGAGTTCAAGAGAGAAAAAGAGCTGATTTTATTTTGACCTTGCAATAAATAGAATTCCAAAAGTTTGACCACACTGGTCAAACCAACAGTCCATCAATTCTCTCCTCCCACAAAGAAGAATGCAAAGCAATCATTATTTACATGACAGTGCGTGAGAACTCCAGCAGAAATATGTAAACATTATCAGAAGGCTAAAGAAGTTTTATGAGAACTTTAAAACTTTCAAAAGAACTATAAAAGAAAACTTAACACTTTTAAAAATCAAGGCTGGTAACTCCTCCAAGACTATGAGAGGCATTTTTTGCTATTTCATTTCTTTTCCCAAGGTGACTCTGATATTCGGTGGCCTGTCCTTGGGTGCTTCACAGAATTAAAGAACTGCTGGGCAGTCAGAGCTCCCTTTTGGAGCAGTGGCTGCTCACCACAGCTCCTGGAGGCGATGGGCACACAGTGATGATCACTATCCAGCTCTCAGACAAAAGGGTTTATGAGCTATTTAATTTTTTTCCCTTGTAAAATAAATGTTATCACAACTCCAACTATATATACAGTACTGCTGGTGTAATAGCCTGCCTAATTCAGATTAATTGTAGGCTTGCAATGATAAAGGAGCTTCAGCACAGCAGTTATTCTGTCGCACAGATGCAATTAAAACCATATCAATGCAGTATAAATAATGCTAAATTAAGTTGCTGTCCCTCCACATGGTGGCAATTTTGAGCTAGTGCACAATGAAATGTAGCATCTTATTTTGTTCAGAAGGAGTAACTACACCAAGAAACAGTTTCCAATTTCCTTGAATAGCTCTGGAGCAGCGTTATCACCCAACAATATGGAGTGTGTAAATTGCTGTCACTGAAATATCAATAATAATAATAATAATAATAATAATAATAATAATGAGCATTTCCTGGTTTTTTTATTCGTCTTAGAGGTAAGAAAAGCTTGAGGTTTACATCTGAAAGTCATGGGATAGTTGTGCTAATCTGAGATGAAACCAAAGAGACGGATGTGCTAGCATATAGAAAATTCATAGTGGAAAATTATTTATTTGCTTCAAATTATTTAATTTTAACTGGTTTCAAGGAATTTTTAGAAAATTCTAAAACAAATTATTTAATGTCAGTTAGGTTTTCCTCTGATTTTTTGGGCAGCCTGTCATTTTGCGAGCAGAACGTTGTTCTCAAGAGCCGTCAGTTTTTCTTATTGGTATGAAAAAGCTAGAAGATACCAGCCTAAAATTAGGATACTGCTTTTTATACTATTTATATCTTACTGTTGCAAAGCTGTAGCAGGAATAAGTTTAAGGAAAATGGTTACATCATAAAATAATTGGGGAAAAAAGTAGAGATTTAATATAAACCAAGGCAGTGTCTTCCTTAGCCTCTGTAGTACAAGTCTGCCAGGTGAAAGGTGAAATGAAAAAAATTCATTTTGATTGCAAAGCAGCCACACAACCTCACCATTAACTTTCTTATTTTGAAGAGACGTAGTAGAGCTACTTCTCCTTCCATGAACCCTCCAAGTGTTTGTTATTGCTGTTTTCACTTCAGTGTTTCACTGTGCTTTACATAGACCTGTACCTTCATCCCTGGGAAGGCTTTGGATGTTTAAGTGGATTTGTCAGTATTCCCAGTGTAGCTGAAAAGGTAATGAGGGGCAAAGGCATTTTAACTGCCACTGTTGGAAAGCCCTGCCTTCAATAGCTGATTAATTTAATCAGTCTTTCTTCAGTAAAATAATTCAGCTTTAAGCAGCCTGTAAAAGTTGTAATAAGCACAATAAGGAGTGCACTTCTTTTCTCCCCATTCTATGGGGGAATGTTTTTTTCATGCTGACAAAGTCCACTACAAGGAATGCTGCAATGTTCTGCAAAGTTGTTTGTCAGTGCATGGGTTTATTTTTGCAGAGGAGTATTGATTACAGAATGAGAAACATTTGGTTTAACAGGGATCGATGAGTAGCAAACAAAGGACACAAGTTTGACTCATTTTAATTTGAATAAAAATACAGTACCCAGTGCAATTCACGATGAAATAAAAAATGATATATGCTCTCTGGTTTTTAATCACAATTCTTTCCTGTCATTTGTGAGTGAGATAGGTTCAGATAGGGGACTGTAATATCCTGTGTGCTGGATTTGGGACCAGGCTACATGTGAGGAGTTTGGGGGGAGAGCACTGGGCTTTGCAGGAGGGGGACAAGCAGGTCCACCTGCCTCTGGAGAGAGGGGAAAATCTCACAGAGAGATTCCACCCACCTTCTGTGTAAGAGAGATGAGGGAACCTCCTTGGACTCCTTGATCTGTTTGATTTGCAA
Source organism: Taeniopygia guttata (assembly GCF_048771995.1). Classification (NCBI taxonomy): domain Eukaryota; kingdom Metazoa; phylum Chordata; class Aves; order Passeriformes; family Estrildidae; genus Taeniopygia; species Taeniopygia guttata. The sequence goes on along the minus strand of NC_133032.1, from coordinate 32,427,683 downwards.
GGCCCAAACACAAGCTCTTGCAAAATACCTGTAACACAGGGAACATCTGTACTTCCCTTTCCTCAACTGCCTGGGCTGTGAGCAGCTGGGGCTCAGGAATATTTTGTGGCACTTGAACAAATACCATTTGATCACCAGGCATTTTGTTGGGAGAATTAAATATTCATTGCATCAGAAAGAATGAGTTATTTTGTTAAACCAACTGGGAGACCAAGTTGCAAATCCCAGTTTCTATTTCAATTAATATTTCATAATTGATTACTGAAAAATGGAACTGCTTCACCATCCTTCTCTCATCTCTTGTCCCAGGCTGTTCTATGGCTCCTGCCTGCAGCATTCTTTCAAAAGGGCATACAAGGGTGATAAAATAGTGGGCTTGAATACTTTGAATGTGCATATTCGTAAGAGTATTGGGCATTGACATTGCTAGAAAACTAATTTTAGTGTGCTTCTAGTAGCTGCTATTTGTTTATTTCATTCAGTTGTCTTTGTTGTCTACTCTGTGTCTGCATTCTCTCTGGCTCTTTTAATAGATTAAAATATTAAAAAAAAAATTAATCTTTTCTTCCTATCATTTAAATTCATTGCAAAGTGACTGTTTGAAATCAATATTAATTACACAGAAATTGTGACCCTCTTTAGCAAATGCTTTAAAATAGTTGTTAAAAATTTTATGTGAAGGTTATTAGCCTGATTTTGGGCAACATTAAGCCTGTGCTAAATATTCTTATGTAGACTTTTTTTGGTAGACAAAATACTGGTCCCATATTTGCATAATTAGCAGCACCATAGTAAACCCTTTCTTACGATGCACAGGGGAAGCAAAGAACAAATTCAAGACTAGAGGATTCTTATTTTTACTTAATCAGTAGCTCTTTCCCCTGCTTATATAACCTTAATGATGAGATTTCACGTGTGCCTCTTTTAAGACATTTTTGATATTTGAACTAATCAATCAGGTTATATCTAGCTGTTCTGAAGAGCTGCTTTTCATGAGACCCGAGGATAAGCTAAAGAGAAGGAGGAGGGAGCAGTTCCTAATGGAAGTGCTGGGCTGTCCCTGATGGATAGCAATGCCCTGTACAGCCTGCATGGTGTGTGTGTACCCCACACCTCTAATTCTTGCAGTCATCTTCAAATCTTGACACACCTACATGCTTTTCTTTAACATACAGATAAAATTATTGATTATGATGGTATATTTTTTTAATGTGAAAGATAAATTAACAAGTTAAAAAAGAAAATACTCTGATGTGGGTAGGCTGACCTCAGCCTTGGGTCAACTTTGCTTCTGCTTCCCATCCTCAGCAGGACCTGGGGGACAAAAAATTACAAAAAAGTTTGTTCACCAAGATAAAGACAGGGAGATGGAGAGTTTTGGAATGAGAAATTTGCTTGAGTTATTTAAATGCTTGACCCTAATGAGGAGAAATCAACAAGTGCTTCTCTAAAAAGTATTTTCATGAAATTAGTCTTGCCATTCTGATGAGACATTTGATGATTTTTCCAGCAGTAACAGGTAAAGGAGGTAAAACTCCATGTCCCTGACTTAGAAGGCTTTAATGTCATCCATGGCTAGATTTAAAGTTAACAATGAAATAGCCCTGAAAGGAAAAAGAGGTAAGACATCATCATTTCTTTGCCAAACCCTGTCGTGCCACACATTCCCTCTGTGTGCTGGTGTCAGGCTGCTCAGAAGCAAAGGACCTGTTGTGCATCCCTGTCTGCCTTGCAGGCTGCCCCCTGCCCCATCCACACTCACACCTCCTCACTCAACAAACACACCAGACATTTGCACTGTGGTAGGACGTGACATTGGAAGGCTGCTGGCATTTGTGACATGTCCCAAGGTGATTAAGGGAGACACAAATGGTTGAGCTCCTCTTGGCAGACACCTGTATGGCCACACAGGGTTAGTCCTTAGATCGAGAGCACAGCTATTAACCAGTAACTCTGAGAATAAATGGTGCCTCTTGGTCTCTTCATGGAGCGCTGAGAAACAAGTCGCATTTCTCTGTCGAGCACACGCGCTCCTTCCAGTTTCGTTATAAATACTTTCCATGCGTTTTGTTTTGATCGCGAGTAGCTCAGGTTGGATTCTTTCCTAAACTTTTAGAAGATAATGTGAGGTACGTGTCCCTGCCTGGGTGAGGAATGAAACATTTTGACACGAACATTTCCACAGCTACACAAGAAGGAGCTTGCTGAAGTGCAGGCTCTGGCTCAGGAGCATAATGAGCAGCCCGTGAAACTTTGTTCCGTGTTAAAATATTCCGGTACTTGCATGAAAGTATCAGTAGAGTTTGCTAACACTGTCTTTCACTCTAGTTTGTTCACATGAATTTTTTGCCTGTTTGGAAAGTTGTCAGGAATTCGACTGGGTGGTGTGATGAAAGTCAGGCTCTCTGGGGAGGCTGAAAAGGGGAAACAAGAATCAAGTAAAGGTTATGCTTCTAAGAAGGGAAAAGTACAGCTGTGCTGCAGAAGGCAAGGAGAGGAACTAGAGAAAAATAGTTTGAGCAGAGTTTGTGGAGAGAAGAATCTGCAATTAAAGAGGAATTGGCAAGTGGGAATACATAACTTCATTGGAAGATGGCAATGATTTTTCTAGTGCTAAAATGAACTGAAGCATTTCACATGACACTTTTTTTATTTAACCTTTTCTTCACATGGGATGCTAATTCTATTACTTTCTATTAAGCTTATATTCACTATAAAACCTTTAACCAGTTCTATTTATTTCTTCTCACACACCTTTTTTTTTTTTTTTTTTGCACAGGAATAAGCAGGGTTAGCACAGCGGAGCCTATAAAGTGCATTATGTCAGCACAAAATTCCTGTAGTTCAGGGATATGTTTTCTTCTTCCAAGAGACAAAAAAATCTAAAAAAATCTCTTTTTAATCCTGGCCTTTCTTTATTTTAGGCTCACTTCTCTCTTCTGACACTTCATTATGGATTTTCTGGGTTTGAATAAAAATCTAGTTTTCTTTTCTGGTGGATAAGGTCACTACTGCTGGGAGCTACTTTCTGTGTGTAGTATACTTTAGTGTTTTGTGTCCTGCAGACTGAAAACTTCCCAAGTGTAGGTGGTCTCTTACACCTTTTTCTCCCTACTTCACAGTATTTATTGTCTGTGATCTGGCTGAAAGCAGATCTACTTTCTGCCTGCAAGAAATGGCAGAAGTGCTGCAAGGTTGCCAATAAATTCTTGTGAAGAATCCTGGCAGTGAGGGCTGATGGTGTTGTTGCTGTGCAGATGTCCTGTGGGCAAGTCTTGGCCCCATTCATACAGGAGGGTTTTGGTAGCTAAGAAGAGAACTCAGAATTTCAGGGCCATAGGTCAATGCTGTTGTTTGTGGTCTTGCAGCCAGTCTTGTGACTTGTTTGTTGTTCGTCCCCAAACCTGAAAGGAGCAGGAGTTTTGTACAGCAGCACTACATGCTCATGTAACTAATTAAATGTGTTGTAATTCTTGCCCATGGGTGGCTGAATTGGAACTGGACATTTAGCTCATTGCAGAAGTTCCTCATGTTTAGGGATTTTATTCCTGAAATGTTATTGTTCTTATAATGCACATGTGTTGCTTGTTTGAGAGTACTTTTCCTTAAGGTAATTCCTACATTCTTTCTTCTTAAAAAAAAACTCCCCAAGTGGATTTGCTGATCTCTTTGTGTAGGATGTGTATTATCACACAGCCTTCCCCAAGTGAATAGGACTAAATGGCAGCAACAGCATTATCTGACCTATCAGCAAGAGGTAAATGAAACTTAGAAATAGCTTGCACAGCTCTTTGACCTGTAGGGAGAAGTTTGGGTATGTGAATCTGTGCTGCCTATGCAGTTCTCTTCCAGAAGGTGTGGGTTTGTGATAAGCAGGAGCTTGGCTGTGGGTACAGCACAGTCCTTCTGCAGGACAGGCAGTGGAGCTGTGGCGACCTGCAGAACACCTCGGCAGCGAGATGGAGTATAGGAGACTCATCTGCTTGTTAGAGTGTCACTTTTTGTCTGTCCTAACCTTGGAGATCTGGCTTTGTACATCATGTGGGAAGATTTATTTGTGGACCAGAGCATGATCAGCATAGCAGACAGACAGAGGTAGTTGCTGTGAAGGTAGGAACACAGTGTGTTCCACCAAAGGAACAGAGGGCACACCGGTGCAGTGCATGAACATGAGGGGTATAAAAGGTTGGACTGAAGAACAAGAGGGGCAGATGCTTGCAGCCTTTAGTGCAAGGAGTGGTTTGAAGTATTCTGATGTGGTAAGGTGTTGCTCTGTTTGGTGAATGCTTAAAGCCTTCTGAAGTTGTGTGGTGACACTCTGTGTGTGGCCATCTTGGCTGTGGCACTGCTGTATCCCAACAGAGATCATTGTGGCTGTTGTGATGCTGACTGAGCCTTGAAGGCATGGCTGATTCTGTGGTTTACAGTCCTTGCTGTAGTTTAGCTTTGCTGTTTCAGGTAGCTCAGGAACAGCCTTGGGTCAGCTTGGCCACTCAAGTGTTCACAGTAGCACCTTGAGTTTCCTCCAATGTGGCCTCTCAGTTCCTGTAGGAGCAGCTGCATACTTGGTTTTAAGCACAGTTTCTGTAGACAGCAGAAGATATTCTGAAAGCTTTTCTTAAGTCCTAGGTGGTAGTTATATATCCCTTTTATGTCATTTTCCTTGTTACAAACTGACTCAGGTGGTCCTAGATGTCCCTTTAGCAGCAGTGAAGCATCCCTATAAGAGAAGATGCTGACAGCGTTCAGCAGGAGTTCCTGGAGCAGGATCATTTTGAAGTTGGCATTGATGGGATCTAAGCTGGAGCAATACTGACTGCTGTGAATATTCTTCCCATATCATCAGCCTGACTTATCCTCTGTGAGCCAATTGCTGTCTTCTGCCTGGTGCTGAACTCTCTGCTCTTCCTCCTGTGGCAGAAACTGAGGATTACTCAGCACCTGGCAGAACATGGCTATGGAAAACTAAGGACAATGATTAGATAATTCAGTTAGAAAATGTATTTATTTGCCAGTAATTTATTTCTTCTTGTGCAGTTTTCCATTTTCCAGGTATTACATATGGCCAACCAGACAGAACCCCTCTGTTCTCTGAGTAATTTCCCTTATTTTTTCACAAGCATATAGATATTTCATTTAAACCTTTTCAGCCTCCCTTTGTGGCATCTGCTTATTTATCACTGTCTTTAAGATCCGTTTTCCACTTGGCAATGTTCATATTTTTGGTCCCCTGGTTACTGCTATTGTAAATTATTATCCAGTAAGATTTATAGCTGTGAGATTTGTACAAATAGCCTGTCTTCCCCATTTAATGGCTTATCTCTAAGACACCTTTGTTATTTACTAATGAAACTGTATGGATAATTTTAATACATGTTTTTGCAGGTGTGTCATGAAAATTAAGGTCAGACATGGAATTACATCAGGCTGTCTGACAGGCTGCAAATCTCCCAGCACCATAGGCACAAAGCAGATGGGTGGGGATCCCACTGTAGCTTTACAGTGACCCAGGCTGTTCCTAGGCATGGGAACCCCATCATTGACAGGGAATAATGTAGTGCCACATAAAATCCTTGGGGGGTTTATTGATTTGTTTCCTCATTTAAATTCACAAGGATAAAATTTAATTTCCCTTCATTTCTGTTTAACAGGGGTCGCATGCAAAAGCCTGTAAACACATTTTTTTTTTAATTGCAGTAACATTTTTAATAATTTTCAGGTTAATTTTTCTGCTCCTCTTAAATCATATTTAGCCACTATTGAAATAAGATTTTAATGTCATTAGGTACCCTTAATGTGATGCTTTTTATTTATTTTTTTAAGAATGGTTAGGCCATGACATATGTAGATTTATCCAGGTAGTGCTGTATGTTATGGGTTAGGTTTTTGGAGCCTATGTTTTAAGAAGTAGCAAAACTCTTGTCCTAGTTGCCTTTGAGAGCTGTTAGTAATATTAATGATACTTTCATAGGTTTGATTTGTACGCAGATCTTAAAAATGTATTCATTATCATAATATTTCATTATCATAGTATTTCACTAAGTAAATTCAAATAAACACTGTTCTACTGATAGGGGCCCTCCTCTCAGCCAAAAAAAAAAAAAAAATCAAAAAAACCAAAAGAAACTAGTGGCTGCAGAATTTTCTCCTTGTGAGGTTGAAGGATTCAGGGATGAGTGATGAGTTCACCTCTTGATTTGGTTCATGCTTCCCATGTCTGCATTTAAGCAAAATGGGTCACAGATCTCAAATATATATTTTTGTATTTATTTTCAATGGAGGTAAAGGAAAACCATTTTGAAGGAGGGTGGATGTTTGTTTTTCAATATGCTGACATCCATGAGTGAGCTGAGGAAGGGTAGCTCAGTGTGGTGGGATATTCTGAAAAAATTCTTTGCGCTATAACATTGTGCACAAAAAAGATGGCACTGGTTTAGTAGGGTAATTATTTTGATTTTATGATGATTTTTTTCCCAAATCAAATCTCAATTTTTTTTTCCTAAAAGTATGCTTTATGTAAAATTAATGAATAAAACTTTATGGTATTTCAGCGTGAGAAGCTGATACATGAGCTGGAGGAAGAAAAGCATTTGAGACTTGAGAGTGAGAAAAGATTACGGGAGGTGACGCTGGAGTCGGAGCGGAGCAGAGCCCAGATGCGAGGGCTGCAGGAGCAGTTTTCCAGGTATGTAGCACAAGTAAACTGCATTCAAAATATGGCAAAAACATCCTTTGGTACAGAGACATTGTCCAGTCCTGTTGATAATTTGAATGGATCTAATCTATGGCAAAACCTCCTCTCCCTCAGAAATTCTGTAAGCGCCACAGGCTCTTGGTGAAATGATTGTTTGAATACTGAAAAGGTTTTTATCATTTTATGGGATGGTGAAAATTCTCATTTCTAGGGATTTTGTGTTTGCTGGAATTCCCAATAATTTTCTAAGTGTAGGTCTTCTCAAGAAGTATGTGTCACTTATAAGTCAGTATGTGGCTCTTTGTCTTGTAAGCAAGAATGGGTTGGATCAATCTGAATAAAGAGAGGAAGAAAAAGTGAAGCCTTTGGGCAGCACTGGGCAAGCTCATCCTTGGACCTACTTCAGATCTCTTCCTGCATTGCCTGGGCCACAGCTCTGGGCTAGAACAGAGCTCCATTTACAAGAGAACCAGTTTAGAACAGGGATCAACACAAACCATTCGTATGGTAATAGTAAGGATTTGAGTTATTTATTGTTTTCATGATACATCATTAGATCTTATACAGCAAACAGATTTTTTCGTTGTTTTTGTCATGTGCACAGAAAAAAAACAAGCCAAAAACTCAAAAGCAACAATGGAATTTCACTTATATTTTCCATCAAGACTAAATATTAATTCCTTCCCTTAGACCACTGAATTGTTAAAAGCTCAAGTTCAGCTTAATAAGGTGAAAACAACTTGGAGGTTTTTTTTTTTCATTGGTTAGGTTTCTTGGGGGTTTTAGGGTTTTCTGCTTTGGGCATTTTTTGGTTTTTTTCCTTATTTCCTTGGTGTTTGCTATGCTGCTTCTCTGATTTGAATCTGGGTTTCTAGGCAACACTGCAAAAACCATTGATAGCAATAATAAAATTTGTTCTCATCTGTTACTTTGTGTTTCGAAAAATTTGCATTAATTCTCTGCAGAATTCAAAAAATCTATTTAAAAGATCATGAAGTGTTCCGTTAATTCTGAAATTCTCCATTAAAAATGCTAAGGATATTTCTTTTTTTAGTTTTCTATTGTTCCTCCTCATTGATCCTTGGCTTCAATTTTACTTATTCTGATGAGACTCCTGGAGTAATACACACAAAATAAATCCATCCCATGAGTATTCCTGGTTAGAATATTTTGCTCTGTTGTATATTAATCTTTGTTTAAGGAAGAATTTACTGAGGTCCTGATTTTAGAACAGTATTATTGCTGTAATAGCTAGAAACCTGTGAAATTAACTTTGAAGGTGTTGGGGCCATGGTTAAGAAAAGAAGGGGTGAGGGGGAGCCAGTTTTCAGAGAGATGCTCCCAATACCTTCACAAAATTTTAGCTGATGCATATTCAGATCTTTTCAAGAGAGCTCTTCATTATTCCTGTGGAACTGCAGTAGTCTGATTCATTTCAACCATGTTTCTGAAAAGAAAAACTATATTATTACTCAGGATCCCTGAAGTCCACTATCTTCAAATTAACCCATTCTTTTTCTTTCACTTCTATTTGCAGCTGAGTGTGCTTGGGTCTGTGAAGCAGAGGGACACAAGTTCTTTGAATTAAAGTTGTTTGTCTCTTTATGTCTGTCCCTCTGATTTAGATAAAGGTAAAGGGCCTCTAAATCAGCATTATGTTCTTCTTAAGGCTGTCTGCACACTGGCTAAACTGTTTGAAGGCAAACTTAAATATCATTTTTCATTAATGGCAACTTGGTTAGCTGTGTTATTCCAGTGAGGAAAACTCCTGCTGGCCTCATCAGGCTGTGGTTTTATTTTAGTCTAGGCCAGATGCTAGGAAGAGAATGAGTCACTTAAATATTTTATTTTAAAACATTATCTTCATTATGATGAATATTAGAGGTTATTTTTGCCAATTTTTAGTAGACTATTAAGATATTTGCTTACACAAACAGACTTTCTCTCTAAATTAGTGTATTTTTTCTTATCCTGTTTGAACAAATAATGAACTGGAAGCTGGATAATCTTGTGCTAGAGATTCTGTATTGTTTGAAGGATATGTAACCTTTGCTTAATTTGAGCACAATTAAACAGGACAAGACAAATAATGATGGGAGGAAATGTTAAAATCAAGTGAAAAAAATTACTAGAGAATAATATTTTGGACTCAAGCAGTCTGTCTTTCCGATGTGGATAGATCAATGTAAGAACATATACTACACCATAAATCTTCTATGCACATGCAATTCCTGAACTGACAGGATTTACCTAGACATTTCTACATATATTTCTTTACATTTCAAACTATTTTCTTTGCATGATGGAAAGAATGAAATATAATAGTTAGTGGTCATCTGTAAGTTGACCTTTGTAATTAGGAGAGCAATGTTCCCTATTCCTAAATGAAATTGTGGGGAAGCTTTAATCTGTCATATAAGCATATGGTTTGAGATGGAAAACTTAAGAAGGTGAGGGGCTTCTTATTGAATGATGTTTCTGTTGTTACCAAGTAAGCAATATTTCAGCCTAGTAGTCTGAAATAAATCGAAGTTCTTTCTTAACACCTGCATAAATCTGCCAGAGCCTTAATGTGACACAGTAGTTAGTTTGATAAATATGTGATACCTGCTGAAAGAGCTTTTAAACTGAATTTTCTTTTCCAGAATTGTAGCATGTGTCCATGTAGTTTTTAATCTGTTTTCATTTTACTGGAGATGAAATATGTTTGAGGTGTGGAGAAACCTTGCAGGAAAAATATTTAATACCAAACTTGGGTTTTTACTCTGCAGTTGGATACTGTTATCTTTACATTGCCTTAGTATAATCTCACCTTGAGTTGAAATACTTGATGTTTTCTTTCTTAAACCCACTGAGATCTGTTGCTTTGCTGCAGCTGTTAAATTCCAGAAGGCTCTTTTTGGCATGGCATTGTACAGCTCAATGCACAGAGATCTACCCTATAAAAAGAAATCAGCCCAGTTTCTTCCAAGACAGTGCCATGCAGTCTGAGTTTCCCACTTTTGTTGTGGTACACTGTGTCTCATTTACCTCCTTGTTGTTGGTTTTAGCTGTGCTTTTTCTGCTTTCAGCATTTTCCTACAACAGTAGGAACAGACATGCAGTGACTCTGCCCACAGCAGTAGGTGTGATTTATGGTATCATTCTAAAAAGCACACTAATAGACACAAAATAAATTAATTTCATTTCCCTGCTGTACATCAGTAAGCAATACAACTTGTTGGCTTTGGAAAGCATACGGTTCAGGTGACTCTAAACTGGAATTAAATGTTAAAGCAGTAAAAGAGGCAGCTTTACTTAAGTTTCTTTGATCACTATTTTGGTCTGAATGCAACAAGTTCAATAAACACTATTATAAAGTGGAACTGGAAACAGTAACTGAAGAGCCCATTATCAAATCTTAAAATCCCTTTTGGGTAAATTTCAAAAACTGTTTCAGTTAAAGTTGTGTTGTTTATTGGTACCAATGTCTGTGACTGGAAAATTGCCTCAGGCTTTTAGATGTTATTGGAAAAGTAGGAAATGGTCCTTGTTTGATCTGCCAGGGCCCTGTGAATGGGATGAGTGCAATTCTCATTAGATTGTGTATTCCCCTCACTTTAATATTGACTGTAGGGTTAAGCCTGTTGCTTCTGACAAGGGAAAAAATGACTGCTACAATACTTGGCATAAAAGAATGGTGTGGTTGTAGGTTTAGGCACATCTTTCATGTATTTTCCAATTATTGTAATTCCCCTAGCTCTACTCTATCTTGTCAACAGGTGAGTGGGAATGAAAACTGTTTTCCTTGCAGCTGTGATAAGGAGAATTTTGTGCATGGCATCAGCATGTTTATGTGGAGTCATCACATTGTAATTTCCAGGGTTTGCTCGATGTGGAGGTCACACCTGCTTTCACCTCTGTGGCCTTGCTGCCATGGCTGGAAATCCACATCCCTCTGAGGCCATGTCTGGGACGTACACACCAGCTCAGCTGGCCCTGTGTTTGGTCACTTTGCCTAAGGTCAACCATTAATAACATTTTAATCTAATTTCTGGGGAGATTAAAATGCTCTTCTGGCAGCAATTGATGGCATTCCTTTGATTCTGTCATAGCAGGGGTGAGTAAGGTGCTATGTGGGAGTTCACTCTTTTTTCTCAGAGGGATATTACAGAGGAAGGTGTCTGCAATTCTTTGTGTAGCTCTGCAGTGACCTCCTGCCATTCTCCCTGCATGGCCTATGTGTAGGGTTGTTGTGGGAGACAGGCTGGCCCAGAGATAGAGTCTGTATCAAAGGCTGACCTTGTCATCCTGCCCTGTGGTTTTAGACACCACTGGATTTTATGAGCTGATACTGTATGAAATGTCACATTGGAGGAGAGCTGGTGAGTGAGTGTCACACACAGGTGAGTTCTCCATGTCTGGTGTGTCTCTCCTGTTCACCTGCTCCTGCCTTGCTGCCAGCTGCAAGATGTCAAACATATAGAAAGTTGACCCTGAGTGGCTGCCAGCTGCCCACCCAGCCACTCCCTCACTCACAGTCTTCCAGAGGGCTGGGAGAGAAAAAAATAGCAAAAAAGCCCTCATGGATTACAAACAGGAGATCACTCACCAGTTACCAGGAAGGGGAAAGATCTGACTTGTTAAAGATTAATTTAATATTGCTAATTAAATATAGTGTAGGGTAGCAAAAAACAATGATGGAACTAAAACCACTTGTTCCCACCCATCCCTTCTTCCCAGACTCAATTTCATTCCTTCACTCTTGATTCTTCCATCTCCTCCCCTGAGCAGCAGGGTGGGTGTCAGGGCTGTGGGGAAGGCTGCTGGGTGCTACAAGCCTCAGGACATGGTGTGAATGCTGCTTTGCTGGGACTCTGGCCCACTGCTTAGGGTATTGGCCTTATCTTTTGATTAGAATTGACAGTGTTAAAGAATGAAGTTTCTTTTAGATTAACACTGTTGGGGTGAGTACATTAGTATTTTTATTTATGTGCTTCTACAACACTTAGGTACATATTTAATCTATAACAGTTACTCAGAGCTGTCAAGAACCATTCTAAGATCTAGAGCTTTTGTGTGAATAGTTTTCATCTGACAGAAAATAAAGGAATGGCTTTACTAAACTCATTAATCTAAGCCCAAAGAGGAGATTGCTTCAAGTTTTTAAGGAGTTTGACCTCACTCAGTTTCTGGGCTACTTTGTACTAAATATGCTGGTTCCCTGTTGTTTGAGCAACAAAAAGTAAAATGAACTTTTTGTAATTTTTGATACTACTCTTTTTCCACTCTTTAGTTTTGTGTATGAATATGATGGTTTTGAAAGTACATGCACATGAGAAATACCTTCAGTGAGTATGGTGGCTCAATTTTCTTCAAAAACAAAATTCTCATTCTCGTATTAGAAACCATCAGGTTGAAATAATATTTTCATACTGAAGTTGCGAAAGAACAAAAGCAATGAGCTCAGAATGACTGGAGAGAGCGACTGAAGAACCAGGATAAACTTGAAACACAGAACTCATGCTGGGACCAGAAATTACAGCAGATTTTATTGCATGAAGAATATTGACTTGTGTAGCACTTGCAGAGAGCAAAGGATTGCTTTGCTCCAGGCATTATTCACGATGCTCAGGGAGGGACCTGCAGTTCTCCATTTTCTGTGGGTTCTGAAGGCACTGAGGCCACATGAAGAACAAGCCCTATTTCAGTACCCACTGCACTGGTAAATCTTGTGATGGTGTGTCATGACAGCCCGTAGCTGCTGAAAAGTTCTTGCATGAGGACCAGAGAAAAAATATTAAAGAGGAAATGGAGGAAATACCCAGACAGTGTGGTGATAAAGGCCTTAAATCTTTACAGTGGAATAATATTGTGGACAGTCACCTTTGAAACTGTGTTATCATCAACCTTTTTTGCACCCAGTAATTCAAAGAAATCTGTGTAAATAGAAATTATGTCCCCATAAATTGATTAGATTTAAACTAGGTAAGAAAAGGCGAGAAAAAGACCAGCAAAGAACAAGTGTTCTCCTAGGCTGTCATGGATGACTCTGCTAAAATAAAAGGCTGTTTGTTTGGTTTTTCTTAAGTGTCAGTCTGGTTTGAGCTACAGGACTGTCCAGCAGAGTTTTTTGCTACACCACCCCAGTGATTCCATCTCTCTTTGACTTCTTGTCCTATCCTGTTGTGTTGTACAATGGCACTTTTTATTAATGACCCCTTTCTGACGTGGAGGTTATGGGACAGTTTTCAAACCTCCATTGCACAGCCTGGCAGGGCTGGTGGTCCACAAAGTCACACACGAGATGTCCACACTTTGATTTCTTCAAAGTGAGTATTTGCCCTGGAGAGTCAGAAAGACACACATGTTTAAAATCAATATAAATAAGACTGATCCTCTGATTTCATGATTAGCTTTAATTGGTACCCAAATAACATGGATTCATCCCATTTTAGTTACTTGATCTTCTCAGACTTGTGGTTTCTTTCGTCAAATGATTGAAAACCTGTGCTTAATATGAAATTTGCAGATTATAGGCTGTTTCTCTTTACTAATGGATCAGAGAGAAACATGACTTTATGATCACAATTTTTATGGTTGTTTTGCTGTTCGATGCTTGAGGTGGCTTGTATTAGTAATTTTTCTGTACTATAAAACTTGTAAACTGTAAATGTAACATTAATGGGCAGTGGTGTGCATTCAGATTGATGGTGGTAGGTGCAGAGCAAATTAAACCATGAGTGAATAATATGATTAAAAAGCTGACATAAAGTCAAATGATCTTCATAGTTATACTTCTCTTTTATGGACATGATTGGGATTGTCAAAGGTTCATTGGTTGACTGAGTCTATGTTTTGCCATTCCAGTTTTACATCAAACTAAACCAGGGAGCCTACACTCCCATTTTAATTGCAAGCAGATAAAATCTGATCAATTTTAAAATGCTCATCCTTTTTAAGATTCTGGGGTGACTTCTGTGAATGTGATCTAATGGGTGGCATCCCTGTCCATGGTGGGGGAGGTGGGAGTAGGTGATTTCTAAGGTCCTTTCTGACCCAAACCATTCTATTATTCACCTCTCATTAAGGGCAGGAGGAAAAGAATGTTCCAAGTACTTTTGAGAGTTAAAATAGTACTTAAATAGTAGAAAGATACAGATTTGTTGGAAAGAGGAGAAGATCATGAAATTCTGACTGTTGTCTCTCTGAGTAGAATAGTAAAGGACTACTTTGTTTTGTCTTGATTTAAAGCAAGGGTTTCTGGTTTTCAGGTGTATATGAGGCAGGGAGGAGAAAAGGCCTTTCACAAAAGTACTCTAAAGGAAGTGGTACAAGAACAGTACAGGAAAATGGGCAAAAATATGTCCCTGTCTGGATACCACCTGTTGTACCCAAAGGTGGGCTCTGTAGATAGGGACTTCTGTTCTCCTCAGTGAGAAACTTCTTTGGAATCACATCTTTACTCACAGTTTGCATAACTGATTTTCTAATGCTGGTAAAGAGCTGGTCCTTGAATGTGACCAGTACATAATTTGCAAATATAATCAGTTTTTCATCCTGCTCTCTGTAACCTTTTAAGTATCTCCACTAAGTAATGAAAATAGAATTATTTATCAGCCTGACTTGAAGTGGTAATGCATTTTTTCAACCTAGTAGTAATTCGTAGTCTGCATAGATTGGATTGTTTCACAGGAGAATTATTATGGTAATTTTAACTTTATCTTAGAACTTGTAATTATTCTGTAGTATTGTTCTAATGCAATGGGTTATGCAGCAGTTCATTTGTTTTTCAGTGCTCAAATTTGGACAGGACAACTTAAAAATTTATTTTTAATCTTATTCTTTCACCAAAACATTTTGGAAATGTTTGCCTCTATGCACACATTTCAAATATCATTATTAAAGGTTGCAGTGACTATAGTTTAAGCTGAAAAGCTATTATACTAGATGCATACTTCTGTGGAGTTTTGATTTTCAGGGTATATGATAAGCATTAAGAGAACAGGATGGAATTTTTTTTCCTTGTATTTATTGGCTTATAGACCTAGTTCCTCTAATTATTCATGCCTTACTCTGATACTACATTTTCATAGTTACTCTACAAGTCTGTCCTCAAGGATTTATCTCCTGAAGGCATGAGGAGTTTGTTTCAGCTGCATGAATATGGTTTGTTCATTTTCTTGACATATATCATGTAGAGGAAAAAATGGGATTTAAAAAAGAAAAGATGCTTGGTTTTAGTCCATCAGTATCAGCAAGGACAGGTGTGAGGTCCTTCTGATTATTTCCAGATTTAGATCTACACTTAGCAGAGGGAATGTTCATTGGAAAGAAACAGGCATTTCCCTTCTCAAGAATGAAACACTGAGGGACAAATTGAACGGTTTTAAGTCATCTGACATGATTCAAACAAACAAGGGACGTTGGTGGGCCAAATCCCCACCAGCTCCTGAAAGGTGCCAGGTAATTGCACTAAAAATGTGAAGTAAGAGTTGGGTATGTCTGGCTTATGGCAGGAAGGGATCTCAGTAATTACTGTGGGCTTTGCCTGTAAAGGGTTAATTGCTGCAATCTTGATAGTTTTGCAGTATCATTAATCATCCTGAACTTACATAACTAATATTGTTATAACTCCTAACTCTACAGGGATTCTGTCACAATTTAGTAACAATTACTGTCTTCTATTTCAGATAGCTTCTATTGTAGAGTATTGCCAAAAATCTTAATGTGATTATCTTTGGTCATAATGTGTGCTTCAGTTTGCAGATACTGTAAGCAAATGTAGATTGATTTGAATGATTGTTTCAGTTTAATGTGGCTTTAATTCTGTGTGTAGTGCCTGCCCCATAATCTCAAATTTTAACAATTGGGCACCGCTAGCCCTCAGTCAAGCTGTGTGTTAAATAGCATTAATTAAATATGTATTTCAGAAAACATCCATCTTCTAATCATGCAGTGTAATAACTACAGATAGGTTATCCTGAAAACATTGTCGAGAGGATGTCAGTAGAATATTGTATTGCATCAAACAATGAGCTCCTCTTGTGACAACCAGATAATTAAGGATATGCTGCAAAAGGATTTGGAGAAATTGCAAATCCGGTTCAGAACAAGTCACATTATAGAAATCACTTTTTTTTTTTTGCCTCATTCTGTTCCATGATAACTGGATTCCAGTTCAATTGCTTTCTTGGAAGATAAGGGATTTTACTCTTCTTGGTTTTCACCTCCACTCTAGATAGGAAGGAAGTGGCATGCAAGGGAAAAGCTGTATTTGTCATGAGAAAAGTGGTTAGGGGGAGATACGAGATCATGAGACTTAATACTGCAAGGAACAGGGATTTCTGTAGTCTTGTTTTGGCACAGGATGTTGTGCTGCATTTTAGAATTTGACATATCTTTTTCTGCAAGTGTTTTGTTTTTTGATATTTTTATTGGATTTAACTGTCCATGTTTCCATGTCAGTACATAGCAGAGAAAGGTGTTCATCATACCAGAACTAGAAATTCAAGCCAGTTGTGTGTTTTGCACTGAGCCTTCATTCTCTAGGAATACAGATTAGATTATTAAACTACTACTACCCTTATCAGCGTCTGCAAGCTGCAGTCTGTTAATTGAATGAATTTGGCATGAGTTGAGACACTGCCTCAACCTGATCAGAAGGAAACATTGTTCTGTCTTTAGGTGTAGGTTTCATCCTTCATCCTGAAGCCTTTTTGTAGGCACTGAGTTGATTGTGATTTTATTGCTGTGCACTGTTTGTCTTCATCGGGAAGATTCCTTCCATTTTGTGTCTGCTCACCATGAGAAAGCTGATTCTTTATAGGTCACATGGATTTATAAACAAGTAACACTGTCCTTGTGTATATGGCTTTTTACTGGAAAAAGCAGTAGCAAAACAGAAAATTCTGACCAACACTGCTACTTTATGAAAGGCAGGTAAGGCAGAAGAAGGTAACCAGTAGATTAAAAAGCCAGGGGACTGATTTAATTATAGTCACAATTACAACACATCAAAGTGAGTTTGTGTTAAAAGTGGCCCACAGTGGAGATCCCTCCCATTGGCCTGTTGAGTGCAAGTGAATCTCATCTGTTAAAGGCAAAGTATTTCTTCATCTTAAGTACTGCAAATGTCTGCTGCTGCTACACTTTTATTCTCAGACCGTGCAGAGAAAAAACACAGAACAATCCAGCTGTCAATGTCTTCCTTAAGAGGCAAATGCCTCTCAAATTCTGTTCTTACTTCATAGTCTCAGCCATTCAGTGAGAAAAGAGCTTCTTTTGTTTAAGCCTAGGCAGTAGTATATAGTAGGAGGGTCTCTTATATTGGTGTGAATTTACTGTAGAATGTTAAAAAAATAATGAGTTTCAAACAGGCCATTTAGATTTGTTTCTGAAATATTTGTTGTCAATTTTAGTGTATGGTGGGGAGAATAATAGATCACCGGTTTCACTAGTATTGTACTTTAGTGAGTGTCCTTGTGAAAATATTTTAAATAGTCTAGGTTTCATTCAGCTGAAATTTGTAGTGTTGCAAAATAATGAACAATATTTTCCTGTTCTAGACTTGCCTGCATTTCACTGAGCCCCGTGCTGCATATTTTGTGACATATTTAGTGTTTATTGCAGTGCTACATGTGTATTCTCAACCAGTGTGTAATAGTGCAATTATACTGGCAATTGCAATGTGGAACACAGGCACCAAGATCCATTGTAGTGCTGGCAGGATGAGAAATGTCAATTGAGGCTGTCGCAAGAGGTTTCCTAATCCTGCTGAAATAAAGAGTGAGATTCTTTCTGAATCATTGCCATCTGGAGTATATGAAAATTTGAAATAACTTTTTATCATTAGGTTGGCACATGCTATGGAACAGTATTGGCATTGATGGAGTCCTAATGAAATGAAATACTGTGCAATGAGAAAAAATCACTGCTTCATTATTTTGTCTAGGTTCTTCACCCTCCCCCCATTTCTGAAGGTTATTATTGAGTAGTTAATAATGTTTTGAATCTAAAAGATACAGTTTCTGTTTACAATAATCTGGCATTTTAATATCTATATTAATCTAGTTACAAATACAAACCAACATGCCTGTGGTAGAGAATAATTTGTAATTCATACTACAATCAGGTAGTTTAGTTCACTTTCTGTATTTTCTTGACTTGCTCTACTTATTTGATAGGTATTTGTTGCCCAGAAATTTTTGTGCCTAAAATTAGGCCAAGAAACTTTGCCTTGTCAGGAGCAATTGTGGCTCATACTCCTTCCAGGATCTCCCCATGCCTACTATGCAATATTTGTGTCCAGCTGTTGCACACCTGTTCTGTACTGAGCTCCTCCTATTTGTAACACATATAAATACTGCTCATTCTTTTGCTCTTAGATCAGGTTCTTTTAACAAATATATACTGACTAACACCCAGCAGAGTTTGTGAATGGCCATTTTCCTAATTCTTTCATTCAGAACAGACTGATACGTGCTGAGTTCGTGCTGTTGGGGAACGCTCATGTGATTAGTCATGTTTCTTGTTAAATATACTCATGTGTTGGAATCTTGGAAGCTTCTTCTTGTATCTTTGGTCTCTGCCTCGATTCTCATTTTGAAGGGTTAATCATCATGATGTTCAGAGAGCTAGATAATGGTCCCCTTCACTGTTCAGATTAAACAGTATAAAGTCTGAGTTAGTGCTGGATTTAGAAGATGAAGGATTAGGACTGTTTAACTAATTCCTTTGAGGATGTGATTTCATTCTGATGCTTAAGTTGAAGTGGGCCAGTGGTTTTTTTTATCCCTTAAATATAGTAGATAAGAATATGTTTTATTTTAAACGTCTTGTTTAGTCTCTGTATATTCTTATGTAATTCTAACAGAAATTTGTCTGCAGTATTGAGATTAATTTAATGCTTAAAGAGTGCCAGCCAATTCTTGTGCTTATTTCTGCTACACAGACAAACCCAAAACATTGCTGGTTATTTTGTAAGTGATATTGCTCTCAATTTCATAAATGCATTGAGATTAAGTTTAAAAAACCGTATGAGTATAGTCTTTTATTTCTTGTTTTGTATTCAAACTTTTTAGTTAAACCTCTAAATGCATCTGCTGTTGTGTTGTGTGTACATGCCAGTAATAGTAATCACAAGAGGACATTTTAGGTATTCTGAGAGTTTGCTTCATTTACCTGGTGTGTTACAGTCTTCCAAGACAAGTGCAGGTTTTACAGTTAGCTAATAGCCTGTGAAGCTGCAGAGATAAATTAAAAAGAAAAACAACACTCCTTCTCCCACCAAAATATTTCAGGGTAAGTCCAGACTGGGGTGGTAGCTGATGTGTAAGTGTTCATTGAGTAACACAGCACCAGAACTGGTGTCTGCATCAGTGAATCCTCCATTCCCTGCTCCCCAAGGAATATTCCCTGGACTGCAGGGAGCTCCTCAGTGCAGAGCTGCTGGTCAGGATTGACACCAGCTCATTGCTTATTTGAGCTGCAGCACTGCTTTGGATGAAGAAGATGCATATCCTGCAGAAATGACAGTCAACAACTGTCAGTATGTTGGGAAGATAAAAATTCAAAGAGATAATCTCACTTTCTGAAATTTGAAATCTACATTTGAAAAACATGTTAATTTAATAAATGGTAATAATAGCTTCATTGCCCTCCTGGTCCATGGAAATAGAGATTTGTGAAGACTGGTCGAGTATCATGTTACAGAAGTTGATACAAATGTAATAAACAATATAATCTAATAATTCAGAGTATTCCCAGTTTAAAATTTTGTTTCTGGCCTGAAGAAATATTTGTGTAAGCATGTTTTACCCTTCATTTTTCTGTTCCTAAATCAGTTGGCTTTAAAAGGAGATTATGAAAATGATTCAAAATCTCTTGGGATTTGTTTCCTCTGTTGTCTTCTAAATGAAAATAGTGACGTTTCACAGATAAAACAGACAAATTCTGAACAATTCACTAACTAGTATTGCTGTGAAATTATATATGGAATTAAGAAATAGGATGGGAAGTATTTAAACAGTGAAAGAAAAACTTGGTAACTGAAAATCTGGTCACTCTACCAGGTGAAAAAAAATAGGTACGAATGAAAAGACCCAAATGAACTCTAAACAGATGTCAAGCCTTTCACAGACAGATTGCATTTAATGGAAGCCATAAAAATGTTTCAAGTGGCTGCTGACCCCATTATTTCTAACCCCAAACTCAGTGGCTGATATTCAGACCTGATGTCTTTCAATGTAGTTGTACATGGATGCTTGCATAAAATCTGCCTTGTGCACCTCTGGAATAATCCAGCATGTGCTTTGGTGGTGTTCCTAATGATGAGTGAGTACCAAAAGAGCACAGTCCACCTGAATCTGGTGTGACTAATCAGAATTGTGCAGTTATGATATGAAATGGGATCTGTGGGCAGAGGGAGTGATTATAGCACAGAAAGCGTGTGCCTTTGCTCTGACCCAGCCAACTAACTCCCATTAAAACAGACCCACAGCAGCCAGTGCTGAGGGAACTGAGCAGGAAAAGTGACAGCTCCTTTTGTCTTCTCTCCCTTTCCAGAATCAAGAATGGTAAATTCAGGTAACTTGTCCTTAGTGAGGAAGGCAATACTGGAGTGCTTTTTGTAAAAAAAAAAATTAATGCTATTTTAAGAAGCACATTTGAAACACTTACTACAGGATTTTTTTAGATTTGAGGTGTTCATAGCAGGGACAGAAGTGCTTCCCCAGGAGTTTTGCAACAAAACTAAATTCCTCAGTATGATGTGGGTAGAAACAGCTCCTCTTATTTAAGAAAATATCCTCATAAGCAGACCACCTGAAAAATGTTTGTGTTTATTTTTGATGGGGGGTGGCAGAGCAGAAGGCTTCATTTTGCTGCCCTTCTTTTTTTTTTTTTTTTTTTTTGAGAGGTGTGCAGGGTTGAGAGGGAAAAGTCTTGATTTCATTGCAGTGTTCACTGAGGGCCTCCCTTGTGTGGGTGTTTGATGCAGGGGGTGTCTCTGGGGCCTCACCAGCTGCTCCTGTGGGTATCTGAGAGCCAAAAAACCCAATTTCTAAGATGGAGATTTCAGTCCCCATCTTCATGTATCCTGTGGAGGCAGCCAAAGAAACTACCAGTAAAGGAAAAGCAAATTTGTTTGTCATACATATATGTAAATTTTTATACATGAGACTTCTCATCTGTAGAGTTTAGTGTTTTGCAGAGTAAATTTTTTTTTTCAGTAAAGCAATGTCACACCTGAGACAAAAGATCCTAATCTTGACTCTGAGGAACTTCATAAGGTGTGTAATAGGATTGAGTTCTTCATCAGGCATTGAATACTTGCCTGGAAAACAAGGGGAAGTAACAGTTGATCGAGCCTACTAAGCAGCATTGAATTAATATTTAAAAAATACTATAAGAGATTAAAATTGAAGATAAAAAATGGGGTAAATGGGAGAGAACAGTGATGGATGTCAGGAAAATATTTTTCAATCTGAATTTCCCAGCTCCATGGTCTAACCACCAGTAATGCTACTGATTATACAAGGCCTTTTACAAATATGTTTTCTAAAAACCCTAAATTGAAAAATACCTGACACACATTTCCAAAGGTGGCTGTCCAGTGTAGTGAAGTTTTCAGTCAGCAGCAGTTTTCTCAGAAATTGAGAAGATGAAAACTCTGCTTACCTGGTCTAAGTCTGCAGGCTCCCAAATTGGATTAAGAACCTTTGGAAAGGAAAAAAAAAAAAAAAAATCAATCTACTGTATAATTTTGAGTTTCAAAATTCAGTGTGGCATATATGATGCTATTTCAATAAACAACTTGCAGGTCCAGTACAGAAAATTACTCACTGCAAGCACGTTCTGATTGAGTTCTGTTAAAGCTGATTTAAAAGGTTTATTGTATTAAATACTACAACAGAGATACCTCGCTTCCTGATAAACAGAATAATGGCAGATCATATCTTTTTAATTTCTGAGCACAGTAGATTATTATAAATGTCATTAATTTGCTCTGATGTATTTTTGCAAAGGGGAATAAAAGGATATGAAAAAAAGTTGAAGAACAAGAATATTAATGAAAGGTGGGGGCAGGAATAACGCTGCTTGTCACATGCCTGGCTTTCCTGTTTGGGGTTTAAGAAAGTCTGGCTATTAGGATGTGGATTAGTGGAAGATTCATTCTTCTTCCTGATGTAGGTCAGACACTGGCTCACATGTGGTGAAGAAAAAGCCTGATTTCCCCAGCAGCAAGGGGGAACAGGAGCTCTGCTGACTTTGGAATGGAACACCAGACAGAATGAGTGCCTCTGATGTCCCGTGTGCTCATGCAACAGGTTTGAAATGTGGATGAGTAATGAAGGCTTCATGCAGAAGAGTCTCTGCTCAGTGTGGGGCCACGTTAATGCTTTTTTTTAAAAAGCAGCTCAGTTCCTGAGTAGCCCTTTGTGAGAAGTCATTTGTCCAAGTCAGAAAAAGGAACTGGCAATGTTCTGGAACGAGCACAAGAGGAGTGTGCCCAGCAGAGCCTATGCACTGGAGCCTGACTTTAATTTCATGCTAAGAGAGGCTGTTTGCAGGTATTGCATCTTTCTGGAGAAACTTTTCTTATTGATTGTGCTACGTCTTAGAGAATTTAAGATGAGTGATACAGTAAAATTCATAAAGCTGGTTATATACTGATAGAGTTCATACTTGTGTACAATCAATTTTAAGAGGTCTTTAGACCCCTTTTTGAGAACTTGGAATGTTGGTCAGAAGAACTGTTCCTTCTATCAGTGTTTTATGTGAAATCTCATCATTTTTCATGCCATGGAAAGCATATAACTTTGATATGTAGCAATGTGTGATTTATGCAAGCCACAGATTTAATTTACCCATGATTTAGATACTTTTATTATAATAATTTTATAGATTTATCATAGGCTAGTTCCGCTGCAGCAAAAGTGTTCTGACAGCTTTCTTAAGCTCATTTACAAGTTGTGATAATGCTATTGCTGACTTAAAAACTAACATCCAAGTTTTAGCAATCTTCTGCCTTCTCCTTCCTCATCATTTTAGTTCAATTTTTTAAATTTCTATAATTTAAAAACCGGTCATGGCAGTGACTTCTGAGAACTGCCTGCACACAGACCACGTCTGTCTCATGTGCATCTCAGGCTGGATCTTTGAAGGTTTGTCTTCTTTAGAGACAAATTTACAGTTGTCATTAACCATCTATCTTATAATTTTAAGATACTTTTGCTCTTACACTTACATTTACATTTTTTAGAGTTTTTGCTGCTCAATTATATTTTGCTCTATTAATAACTAACATTTAAAACAAAGATGAAAGAGAGAGTATAGCTCTAAGCACTTGGAGGAAAACCTTACTCATAAACCCAGTATTAGGCATCTTTTGTTTTCTTTCTTTTTGAATTTCTAGTTTCCACTGTCCAAGTTTCTCAGTTTAGTCATCACAGGAGTAGAGTAGAAGTGCAGAATTCTTTTTGTGCAGTTGAGTCCCTGAGTTTTTAAGCTTTGATATCGAGAAAGACCCTCGGTGTATAGGATGATACAGTGCACAGGTTTTTAAAACGTATGGAAGGATTACTAGAAAATGAGAAGTTCTGTATACAGTGTAGTGCTCTGTAAAAAAACAGAAAATCTGTTGGTTTGTAATTTTTTTACTTTTTTAGCAGGTCAAATTTCTAACCCAAATATCCCACAAGTCCTAAATTGCAATACTAATTGAAATTATATTCAGGGTCAGATATGAAGTCATCATTATAATTTTATTTATTTGGTTTCTCTAGCACCTTTTGGATGGATGGCTCATGAAAAACGCATACATAGCTGAATTTTGAAAGAAAAAAGTATGATTTTAAAGTGGTGCATTGCATGTTGTCAGTTTGTTAATCAAATTTGTTGAAGGGCATCTTCAAAGTGACTTAAACATCCTTGTGGGCATCTTTTATTGTAGAATATTATGTCCATGAAATAAGTGTTCTCATTTGCAGGTGATACACCTTGCTATGTCTGTTGGAGCTTCAGTGTGCTGCCATGGCATGTAATTGCTACGAAGTGGCTGGAAAATGTGTGCATGATGCAATGGAGTTAGTTACATGCACTGAGGTGAACTGAGTGCCTTTGTTGTGTATAAACTGTAGGCTCTCCTCTTGTCAGCTCTTCTTTCAGATTTCAAAATTATGCTGGCTGATAGCATTTTAAGGAAGTTCACAGTGGAAATTTTAGTAATGGGGGTATTGATTATATGTTCAAAGCGTGACACTTGGAATCGTATCTTTAATTCATTTCTAAGGAAAGATTATATCTGCCCCCTGCGGGCATTTTAGTAACTAATCTGGATGAATCAAATTCTTCCTGCTGGGTGTAATTAATTTTTAGGCCAATCTAATGTTTTGTAGACTGCTTGTTCTGTATAGATCAGTTTGATTGCAATGAGCTGTGAACTACAGAATTTCTTTCTGGGTACACCAGCTAGCTGAAGAGGCTACATCAGCCAAATGAAGACATCTATCTATCTTACCTATCTTATCTAGCTATCTGTGTTTGTGTTTTCCTGGTGATCACACTAGGAATGTTTTCCGCATTCCACATTTTTCTCTTTATCCTTCTTTCAGTCTACTGCCAGTACTCTGGGAGAAAAGATTGATGGAGAGGTTTGGGGTATTTCCTTTCCTTGTCTTGCTAGGTTAAGCATCTTTGTGAGATGATTCTATTGATAAAAAGTTTTCAAAAAAACCCTAACCATAAAAAACTTTGTTCATATAGAATATCTAGGGATATTGAAAATTGTTTACATCTTTTATTTATGTCTTACACTTGTTATCCTGCGAGACAGTGAGAAGTTTGTTTAGACAGGCTGAAGTTTCTTTCCTTTTATTAGGCAGGTTTTGATGTACAAATACATAATAAGATTTTTAATTCCAGAAATTATATTCTTTCCCATCAGTCCCTTCAAGTTCAACTCGTGCAGTTAGTTTAATACTAAAGGCACTTTTGGTCACAGAGCAGCTCTAACAGAGCTGCTGACATGGGTGCGTTCCACCCACTTTGTGTAATGCAGCAGTAAAATGGGAATATTTCTCTGTAGGAATTTCTGTGTGTCTCAGCACTGCTGAGGGTCCTAACAGAGAAATTGTGTGCTAAGTGTGCAGCCTTCTTTATAACTGGTGAACTGTATTCCTGGGGATTGTTTCAGCAACAACAGTGGCTTTTTTTGGCAGGTGAAGGTAATGGTTTCTGACAGGAATCACTATGTAGGCTTGTTTTCTTCAGTTTGAGCTCTCATGTGTTAAGCTTTCACATGTCAGACTTAAAAGAACTTATCTGTATTTACAACTCAAAGACATATAAATAGGACAGGTTTTGATACCACCATTCTAAGGCTATTTTATGAATTTCCTGGATTTTGATGTTTTAAGTTTGCATTTCAGGTTTTTTGCAGTCTGTTATCTCAATCATTATCTAAGCCTACATAAAAATTACTCAATTCTAAACCTAATTCTCTCAATGATGAATCTTCTTGTGCTTAAAATATCATTACTATCTTTTGTTCTTGAATGGGAGCTGCCATGTATAAAATCGTGTGTTTAAGCATTGCATGCTGCAGCACTGTGCTCAGGAGATTCTTCATTGACCATAAGCCTCTGTCAAAACACAACTGATGGTTTTCAGCTCCAAAAATGAGGAGACTATATAGGGGAAATCCAAATTTATCCAATTAGTCATGCAAAATCTCTCCCAGTTATTCAGGAAGTCTGCTTCTATGACTCTAAAAGGCATAGTTAGTAGAGACGACTTTGGAGAACTATTTTAATTGAAAGGGTAAAACCCACAAACCAAAACCAAATGTCAAATAACACATTTTTTTCCATGCCTGAATATATGACACCTGTAACTTCTAATTGCTGAAATATGCACATGAGAAAAAAAGGAAAAATTTTGACAATACTCTTTGTGCATATAATTCCCAACTTCCTCTTATGAGTGAAAAAAGTAAAAATATCTTATTTTACTGCTATAAAGTTTTTCATCAAATTTATTACCAATATAGAGAAAGGTAAGAAGAAGCCTGTGTTGCAGTTCTGAGTTAAATATTCTCCTTGTGATTCTAAAGTGTGAAGTTTAGGATTGGTGAAGTGTAGATGGGCAGAATCCTAGCATACTCAGATTTTGTGGAGGATTATCCACTGGTCCAAAGACAGATTTATCTGTTACTGAAACCATGTGAAATTAAATAGAATTTGCTTAATTTGTAGCTTCCAAGAAGAAACACACAGCGAAGGTATTTGTTGATAAAGGAAATGAATGATAGAATCATAGCGCCACTGGAGAAAAATAAACCAAGATTCTTAACGAGCAAATTCTGCTATTCCACATTTCACAAGGAGCTTTTATCTTGAGGTTTTGCTCTTATGGATCTGATAAGTAATTAATCTAGATTGAAAATTCCCCTGTAGTGGAGGACAAACCTCTTTTGCCAGCAGAAACATAGAAGCAAAAAGATGTGAAGCTACTTAACAGCAGTCAAAACCTAAAATGTGTGAATTATGGCTGTCACCTTTCTCCTGTGAAGCCACACTGTTAGATAGAATGTGAATAGAGGTAGGTAGATATTCTGTGATATATTTTTTGGCTCTCTTTGCACTTACATAATTCATGGCCATACATTAACATGCACATAAACCAACCTTTCATAATACTTCAGAATCCTGTCTTTGTGCTGAAAGACATATGTGAATATAGATTGTAACAGTCCCTGTGGCTATGGCTGAGGAGAGGAAGTTGCAAGTGGGAAAAGTAGATGTCTTCCAGCTGAGGATGAATGTGGCAGCTGATGTTGGAGGAAGTTATGTTAATACACAGTTAACATTTAATTTGCTGCCTGCTGTCATTTTATTAGGAGTTCTTAAGCAAAAGCTTTGCCCTGTACAAAAAAATCATATCTCAAATACTACTTGTGATTTTGCACATGAGCCTGATATCAGTACTAAATATCTGATATTCTTAGGGTTTTTTTTCTGTTGTGGAAATCCTCCACTGATTTTAGCAGAGCTTCATATTTTTCTTGTGCAAGTTCTTCTTAGCTGGTTACACTTGTAACATAAATGCTAGTATCATTAAAATTACAAAAATCACTTTTATGCAAATCTTAATGGCCGTTTAAAAGCTTTGCAGCAGCTTTTTGATCTTGTATTCCTTATGATGGCAAAGTATTGAAGCAAGAGCTCTTCCAGTAACCTGGATTTGCTCACTGTAGTCAGGCCAATGCCTCTGCTCTGGGTCTGTTCCATGGGATGGCAATGTGGTAATAGAGTGAGAAAGTCAAACCCTATTGTCTTCTTTTGCTTTTTAATGAGAACTTCTCTTTGCTTTTATTAGAAGAGAACACGTTATCCTCTTGGAAATCTAATGTGATTAATTTGCTAGTGGTGGCTCCCATACCGCAGAAATCACAAGCAAAATAAACACCAAGAAAGCATGTGGTAGTCAAATGTGTTTTTACTCAGTGTGTTCTTTGGGAATATCTTTATTTGTTTCTTAAAATTTTACTTTGCTTTCCCTTTTAAAATCCTTTTTTTTATTTTTACTGATGAACAGCATGTACATACTTAAAAATAAACAAACTGAACAAAGCACAAAAATACTCTTCATATGAGTGTTCATACACTCTTCCATATGATGCTGTTTAGTAATAGATCAACATAACATGAAATTCTACTTTATTAACTTGATTTTACTACTGAATATATACTACTGAGCTTTGTTACTTCATTATGTGACTTTCATGTGTATTGGGCTAGTGACAATTTTCTTAAGATAGGACACAAAATTTTGGGGTATCTTCTGGGGATGTGTTGATCTAGCACTTGACAAGTGTATTTCTGTCCACAAACTCTGCCAGCATCTAAAGAGATTGCTGTCATAGATAAGCCTTGCTCTCCACACACACTTTCCTTTTGCTTTATGGAAACTTTTGCATTATGGAACTGCACTAGCATCTCTCCAGCAAGCAGTGTCTTAGCATGGCCATGCTTGTCTTGCCTGTTCCATGCCCCTCCCCAAGCTCCACATGGATCTTTGTGTCATTCTTCCATACAAGGGTAAGAGGACAAGAGGAAACGTTACGCAGGTTATATATGAAAATATGTCTACCATAGTCATGTTGAGTCTTTATCCTATTTATTAGCTATTTCTTCTTGTGGAGGGAGAAGGTTGGGCCTAGTTTTCCATTTTAACAGCTCTAGGAACCTCTGAAAGTGACAGGGAAAGAAACAGGTTGGAAAATTTCAACAGATCAATATGTGCTTGGGTATGGAAACTGGTAACTAAGACAAACCTTATCTCCAGAATTGATCAGTGGTTTTTGCCTGCTCTCTGAGGAACCTCACATTAGCATCTTTCATGCCATAATTGGCATTAATAATGTGTTTTGACAGAGCTGAAATGCCTCACTGAGCTGCATGCCCTCTAAATTTTTAGGAGTGTCCCATCCCATTTCCTGCTGGAAACTCCTAATGGCTCCATGGTGTCCCTGGGTCAGTCTGAAGGAGTTGCAGTCCCAATACAAGGTTACTTCAAGAGTCCTGTGCCTACTCCTCTTCCATTAGTATTTCATAAGCGGGAAAGGAAAAGAAATGAAATGTGTTTCCCAGTTTATCAGAGCTGTGAGGGGAGTTGCTATTAATTACTGGAACAGAGTGATAATATTAATATCTTTGCCTGGCTGCTCCTGCATGCAGTATCGTATTAAATGCAGTAAGAAAACATTTGCTGTCTTTAAGGAACACAGGCATGAATTAGCTCCACTTTCTCTGGGCTTTGTAGGTCTGTTGTATAGTTGGAATTTGATATAAAAAAAAAGTACAGGAATTTCAAGTGAAATAAAAACATACCTGCAGAGGGAACAAAACCCCCAAAGTTAGTGCACAAGTTCCCACTATGAGAAGAGTGCTGCTGAAGGGTGATTAAAAAGGTTTTTGTGCTGAGTGAGAAAGCAGCCAGAGCTGAGAGTGAGACTGTGTCACATCATAGAGTGTGTAAATGACTGCCACAGGTGACCTGCTCAGAATTTGTCTTTTAACTGTTTGGAAGAAGAAATGATGGTGTAGGGGATGCCCTCCCTTGAGCCCTCAAAGAAAGCAGCACCTGAGTCAGAGCTGGAGGACCCAGTATCTACACAAGGCTCCGGGTGAGGCTGCCTGCTCTGCTGTCCTTCAGGAGGGACATCCCCTGACTGGCACATGAATGGCATCCTCATGGGAATATTCTCTTTTCCCCTAAAGCTGCTGTCCTAGAATTAGTTCCTTTTGCATGGGTGTGCGTAACTGTGCAGTCACTGGAAAAAATTGCCCCATGTCTCTGCTGCAGTTGGTAATTTTGAGACTCTTCTTGTCATTCTTCACAGTGGCCATGGCCAGACAAGTTCCAACTACAGAGCTGCAGCATAAAAGGTCAACATCACCTTTCTCTCCCCACATCATATGGTTGTTGTGACCATGATTTAAGACACTTTCAGTTCGTGGTAGAGATGATAGTTGTATTCAGAGTGCCCCCACCAGAGTTTGATGTCTCTAGTGCTGCTCTCCACCCTTCTAAAATCACTCTCAGCTCTGTCTCGGATGCACAAGCTCACTTCATGAATCCATCTTATGATTATCTTACTGATGAGGTTCTAAATTGTTCTTGGCATGGCTGAACTTTCTCCTCTATGAGTTGAATTTGGCCAAAGGTGTAAAAAAAAAAAATATTGCTACAGTGTTCCAGCTGTCTGTATTATTGTGTACAAGCCTCATTCTGTCATGACTGTTGATAGCACGTTCTTATCCTTTTCCTAAGTTCTTATCATTATGGCATATATGCATTCAGTAGCCATGTACTAGGGGAGACTAGTCTCATAATACATTTAAACTGCAAAGCAAATAGTATTAAATTATTAGGAAGTGAGTAATCTGTAAGAGTATACAAAGCATTACCAAAATGAGATCTTCTAGAATGTTAAACCAGGGTATGAGCAACAGAACTCAAAACTTTATTTTGAAGCCTACCCTTTAGACAGCTTAGACAATGAAAAATTATCATTCAGCCAGGGAGAGTTTAAATAGCAAAGAAAACTGAGATAAGATTTACCAGGCAATTGATGGTCATGGCCTGATGCCACATGGTCCTGACAGAATGCACAATTAACCTTTTTGTTTTAGTATGTCTGCTTCAAATACCTGCAAGGTTATAATATTACTCTGGGAAAATGAATTTGAGTGACCTACAGCTAAGTAATGACATGAATAGTAACAAGAGATTGCAGTGAGGAGATAAATATTCCTGCTCACCCACTGAAACTTATTAACTATGTATGTTATAATATTCTTGGGGCAAATACTTGGTTAACATCTCCTTATTTTCTCACAGTTTGTTACAGGGGATAATATTAGAGCTTCACAAAAACATTACTTGGGTACACATAGCCATCAGACAAAATTAAAGCTGTTGTTTCTGCTTTGCAATGTGTTGCTTTCTAAAACTATCACAGAATTTTTGTGTGTAGCAGTGATGCAGATCTGGGAACATTTTTTTGAACTTGTGATCTGTTACTGTTCCTCATAACTCCCTATATCACTGCGGAAGATGCAATATCTGAATTTCTGCCCATAAGCTGTGGAGAAGTTGCTATAACTATGTTGCTTTTCTAAAGTACTTTTTTTTTTTTTTTTTTTTTTTTTGTAAGTTGAAAGACATACACTCATATTACTTTCTTCTTTTACATAGAAGTTATTGCTGTTGCAAGGTACTTGCCTTGGTAGTAAGGTTACATCACTCAAAGCCTCAGTCTGGTTGTGTCCCACTGACCTCAGACCTCCAGAGTTTTCTCACCTGCTCTCAGTGTCCTTTCCATGCAGGGCAGCCACTCTTGTGAAAGCCAAATGCCTCCCTGATACTTTTGGAGGAAATGACAAAAGTAGAACTTCAGTAATGGCTCCCAGCCAATGATTTAACTAATAAAAAGTGAAAATTGAGGATAGGAAAATGAACTGAGAGCCTCCAGACCAGAGCTGGCCAAACTGAGATCTAGGATCTGGGTTGTACAGCATGTGGGCATTGATGATTTAGAGGAGCTGATGGCCAGCTAAGAGTGAAGTATTCTGGGATAGTTTTGTCTTACTGCTATGTGAATATTAGTTTGAAAATAAAATAACCGTTTTCCTTGTTTGTTTTTTTTTTTTTTTTTGTTTTAAAGTGAAATTTTCTTATAGCTGAATAAATGAACAGAAGAATAATTTTTTGAGAAGTGTCTGTTGTGACTAATTTAGGGAAGCACAACACATGGGCAGTGCTGTTGGTGATGCTTCTCTGAGAGAGAATTCCCATTAGGAAGTTGGTGTTACTAACACTGTGTTTTAAATAAGAATAAAAAACAAGATTTCCAGATATTGCTGATTCCTTTTTCAGTTGTTTTCTCGGACTGGAAAGAGCTCTGTGCTGACTGCCAGGATTCAGGATTTAGCTGTGTCTGACTTCACAGATGTGCTTTTGTACAATGGGCTCCTGCTCATGCCTCAGGTCTTATTACAATTGTTGTCATCAAACCAGCAGATTTAATATGGTAACGATTGTGATGTTCCAAAAATATCCCTAGTAGTGGAAAAATAAGCATATTTTGCCTCTTCAGGTACCAAGATTAAAAGAGAAAAATCTATTTAAGTGCTGAAAATTTTCCTTTAATCACATTAATGTGTCACAAATATTTGCTGTTTGTTCTGTAGCAGTTTGTTCTTGTGTTACAAGAATTTACAGAAGAGAGAAGCAGAGTGTTTAAATTAGGGAGAGGAAGATGTGGAAGGGGAGAAGAGGAAAATGTAACAAACATGCATGAAGAATTTTGTTGTGAACAACACTTGATTTTAGTCTTGCTTACGGCAAAACAGAAACACATTGCTGTTTAATGTATTGCAGGTAGGCAGTATACCAAAGTCAGCCTGTTGATGTTGAGGTCAAAACATATTTTTCTTCTTTATTGCAGTGCTCTTCTTCTTGTAGCAATCCAGAGAACTTAAAGTTCATTTTCTTTGTGGAAAACAGCAGGGACAGTGGGGACAGCATCCCCACCAGGTAATGTGCCATTCTGAATGACAAGGAGGAGGCAGGAAAGGAAACAGAAATTTCCAGCAGTGTCTCTCTCTTGCTTGGAAGATCAGATCTTCCTGACATACAACTGCAGAGCAGGTTTATTCATTTCTGCAGCATTTTGTGCATGTAATCATTTTGTATCAGTAATAACTAATTTTTCTGAACCCTTGGAGTGGATGGGCAGCCTTTGTGATGGCTCATCGTAAATGTTGACTTACTGGTCCCATTTGAAAACAAACTGCTGAGCAATCTTAATGATGCTGTCCTGCACTGTGCCCACGTTCCAAATAATTAAATTAAATTTAATATGAGTCCTGTTTAATTACAAGATAATTTATTTGATTATATTCCCCACAAGGAAGGTAGATACAAAAGGTTTCAGTATTTTTAAAGCTCCTTGCAGTTTGTAGTTGTTATGTCTCTGTTAATTGTGAGTTTTGGAAAATTAATTATATTGGAAGTATATCTGGAGTGCTTACATCATCTTTTATAATTTTTTTTTTTGCAATATCCACTTAATTCCAGATCATGTTTATTCTTTTCTGATGATGTTTGTGTACAGCAGGCCTGGGGAAGGTTGTGTAGCAACCTGTCACTGCAGACTGGGAATGGACCAAAATCAGGCAATTTATTTCCTCTTGTATTTGAGATCCTAAACATTTTCAGTATTTTTTTTTCTTGCCATTCAGTAAATCTGTATTTGCTTGTAAAAGTGAAAGCTGAACAAAGAAAAGGAATCACTCTCCTAGTGCATTTTTGTATTGGTCATCAGTTCTGCAGTGCTCCTTTATGGGTAATACCTGCAGAATTCTGTTCAAAATGGGACATAGGGAACAAAACAAGTCAGAGGTTAAAGAAGGCTCTCTGTTTAAAAAGTAAATTACTGTTAAACTCGTGTGAGTAGCTGATTAAATTAGTGTGAATGTGTAAACTTTGAAAATTTGTACTCCATTGATTGTCGAACTGGACCCATAATAATACAGTGATCAACAAACTGATAATCAAAGTAAAACTTTAGAGTAATGCAGAATAAGCCATCAGAGCATTTCCTGGAGAATATGTTACTGAAGTCTTATTAAGTCTTCCTAAGTAACATATGTGTGCATTATCTGGTTCTAAAGTTAGAAAAACATGGCATTAAGATCCCCAATCTTGCTTTTTATAGTGGTGAATATGCTGTTAGTAACTCAGATAAAAAGAAAGTGCAGCAATAAGTTCTTGTAAAAGTAATGCTAATTCTGAGATACCATTTTCTTAACTGTTGAAATGGAAACAACCAAAATATTTAAGAAAAACTGTCCAGCAGAATTTTTGAAATTATATTAATGGGAATTCCTTCTTTGCTATTTTTTCCTTTAATTGAATATTAAGTTCACACGAAAATTTGGGCTGGCTCTGGATTTGAGTGAATTAAAGCTGCCTGTCATGTCTGAGGCAGCATCAGCATTGGACATAATTAGCACAGGGACTGAGCTTCTGCAGAGATTTAAAAATAGGGCACCAGGGAGGAAGCCCTGGAGCCACACTTGTTATGTGCACGTGTGGTGGTGTAAATGACATTCAGTCAAAATGACAATGAAACTTGATGGTAGCAAAGGTAAAATGAAAAGATTATTCTTTAAAAAAACAAAATTAAAGCACAAACCACCATCTCCTGACTCTACTCAAATGCCACCAAACTGGGCCCATTCAGTCATCCAGCTCTAGCTTGCAACTTTTTCCCATTGAAGAAAATTGAGGACCTGATCTGAGCTTTTCTAAGACTTGTGTTCTAGGAGGTAGCCTGAATTAAGCAATTATATTAAAAATAAAAATGTGTGGCTTTCTCTGTCTGTTATTCTTTTTGCATGATGAAGTACAAAGACCTGAATGCTGACATTGCTCACCAAAAGGAGTCAAACAAAAATTTAAACATTTTTAATGGAATTAAATAAATTTTCTTTTAAAGTAAATTTTTTTTCTGAATGTGTTTTTCTATCAGTTTTGATATATGCCATGGATGACAGAATTATTTTACCTGCTAAGCACAGGTACCTGCTGAAAAAAAAGAAAAGTGACAGAAATGGGCACCACTGCACCACTGGGTGAATTCCTACTTATTCATATTACTAGTTTGTGTAAAATACAAATGTATATACTGTATACAAATGGGATTGGAAATTCTATTGAAAGGCCTTGGCTCAAAGGAGGATTTCATTCTTCTTTGGAGGATGGAAGAGTTTCAGCAGTAGCTGAAAGAAGCGTTTGCTTCTGGTGGTACAGTGTTTAGAGAAGTCCATACAAGAGTGATTTGCTGTATTTTTTGTTTATTTTTTTAACAGGCAGTTTATATTCCCTGGCCATTGCAGTTTTGGTTGTGATTCACAGTGCTGTCCACTTGTCAAATTTATCTTGCAGAAGTGAAGCACTACTGACCTTGCGTTTGTAGTTCATAAAACTTTAGCTATCAATCGTTTATATATGTGGCATTTTATCTCAATTTTATGCAACGTGTGGGCAGAAATATATAAATTTTATATGAGATGACATTCATTAGTATATATACTTGAGAGTTTTAATAAAGCATGAGTGTTGTAATTCAGTGTAATCTGTGCAGTCTGCATGACTTGAAAACCTCAAGCAAAATTTTTCATCCCAAAGTAAACGTGAATGAAAAAATAGACATCGATATATTTTTTCCCATGGTATTTTAAAAATAATTAGCAGTTGGAACTGGCTGTCCTCTAGCAAAATTTAAGTTCAACTTCAATAACTGGAATAGATTGCAATTTTAAGAATATTTTTCTTGAAATTCAGACTTGCAGATTTATAATACTTCCACATTTATATATTACTAGTCATTCATATAGAATGGGTAGTAATATTTTTTAAAAACAGATTTTATGTATGGTTACCCATATGTACATTTGGACTCTGAAGGTAATCTGTTCATTTCTTCTGAAAAATGAAATATCTTTATGAATGTTAAAAAGTTAATTTTTTTTCTTATATTTAAAATGCAAGTATTTCAAACCCACTACAACATTACATCATAAAATAGCCATTATATTAGATCCACACTGATTATAAATTTTCAAAGCCCAGTTCAGAAGTGCATGATACTTTTTTCTTGCAAACAATGATAGTTGGTGATTCTGTATTAATTTATTGGAGAATAATCATATTTTAAATATTTGGATTACAGAGCAAAATTTAAACCAAACCAGGGAGTTGGTATTGAGTCTAAATAAAGGACTCAGATGTAAAACAATGCCTTTACATTATTAAAGAAAGTAGGAGGCTGAGTATACTTGTTGTGCTTTGGTAACAAAGGACTGAACTGGGATGCTGGGTTTTGTTCTGACTAAATTATTAACCAGTCACTGACATCTGAAAGGAATTTTGAATCCTTCTGGCTGACTGACTCTGGGCAAGTTACCCACTTTTCCTGTGCCTGTCATTTTCACTAATAATGAGAAAATTTTAGGGCCAAACACAAAATGTAGGAAGTGCCAAGTGATTTTGGATGTCATTTTTTTGGTTGTTCAACACTGAGGCTTCAGTACTGTCAGGTATTCGGGAAAATGAGATTTTTATATTCACAATTGAACACTGTTGTTTATTAAAGGCGTGTTTATGCTGGAAGTACATTCTCTTTTCAGATTGCTGTTAATACACAATCTCTTAGGTCTATGAACCATTTTTCAGCCCTTAATGCTTACATTTAAATTCCTCCAGTTTGGATGTGTTTTGATAATGTTTGTAAGCAGGTGCTTGGAACAACTCTATTGACAACAGCAGCCTCTGATAAATAATAAATAATACTCAATAGCAAAATGAGTTGATTGCTTATGTTTTAAGCTAACAATAGCTTTTTCCTCTTGCTTTAATTTTTCATCAGTGAGAGACTGAAAGACTTGTTCCCAAGTGAATTAAAAATCCAGAAGCTTTCCACTTGTTCAAAGAGTTGTGGGTATAATCTATTAAAATCAAGATGTATTTGCTCAAATTCTGAGAGATTTGCCTTTAACAAACAGTGTTAGGAGTCAAACAGTGAAAGTGATCACCCCACCAGTTAAGGATTTGTCTCTCCTCCTCCCATAAGACTGTTTTTCATTTGGAGATGCATCAATGTAAATATCAAAACAAAAAAGCCTGTGTGAAGAAGAACATGGCCTTTATTGTACAATGAGTTACCATATTCCTTCAGCAATTCCAAATCTTGTTGGATTTATAATTTTTACATTTGCAAAGAGTAAGTTTGTTTTTTTAGCAGGTTTAGTTTGTGCCATTTGCAGCCAAGCAATTTCTCAGAACATGCTATGTGTTTAGTTGGCTTCAGCAGTGAATTAGGGTTTGAGATCATGAAGATTAAGGAAATCTATTACACTTTATTGTAGTATTCTGAAATTACTTTGAAGTGAATCATTAGCAATGTGCTTAACAAAGGTATAAAAATACTGGGCTAATAAAAAGATTGTCAGCATCCTTGTTTTATGAGAATCTTGAAATAAAAATGCTGTTTAGAACACACGAATGCTGACAAATATGAACAGACAAAATAGAACAGACAAATATGAATAATTTACAAATTGCTATTATAACAGTTATTTTAAAAATAAAGTGAACGTGGGTGATTTAAAGTAATTCAGTTTCATTTTAGTTCAATTTTACACTCAATGCCAGCATTGGATGTTCTGCAAGATAACATTGCTTGCGTTTGTGTCAGGTAGGATTGTCTCTGCTGTGAAGGCAGATTGTCTCACTCTACAGCCACTGCTCTGGATGTGACTTTTTGCAGGGATGGGCTTTTAGTCCATTTGCTTTGTTCTTCCTTTTGCTGACGTCTATCTAAAGCCATGTAGGCAAGATCTGTTTCCCTGAGTGCAGCCCCCCCTGGGGAGCTCTGACCCATCCTGGGTTCTGTTTGTTCTGTCCAGAACCCATCCTGGGTTCTGTACCCCCTGCCCTCTCTGCCCACCTCGGCCTCTCCAGGTCACATCTGTCTTCAAATCTTTTTTCCTTAGAACTACAGAACATTGAAACCTGAGTGCATTATTATAATTGTGTCATAAAAGGCAGCTTAAATTCACAGAGCAAGCAGGAGTCTGAGATGTCTCCTGTGCCCACAGGCTGGGTTGCCTTTGTGTAACTGCCTGAGAGTCCAGCTTTTCCACCTGCCCAGCTGTGTATATAAAAGGACCTGACAAACCTTCTTCTCCCACTATTGGAATTCCCCTGTCATGCACAAGATGTCCTGCCCTATGCAGCATTTTTGCTCATGATGAGTCCTTCCTTTCTGGAATGGTCCTTTCTGGAGAACAAATGAAATATTTCAAGCTTTGGTGCTGTAAGGTGCTGCTGTTCAGTGCTTGGCATTCATTCCCAACACGTCCAGCCCAGCCTCTCTTTCCTGTATCACTGTGACTTTTTTGTTGTTATTGCTCTTTCCCCCCCTGGACATAGATCTCTAAATTGGTTTGCCAGATATCAGTCTCCAGCATGGTAATAGTGTGTTGTAAGATAATGATAGTTTTCTTTCAACTTTTTACAATATTTAATTAAGGATTCAAAGGGATATTTTTCTTTGTGTTGATTCTTGCTTAGATGGGAAAAGAAGTCCCTCAGGAGAGTCACTAAATAATTTCTTAGCAAGGCAGGCTTGTGAGGCTTTGTTTCCACCAAGTTAGCTAGAACACAGCCTGTCTGTTCACTGAAGTCACAAAGGCCCTGACTCTATGGAATGAACTGTTGAGTTCAGTGGGATGACTTGTGCTCAAAGTTAGGCAATTTTGCAATAATTCATGCTGGCATGATTTTAAACTGGTAGACACAGTAGTTTCGAGAGTCATCTAATTTTTCTGAATTCTTCTGACATAAACTCAGAATCTTACAAAATGCTGAACCTTGTGTTTTACAGATATTTCTTGAGGTTTTTATAGTAGACTGCCATATCTGGTATCAGTTCTTGTATATCCAGGAGAAAGAGTGCTAATCTAGTTCTTAACATAAGAATTTTATTTGCTGAGTTGGATTTTGAGGTATTTTAACATCAATGTGTTTATTCCTGAGGTGATCTTACATTTTTGAGATAGCACAAATTGCATGGGTAAGGTGACATTTTGTAGTAAACTAGTGATGTTAATATTACATCTAAGATTAATTTCTGGAACTAGAAATATGTGTTAAATATGCTCTGTTTGCTGTTCCGTGGTTAAATTTTTGCCTACTGAATGTATCAGCCTTTTCTCTGCAGCAGAGCTGTTCCACTTAGCACATGTTGAGAAGGCTGAGGATCTGTCCCTTGAAATGGAAGTCCCTGAAACTTTCTATGGTTTTTATTCCAAGTATGATCTGCATGAAAATTGATTAAAGTTGTATCTTCGTGAATCTGTTCTGAATGCTGCTTGTGAGAGGTGAAAGTGCAGAAATGAAGCTCTTGTCTTTATAGAGCTGGATGGCAAAGATTTGCATTTCTCAAAGCTTTCAAGTTATGTCAGACCTGATCATGGAAGCAGCCTTCCTCTTCAGGGGAGAGGAGGGAGTTCATATTGAGGCTTTTTTTCTGATGAATCTTTGATTAGTGCTTCACTGGTATTTATAATCATCATAAAGCTGTTATGAAATAGAAACTGTTAACTCAATTTTCAGAGGGAAAATCTGAAATGAAGCCACAGAGGTGTCCTATGACCGTGGGAAGTCTTGAAAAGAGGCTTCTTGAAGCATTGGCCGATGTTGGCTGATTAACTGCTGGATCTTCCTTTCTGAAGCAGATGAGTTGTGAGCTGATTTTGTTCTCTGCTTTAGATATCATGGAAAAAAAGAATCCTAAATAGTTATGCTAAATATTTTTACATTGGAAAAAAATCCCTGTAGAAAACATTAATGAGCTTTTCAGTAAGTACTACTTTTACAAATGACCTAACCTTTGTTTCATTATAGTCATGTCCTGTGAGAAGTAAACAGGGTAATGTTCAACTGGTGCATTATTTAGAGATTTTTGGTGTACATTTTGAAAGCTTCATACAGAGCTGTGCCCACAGGATTCCCATTAAACGCAATGGGAGCCGTGTGGCTAAAATCCTGCAGAGCTGTTTGAAAATGGATCCCGTGCTGTGCTGGAGATAAATGATTAAAGAATGAGTGCTTGAGCATGGAGGAGGGAGTTATGTTGTAATTCTCCACTTAGGGCTGCAGTTGGACTGAAAATCCTTCTCTAAGCCCTTGTTAAATGATCTGTTTCTCAAAAGAAATACCAATACAGTACAAATGGTTAAACATCTGAACCTTAGAGGTGTCTAGACATCCTTTCACTTCTCTTTTCTTTACATTTAGCTTTTTTGTTACACTTTTCTTTTTCTGTCTTCTTACTTCTTGTTTAAATTTTTCATATAGCTTTTTTTTTTGTTCTCAGATTTCTCTTACATCTTTTACTCTGTTGTCTTTATTTCTGATCGTCATGTCTTGTATTGTTCTCTTCCTCTCAATTCTCTCCTTTCTTTGTTCAAATGGGAGCAGGCAGTAATGGAAGGACATCCAGGCAGCAAATATTTCTGTGCATTTCAGTGCAAATCCTGCATACAGAAATGTTCCCCTGCATTCACCCTGTTCATCTCCAGGATAATCCAGTTTAAAGAGAAGGGCTTCAGTAGTGTCCAATTTGGTGTTTTGAAGCTGTGTACTCCTTTTGTTACATCATCCTGTGGATAGTGGCTGTGACAGAATACTGTGCTTGGAAAGATGGTAGAGTGCTTTATGGAACTTAGAGACATAAAACTGTCTCTACCTTGTTTGTTTATTTGTTTTAATGCAGCTTTTACTTTTTTCCTCTTGCATTTCATTTGTACCTTGATATTATTCTTTTTCC
Source organism: Taeniopygia guttata (assembly GCF_048771995.1). Taxonomy (NCBI): domain Eukaryota; kingdom Metazoa; phylum Chordata; class Aves; order Passeriformes; family Estrildidae; genus Taeniopygia; species Taeniopygia guttata. The sequence continues at coordinate 32,388,042 of NC_133032.1, read as the reverse complement.
CTTCTTTTTCTTCTTTTGCTTTGGACAGGCTTGCACACATACAGAAAGGGAGAACATGAAAAGTTATTAATGACAAAATACATATCCTGGATTTTTTGTGACCAGTTCACAATTAGTTTCGTGCAGCTCTTGCTTGTTGGTATCAAAGCTGATGGTGCTGTTTATGACACTACTGCAGCACTCTTGTGTGCACTGTCATGTATTTTTATTGCCTCATTATCAACTGCTTGGTTGTAGAAAAGCTGTCAATATAATTTTAGAGAGGCTACCACTACCTAATGACACAGGTAATTAAGCCCTTGGAGACCATTATTCTGACCATATATTACTTGTTTAGGCTGTTTTGCTCTGCTGCTCTGGTTTGGAAATGTAAAGCCACAAGGCTTTCATCCTGGCATCTGACATGACCTGCTCTTGTGGGTGTTTTCTAACCATCTGAAAATTAGACTGTAAGAGCAATTATTTGTATATCTGAGGTTTCTCTAGTAGCAGATCTGTATTGCTGCTTACTGCATCTGTCCCGCAGAAGGATAAACTCTCTTTGAGCTGGGCACCAGTGAAATAGAAATCTGTGTTGTTCCAGGCAGTGCTGCAGGAGATCTACCTGAAAGAAGGCATTCCTTATGCTCAGGAATGGATACTTGGCATTCACTGTCCTGGCAGTCACTTTGGATCTACTTTGAGGCAAAACATGTTGGAAGCATTTTATTTATATATTTTTCATTCCATAACTTGGCAATTTGGAGAGTTTGTCGTGTGAGGTCGTCCCAGTGACACAGAAGGGACATCAGGGCATCAGCTTCTCCTGAAGACACTTGATCACAGCTGGTCAGCCCAGAACTGCCTCATACCCTCTGTTTGGAATATGCTGGAAGATCCAAAGCAAGCTCTCTACTCAGGAGAAGAAAGGAAAGACAGATTTTAGATATATCTATAGCAGCACATTATCCCCCTTGGAATTAAAATATCATATCATTATTTGTAATGCAAACATCACTGGGAGTATTCCTACACATTTCATGCAGCTTTGCTGATCTTATATTTAGAGGTTTTCAGGAAGTCACACCTGATGTGAAAATCTCAATTTTTTACTTTCTTTATTGTAGTCTTTTTGAGCTGAAATTTGGAAAGGCTGAAGTCCAAAAATTCCAAATAACTTATATTTATTAAGACTGCCTGTTGTCTCTTTAAGCAAATCTCATGGTTTGGAGCCAGAACATTGTTTCTTTGTGAACATCAGAGGTGACCTATTTTGGGAGAATCTAAGTTCAAAGCTGGAAGTTTCCTCTCATAGCTGGGTCTTGTGTAGTTACATGTGCAGAAGTTTGGGCCTTTGCAGTTGGCCATACAATGACTGTAAGGGACTGGAACTGTTATGTGAATTTGATTCTTGATGTAAAATTTAGATTATTGAACCAAACTAGGAATGGTTTCTTGAATTTTTTTTGTTTTTAGAGTCCCATTGACTCCATTGGCAGTTAGTTTTTCAAAGTCCTTAAATTCACAAATAGCATTGTGACATAATGCAGAAATTTTTGCAGCTGTGTGAGGATGGTCTTGGTATCACCTTGAAGCTGTGACTCAGAATTGAACCAAGAGCATTTTAGTTTTGAGTGGCTGTACAATGCTGTAAGTAACTTAAAACAATAGTGGTTGGTCTGCATCAGGGTCCTGATATGCAAAATGGAATATGAGTATTTGGAGGAACTGGTAGATATATCTTTCCATCCAGCTAACCATTTGCAAATATGGAAAAACAAAGATTTGTTTAAAATGTAGAAAAAAAGAAAAAAGTAAACCCCTACCATAATTTGAAATTGGAAATATTTGCAGTCTGTACAGTTGCCTGTAATTTTTTCTGAAGCTTTTAGTTGTGACTATTTTTGGTGCCTCCAGCATGAATATCGTTTGAGCTTATGAACATATGTTTAAGATGACACAATAATTAACTTTCTGTGTATGCCTCATTCTATCCACTTATGGTTAATGAAAATATCTTCTGTCCTAAGGTCCCCAATATGCTACTGGGGAGCTGTAGGAGGGACAGTCCTTCCAGTTGAAAAATCCTTCAATTGCTGGTGAGCAGTTTTTCTGCAAGGCTTAGTGTTGGGCTGGATTTTGTTCCTCCATGCCTGTAACTTACAAAATCATATACAGGGCTGGTGATGGAAGACACCCATGCAGTCCATATGGCATTTGTCTATCTGTCAACACAGAAATAAACATTACCACTGATTTCCATTGCTGTTCAGAAGCTTTTTGCTGTAGATAGAAGTTTGATGAGTGAAATCCATATGACTGAGAGAGACAATGGAAACACTTCCAACATTTCCTGGCTCAGATGGTAGTTAGAGCAGTTTCAGAGAAATGTCAGGCCTGCCATTGCGTGACAACAGAATTCAGACTTGTGTGGGAGCACTGATGTGCCAATGCTGAGGTCTTTCAAAATCCTACCCTACTTATCTGGTATTTTAAGGATACCTTGAAAATTTCCACGGCGATCAGTGGCCAGTGGTTCAACGCAGTAAAGGTTGTGCTCAGTCTTTCAGTTCTGTGTAATTTGGAGTGAGGGCATGGCCCAGGGGACAGAGAACCTGATTGGGTTGTCTGCTTTGTGGAAGGACCCTCTTACCATCCTCTACTCGTGTGACTGCAGCTCAAAGCCTGTTTCACCCCAGCATGGCCATGCAGTCATTGCCTTCGTCATCCACAATGTACTTGTGCTCCTCATCCTCAGAGCTGCCCTTTGGGCAACAGCTCAAATATGCTTTGAGAGTGTTTTGGAAAGAGGGGGTTGTATGAATATGTGGAGAGAGCATGGCTTGTGCAGTTTGGATTTGCCACTAGCAAATGCCACCGGGCTGAACTGCCCAGGGCCTGGGGACAGGGTGATGATGCTGCTGCAGGAGAAGGATGTGCCTGGATATTTCTGGATTGATAAGCACCTGTGCTGATGAACAGAAAGAATAAATATAAATTATACAGTACATGTGCATCTTTCTGCTGCCGTTATGAAGGATGTTATTACTTTATTTTCCAACTGAAATATTAAATGGGGATACTGAGTATTCTGCTTTGCCCAGCTCACTGCTATCAGGCTTGTACCAGTGCTATATCCTAAAGAGAACTGAAAACCCCTTGGGGCTTAAAGCCCCAGCATTTCCCATCTGTCAGTTCTTCAGTTCTCTTTTTAAGTTTATCACATACCCATTTGCACTTCTCTTTCTCTCTTTTAAATCTATTTCCAATATCTAAATTCTTTGTGGGAGGTTGTGTTTGTCTCCTGGGCCCCAGCCCTTGAAGCCATGGGCTCACAGCTGGCTGCAGGGGCTCCTCAGGAGGGGCACAGCAGAACTGGGGGTGGCTCGTCCTGGGGGCCACCATGGCTCACACACGAGGCTCTCAGTGGGGCTGCATTGTCGGAATCTGTGGGTATTGATGATTCTGAGATTGTAGAAAGTCTCTGTCTTTCTGCCCCATTGCCAAAGAAGAAGCCATAATTCGTCTGTGCTGTTTTCAAGGTTGTTTATTCTGTTTATCTCTAACATGTTCTGCTGCCCTGCCGCAGCTCTGTCCTGCAGGGCAGCGTGTGGGGCTCTGCCCTCAGTGGGATGTTACAAACATTAAATACCACAAACTACCTGTGCTGGATTTACAATAACGTGCCAATATCTGTCACCTACGTTGGACAGTGTGTCCCCAGCCTAAACCAACAGAAAAATGCCAACACTACAGTGAAACATGGTGGGCATGAAGAAGGAGGAAAAGGACAAATCACACCCAATTTCCTCCATCTTGTCCCCTCTGAACCCCTCATCTAGAAACCTAAAATTTTACTTTTGCACCCGTGTCACACTCAATTATTACTCTTATCAAACACTCAGAGCTTGTAATTCATCCTGTAAGATTGAAAACTCTTTTCCATGGACAGAGATCACAGACAGTGTCTCTGGGGGCTCTGTCCAGGGGGGTTCCTGACCCCCTGCCAGGGTCCCAGGCCCTCCAGGGCAGCCAGAGGGAAGCCCTGGATTCCCACACTGCAGGACACTGCACAGTCGGGAGAGGAGCCTGCAGGTCAGGGGCAGAGCTGAGGAGAGCAGCACCATGTCTGCTCTAATGGGAATCCCTGGAAACAGAGAGGAATAAGCAGCATCTGCAGCTGAGACAGCCACTAATTTAATTGAAACCAGGTAGAAGGAGAGACACTCCTGCAAGGATGCAGTGAACAGGAACTGCTGGTGATGAGATTTTTTTTTTCTGTTACATCTTGTAAAGCCACTTTGATATTTTCCCTGTGTAACCTGATCCATTGCAAAGCTCTGAATGGAGTGATGAGGGAAGTGAGATGCAGGCAACCCCAAACCTTAACTTCAAAATTGCTAACCAATAGGGAAACAGATTTATCTGGGATCTGAGAACAGCTCTTTGGTTGGATTATGAGATTGGAGAAGGAGCTGGGAAGCTTGGACAGAGGTGCAGAGTTCTGTCACAATGCCAGACAGAATGCAGCCTCCAAAGAGACAACCCAAGTGCAGCTGGTAAAAATACAAGCTGGTTCACAGGAGAACAGGGGCTAAAAGAGCTGAGAAACCAGAACCTGTTCCTTTGTCTGTGATCAGGTGGTAGGGAGGGCTGAGACAGCTCAAGGAGCTAAAACCCAGACCACATCTCCAGGAAATCTATAAGTAAAAAGAGAACTCAGGAGACTTAAATAGGAGAGAGACAGGAAGATTCACTATTTCACAGAAAAGAGCTGGGAAAAAATATCCTCCTGAGAATTTTAACTACACTGAAGTAACAAGCTGAAGATAGAGAAAGATCTGTTATTGATATTTTTCTCTAAGACTAAAAAATTACCCTGCACCTTGCATGACATGAGAAAGAAAAAGCTGAAATATAAAGCTCAACAGCTGCAGTGGGATTCTGTAGAAACCTTTGGATACATCTCTGTAACACTAAATCAGAATCAAATGCTGAAGGAATTCTTGTGACATACATTTGAAATAACCACCAAGTAATGTCACATCAGCTTGAGGATGATGAGAAGGGAAGGTGGTAGCACCTAGCAAAAGGTAGCTGCCAGCCTGTGGAAATCTGGAAGGAAGTAGGTCAAGGGAGAAGGGGCTGGAGCTGTCATGGACCCTGCAGTGCTGAGCTGCCTGTCCCTGGAGAGAGAGCTGCTCTGTGGGGATGGCTGAGCAGAGCCTGGGTTAGGAGAATGTTTATTTGTGGCAGAGCTGGGAGAGGCACAGAGAAGGTTTTCTGACCATGACATTGCTGTGGGATGGCACAAAGGATGTGCCTGACTGTGAAAGTGATGTGTGGGAATCCAGAGCTTCCCTCTGGCTGCCCTGGCAGGTCTGGGACCCTGGCAGGGGGTCAGGAACCCCCCTGGACAGAGCCCCCAGAGACACTGTCTGTGATCTCTGTCCATGGAAAAGAGTTTTCAATCTTACAGGATGAATTACAAGCTCTGAGTGATATAAGTAATAATTAAGTGTGGCGCAGGTGCAAAAGTAAAATTTTAGGATTCTAGATTAGGGGTTCAAAGGGGACAAGATGGAGGAAATTGGGTGTGTCTTGTCCTTTTTCTCCTTCTTCATGCCCTCCATGTTTCACTGTGGTGTTGGCATTTTTCTGTTGGTTTAGGCTGGGGACACACAGTCCAACGTAGGTGACAGATATTGGCACGTTATTGTAAATCCAGCACAGGTAGTTTGTGGTATTTAATGTTTGTAACATCCCACTGAGGGCAGAGCCCCACACGCTGCCCTGCAGGACAGAGCTGCGGCAGGGCAGCAGAACATGTTAGAGATAAACAGAATAAACAACCTTGAAACCAGCACAGACGAATTATGGCTTCTGCTTTGGCAGCGGGGCTGACAGACAGAGACTTTCTACAATCTCAGAATCACCAATACCTCAAATTCCGACAGTGATGGTCCTGAGAAAACTGGTAGGAAATTTAGGAGTTTCACTGCTCAGTAGTGATGCATCAGCTCAGCAGGCTCTGCCCAGCCTGGGCTGGTTGAAGCTGTGCTCTGACACTTGCTGGGAGTGGCACCAGCAGGGCCAGGCAGGAGAGGGAGGCAGCAGAGCTGTCAGAACCACAGCACTGAGAAGCATTAAAAGCAAATCTCCAGCAAAAATACAGAGGAAGCTTCCTCTTGCAGCCTTGGACACATGAGCATCTCTGTGCTGTGGGCTGCTCCCTGGGCAGGGAATGATGTTTCCTCCTTTCCACAGCTTCTTGTCTCTCCCCTGGCCAGAAACACAATCAGGAAAGAAAAACCAAATAAATTACTGTCCCTTGCAACTGGATTCATTTCCTGGTATTCTCTCAACAGCACAGGACAAATTGGATATTTTCAGTGTAGGAATGATTTTGGTTCAGGAGGAATAGCAGCAAGAACCTATGAATCATAAATTCAAGTCCTCAGCTCTTGACATGTGTGTAATTAATTTTGTAAATGAATCAATTGTGGCTTAAAAGTGTTTGTATTTCTTATCCTGTTACTCTACTTAGCAGGCTGGTTCAGAGTCCCACTTTTTCAATTATTAAAAACATCCTAATTCCAGCCTAAACGTATTCCTAACCACAAAATACAACTTGTTTTTTCAATCATCTGCCTTAGGTTGACGTTTTCTTTCACACTTTACCTTTTTCTCACTGATTTCTTGTGTAAGTCATACCTGGCCACTTAAACCTTTGGTCTCTTAAGTTTAGCAAGATGTTTAGTCTCTTCTTGTGGCACAGACTGTCATTTCAAGAGCTTCAGAACAATCCCTTTTGTGGAATCCTCTCTGGATAAGCCACTCTTGAACACTTGTGGTTGTAATTGTAAATATCTTCCACATGGAATCTTGACAGTGCTTTCCACAGTAGCATTAATATTTTATGTTACTTAAATTCTTATATTTCAAGAACAGATTCTGGTTTCTGAATGCCTCATTTCTTCTTCTTTTTTTGTACTTCGAGAAATTTATCCTTAGGTTAAGTCTGGTGGAGATCTGTTCCCCTAAATAGCATTTTGTTAGGAAACTTAAGGAGCTTGTGTTGAACATGGTTTTCATTTATTTTCCACTTAAAAAAAACCCCTAATTTATTAACAAATAGAAGCTGAAAGAAACACACTTGAGTTTTAAGAAAATGACAATTTTTCCATTCAAATGACGGATGTAACAGAAAATTTAATGGCACTATGTGAGATGCTTCAGATGAATAGACAGTAAATAAAATACAAAGGAAAGGGGAAAATAAATGTTTTTAAATAGTGCTTGAAGAATGTAGACTCAAAAGTGATGAGCTTTAGAGACTGATTTTTCAGATTTTAACAGTTTGCTAGTTACATAAGATACGGAGAATCCTTGGCAAAGCAGTCCAGCAAGAAGGCAAAATACACATGTGGGGATAACTACCCTAAAAATAATCTGGAAGTGCTGGATGTTGGATTGGGTCCAGCTGAGATATTAGAATCAAAACCAAGAGCAAATAACCTTTTGTGGTTACCATAACGGGGGAAAATATAAGTCAATGTGTAGAAATAGCCTTTCATAAACCTCATAATTTTTCTGCTTCACTTCCAAAATTTTAATACCCTTTGGTGGCCTTGTTCAGGGAGCAAAACATGAGATCCTAAGCTAAATTTATAGAAGCTCCATTATTTTTGCATTCTGTAAATAGGATTTGTAGTAAATTGCTCTGGCATGTGTTGTCACTGAGGAGAGTTTTATTGATCACAAGATAACAATAGCTTTTCAATTAAGGTGCCATTAATTCATGCATCAGAAACTCTCATTCATATGAAACAAATCTCGATTATCCTCCTGTACCATATTTGGTCCTAAAAATGGACAACTGGGATGTGAGTGAAGAAGCAGCAGCTCCCAAACTGCGGGAGCACTGGCCATCAGAGCTTTGCAGTGAATTTGACTGCAAGCATAATTCACCCCCCTGTTTGTCTAAACCTAATTTTCTCTTTTTCAAATACTCCATGACTACCCAGAGCTTGTAATACCCTCCTGGGGCTGGTTTGATAGTGATGTGGCCCCACAGTCTGTTGTGTCTGTGGTTCAACTCAATGGCTGTAAGCTGTTACAGACGTCTATAGCAGCTGCAAACAGCAAAACCACAGGAGTTTCAATTGTCTTTAACTGAGCTCTAGGTCATGTTGCAAAAACTATCCTATTGCTTAGAAATCTGGGTGCTCATGGAACGTGTTTCTGATTGCCACAAGAAGCTGAGTGCTCATCTGTCCCTATAAGGCTGTTCAACAAGGCAGGCCTGTGGTCCAAAATAGATTATCTGAGTTTGACTGAAGATTAAAGGACCTATTGAATTTAAGAATTCATAATTTTCCTGAGCTGGTTTAAGTGATCATAGTAATATGCAACTAGACTTTATTTTCATTAATACTCTTAGGTCTAAATTGAAAAACTGTGATTTAGTGCTGGTTGATTCTGTTCTTATTCCTGTTTTTGTTTGTTTATTAATTCAGAAGAATGTTGTGGAGGACAGGCACTGCATTTGCATAGATAAACACAATAATTAAGAATGCTATTACACCATTAATTTAAAAATGAAATGGTGGACATGTTAAGAAATTAAATCTTTCTGTGAGGACTGCACAGGAATTTATGGTGTGAACCAAAATGATTTGTTCTTTCATGTAAAAGGCATCTGATTAAGGTCAACCTATGAGCAGAAATGATTCCAGTGTGCAACTGAAAAACTGCATCACTGTCTGCACTAGAGATTAGAGCTGGCTTGATTTTATGCACATTTGGTCAACAGATGGTCAAACTATTCTGTGGGCATTCTGGCAGTGTAGAAGTCTGCACATCAATGACAAAAAACCATCACAGGAATAAGGAGAACGTCGGTGTTCATCTGAGCAGAATGAACACCCAGTCTCAGCTTCTTGAAAAGTAGTGCAGTGGGCTGACTTGAGAAAACCTGGAATAACATCACATTGTTGCTTAATTAGCCAATGCCATCCATTCTGATGAGACTGAAAGAACAGAAAGACTATGAGGCCCATATAAAAGATAATGCTATTGGCCTTTGGCCAGAGCAGTTAAATAATGTTTTCTGTCTCGCTGGATTGCTACCTTAGAAATAAACAAATAAAAAAAAAAGATATGCTGTGAATAATTCTTCTGCTTAATTTCATTTGGAAAGAGTACTACACAGAAGTCACGTTTCTCTAAACACAGTAGAAATAAACAACAGCAGGCAATTCCTGGTCTGATATGCCCAGGAAAACTGGCACCTTCTTCAAGGTCACTGTTTTAATATACAGTGTATCTGGCAGCATGATTTAAGGTATTCCTTTCTCTCTGCTGCTTTTGCATCACCCTTATGCCTGTGCCACAGCAGTTTTCCCTTCTCCAGCCCCTATTCCATCTGGGCTGTTTTTCCAACTATCTCAAGGGACTGAGACTGCTTGAAAGGAAAAGAGCAGAAAATATGAAAGGGAGAGAGAAAAACTCTTGGAACAGGGCTAAAGGAGAGGCTGTACAGGGGTGAGAATCTGTGTGTGACTTGGGGAGTGGGGAGAAGTGTGAGGACCTTTGGCTGGAATTTTCACCATTTTTTGTTGTGAAACCCGGTGTCTTTGTTGAGTTCATCACTGCTCCTCTGGTTGTGATCCTTTTCCTCCTCTTACCCATAGCTGAAACCAGCCCTACTGTTTGTGATCAGACTTGGTGACATCTCCTAAGCCCATGGCATTTTATTTCTTATCCACCTTGAAAGGGATCAGTGTTTCTTGGGTGGCTTCCCTTTTTCCTGTCGTGGGAAGGAGCAGAGCTCCTGTGAGCAGGGTTAGTGTTATTCCAGTTTAACATTCTTGACGAAAGTGTGTAGATCAAAGCTGACTTTTGATGCTGCCTATGAACAGCATCTAAAACAGAAGTGCAGATCCTCTTACTGATGGAGCTGCAGTTGGTTGCACTGTCCTGAGATGGTGGTAGCAGACTGGAGCCTGCATTGGCTTTTTACCCCTGTTTGAAGGGGCAGAGAAGGGTGAAAGTGTTCAGCAGCTGTGACCCTGTGGAGCCAGGCAGTGGCACAGTGGTGGTGGCAGTGGTGCCCTGGGCAGCCTGCCTGAGCTGCACACACCTCACTGCTGGCTCAGAACACAGCTGTGTGTGGGGCTTTTCATCCAACTGTTCCTAAGTGGCAATGATCTTATTGTGGTGCTGTTTGCTCTCTTAACAAGGTGCACACATTTGGTTTTAGTTTAGTAACAGAGCTCGGGTAGGATTTAAACAATACAACTAATTACTGTGCATATTCAAGAGATAAAAGAGTGGCCTTAATGTGTTATTCATAACATGAAGCATGAGAACATTATAAGGCTAGGATTGTCTTTAAATATTAATTTTATGGTAGCCATGGATGCATTAGGCTCTTGTAAAGAACAAAAACACTGAATGCAACTCTTAAATTTTTTCCATGCAGTTGACTTTTATAATTATTTTTATTCTCTAGAATGGAGGAGACAGTGAGAAATCTGCTGCAGAGCCAAGGATCCCCTGGCCAGAATGGAGAAGGAACTGTCAATATCATGAAGGTCTATCAGGTATTAGTGACTTATTACCTGTTTATTTGTGATAGAAAAGTTATTTAAAAGAAAAATCCCGCTACTGAGACAAATGTGTCTGGCATAATTTCCTCTATTTGTTGATTAATTATGAATACTTGTAAGGGGTAGTTGGTTCAACCTGCATTTTCCCAGGTGTTCTCTCAGCAGAGTTTAATGTTTTTCACTTTTATTGTCCTTGTGTTATCTGCTGTTGTTGCTCCTCATAGTTCACAGAGGACAAAGAAACTAGTTTTGAAGCCTTTATTAAAGCACTTAATATTTTAAGTCATATGTTCCAGCATCTCTAGTAAACATAGCTGTTTTTGACAATGTAAATCTTCAGATTGTGATGGATAATTTTACCACTCATGTTCTTATTGGGTGTGAGGATCCCTATAAAGCTTCACAGTTTCATATTTCTGCTTGTGGCAGGTGCATTTTATCACCCTCACTAGGGGTAGAGAGAGAATGTCTCAGGACAGAATTTAGGAGAGAAAGATTTTAGAGGTTTTTCAAAGGGAAGCAGGTATTTTTGTAAGACAGAAGAGTTTTACATTTTCCTAACAAACTTTTGCATTCTGGAAACAGTGAACCTAAGGTGGTGGAAAACCTTTAAATTTAAGAGTCTGGAAACCAGAGTGACCTACATTTCAGCTAATCAAATATCAGGCACATGAATTCTTAAAAATATCACTTAAGTCAGTCCTGTGTTGTATATTTATAAACAGAATAAGAATTCTTATAAAGTACTGAAATAATATATTACTATACCAGGTAGTGATCCAGAAGATAAGACACTTTTCAAAAGTTTTAATTATATTAGTTCATTCTTACAGCTGATGGATCAAAACTACAGCAGTATAGCTAAACAAAAAATGTATATTAAAGAGTATTTATCACTGTAATTAAATTTTCTTTTTAAGCTTGGGTTGAAGAGAAAGGAATCTTTTAGCTTAACCTTCAATATAATCAAATTTTCTTGTTAAAATGATAGCCTGTAAAATTTAATTTCAGGACAAATTAAATTTTTTTGTTGAAGCTATAATAGAACATAATACTTTTAGATGCTGTTGACAAAGGCCTCTCTATTTTATGCACTATCTTTTTGGAGTGCAAAACTGAAACACAGTTCCCTTCTCTTATTTCTTTATGGGTTTAAATCCATACATCCTGCTCACTCCTGTCATCACACAGTGGTTGTCTGAAGTGGGCTTGATGTCAATCTCTCCTTAAGGTGGGTTACTTGTCTGCCTCTTTGTATTCATAACAGACATCTGGGATGATTTTATTATCTGCTTTTCTCTGTGCTGTCTTACTATGGAAACCCCAGTAAGGTGATACCACAATAAGGTTTCAGCTTCTTTGGGTTTTGTTTTTGAACTCTCAAGAAGAAAATAAAATTTAAAAAAAAAAAAAAACAACCAAAAACCAAAAAAAGCTGCAGTTCTGTTTCATAGAACTGAAGGTTTGGGGGTTCTTTATTTTTCTTTTGGGAACAAAACTGGAAAAAAATTAGCTATGTGGTCTTTGAAATTTGAGATTTTGTGTGCTGCTTTCCTAGAGGGGAGATAAACCAATCATTCCAATTTTGGTGCTTGTATATTTCTGTATAGTTTTTTCACTATCTTTACTTGTTTCATAATTTTTGAAAAAAAAAAAAATTGTGTATGGTCTTGGGTTTTCTTCTCCTTCTGGGCCACACTGATAGAGATACTCATTGTCTCCAGCAAGGCAGGAGAGTGGGCACTGTGGTGTGCTTTGTGTAAAATCTGTAAAATAAACCTGGGTTTATTTTCTGGCCAGCAAAAGAACAAGGCAGTTGTGCCCAGATGCAAGAACAGTTCTTCATTTTCCTTCAGCTCCAGAAAACAGCCCCCTCCACTCAGCAAATGGAGCCCTTTTGTTCCCTTCCTTTTGGACTCAAGGTTTTATTCATTCAAATTCAAAGTGTTTGAATTTGATGGGTGGTACTCGGGGCAAATTCCTCAAACCGGAGCTTTGCTTTCTTTCAGAGTGAAGCTGTTTCTGTCCCAGGGCCTTAAAACACCCATATATCTGTGTCTCTGGGATTATTTTAATGCATAACAGCTTCCTTCCCTTCCTGTTCTCTTCTTGTTCCTGGGAGCATTTTCACTCATGATATCTCTTAGCTTGTTTTTTAGCCATTTCCATTTCTTGCATATTGCTAGTATGCAATCTTCTTTGCTTATGGATTTCTTCTGCAAATCCATGACTCAGAAGCAATGGGTTCTCCTCTCCTGGAGGAATAGCTAGGCTGCTGCATCATACACCAGTCTGTGGCTGGTAAAACAGGTCAGAAACACAGAACAATTATATTGTGTTGTGAACGTTGTGGGGTTTTTTTTGCTGAATGTCTTTTTGAGTCATCCATCCTCAGATTACTTTTGTTCACTTTTATGAAAAACGTGAACAAATGGCTTTTTTTTCCAAGGAATGGCTGCATTCTCATGCCCTGGGATGGCTCCCTGCCATGTAAGTCAGCTGTGGGTTCACTGGGTGTGTGCTTCTCACAGTCCCACAGTGGAAGCTGGGCAGTGACCACAAGTCCCAGCCACGGCTCGTACCTGCAAGGCTCCTCCAAATGGGTATTTGGCAAAGAATCTCTGGTCTGAAATGTTTACAAAGCATTTTAACATTTTAACATGTTAATGAAGCTTTCTATGAATCATTAACATTATTGAAACCAGCTGTGTGGAAATCATGGACAAACATACCATTTAAACAGATGATGAATCTTGAATAAGTGCTGTGTCCAAATTCAGCAAGATACATCAATATTGCAACAAAGCCATTTCATTTGTATTCCTCCAAATGTACTCAGGCAGTTTTTTGATATATTTATGAGCATAATTCACAAATAGGAATAGAACCTGAAATGTAAAACCGAGGTAATGTTCCTTAAAAACACCAAATGTAAAACCCAGGTAATGTTCCTTAAAATCACTGATGTATTCAGGTTTTTGGGAACATGATAGCTCTATTATCAACATGTATTTGTGAAGGAAGTATAAATGAAATTTTCTATGTTATATGCATAAAGAAATCTTATTGAATGTATAACTACTGACATTGATCTGAAAGCCATCCCCTACAGTCAGTTACCTTATGGAACAGATCCTGAACCTCACATTTTATCTGCGATTAGTGTGATCTGGTCAAAACTGTATGATCAGTTGGTTCAGTGGAGTAAGGAATTTTAGTGCAGGTTCACAACTCTGTTTCTTAACAAATGGGGAAAATTGAGGTGATTTCCAGTGTCACTTATCAACATATATCCCATATTCTCTGACACAGGGGTGACTTAGTTTTAGTATGTGAAGTTTGTTGAAGTAAATATCTGAATATCATAAAAGATAACTCTGCACAGTAAATGCTTTTGATCTGTTGAACATTGTCTATATAACTTTTTTCAACAAATGTAATTATTGTTCTGGGATGTATGAAATTGAGTTATTATTATAATACCAATATGCCTGACTCCAGAATAAATATTCTTGCTAATGAACTTTAAATGTGTCATAGTGCTAATATTAAAATAACAATAAGAAGGTGGAGCCTAAAGCATGCAGTGTTATTGCAATATTTTGTTAGATCTTGCCAGTATTCTTACTTAAAGCAAAATACTTTCTTTCCATAGAGCTAGATGCCCTATGGGATTTTAATTTGTTGGACTTAAAGATCACTTATGTGATTTCATTTTGGGTAAATGAATTAAGAAGCAGGATTGTAAATAAAATTCTCCTTTGTTATCATATTATATAATAATAAAGAAAAAAATTATAATGAATGCTTGCATAAATGTAGACAAGAATGTTATTTAAATAGCCTTAACCATCATATTTCTTACTTTAAATTTTGACTAAAAGACTCCACTCTATATTAACTTTATGGTGTTTCCAAGAGACATTGACCACCTAAAAATAAGATCATGAAAGGCCAAACCAATAGCTCATGTATTCCCCAGAAATAACTGTGTGCAGTTCTTGAAGCCCAGACTTTAAAGGCAGCTCCCTACAGACTTTCCTTCCTGAGTTTGCCCTTGAGATTTGGATATCAAAAAACTTTCCTGTTTGATCACAATGCTGGATACTCTAAGTAGAGTCTTCCTTGGTTACAGATCACTTAAAGACTTCAAGGGGTTTTTAACTCATTTTGACTTTATGTCAGTGTGCAGTGATTGAAATAGATGAGGAAGAGAATTTGTTTTAAGTTCACAATTTAATATCGTTCTGAAATTGCCCATGTGAGCACTAAAGCTCAGGACAAACATGGTACAGTCATATAGGGGAGGTAAAAACATACACAAGTGATAAAGGCACGTTTCAGATGGCATTGCTGGCCACATCAACCCCTTTTTTTGTCTGCATGCTTTTGTGTTACTCAAATGTGGAGCAGTTGTTGTGGCTGTCACTTCTAATTTGCACAGCCCTTGGTGTCAACAGCTCTTTCATGAGAGGAAAAACTGTAGCCATTGGCAATATAATTTCATTTTAACACAAAACTATGCAAGCTTATTGTTCAAGCAATTGATATGTAACATTTTATAGATGGGCCGTGGCCATGAATTGGGAAAAAGGCACTAGTTGAATTCCCTAGCTAAAATCCACGTAGGATTTTTAATGAACTTCTATTGCAGAAAGAGGATATATATCCTTAAACATCTGTCTCTAGAGTGGAAGTGCCCACAGGGGACTGCATGAGCTAAACCTCCTAAACTATTAAAGAGTACATTGCTAGGCAAATATTAGCAGATTTGTGTCTCACAGAGAAGGGCAGAGAGGAGCCATCCTCACTCTTGGGAGCTCCACTGGAAATGCTGGGATGTCAAGGACACAAGCATTTGCTGTTGGACTGCTGAAAAATCCAGGGCTAGCTCAGTAACAATTTAATATCTTATAGCTTTTTCTGGATTTCCACCACTATGCAATGATTTTGATAAATATTTAACAAAATGAGGTTGGATTCTCTACCCCCAAAAGAGTGTGGTTGTGCTTCTGAGACACTGTTCAAAATTTCAGTTTTGTTGCAAAGAGTTTTCCCTTTTTGGTTGTTTGTGATACCAAGGCACAGCAATGGAGTTGTGTTTAACACAGCAAAATCTCATAAGTGAAATGCGCCATTTGTGTTCATGTTTACCAGAAAACAGAGTGTTCTTTCCTTCCCAGAATCATGGAGTGACATTTTTTATTGGAAGGGACCTTAAAGATCATCTTAATCCACCCCCCTGCCATAGGAAGGGAAACCTTACATTGGACAGGTCACCCCAAAGCCTGTCCAAGCTGGCCTTGGCTACATCTAAAAACACTACTAAACTAAAGAGAAAGCAAAGCAAGGATGTCCTGTATTTACACAAGGGTTATCCACATATTTGATTATATCCCATCACCCACAGTTTTTGCCTGATTCTGACCATCTTTCTTTCCATCAGGGGTTTAGAATGCAATGCCAGTCCTTGGAGTACCAATTTTGGTGAAGGATAGATGAGGTCTCCAGATAGAAATCCACATTTTCACCGTGTACAGGTGCCATTACACCAGCACTTTAATCCATCACACATCCTCTAGATGCCTACAGCAGCAAGAGGCCAAGACTGACTGATTTGATGGTCCTATATTGTATTTACTGACTATAATTCTAGTTTACATTTCCCTCTTCTACACTGTGTTTCTATCTTTAGCTGTATCTTTCTTCTGGTTCTATGAGAATGAATCCACAAAAGTCACCCATTGCCTGAACATGAATGTTTCACTTTCCTCAAATGAATGAATTTATACGTGGTGAAGTGGATTGCTCTCTTCCTACTTCCCCATGTCCATAAAACTCACCGTTCATTCTGCATTTTGATGTTATTTCCTTGATGTTTTCCAGACAGCAGAAAGCAGTGCTAGTTATTAAATTTTTAGAAGTTGAAAAAAATGTAAAATTTTGATTAATTAAAAAAATCTAAAGTTTTGCTTATTGTATAAGGCAAAAGAAAGGGAGAGTATGCTGAATTCACACTCATTCTGTCTTTGAAAATTATTTTGACTAATGCACTCATTTAGCAGTACACCAGTAAATTTATTTTGGAAAGTGTTCTTCTGATCAGGAAAAGTTAAGATAATCTGAATTACAATAACGTATTTGAAAAGTTAAGTTTTGATCTAATCTGGAATGATTGTTCCTACATCTTATTTTTGCACTAAGATGAATTCTGATTTTCTTTCAGAAGTTTTCCTAACAAGGATGGGAGACATAAAACTGTTCCCTGGCACTTACAAAAAAAAATTACCTGGTAATGGAATAATATTCAAGGTTTTTTTCTTTCTAATCCCACTGTAATCCCACTGGTAACTTCTTAGGTCAGCTTCAGCAATTGTGCTTATGGTGAGAACTAGTCAGTTAATACACTGATCTTATTCCAAAATACTATGGAAGGAAAATTGGCTTATTTCTAGCAACTTAAATCCAGAGTATTTTTTTTTTTTTGCCTGAATTGCTGTTACATAAAATTTACTGAATTTGAATTTCAGAATAGTTTGGCTTATTTCTACTTCAGTCAGAGGAAGGTATTGTAATACTGTAGCTTTTGTCAAGTGTAGTTACTGTAATACCTACAAACCCCTTCACAAAAGTTTAAATGCTGCATACAGGTTTCCTGGAAGAAAAGATTATTTCTTGAAATATGGTACTATAATGAACCAATTTCTAAGAGAATATCTGCCTCAAAAATCACACTGAATATTATTTATTCTCCTATTACCTTGTCTAGATATATGAAGGAGCAGATTCTTAGAAAGGGTATTTTTTTTCCTGCTGGTAACTTTGCTAATCAGTGTGGCTGAAGGTTTTTATTTTGAGAAGGAAGCAGGAGCAGAGGAGCTCCTGGACACTGCCCTGGCACGATCCTGGCCTGGCAGAAGGGTCAGTGCTGATCCTGCTCTGGCAGTGCCAGAGTGGCTGTTCGTAATGGGCAATGTTGGTAATCAATTCATTAAGGACAGGAGCTGGCACTGGGACCTGGGATGAGAAATTCCATCTCCTCCTGCTGATCTGAGGAGTACACTCCATCCTCAAGTGCACTCTGAAGGTTTCCTGCGCTTACGCTCCTTTCCAGTCTGAACTTTTTCAAAAGAAATATGTTTTTGATGCACAGAGCGGCCAATAAAAGCATCATTGGGAAATTTATGAATGCTGCTGCAGAGCTGTTCAGCAGGGATGACAGCTTGTACTGGTGGGGAGTGTTCTGAGTGGAGAATAATGTGGAGAACATTTAGATTGATACACGGGTGGAGGGAGGCACCTATCAGAAACATAAAGTATGGACTTGCTCCTCTTATCCATCACAAGTGTTTAATCTAGGGAACGCTGCTGCTCACTGTGCTCACTTTGTAAGTGAAATCCAGAGATGAAAAAGAAGAATCTAATATGTTTTTCTGACAAGGGTAATGTTAAATCATGAACAATTTGGGATGCTTCTGTAAACTTTTGTGATATGTTGCATTCCTTTGTTTTCCTCCAATTTTGGTCAGCTTGTTCTGAACAAAAGCTGTTAGCTAAACAAAAATGTATTATTACACTTACTGATGTGCTGTCTTAAGCAAAGCTATATTTTAGTCTCTCCTTCCACTGGGAGAAAAGAAAGCAAGAAAAACAGCTGAACACAGATAAAAGCAAGGAAGGTAAAGCAGAAGTCATATTTGTAGCCTTATACTCAAAGATAATGTCAATTGTATATAATTTTAGTTGCATTTATTTTTTTTTTCATATTCTAACATGTTTGCTCAGTTATGATTTGGTTTGTGTTTTTTTCAGGCCTTGGTTATTGTGTTTAATTGGATTCCCATTAGGAAATAAAGAAAAATATTTTTTTTCAAGTTGCATATGGAAAAAAGTATTCAGATGACAGATATCTCTGGTTACTCCGATACTTAGAGTCCTGCAGGACACACTTACTTCACCTTAGACTTAACAGATGTGTCTTTTACACATCTCAGGTTTTGCTAAATAAAATTGGTTATAAAGCATATCAGAAGATACTGTGAATTTTCAAATGGTTTATTTAGGAAAAAGAGAAAGGGTTGGGGAGAAAGAGGAACAAGGTGACACTGGAAAACAAATTTAAACTTGTTGGAATGTTAAGTCTGTAGTGCTTGGAGCAATTTCTGCCTTTTTTCAGCATATGCAGTCTGACTGAGCTATTTGTGCATTGCTTTAGGCTGCTTTTTTAATGAAAGTACAAATAAACCCTCATCTACAGCTTTTATCTTCATCAACAGTCTAGAAATTCTTATTTTATAGTGCTCACGGTGAATAGTGTTGAGCACTAGGAGGTCTGCACTGGGAACAGTGCTGAAAAGACATCATCTAAGATTGCATCAAGACTGTAGAATGGTCTTGCAAGGAAAAGCATTCACAATTTATAAATACACTGCTGCGGTTTGGCTGCAGCTGGCAACCAAGCCCCACACCCCACTCCAGCAGGATGTGGAGAAGAAAACTGGGAGGGTAAAAGTGAGACACAGCTCATATATCTGCATGAAAAATCATGCTGAATATTATTCTCCTATTGCCTTATCTAGATATATGAAGAAGGAACAGCTTCTTACAAAGGTTCTTTTTTCCTTCTGGTAACTTTACTAATCAGTGTGACTGGAGCTTTTCATTTTGAGGAGGAACCAGGAACACAGGAGCTCCCTGCCACTGCTCATGGGTTGAGAAAATAATAGTTTAATAATGGAAATGTTAAAACAACAACAAATTGTAATGGAAAGGAAAATAACAAAGAGGAATAAACCCCAAGAAAGAGAAGTGATGCAAATGTAAACAAGTGCTCACTCCCCACTGCCTGATGTCCAGCAGTCCCTGAGCAGTGGTCCCTGGCCAGCCTTCCCCCTGTTTATTGCTGAGCAGGATGCCAGATGCTCTGGGACATCCCTGGGGTCACTTGGGGTCAGCTGTCCCTGCTGTGTCCCCTCCCAGCTCCCTGTGCTCCCCCAGCCCCTCGCTGATGGGGTGAGGAGCACCAGAGCCCGTGGGTCCATGTAGGCACTGCTCAGCAGTAATGAAATATCTTGGTGTTATCAACACTGTTTGCAGCACAAATCCAAAACACAGAGCAGCTCCTGTGAGAAAAAAGAACTGTACCCCAGCCAAAAGCAGTGCAAACATCAACAATTCTGTGTATGGATCTGGAAACTGCAGTTTGGGTTGGGAGGGAGAGTCTTGCTTGTACAAAGAGTGCTAGAGTGTAGCGTGGTGTACTCGGATCACCACATTCAGTCACTGAAATCTAAGATAAATGTTCAGTAAATACCTTATTTAGAAGGTCACGTGGAAGCACACCACAGAAAGCACTAAAGTGTTTTGAGGTATTGAGTTTTCAGCATAGTTTGGGTTCCACATGGACTGGATTCTTGGATGCCTGTTACCACTGCCTCTCTAAAGAACAATTAATGGCTACATTGTGAATATTTTTGATTTTTTTTTCCTCAGTTAAGTGGTTATGAGCAATCATAAGCACTGTTTAATTATGTGTCCTACATTTATTTTATTCTTGGTCGATTAATGTGTGATTAAAGTGTGGTTTTGCAAAATTGCAGGCACGACTCTCAGAAGAATTTGAATTTGCTACCATTGTAAAGCCTTTGTCTCTAATAAATTTCAGAGTTGAAGAATTAAAAGGAATTCAGAAAAGATGATCCCACTCAGGCATCACAATCTGACACCTAAAATTGAAATAGAGATCTTTTGTATCTGAGGGATCCTTACTGCATTGCATCTGAAAAACTTCACTTCTCTGAAGGACCTATGCTTATCACATGAAAATGATCTTTAGCTTCTACAAGCAAAGATGTCATTTTTAATTATTACTTATCACTTTCCAGACAAGCAATTCTGTCATCCAACACTCATTGGAAAAATCAGCATTTTGAAGGTGTTGATCTTTTTTAATTCTTTTCTGGTTCAATCAGATTTTTGTCAATGTGTGCTTGTGAAAGAGTGCTCATTTATAATCAGTGCTCTAGATCCCAGATCCAGTTACATCAGTATTAGATTATGCTATTTTATATTATTATAGCCACTTGTCCAGTGCCTGATCATAGTTTCTACTGTAAAAAAGAAATTCTAGAATAATCTTTGCCAGCTACTTATTTTTTTTTCTTTGTGTCTTCTGATGTGTACTCTTCTTGGTTTGAGATTTTATAGCTGCCGAATTAAGTATTTTTAAGTGAGCTCTCTTTTTTTCCTCCCTTTTCCATGTGTATGTGTGTAGTGTTATTCCTAGAAAGCATCTTAGAAAGAAGAAAGGGCTGATGGTGCTACCAATAAAATTTCTAAAGTGACATAATTTCTGAAATAATAGTTAAGAAATAGCTGCCTAAGTATCCCTTTGACACTTCTCTTTTCCTTGAAAAGGTGACAGTTCTCAGAGGAAAGACATCCCAATGACTGATGGTTAGGGTTAGGAGCCTTTAGCCTTTCTTGGGATGAAGGAAGAGGTAATTTCTGAACTAGGCAGTTTGTTCTCTTATCTTTTGAAAGCTTCTCTATGATCTTTTCTATCACTGTAGTTACTCCCTGTTTATCAACAGTGAAAACAGTTTCTTGTTCAATATTCTGAAAGGTAGATGGAAGGGAGAAGAGAGAAAATTGGCTTTACATTCCACAGGTTCCAGTAAATTATCATTTGCAATTTCAGGTGGATTTCCTGCTGCCTTAATTTATTGTTCTTACTTTATTTATTAGTGGAAAGAGGGAATATTATACTGCTCTTCCCTAGTGCAGCTAACTGAAATTCAGCTTTCTGATAAGTCTCAGTCAGGGCACTGCATTGTACAGCTTCATAGATCAATGTCTTTAGTGATTTATATCCTTCCATTGATCCTGGGTGCAGGGAGTGTTTCCATCCCTTGTTTTCCATTGGCCACGGGGCCCACGGTGTTTCAGCAGAGGGTTTATCAGCACTGGACTGCTTGTTTCATTTATGGAGCAAACTGAATACTGAAAATGGTCAGGGCAGGATGTCATTTATGATTTGCAAAATACTCTTAGTTTCAGAAGAGCAATGACAGCTTAAACCAGCCTGAGAAGCTGGTTTAAACTTTAACCACAATATACATAATAACCACATAACAACCACATACACCACATTTAACCACATAACACCACATTTAACCACATAATAACCACAATATACATAATAACCACAATATAAACTTTAACTTTAACCACAATATACATGAACTTATTTTGTGCTCCTTGACAGAAGCATGTGGAACTCGATTGTAAGTTTCTCATTAATTTCTGTAGGAAAGGGTCTACAGCAAGCAGCATAATCCTAGTTTCAGTAAGATTTGAATTTTTTATATTTTTATTTACTCTTTGTTGACGCAGAGCATTAGAGAAGTAGATGAGCCTTTACTGCAGAATTCTCATCAGGCTGTTGTGTTTGCATCCTCTCATGGTACAGGCATGTATCTTAAACTCATTGGTCTGGGGAGACCCAGAGTGGAGTTATTGCCTTTCTTTTCTTTTCTTTCCATTTATTTTTTTTTTTAATAGCTGTTTTATTTCCAGAACACCATTTCCACCTGTTACCTTTCCCCAGAAATTAAACTGCACTGATCAGCAGGAGAGCACTAACTCTGCCTTTGCTGGACTTCACACCTGGGGAGGATTTTGTTATTCAGTTTGAACACAGCCTGCCTGTGACTGTGCAATATGTGAGGCATGAGCAGAGACTGCTCAGGAGTGGCAAAAGATGCTCTCTGGGATAACACAAGAAGTGTAGGACTTCAGGAAAAGAAGGAGTAAGCTGCTTTACTCCATTCTTTGCCTTCAGCATGCTCACCCCAGAGCCCTCTGCAGAATTTGTCCAACATCCCACAGGATTTGCACATTTCCTCTGGCAGATCTCTGCCCCTTCCTTCCTCCCCAGCACTCAGCTGCCTTTGATTTTAACAGATTTTGCACACTCAAAAGGTTTCTGTCATTCCAAAAGCCTTTGTCACCTCCCTCTTTAGGGATTTGACTTCTGGCACAAAGGGTGCTTTACAAATCCCTGTTTGCTTTCTGGAGTGTGGATTTTCCACTCTGCCCTCACTGGACATCACCCAGGTGGAACTGGTGAATGTGATGGGGCAGTGCCCTCAGCCCATGGCATATCTAAGCACAGTTTCTAAGGTTAGAAGTTTTTCCTCTGTTCTGCACCTTTTCCATGGCTGAAATGCTGAAATACATTTATTATTGCTCAGTAGTAAACTGTTTTTGGAACTATGTGAGCTGTACTTCAACACTCAGGCAGGGGTAACAGCAGTAAAGTGTCATGAGGTATTCAAATGCACATCAGGATGTGAAACAGGATGTGTGTTCTGCTTGTGCCACTAATTTTGTAATTAGAAGATGAACAGGTTACCTTTTCACGTGGCTGGGATTTACTCTCTGAGAAGCTGCATTTCTTCACTTTCTGTAATGAAATGTCATAACCTGTGCTTTCTTCTACTTGTCCTTTGAAATTACTGCCCTGACTTTGTGCAGGAAAAGTGACTCTGTGCGTGTGTTTATGTTTTATTCTATTGTTAGCCACATCCAATTCAGGTCACATCCTCTCCTAAAAATAATAGTTTGTATTTGAATGGCATCAGAGATATACCTTTGTCATTTCTTTCCCCTGAGTTCATTGTTTTATCTCAATGCACTCCTTAGGGTAACTTGAAGCAAAGATGGTTTAATGGCTCTTTTTCAGGTACTTGATTGTTGCATCAGTGAGTAGCAAGCACAAAAAAACAAAGCCCAAGTACTATATTGATGTTTCCTATGTGATCAGGGTAGCAGTAATGTTGGAAACCTGATGGAGTGGCTCTTTGACATCTGTGTTTTGGGGCTCAGAATGAGTTCTTTGCTTCAGTAATTAAGCCCATATTATATAAAACTAATTCTTGATTAAAGTTTTAACATAGTAATAGTCAATTTCTAAGCTAGTTAATATTTTAAAAATATATTGTTGTGAATGTGATCCAGACTGCTGATTTTTTCAGCATGTATTTTTCTTATAGTTACCTACATGGGTTTTAGTAAAGATAATGTCTTGCTATTAACTCTCAAACACTTGTATTTGCACATTATTCAAGCAGGATCAGTTCTTTATGAAGATGCAGACTTCTATGCTTAGGCAGAGTGCATGTAGTGTAGTAGTTATGGGGAAAGCATCTCAATTCTGGGGTAACTCAAAGATCATGAATATCTGAACTTTTGTGCATAATTATCAGAAAGGCACATGAAGACTAGATGCTCATTGAGGGAATTCTCTAGGTTTGTTTTGACACCCAGTATTTAATGTTGATTTACCACATATTTTCCATTCTCCAGCTGCTTGGGAGTTGTCAGACTGCATCTGCTCATGCAGTTAGAGAAGGTGGTTTGCAAGGTAGAGCCAGTCCCTCCTGTGTTGTGCTCTGATGATGGTTCACCCTCTACATCTGTGGAGTTCTTTTTCTTCCCCTTATGCTTGCCTTGCCATTTTGGGCAATGTTTTGCATTGCCTGCTTGTAGTCTTGGAGTTTTCTTTCTCTGTCTCACTCTATGGACAGAGAGCTTGGACAGATAATTATTGGAGTTAGCAGAATTCACTGTTCAATCCTATGATTTCTACAGAACTCTGGTAAAACTCAGCAGTTTTTCAGAAGCTGCAGCTGGTAACAACTCAGGCTGACTGACTGGAAATAGGCTGGGGCACTTCTGAAAGTTTTGTTTGCCAGTCTCACTCTCTCCAGTTATATGCTAGAGCAGATCTTAAATCAGTATTCATCCTGTAGCAGCTTGATTTTCAGCCCAATATTTAATAATTCAAATATTAGCTCTAGATGAAGAAAGGTGAAAGACATGAAGTGTGAACATATGTTAGCTTTCCCTCAATAAACTGCTTTATCTCTCAGTGGCAAAATGCTGCCACTGAAAGCTGGTATGTTCAATGTTCATTGCAACTTCTAAAGAAGCAAATGGAACTTATTAAAGAAATGACGAGTTCTGAGTTTTAAAAATCTGAAATAGAAGTAGCAGTTAAGTTGTGCATACACTTGCAGAATTGGCAGAGCATGTGTCACAGAGCCTTCATGACTCCACTTATTTAGTACTTTAATCATGTCACTAGCGACTTCCTCTGTCTTTTTTTCATTCATATACAAGGGAGAATTGGAGATATTTGCATAGCTAACTTCACTTGCACCTGTGAGTAATGACATTTTTAAAAAATCATTTCAGGAAAAGCTGTCAGAAGACAGTAGGAGATGTAAAGAAGGCATGGAAAAAAATCGCACACAGGCAGATGAGGATTCACAAAGTGAAAGCAGCAGCACTGAGGAGGAAAAGGAAAAAACAAAATTGCTCTTGGAGCGTTTGAAAGCTCTGGAGGTAAGAAGCACAAGAGTTTCACACATAAAAGACCACCCTCCCCCCTGCCTCATTCATTTATGGGCACTGAATCACCCTGTAGTATTAATCTAATCTTTCACAGTTCACCTGATTTCATGTTATGGGGTATTTTTTTCACAATTCATTTACCAAGGGTGAACAAGAAACTTAGAACCACTAAAAGGATTCCTTTCTAATGCTGAGCATCACATATCTTTAAAAGGAACTTAATACATTATTTTAATTCCTTTGAGACCATTTAATAAGAAAAATTGCTTTTACTCGTTTTGTTTCAATTATTAATACTGCAAGACTAATATAGGTGGTTTAACAACTGTCATAAAACTAGTTTTGCTCCAGTGTAGTTTATTGCTCAGTTTTTAATTGCTGGTCTGCTTGCTTGGGAGAGCTCAGGCTTTTTTACTGCCCGGCTGTGGAAAATCTATTTCCTTGTGGACCTCACGGAGAACTGCACACTCCACATTTTGAGTGCATTTCTGGAAAATTAGGATCTGCAAAATACTGCACCTTGTGGTAGCTTCTAACTAGTGGAGAAGTTTCAAAGTTTTCTAAGGCAGCCATGGACAAGGTGCAGGTAAAACTTTAACCACAATATACATGAACTTATTTTGTGCTCCTTGATAGAAGCATGGGCTTCAATGTCTATGAAAAAAATGAGACTGCGTATTTTGATCTAATTTTTAACTGCTGCAAAGTTGTATTTTTCAATTTTCTAGTGTGTCCTCTCTTCTGTTCAAGTATCTATGTAGCATTATAGATATGGGCAAATGATTGCCTTAGAATGATCTGAGTGACATTTTGCCTGTGTAATAGATTTATCACTAGCCCTAGACATTTT
Source organism: Taeniopygia guttata (assembly GCF_048771995.1). NCBI lineage: Eukaryota > Metazoa > Chordata > Aves > Passeriformes > Estrildidae > Taeniopygia > Taeniopygia guttata. The sequence continues at coordinate 32,362,182 of NC_133032.1, read as the reverse complement.
TGTTTGTATGAAGGCCCTTTTACATGATAATTTTTGGGTTGAATTGTACTCTGATAGATGAAGACTCTGGATTTTTGTTCTTGAGGACTTTGTTAAAAGTAAAATATGAACAGTTACAACCAGTCCTGTTTGCATCTAAATACAGGATCTGAAATCTCAAAGGTGTGGGCAGTTTCTGCAATTTTACTTTAAAGGCTTAGACTGTAAAATAAAAATATGTAATATGAAGTAACTCTAATTTTGCTCTGGGGAGAAAAAAATACATGCTACTAAGTGTTTAGACAGTAGAACTCTAAAAAAAGTGTACAGTTTAATATAGTCTTGCTTTATCTGTCGATGACTGTAGGTTCCTTGTGGTCTTTTATTTCCAAAATATGCATGATTTCTGTTTGCTTTGCCTCATTCTTAATCAGTCTGCATGACATTTGCAGTTCTTTATGTCTCCAGCTGGTAGGGAGGTGTTCAATAGGGTCACAGCCTTTATCAGTTGTGGCAAATTGCCCAGATACAGAAAGCAGCACCGAGGACAGGCAGGATGTGGTTCAGGGAGGGCAGTGGAGACTTCTCCTCGCTGGTGGCAGGGCTGAGCAGTGCCCTGCTCAAAACCACCTTAGAGAATGCCAACACTTCAGGATTAATCTACATAAGGAGTGTAAGCAGCTAGCAAAGGAGAAAGATGAGCTCCAGGGCCAGCATTAATTGTGATCCAATATAATCAAAACAATGTGTTGTTAACTGTGTGTTGTCTAACATTATGTATTTTTGCTGCGTTTTTCTCTTGAAGAATATAAATTGTAGTGTCAAAGACTGTTGGGCTTATTAATTAAGAGACTTTTTTATAAGTTACATGCAATTAGCTGTTCTAATTCTTTACTATTTTCAGACTAATTATTCTAAATATTTTATTAGTCAATGTAGAAAGGAACAAAAAATTACTGTTTGTTAGCTTTTTGTGCTGTGAGTGTCAGGATCTTTAATCTTACTTTACATGATTAGATGTTACTGAATTAATGGAATCAGAAAGGCTAATAAAGTGCTTACTAGAATTGGTCCTCCATCTGTGCCCTCTAGAATCTGAGCACTGCCTATAAAAGAAGCTGTTAAAAGTAATAGTCAGAGTGTGTGACCTAATCCATTAATGCCTATTAATATAATTTCATTAATATAATCAGTGGTAAGAAAGCTTTTGATATTTCTTCCTATTTGTTTGTTGCTCAACTATAGTACGTGAGAAGCTGCTCTGTTAGGGCATTGTAGAATTATTTCATTCTCCTCCTCCTCAGCTGTGTTCACTGGCCTGTTTCTTGGGTGAGCTCTTAAAGTCTCTACAAAGGCACATATATTAGAAATTTACATTTACACACATGTGTATAAATGTATTTGACAGTGCACACCTAAGAAAAAGCCTGCACAAATGGTGTGAAGTTTTTATTCTATAGAAGTTTAGGTCCAGCAGGTATTTTTTGTTCTGGTTAATACCTTCTCTTGGCTGCTCACACAAAAAGTTGGGTAAATCTGAGCTAATTTTCCAGTGAACGAAGTACCAAAAGAGAAAAGCTATCCACCAGCTCAGGGATAAATGGGTAGCTTCTCCAGATACTTGTACAATAAAACAGATTACTTAGCTTCTTTTGTTTGGAATGTCTGTATGGGATAATCATTCCTGTTCCATACATAGAGCAAATTGTTTCTGTCCTTCCTGGCATATTGTAGATGTGAGGTACATGGTGGTTTCTGTGAATGGGAAAAAGCCTGCAGTCATCCTGGTCAGGTGGACCTGGAGCAGGAAATCTAAGAATAAGAAAATGGGCAAGGCTTCAGTTTCACAGGAAACTTTCTTTAAGTAGCCTCCCTTATCATGGGAGTTGTATTTAAAATATCTTCTTTTCTTTTTTTTTTTTCTTTTTTTTTTTTCTTTTTTTTTTTGGTCAATTGTATTGCCAAATAAATTTCAGTAATACCTTTTATGTTTTATTAACTGCTGTTTATCCTAGAAATTTTCTCACTGAACAGTACAAATCAGTATAATAAAGTATTTTTGTAGTCAGCCCAAGTGAAAGCTATCATATACTTTGGTAGGAAATATCTACACGTATTCTCCCATTGCTTCTTTTGCCTATATTTTTTTTACATCCTTTATCACTTACAGCAAATTCTATTTCCACTTTGCTGATTGATAAATACCATATGTTTCTAATCAAATGAAACAGATGACAAATAAAAAATGGTTCACACCATCTTGTGTCCCATTTTACATAGTTGAAATTAATTGTGATTTCCTGGATATCCAAATTCCTTTATGCCTTCAGCATTTTTAGTTGGCTGCTCTTGAAATGCCATTTAATTTACTTCAGTAGTTATGATCAAATGCCTTCTAGCTCTTATGAAGAAAAAAAATTCTTTATATCTTCTCTATGTATTTGGAGTGCTGAAAAAATGAAATATTAATGAAATATGGTGAATAACATATGAACTCTGTGGTGGAATTTCTTTTTTTAAATTCTGCTTTCATCACCAGAAGAATTGTAGCCAGAAATATACAAAAAGTATAATTTATTCTGGACATGCATCAACCCCCATACAGCAATTCCAGATTTTTTCACTATTTTCACAATTACAGTAAAACAATAATGTTATATTTCCAAAGTCACATACATACAAGTTAGAGATTTTTCACAAAGCCTTAATTTGCTCTCCTGGGTATGTTAGGTGTTATATGGATTTTCATTTCAAGATTGTCCACTATTTCTTTTTTCCAGCAATAACAATTTATACATTTACAGTCCACAGAGGGAAGCTTTAAGAATATTCTATATTAGACAAACAGTGTCTGTAAAGGCCTTAAGAGTGTCCCAAAGCTTTGATATCCAATATGGAGCTATGGGTTCTCTGCCCCAATTTAGCCTCAAATGACTGAAATGTAAGCACCAAGCACCTGCATAATTGCAAATTATTTAAACTGATATACAGCATTAATGTCAGTCTTAATCTAAACATGTCTGTAAAAGCTATAGTTGCTTTGATTTTAAAAATTTAATCAGTGATAAATACTGTGTCAGCTTTGAAGGCTTATTAAAGTCTGTCATTTGCACAGACATTTATGCAGAGAGGGTAATTCAGTATGAATTAACCATGTCTGACTCTGTGAAATGCTCCAGCTCTTTTGGATGTCCTTTGGAACTGCAGTAGTGCAACTTGCTTAGGAAGTATTTGCTTTTTGCTGCTCATGAGGTGTCTGGGACAGAGCACAGCTAAGACCTTGTAAAACCACAGTATTTGCATTCAAAATTAAATAAACACGGGCAAAAAGGAGGAGGTGCCCCTGGTTTGCTGAGTGTCTGCTTCTCCATCTGCAATGGGCACGAGTTCTTTCAGCCTCCAAAATACTGATTGAGGGCTGCTCCCAAGCTTGCATTTTTCAGCAAACCACTGGGGTAGCATTAGATGGTAACCTTGAAGTTATTGAATGAAAAGCCTAATTCATGTGTGAAAATCTCATTTCTTGTGGGTGAGTGAGACTCAATGAAAGTTTCAGTAAACTAAGCTGCCGTAGAAGCAGTATCTGCTGGGGTAGAATCATGAAACCACTCTAAGTTTAATTAAATAATTTTGCCCTCTTACTCTTTGCAGTTCATCACAGAGAGATGTGTTCTGTTTTAATAAATTGAGCTTTGGGAGAAAACTCACTCAGGATAATAAGCTGAGTGTTCAAATATATTAGAGGAGTAATTTCCCTTTTATCATCACCATTAAACAAATGAGGAAGTATGTCAAGTATTTCCGATATTATGTTTTTACTACTCTGCAGAGGAAGAAAGACATGATAGCCATGAACTATGAACTATAAAATAGAAATATGAGGAAGGTACATAATTCCTCTGGGTGGATTGAGAGGATAACTTTGAATGGGATGCTGATGGTTTTTATTTTGCTCTTTATTTTCTCTTTTTTGTTTTTATTTGAATGATTTTCCATGTTCTGCAAGTTAAAAATGTTAAGAAAACAAATAATTGTTTTCTTTTCCATGGAAAGAAACACACCATATGCAGAGGCGAAGAGCCCGAGTTTCTGAAAATATCTGTGAGGAAAGACTTCATGTTTATTGAAAGTCAGCTGATTCACTGGTGTATAGGAAATGTGAATCACTTGACTTAGATGCATAGAAAAATAATGAAACTTTAAAATATTTTGTAGCAACATTCTAAAAATTTTGTAGCAACCAGTCTTGTTCCAGCCCATGTGTTTAATCTGATTCAGCCTCTTCTTAGCCCAATGCCTTGGCCATCCACACTAGATCCATTATGCCAATTTGTCACAGAAGACCAACCTACTTAATTCTAATTATTGGATGATTTTACTTTAAATCTTTTCAGGAGACTTTTATAATTCGTTTTCTGAACTGTGCCTAAGAACTCTTTTGTTTTTCATAGCGAGGGATCAGACAATGAGGGAAAGTTTTATTTCCAACCTTACACGCTGGCTGATAATGAATCAGCACAGAATTGCATCACTGGTTTCAAAACCAGCCCAGTTTATTCCAGCTCATTCCAGATAACATTATTGGCAAACTGTTTCAACTTTCCAAGTGCTGAGTAAATTTTAAACTAAAACTGAACAAGTACTATTAAGCTGAATGTTTTCTATCACCTGTTGGTGCTTGAGCTCATCTGCTGTAGGTCCTCAGTGGCTCAGTTGGTCTTTGAGAAGCAAATTTCATGGTTGTTATCTGTTTCTCCTTGCCTTTGTGCCCTGGGGAACTTTCCTCCTGCAGTCTGTCCTCCCCTGCTCTGGCTGAAGTCCTCAACATCTCGTCCTTCCCAGCTGTTTGTAGCCCTCCTGCCAGTTCCCATCTTCCACCGTGGCTTTTCCAGCCATCCCACCAGGCTGTGAGGCTCCAGAGCTGGCACAGCGTTATCTCTTAGGATGTTACTGGAAATACAATCCTCATATGGATGAGGGCTTATAGAAACCTCTCCTGGGCAGACTGTTCAATTCACTTAGAATGTGGTGAGTATTTAAGAGAAGAGGATGGATTTCCTGCAGATGTGTAAAATATTTATCTTTCTATTTTTCTCTCTCTTTTTATTTTTTTTTCCTAAGCCGCTTGAAATTCATGGCAACTTCTCTTTTGGCATAGAAAAATCAAGATGATCTAGTAGGGATATGAATTTACAACAGGGGTGTTGAAAATAGCTCTGCCCACTGGATGTAAGAAGAGCTGTTCAGATTTACTCTGTCATTGCTGTAACCATAACCTGCCATCATTAGGGACAGATTTCTGATCCACTGTTCACCAAACAGTTCCATCTTCTGAAATGAGAGAGTGCCTTGGTAAAAATAATTATACATTAAGTCATTGTCTCTGTGGTCCAAGAGAAGGCCATGCTTATCTGCATTTTTCTCACTATTCAGTTCAACAGAAGCTTAAAATGCTTTTTAAAATCAACCTTGGCACCTCCTGGGAAATTTAGTCTGAGTTACAAACAGTATTGTTTTCTTTTCTGATTAAGTCTAAGGGAAAATAAGAGAATATGGAATTGCATCTCCTATGACACACCATGGCAGTGGTTCAGAAGTTAAATGTTTTGGATCACAATGTGCAGAGCTTCTGAGGGTTTAGCACGTGTTGAAAAGGTAAAAGCTTCCACATCAGCTCTCTGTTTTGTACTCTCACATACCCACAAAGCAGTAATATATTGAAATAAGCTAATTCAACCAAGTGTTCAACAGAGTATCCTTTAACTCTTATTCCTGTTCTGTTGTGCCTTAGACCAGCATTTAAGTTTTCCGCTTGTCATCATGTCATACCCCATCAACTACTTGTGAATTTTGCTGCATATCAGAATTTTTCTCCTTTAGCCTGCTCATGCAGTAAACAGGTTTTAATGAGAGTTACTTTCCAGCTTGAGTGCTCATCACACACATCAGTGTATCCCAGTGAGGTACAAGGCACATAGAAAAGGAGTGAGTAAATTGTGCTGTTCCTGACTTCTTCCTTCTCAAGGCAGAACAATATAAAATGCTCTTTTCCAGGATAGTGACTCCAACATCTTGCAGGGGGGAGAAAATACAATATATGCATATGTTTTATATGCAAATTTTTTACTTCACATTAATATTTTAGTCAGGGTGCTGTTTAGAATATCCTTTAGTACCTACAGTGGTGATTTTTTTTCTCTAAGTTTTGCTGCATGGAGTTATAGGTATACTATAGAATCCTCAGGACAATATACTGAGTTCTGGAAATTTTATTGAAACAAATGAGATCATAGATATTTAATGTTCATTTTACCACAGCCAAATGAAATTATATCTATTTTCTGTAAAAAGCAGGTAATAAATTAATTGTTTTCTAGGATTTTCCAAGTTCCAGTCCAGTGGCTCTCTCTTACAGCTGTGTACCACAGAGAAAGCTCTGTGGTCTTTATATAGTTCAGAGTATTGAATATGGCCACAGGAATAATGATTTGGTGCCAGAAGGTCTGAGAATAGGTGTAGTCAGTGAAGAAAAGGCAAGTCACAGAAGTCAAGGAAAATCATTTTGGTTTTATTAAACCTGTCAAATTTTCTCTATTGTAACGAATGTTAACTGTATTCTGCACACAGTCCTTGCTAGGTTGCAGTGAAGGAATCTGCTATTTCTGTCTGCCTTTTATAATCTAATGATAGTTTTTCAGTACCCTCCTTTCCAAGTGTGGTGCCTTCTTGCAGATAATCAGCAGTTAATGTAACTTACCTTTTTCAGCAATCAGGCGTGTGGTACAATCGAGAATCCACTCTCCCCATGGAATGGAATGAGATTTCCCAACGCGCTGTTATAGATCTAGGTGCCTGTGTTTATCCCCACACATCCATCATTTCAGAGAGTGAGACTCAGTAATTTTTTTAAATAGTTTCTCTCAGCTTTGCACTCTGGGCCTGGCTCTCCACAAGCCCTTTCTGTGAGCCTGCTCATTACTCACAGTGGCACTTCTTTCAGAGGAAGGCTTCTATGTGGCAGAGATTTTTAGAATCACGTCCTGTATTTTTAATTTACATACTAAAGCATGCAATTTGGTTGACAGTAATGACAGTTCTACAGTTCATAAACTAAATAAATAAGTTGCAGTTCATTTCCAACTAACATTATTTAAAAAATCTCAGTCTTCTGTGGACATTCTCCACTGGCTGCATAGGAAATCCCAATTAATTTACCTCAGCTGTTTGAGCTGTACCCCTTACTACTCCTTGCTTAGAACAAAGTAAAATAATTTATCTTTTAATTTCTCCTTACTAACAATGAAAATGCTTAAACATTATTGATGTCTCATGGTGATGTACTTTTCCTTAATTTGATAGTGATTTCTTTTTTGTTCATCTTGTAGAAATAAAGCATTGGAGATTATAGAAGGGATGTTGGGCAGGTATATTTACACTCATACACTGGAATTAGGGGCACTGTGCTGAATTCTACCCTGTAAAGCTTGGGTCCTGTGTTGGGAAATGCTTAACTACACATGTGAAATCTGTATGATTAACATACTCTTGAAATTCAATATTCACAGGCTTTATTATGCAGCTAATTTGATAATCCACAGCAGAAAATACCCAAACGATTATTTTTAAGTCTGCTTAATCTGTCATGGTGACAAGCACAGATTTTAAGATTAGTTATAAATATATAGAGAGGATAGATAAATCAAATGTGGAATAGTCTGACATTGGTCCATTATGCATGAAACAGATTTTTGCTGGTAGTTCTGTAGATATCTGATTATCACTAAGTGTTAAATTTCATTATATAGTGAAAAAAAGCTACGCATGGAGGCATTACAGCCTCATATGCGTGGATGTGGATAGCTACATGGACATTTTTAGTGTCTGTTTCAGAAACTATTAAATGTCAAGGAGAGTTTTATTTATTCATAAGGACAATCTTTTTTTTTTCTGTTTGTTTTTGGTTTTTATTATATGTTTTCACATATTGCCCACCCCTCCCAGTTAAATTGCCTTTCCCCATATGGGGTCAGATCCTCAATTTTTTTTTCACCTTAGGCTGAGCATCATTCCTGTGCTACTCAGATGGGAGAAATGGGTCTGTGCTCTTTCAGGAATGTGCAGTTCTCACCTTCCCACACAGAAGGGAAGGTGATCATCCCTTCCTGACCTCTGGGCCCTTGTTTCTTGTGCAGGTGGAGTTGTCACCTTGCCTGGCAGGGCTCCCCAGCTCCATCTGGGATCTGCAGGCACATAATGCCATCTAGAGGGCAGAGCTTCTTCCCTTCCCACAGGAACACCTGGGATCCCTGCTGGCCTTCCATCATGGGTGCTGACAGTGCTCTTCATCTTTGTGATTCATGGGTTTTCCTATTCCTCTTCTGGGTGTTGTGCACTCAGACAAGGCCAAGACTCAGCAATTATTTAGGAGAAGTGCTCAGTTGGTGATTACAGCTGTTAATAAGCCTGCAGGTTTCTTTCCTGTCTTCAGTCAAATGATCTGTTCCTCCAGAAAAACCCTTCTGATTTTAAGTGTTCTGGGTCTCAAGATTTAGGTTCTTCAAGAAAAAGTTATTTTAAATAGAGGAAGCAAGTAATACCTGTATTTTTCATTCAGCTTTTCATTAAGCTCTAAGAAATAATTACACATTTACTACTTTGCTATACAAAATCCTGCAAAGTTATCGCAGCAACAGTTTCAGATCAGCTGAGAAATGGGTGTGAGGGTCATGCATTATGTGAGACTGCTGTGTGTTTAATCAGCAGTCTATTGAGTCTGTTCTGCTGCAAGACTTAGTTAGAATTTCTCTTAATGGTAATCTGGAAATGAGTGGAGGCTTCTCAGCATTGAGGTCATGGGGCTGAAACCTCTGAAGTTTCTCCTTAATTGCCCCAATAGCTCCTCCTTTTTCATCTTTTGAACCTTGCTCATTCAGACCTTAGACGTGTCAGAGAAAAGTCTTTGGTACTTTCCTTCAGTCCTATTTGATGCCATCATACTTTAGCTGCTGTTACCAATAACAACCATTAGAATATTCTTTTTATTAAATAACAATTAGTGTGCTTTCTGTAAGTTAAGTCTGATCTGTATCTCATAAAAAGGATTTTGTAGCACATTATAGTGTCTCCCCAGTGCCGTGCAGAGATTGCTGTTACACACGTACATGTATAAATTTGATTCAATTAAGGTAGGAGGTGTGAAACAGAGAAAAACGCTCTGTTGCAAGCTTTATAAACAGCATCTTCTTTTTATATAATGCCCTGCCATGCAAAGTAGTTCAGGTAGCAGAAGCAGTGTGGTTGCATGGAGCAGATTTCATTTGAGCTAATTGGCTCTTCCTGAGAACCAGAGTCCTGGCCCCAGTAGAACAGTGCAGGAGCAACCTGAGCCAGCTTTAGCAGATCTTTGCAGATAGTGTTGACATAACTTCATTTTTAGGGAAACAGTCTTCTTGCCTCCTCTGGCACAATATGGGGGTTTTTTTCCAGTGATAGGTGTCTTTATACTCTTTTTCTCAAACATTTTGCCCTTTGCAGTGACCCCAAAATTTTACCCATTTAGATGACTAAAAATAGATATTCTTAGTTCATTGTAAAATAGGTATTCTTAGTTCATTGTAAAAAGGAACTTTGCTAGTATTAGGAAAAACCTGTATTTTTTCACAAAGACATTGAATAGAAATAAGAGATGAGAATTGCTTCTCTTTTTTTGAGCAAGTGATTTGCCTCGCTGGTGACATCTGCCAGGCAGGAATATTTCCCAATTGCAGGCCAATCTGACAGAGCAGTAATGTGATCAGCTCTAGGTATATGTGACATTGCATAGTATTTCATACATTGATTTATTTTTGTTCCTTTCTCTACATTTTCCCTTTAGGCCAATTGATTAATCACTGATCCTGCTCTTGAACAGGAGCTTTTTTAACAGCAACATTTCCTCATCTTTGATACTGATTTTATTTATTTGGCTATCAAATTCAGACATGTGAAGGTGGATGCAGTTCCAGTGGCTGCACCTGAGCTGTGTTTAATTATGTGTGATGTAAATTTGGCTCATTCTGCAGATCAGGGCTGCTGCTGCTGTGCTTTTCACACCTGAGCTTCTTACCGAGGCTCCCCTGAACCCCATCAACTTGACCTGAAGTGTGTGCTATATGAGACTGCAATTTTTAGCCAAACCTTGCTTTTTTAAGGACTTCTGGTTTGCCACATTCTCCCAAAATTGTGGTCTAAGGCATTTCTTGGACTTCCTAGAACGTAGTTTGCTAACAAATGTTAAGTATGAAGAACAAAATCTGAGACAAATTTTATATGCTGAAGAGCAAGGTTAAGTTAATAATTGAAAAAGAGTTTAATACAACACATGGCACTTAATAATATATAATTACAATAGAATTTGATTCCATGTAGCTGGCTTGAATGCATATATTTCTGTACAGATTTTTATTTTCTGTTTTCATAACGTACAAAACTATAAAAATATCCAAGTACAAAAATTGCTCTGGCCCATATCTCTTGTGTGCAGGAAAAGGTTCCCAACAGGCCTCTCTTTTATTTTGGTATTGTGGGATACATTTTTGTCCTGACAGTTGGCTTCCTTAGGGCATCCCTATTAATGGTGGAAGATATCCTGTTATAATTGTGTGTCTGCCTGGGGAGTAGTGACAGGAGCAGATCCTCAGGCTCGTGCTGTGGACATTTTGGGGGTCACTCTGACTCCAGGTGACCCAGCAGCAGCTGGAGTTGCTGTTCCCATTTCCTGTAAGAGAAACCCAGTCCATGGATCCAAGGGAACACCACGGTGTGAGCTGTGGCCTGGGCAGTGTGATGGTCAGGAAAACCACTGGAGATGAGGACACTCACAGCTCAGCCAAGCCAGAAAAACCAATGTGGATGTACCTGATGTCACCAGCTCAAGAGGAGACATCTCCTATATCTAGGTAGAGTCTGATGCTGCCACATCAGCCAGGTTCCACAGGTTCCTTATCCCATCTTCTCTAAGTGAGCACAGTCTGCACAGGGCAGAAAAAACAAACCAAAAAAACCTCTGATGTGCTGAATCTTTTAAAAGACAAAATTTGAGACCTGAGCTATTGTTCTTCCAGGTCAAATACAAGTACTCTGCAAATTCACTCTAAAAGATTAAAAATTAAATGAGTCAGAACTTTCAGTTTAACAAATGTCAGTGCAGAAGCCACATGTTGCTGTGTGGAGCAAGGGGCATTGCCTAATTTTTGCTGCGTGCCTGTAAGAACAAAACAGAAAAACGTTCAGAGCTCTCAGGAGAAACAGGGTGAAGTTTGCAAATAGAGTTTCATTTCAGCTAGCAAGAAATGAGCAGTAATTTTGTGATTCAGTTATTAGGAGCTGGCTAGTGGCTACAAAACAATTGCTGCACATTAGGTGGCATTTGATGCTCTCCACAGCACAGCACCAATACCTGTCCTGCTCCACTTGGCTTCACAACTCCTTAGCTGGGAGGGACAGAAATAACTGAAGCCATCAAGAGAAGTTCATTTTGAAATACCTGGGGAGGTTGACTTGTGGGTGACTTCTGATGAAGAGAGTGGAATTGCAGGAAACATCGCCTTCAGGAATAACTCAGCGCTCCCATGTAGTTAAATCAGAAAAACTTGTTATAAATTTATGTTGGGAGCTGTGAAATAGGCGACATTAATAGCTTATTGTGGTGGAAAGCTTTTTACTTGAAGTCTTGAAAGGAACAAAGTAAAATGATTCAGCATAGGAGGAGGAAAAGAATATATTTTATTATGTTTAAAATTTTTTTGTGGCAGTATCAATTATATCATCACATAATTTTTAAATCTATTGCATAGTGCAACAAAGAAAAGCCATTATTTTTCTCAGAATTCAAATTATGCTTATGCTCAAGGAGCGTTTTTTAAAGTGGAAAACTAGTTGTGTATTTTATTTTTTCCATTTCAGAAAAACTCATACATGTTTTCTTTGGAAAAAAAAAAAAATATTTTCCCACTTGCTTAGCAGAGAACTGATATGAGTTTCCCATCACCCAAAACTGGTTGACATTCAAGCTAATGGAGTCAGTGTTTTCCAGGCTGTCAATTTGAATAATTTTATTTCATAATTACGTTTATTTTAACTAAATGAAGGAACTTAGGATAAATAATTAGGAAAAAATATTTCTTGATAAATATTTAGCATCTACTTTCTCTGAAGTCAGAGCAAAACATCTGTTGTTTTACCTTCCAGTAAGATTCAAAATAATTGGATGTGGGATACATTTGTGTTCTAGGTTATGCATTAAATGAGGGGACAAAAAGAAGGAAGGCACTAAAGGCTGAATATTTTGTTTCTATCATCAGCTCCCATGAGCAAACTCAGTTATGTAATTTCCTTGGGGGAGTGGAATGGGTAAGTGGGGAGGAGGTTGGTGTTGGTGTCCCTTGAAGATGGTGCCAAATTGAGCTCCACATTTTTACTGTTTACTATAATTTAACAGCAGCCCTTCAGTTCAGGTGCATTGAGCAGCCTGGAAGCACCAGTTCAGGCATTAAAGCAATTTTTTTTGCACTGACCTGTGAAATTATATTTTATTTTCAGTCCAATGTTATTAGAAAAAAAAAAAAAACACATAGAAAAGCGACTTTAAAAGAGAAGAGCTGCTCTTGATAGATAGAATTTCTAGAAATTAAAAAAAAAAACTCCTGAATATACTTTATGTAATCCTTGTCTTCATGATACTTAATTTCAAGGTTTTCTACCTGTGAAGGCAGTTTTGTCTTTTTTTTCATACCCACTTCCCATTGCCAAGAATGAGCAGTACTACTTCCATATTTTCTCTGAATATCTCAGAGACAAGATGGGGAAGATAAGAAGTGTTTTCTTCTGGTATAAAGTAGCCCAAACATTAATTTTCATATACAGATTTGAAATGCCCTATTCTTTTCAACCTCCCCATTAGATAAACCTTGAAGCTCTGTGTGCTGCTCAGGTGTGGATAATGAAATCACAGCGAGTACAAAACTGTCACAGTGTCACTGAGCTCATGGTCAAAATTGCCCAGCTTTGAAGGATAACTCATTTACAGAAATTCTGAAGTGGCTTCTCTTATTGCTTGAAAAACTGTCTTAAAATACGTGAGTTTTCTTCAAGATCTGAAATTAAAAAGACAAACTACCTTTTAAAAACCTTTTTTAAAGTGGTTGCCATATGTATAATTTCAGAAGGATTCAAAGCCAAAATTTAGCTATTGGTTTCAATGTCGCTCCTAAATTTGATAAGTCTTCTCCAAAATGTTTCCTTGCAAAGCAAATATTTTCTTTGAAAATAATTGCACCAACAGTTTTTTATTGAGCTTCAGCACTGAGTTAACAGATAGTAAATGGTTTTCAACTAATCTTTACTAATTTCAAAGAATTACTATTCCAAAGAGTTTGAATTTCCCTTGTCAGGAAAAAAATGAAAGAAATGCAACTGACCAAATCTGATGTGATTGGCTCCTATAAGAGTTCAATGCAAAGATGCTTAGATATGTGTCACATAGAAGTTGATATTAAACACAAAATACCATTTTCGATTAATCAAATCCTCACCACTTCCCTTTATCTGTGTTAATTGTAAGAACTGTTTGATTTACAACCTCAGGATCTCAGACCTTTTTTCATGGACCAGGGATTTCTATTTCTTTGACAGAAGAAATAAGTGCCTGTGCATATTCCGTAGTGAAGCACAGTGAGTCTGTCAGAGTGAAATGCTCTCAGTTCTTTAGGAGGGCAATTCCATAAGGGAACAAATCACTTAAAAAACAAGAAATGGGGGGGAAAGAATGTGGTGTGAATCTTGGTGGAGCTTTTGACTTATCATGCTTGAACTTCTGTGCTTTATCAAGTGTACATGTGTTGTACAGACCATGTCTTTAGCTTTAGGAAATACAGGTGTATGCTGACTATCTCTGCTTCTTCAGACCTCTTTTACTCCTCATGCTCAAAAAATGTTTTATGTGGGATCATTTGGAAGAATTTTTTTGGGGAAAAAAGGCATCCTTCATAATTTTAACCCATTTGTACAAAGGCCTCTATTGACAGAGCTCTGCCAGTGGAAATGTTGAGAGTCTATTATTATCTCTGTAAATACAGGTAGAATTTGCTGTTTTCTACAATTTGCATGCAGGTAAACATACAACTCTATTATTGATATATCTGTTAGCAGTAGCCTAGGTGATTATTTGCTTGAAGATAAGCCTGTGCTTATAATGCAGTCTGTTTTGCTAGATCTATTCCTAAACTTCTTCAAATGTCAACTCCAAACATTCCTGTGGTGTCAGAAGGGAAAATGTTGAAGGTTTTAAAGGCTTGTAATTCTTAACTACTTTAAAGTTAACTGAAAGATAGAAAAAGACAAATATTGCCATTTTTGAACCAGTTGAGAATTTCCAGCCCCAAATTCTGGGGGTGGGGGGTGGGGGGAAAGGAATATGAGTTTTGCTTTAGTCAGTTTTAGAGCAGTCTCATCAGCAGTGTATGAATCTCATTTCATTCTGGTTTGTTGGATTTGGATCCTGAAGTTTGTATATTTATCCAACATAAGTAAATTTGGAAGAATAAATTCTATTTGCACTCTTCTTTCCAAAGGGAGGTTTCCTCATTTAGGTTGGACACTCCCTGTTTCATCTCGTGTGAACAGGGAAATGCTCAGCAGACAGGAAAAGCTTTCTGTGGTCATGAGCCCCATCCAGGACTGTGGGTGGGACTCTCTCCCTGCAAACTGCTACAAATCTGAATAAATGAGCAAGTTCTGTGTTCTGATCTTTGACAGCATGAGATCAACACAAATGTTAAAACTGTTACATAATTTCTGCTGTAAGTTCATGTTTAAATACATGAATCTGCTCATCAATAATTGGTGAGGCATCATAAGAAGCTGCACAGTCCTTGGACTGTTTTTTGTTCACATTTAAACCCAAAGGGTTTTTTGTAACCTTAAATGGTTGGTTTCCTGATGTTGAATAAATATCTTCTGATTTCTAGCATACATTAGAAGGTTGTACTGCTTTCTGTGGGTCAGCAAACTCATGGGTAGCACAGCTATAGCAGAGCATGTCCTGGGAGACAGACTGCTTTTGACATTTAATATAGTTTTGTAAGAATGATCCCCACCAGTACTGCCCAATGAGGTTTAATGTGGCCTTTTTATAGACATAATTATAATTGACACTTGTATGGTTCTGTGTTTTATTATTTAACATCACATATATATCGCTTCCATGCCATGCTTTAAGTGAATGGGAATTAAACACTGGCTGAGTATTTCAGATAAAATATGTCAAATGTTTTAAGTGGGGTTAAATATAACAAGCTATTAAAAAATAAACCAGAAAATGATGCTGCTGAGAAGGCTAAGTGTTTTGAAGCAAGGGTGAGAAGCCTGGTTGTCATCATATCACTGATTTGTTCTTTTTGGTGTTTTCCTTTTTTTCCTCCCATCTCCATGATACAGAAGAAATAGTTAATGCTGGGACATTTAAATAAAAAAAACATTTTATTTAAGTCTAAATTCACTGATTATTTCATCAGTAGGTAGTACTGCCCAGTCTCAGTGAGGATGTAGGGCCAGGGAGCAGAGCTGTTCAGCAGGGAGATGCTCCATGGTTACCCAAGCTTTGATCTATTGTGGAAAAAGCGTAAAGGACAAGGTGGAAACATCCAAATGTTGGCAGGTGGCCTTGAGGTGCAGTTCTCATTTTACTCCCAGCAAAGACCTGTCTTTGCTAATATCAAAGGCACTGGAAGGTGGCCAGTGGAAATGCTGTAATAGTGCTGGAATTAAATTAAGGCTTTTGGTTCTACAATTACATTGATTTAAAAGCAAAAATGTAATTTTCAGCTCTTCTGACTAGTATAAGTATGGTGACGATTTGTTGGATTAGTCTTTCAAAGGACAATTCTCTGCATAGCAGGGACAAAAACATGCAAAAAAGTTCCCTGTGACCAAAAACACAGAGGTGGTTCAAGTGGTAAACTCTTCCTGGAACAGCAGCTTATCAAAAATGCTCCAAGGACCTAAGGAAAAAGCAAAAGCATCACTTCTTACTTTGCCAACAACAGGGTTTGACCTCTCATGTGCTGTAGGAAGCTGTGACCACAAAATATACAAAATCAGAAGCTGGAAGCAGGAAAAAATTGCTGAGTACATTTGAAGTGCTTGGACAGCTCTTAATACACTGCACTGAGCATGACAAATGAATGCCTGTGTAAATCAATAAAGCTTTCTATAAATGGACAAATGGTTTGGGATGAATAACAAAGGAGTGCACATGATAACTGTGGGGTAGCATTCTGGCAGGGATTTTAAAGTTCACTGTCATAACTTTGTTCCTCTTGACCTTTATTGATGATACCTTCAGAGCATGCTGAGCTGCTAACTAGACATACAACCTTTAGACCTTCATCTCCTGCCTGTGACTAGATGATCTTTAAAGGTCCTTTCTGATAGAAACCATCCTATGGTTCTGTGATCTCCTCTTCCCTTAGTACAAAATGCATATCACTCCCTGCTTTCTTCTGTCTTCCCCCTCCCATCCTTTTGTGTTGTCTCAACTCTGAGACAAAAGTTGAGTAAGGAAAACTATCTTGTACATAATTCTCTTTTAGTCATGCTTCTCTTTTATTTGTGCGTTCTAGTAGAAAATTCAATTAATTTTAATAGTTAATTAATAGTTTTAATTAACTTCATTGTCATTACAAAAGCACAGAGGATTGTCTGTTGAAGTATCAGGTGTGTAGCCTTTTATTAACTTTGAAACCATGCAAACAGCTGCCCCACAGGAGAAAATATCTATGGGAGAGAGAGAATTTAGCTGACTCAAAGATTCAAAGATGTTTTATCATTACCAGGGCTGTGTTTTTTCATCCTGAGGAAGGAATTAAAATCAATTGACAAAGTCTCTCATAATGACTGTATGTCAGCAGTGGTATCAATTCAAGGCAGCTGGTTTTGTTAAAGTAGTCTGGACTTTTACCTTCCAAACTCCATCTCACACTTCCGAGCCACGTTGTCCCTAATTCAGGAAGTTGAAGGCTGCTTAGCATTACCCCAGTGATTTTTGAATTTTCCAGTGTTGGGAGATATTCTAGTACAAAATACTTTCTCCCAAACCAGAATTGGGAGGGACATTCCTGGAATCTGTAATGATCCAAAAGCAGCAGGTACTGATGTTTCATGTAGTGGTAGTTGTGCCACAGCAACTTTTGGCTGACTGGATGTTGCTGTGCCTTGTGAGCTGTCCCCCAAAAAGCAATGTGTGTGCCTTAGGTGCTGGTGGCAGGCACTGAATGTTCCATCTTTGCTGGGCTGCATCACTTTTCATGTTGGCAAGGCTGAGGGACAGAGCATGATTGTTCATTTCTATGTGTGACATAAAATATACCTAAATTTCTGGAGGATAGCTGTGCCTAAAACTAAGAACCACTACAGAAATCAGTGGCTATCTCAGAAGTGCTGTTCTCAGGACTCTCAGCTGTTTGGTCTCATCAAGCTCAGTTTTCCCTGCACAGTCCCCTGGCAGGTCCTGGATGGGGTTAGAACTGGGGTCAGAACTGTCACTGCCCCAGCTGCCTGCAAAAGCTTTCAAGCTGTGAGAAGAGAGGGGGGCTTCTTCCTGCAGCTTAGCCTTCTCCAAGTGTGGCCTGAAAATAAAAATGGAAATCCAATAGCAGTTTCCTTCAAGGAGATGTACTCTGCTTAACTGGCAAAGGATGCCCAGAATATACAATACGAGAGGAAGGCAGATCCTTTGGAGCAAAAATTGAGCAGCCTTACAATAACATCAAAACCCAGTGATTTCTGTGAAATAAATGAAGGTTTGGATTAGGAGGCAGGGTTTTGAGACTGTAAGTGCTCTTACAAATTTTCCAAATGAACACTTTCAGGGGAATGAGGATTATTATCAAGTGTTTGGTTGCACTGTAGAGTGATTTAATATATCAAGTACTGGTTTTCCCATGTTGTAGGAACTGGCACAGATTCTAAAGCAAAAGTCAGTCAAGTGTTCCCTTCTAGTCTAGTCCTCATTACAAGAATGCTAAATAAATAGGCATGATTTGATTGGCAATCAAGAAGCACAAAAGTCAAGTTAACATTGAGTCCATTACATCCTTTCTCTACAATTTTAAAACCAGTGATGTGAGAACAGGTTTTATAATACAGATGTTTCCACTGTGGATTGATAAGCGCTATATATAGCATTTATTTATGCTGTCAGGTTTAGTTTTCCTAATTTTGGTAGCCTTTTTATAATGGAATAACTTGCTGAAATCAGAGGTTCAATGAACAGATCCAGGCAGATTTAGCATTCCATTTTACAGCATTCCAAATCATGGAGTAAAAGAAGCATGGGGAGCTCTCTGTATATTTCACAGTACAAGTGTGTGCTGTAGTTCTTTTACAGAGTTCTGTGTGTAAGGAGTCTGCCCGAACTATTTTAAGATAAAATAATACAATGTATTTTTATGTTAATAAAAATGAAAATTAAAAACAAAATCCAGAAATATATCGGTATGTGTGAGTGGAAGGCTGTGCAGACTATCCTTTAGTGATTGCTTCAAAACAGTAAGAATTTCTTTTGGATGGCATTTTAGGGGTATATTCACGGAAAAACACCTGAAAATCTTTAACTCAGGAATATTTTTATGTAACAAACATCTCTTTATTTTATCAGTCAATCTGCCGGAATATGTCTGTAAAAGCAAACTATGGCCTCTTCAGTCTGGAGGACTATTTACCCTCCAGCTTCTTATTTTTTTACTGCTGCTTTTGCAGCTTCTTCTACTTTGCTTCTTCTGCATCTGCCACTTTTTGCTGCCTCATCTCACTGTGCTCTCTGCAGGATCACCCATAGACTTTTTATGGCCTTATGTTGAACCCATTCATAGGTGACATTGTGAAAATATGATGCAGAGCATTTTACCACCTTTGCTGGCTTTAATTGTACCCTGGAGGTAAAGCACAGATTCTCTACACTTTGCTTATTTAGACTTTTAAATAAGTAAACTCTATATGCCCTTGTTTCTTACCACACTTTTACTCTTCAATCTCTTTCAAGATGCTGGATAATAGTGTACGTTTTCTTTTGATTCCTAGCCTTGCATATATGATTCAGCTGAATTTGAAATTTTTATTAATGAATCAATCTAATAGACTTCTGAGATTCTTATTTTGTTGATTCATTGACTTTTTTTAACAAGGAATAGGCAACTGTGCATCATTCACAGAGTCATTCCATACAGCACATTACATTAATTTTGCTGTAAAACTGCAAATGTTAGCTGTATTTATCACTGTTGTTTTGTGTAACCACAATTCTATTGAAACAGCAATTGTTTAAGTTTTATAGGTTGACAGAAGGTTAAAGTAATACAAGTACTGTAAATTTCATAATAGTTGTAATTATGGGAAGGTATTGATTTTGGTGTTATGGTTATGTGATGGGAAGGTTATGCATGGGAGGCAGAGAGATTTCTAGAGCCAGTTTTAACTCATAGATTTTTATATATGTTGTTTTAGTTTCTCAGTCTTTAAGAGAAGACTAATTGAAACTTGCTCTGATGAAACTGCTTCACACTTTAGAGATTTTCCTCAACCCATACTGTAAGAATTCTTAAAGTCAGATATATTGAGAAAAATAGTTTACTGTGATTTACGTACCAGATTGTGCTATTTTTGAATTTTCACTATGCAAAAATGTGAGCATAATGAAAACTAAAGACAGATGAAAGGCCCTATTGCACAGGAATTTTTATCATATTTAAAATTACATTTGTGGGAGAAAAAAAGTTGTAGCAAAATACCTCTCACTCTTGACATAATCAGATTTATTTTTTTTTATAAGTAAAGACTATTAAATTTATCAGGGCCAGATGTAATTATTCACCAATTAACTGTAGAATGACCTGTGCATGTGGGGTTCCCCACTGCAAAAGCAGGCTTGAGAGGGA
Source organism: Taeniopygia guttata (assembly GCF_048771995.1). NCBI lineage: Eukaryota > Metazoa > Chordata > Aves > Passeriformes > Estrildidae > Taeniopygia > Taeniopygia guttata. The sequence goes on along the minus strand of NC_133032.1, from coordinate 32,342,233 downwards.
CTGCCACAGTTAAAATTTACATGATGTTGGCCTTTGTTCCCCTGTGGTAGTGGCTGCCTCTGTTTGTGTCCAAGTGGTTCTCAGGCAGAAAGTTCCCTCTAAACAGAAAAGGGAGAGGAAGAGAGGAAGATATGTCAATATCTTTTATAATGTTTCATTGCAAACTCTATTGCAGCTGACAAGGTGAGATGGTGGACATACATGGAATATCTGCTATGATATTGTTCTAAATTGTAATGCAGGGTGTGAATAATCTGATAAATGACTGTCATTTTTGGTTTTACTCAAAGCACCAATGTACAGCAAAATATATTGCACTTATTCTGGATCTTGAAGAAGTACAGTAGGTAAGCCCCCTGAGGATTTTTATGAATTGTCATGTGGTAAAAGATATAGTTTGCTAAATTTACATGTTTACTTATTTATTCCATTTTACTGTAGGCAGAGAATTCAGCGCTGGCTCTGGAAAATGAAAATCAAAGAGAACAGTATGAAAGATGTCTCGATGAGGTAAGGTAGATAAAAAGGTTGTTCTTACCTGCTACTATAATTAAATTAATACAAATTAATCTCCCCCTCTCTTAGAAGGTTGACTTTGTTCTGCAATTTTTGTATTACCTCATTCTAATTAATTCCAAGAACATGTGTCTGGCAGTCAAAGGTGTTGTTCTCCACGACCTCTGCTGTAACTCCTGTTTAGACCACAGCTCTTCCCTGAAAAGTTGATATCCCTGTGACCAATCCATAGAACTCATTGCTTTCATGAGGAGGAGGAGGAGATTACAATTTGCCTGTTAGGTGCTGTGCACTCCTTTTCTCTCAGGTGGGACACGTGTGGCTGTGGCTCCTTCCATCAGGAATCCCTCAGCTTTCCCATGTGATACATTCCATAATCCTGGAATTGGGTCTCTCAGCTCCCCTTTAGGGTTACATACACAGCTTTGAATGCTGGTTTGTTTTTTTCCTAGCTGCTGGCTAGATCAGAGCTTCCAGTTACAGCTGGAATATAATTCACCCCTCACTTTCTGTCTGAGCACTCCAGCAGTGCCTTCATTCCAGAAGTGCCTATGGTCTCCTGTTGCATGGAGCTTTCTCCACACAAGTGCTATTGTTCCTCCCAGTAAGGCTCTCCAACATGCCTCAGAGATTAAAGTAGTTTGAAAGCTCTTAGTGGCTCCAGAAGTTGCTTGGTAGAAATCATTTACCCATTCCATAATAAGGATGTGTCATGGTAATGTCAGTAATTAGCTGACATGCAAACAAAACAAGAGCCCCAGGTGTACCCTGGAGAAAAGAGTGCATGAGCAAGCAAACCACCCAGGGCAGATGACAATTCCAGTCTTCACTGCAGCTTTTTACATTTTTAATTGGCATTTGCTGAAGTGTTAGAAGGCTGAGCAATACGGCTCTGGTACGAGAAACCTCCAGTTTAGTGCAGATTTTCATCAGCAAATCCTCCCTTTTGCCACTGTGGCAGATTTTTGTCAGGAAATTTGCAGATACACCTTCCCCCTGGGTCCTGCTCTGGGGTACAGCAGAGCCTTTGTCTGCAGTGGCCTGAGTCACTCTCAGTGCACACTCAAACCATGCATGGATATCTTGGTGATAAGGATGAAATTACCATATAATTGCTAACTTCATTTTAAATTACAGAGCCTGACTTAAAATTATTTACTGATTGTCTAGGACAAAATCTGCTTACATAATTAGTTTTGGAAATGAGTGAAGCACTGTAACTGTCTCTTTCAGCAAAACACTCCATGTAGATTATAAGGACAGAAAACATGCTTTTATTCTGTTTGCAGGAAGATGTTGGATTTCTGATCCAGGATTGTTTTTCACACACTGTTTCAGTTTAAAGATCACAGAATTAAATTAAACTATGCTCTGAACTTTTATTATCTTCAACATTATGTTGGCTGTTTTCAGCACTTCTGTATTATCACAACTGTGTCCATCTTCTCTCACTGTGTTAACTTTTCCAGGAGAAAGTACTTCTCACCACCTGTGGGTTTGGGCTTCTCTGTTTTTTTTTTGTTCATCTCATTCTTTTTTTGTGTGTTTCACAATGCTTTGGCAGAGGCACTATAACCAGAATTGTTTCAGCTGACACAAGCTTGGACCTAATGCCTTCTGGTCACTGGGGTGAAGAAGTTGTTGCCCATGACTGAGGCATGAAAACCTCATTTAATTGTTGCAAATTTTGCAGGAGTCCCGGGTCAGTGTCCACCTGAGCAGGTTTCTTTGATGGATCTGCACAGGAAATCACACATCCTCACCCTCTTTCATTAGAGTAACAGTAAAGAGAATAGGAGATGAGACCGACATTTAATTAGTTAATAGCAAAAACTCCTTTCCAGACAGGATTGTTCTTGGAGATCTTAAGCAAATAAAATACTTTCCATAAATATTTTTTAAAAAACTAATAATATTTGAAAATATTTCCATTGTAAAATTTCTTAAGGGCTTTAAGTCTGATGATTACTCGGTTCATAGCCCCTCTTCTTGAAAGTGAGAATTGTTTCAGCCATTGCCTAGTCTGGCTCTCAGAACCCGTTCAGAGTCTTTAGGAGCAGATGTATTTCAGGAGCAGCCGTGTAGCTGTGTGTGCTCAGCCCCACTTTGCCTCAGGGGCACCTGGCAGGTTTGGAGTGAGGAGCAGAGCTGTTCCTGGGAGCACAGGGCTGTGATCACAGCCCAGCCTGAGACAGCTGAGGCTGCCACTGAAACATGTGAGTGCCTGCTACAACCATGATTTTAATTTTTTAGATTTTGCCTCTGTGTCAGTGCCTACTACAACCAGGATTTTAATTTTTTAGATTTTGCCTCTGTAGTAAAATTAGTTGTGAGTGCAGTGAACTTCTCCTGGGCTGATGCACAAGGAGTTCTTCCCTCCCAGGCCATCCTGGCTGTTCCATGTCTGGGAGGCTTGACAGACACTTGAGGAATTGAAGGCTGGGAACATCATTTGAGAGCTATGGAGGGAGTGCTGCCATCTCTCACTCATCACTCAGCAGCCTCAGATTGCAGCTCCTCTCCCCTGGGCACAGGCAGACTCTGCTCAGGGCACTCAAGCACCATTTAACCTGGCCACCCTGGCAATGTCACCTGCGTGGTCCCTCAGGGTCACAGCCAAGTGACACTTTCTATGCACAGCGTGCTCTCTGCTCAGGTCTTGGTGGCCATTAAGCTGAATGTGAAGGATGTAAAAATAGCCACTGTGATTTTTCTGTCTGTCTGTAGCAAAGAGATACCAGAGCTGAGTTTTAAAGCTGTGCTTGCCATTATTTTCTCTCATTTTTCCTTTTTTTTTTTAATCAGTTATTTTACATAGTATTTTTCTTTCATATAATGCCCTACATTTAATATTGTATAAATGCCTGCAACTGTGACATAAAAATGCATGCTCTGTAATCATTTTCATGGTTAAATTCAATGAAACTCAAATGTTCAGAGAGATTAAATCTGAAAAGCACACGGGTCAAGCTGAGCAGAGTCCTTTATGAATTTTAACAATTATTCACTGATTTTAAAATAATTGTTCATCTCTGAAGTGTAAATGTAAAAAACTTGGGGGAACAGTATTTGAAAAAAGATGTCATTGAAATGTTCTAGTACTTGATAAATAAGAAAAGAGCTTATTTAAATTCAGACATACTCCATAAATGTATCTTTCTGTTGCTAGAAAATTTAATGCAAAACCCAGTATTGTCTTCCTGTACCTTTGGGCTTTGAGGTTAACATGCTTAATCCCAGTTTCCTGTTGTAGAATTCAGCTGTCAGTTTATTGGTAGGTGGCAATGTCATGGTTATTCACATCACTGTGCCAACTGAGATTTCTGTCAAAGCTTCACCATATTCACATGCAGGAAATTATGCAACTTAGGGTAGTTGATATTTTTGCTGATGTTTTAAGAATTAACTGATCAAAAATGCAGAGTTATCTTTAAAAAGGCATACTGTTTTTAAGATTTGAATAAAAGATAAAGCTTTTATTTTAGTACACTTGAAATGTCTTTGTGCATATGGAATTATACATTAAAGGCAGCTGTGTAAAATCTCAGTACTTGTAAAAGGCATAACAGATGTTGCATTAGGGTATCTTTTCTTTGATTCATTCTTTTTATACCTTTTCTATTAAGACCACTTTATGACATATATTTGTAAACATAATTGCCTAGGGAAAAAGTAAAGCTGGATCTTTTATCTCTTTTATTGCAATCCAGAAAAGGAAACATCACCTAAAGATCTTGGCTGTTAAGTTCAGAGGAAAGGCAGGTAGTGTAAAGCAAGGAGTGTGACCTTCTGCAGAACAGCAGACCAAGGAACCAGCCAGCTCTGTTCTATTCCTTGTTTCACCTTGATTAACTGCAGTTATCACAGGTCAAGTACTTTTACAGTCTGATTTTTACTGGGATTGAGCCACGGTTATGTCTCATATAAGTGAGAACTTCACATTTTCTGCATCTCAGAAGTCAATTTCTCTGCCTTCAGTGATCTCAGTTACCACAGTTTTTGGTAGTTGTGACTATCAGTTTTGTGGGGCTGGTTCATGGTGTTCATTCACATCCATGGTGTCTCCTGATACCTGTAAGTTAAAATGAAGTAGACTGTTGAGTTTAGCAGCTTATTTCCATATGCTGTAGGAGTAGAATGGCAACCTCATTTAAAATGCAAGCATTTGGCTATGATTCCACTTATTGAGTGCTAAATTAATTTTAGAAACTGCAGAACATTTCACTGAAGGCTTCCCACCTCTGTTCCTGCTGCATACCAAAAATACAGACCTGAAAATCTTGAATGGTAATAACACAGTGTGCCAAGTTGCTAGATAATAGAAAAAAAACAGCCACATTTTTCTAAAGAACCTGGTTATATATCTTTCTTATTGAGTTCCATGGGAGCTATGGATCACTGGCAGATACTTCCATTTAGATACCTATCTTCACTCAAAGGCTGGAAAGTTTGTCATAAATGCATCAGCAGGTTCAGTTTTTCCCCGTTTGGAATATTATGCCATTTACACTCCTCGGTATAGTATGTAAAGCTGTAGGAGTCATTTTGTAGGCTATGCTGTAGTGAGTGACTAGGGCACACTTCAAAGAGCCTTTTTGTTCTTCCTTGGTAAAGTAACTCGGTGTCAGAAAGTAAAGAAATAATGTATTCGCTGTGGTTTGTTCAATTTTCAGGTAGAGCAAACAGACCTTAAAGTACCTGCCAGAAGGAGCAGTGTGGGATGGAGTGCCCGAGAGCCTGCAGGGCAAGGCACATGGGCTTTCAAACCTCACATGTTTACTTCTGTTGGTTATTACTGCTCTAATATTAGTCTGTGTCTTCTGTTAAATCAGGTATAGAGCTATTCTTTTGGAGCGCTGTTCCACAGGCTGCCTGAAGATAGGGACTGGCTAGGATAAAAAATTTGATACGAGGGAATTTTATGAATATGAATGAAATGTAGCTTTTGTATCTAGCAAAACTAAATTATTTGCAGAAGTGAATTAGCTGCTTCAGCTCTTTGCTCCCCACTGAGTTTACATCAGTGTTGGTGGGGGTTTTATTTAATTTGCCAAGAGTTACAAGAATCAATGCAGATTATTTAGTGATACCTGCATAAATTTTACTGTAATTTCTGTAAACCAAAATCAAATCAAAAATCTCTTTTTTTCTAAGAGAGACATCTCTACTTGCTCTGCGTAAATGTAGGACCAAAACTGATAAGTCAGCACATAGTGTGATAATATGTGCATATATGGTGTTGAACCTCCAAATTAGCACCAACAGAAAATCTTACCTCAGTCTTTCTTTCTCTCCTTCCTTCTTCCACCTCACTGCCCCTATCCTTGCTGGTAAATATAAATTAGAAAGGATGCATAAAATAAATAACTTCAAAAATTCCCTGTTGAATATATAGTTCTGTTAATCAATGGTGTGTGCTCTCATTCATGTCAATTATGCTATGTGGGGTGAATCCTTCCAACCACATTTCGATGACAGTGGCTACTTTAATTTTCTGTGCCACTTTATGGTTCTTGCTTGTCACGATAGATGTACCATTTTGTCAATATTTAATCAAGAAACAATTAAACTTCATGAAAACACTCAGGCCTCCATCCTTGGCTGGTAAAAATCTGCTCTAGTGAATGCAGTTAATCCATGCTGATGCACACCAGCTGCATCTCGAGCTGTGAGACTTTAATCTACTGCAAAGAAGAGACGACAGAAGTTGACCAAATGCCCCCCATGTCACGCTGCAATTGATACAGTGCACATTTGCTTATAATAAGGACTAGCACAGAAGTAGATGATGTGAATTTCATGTATTCTTGCTGGTATTATCAGATTAAAATAATGAAAATGCTAGAAATGGTGGTGATTGTAGATGGGAGAGGGAATATAAAGCCTCTGGCAACTGTGAAACCAATACAGTGAATGTTTATAACATACTTGTCACTCACTCTGGTTGGATCTGTCCTTAACCCTTTGGGCCCCACACTGAGCGCTAAAAAAGGACTGTTGTGGTTTTAAGCCCAAATGGAGATGAAGCACCACACAGCTGCTTGCTCAGATCCAATAGAATGGGGGAAAGAATCAGTATAAAACCTTCCTGGCAACTCCCCCTGCTTATATCACTTGACATTCTGTGGTGTGGACTTTCCCTTTGGCCAGTTTGGGTCACCTGTCCCAGCAATGCTTCCTCCCAGTTTCTTTTGTGAACATCCTCTCTGGCAGAGCATGAGACAAGATAAAAAATGGTCCTTGACTTAGGATAAACACAACTTAGCAAAAAGCCAAAACATCAGTGTGTTATCAACACCATTCTCACTCTGAATCCAAAGCACAGCACTGTAACAGCTACTGAGAGGAAATAAACCCTGCCCTAGCTGAAACCAGGACAGGCCACAAAAGAAGGTATTGTTATGCATACACACACATGATAACATATGTAAATTCGTTTACTTTTTCTCTTTCAGGTGGCTAATCAGGTTGTTCAGGCTCTTCTTACTCAAAAGGTAAGTTGTGATTTGGGTATTTCCAGGGTAACTTAAAGCTTGCAGATGTTCATTGTTTATTTGAGAGATATGTATATATTCTTAAATATTATACATTTTAAAACTATGTTCACACATTCAGTAAGCAGGGGAAGTACTGCACAGGAAAAATACTTGAGGGATAATTGCAAATCTGGCACAAAGAAAAGATTCACTGTGACTTCTACAGAGATCTGTTCTGCATGAAGTCATGTCTGAAGTTCCAATTTTCTGAAGTGGTCTTTGAGTTAAACATGATTCCATTATTTCATTTTCTCAGAGGGAAAAAGATGGAAAAACAAACAAAATATAAAGTTCTATAACAATAAGCTGTGAGCATTTCAATATTCATGGAATGATTCTTTGTGAGGTCTAGACCACTTGATGGATGTGACATTATGAAAATGCTTTGGATCATTTAGTTGTAAAAAGATGGTTTGGAAAGAGACATAAATGCAGTCTTTTAAAGCAGATAGTACAAAGGAGAATATAAACTGTCTTGTCTATACTTAATGACAGGACAAGTAATAATGTTCTTAAAATGCAGCAGAAAACACAAAGTAAAAATAATCAAAAAAACTCTTGCCACACGCACAAAAGTGCTCTAGATGCAAATAGTTTTTGAGGACCAGCTCGAAAGCCTCCCTTTATGGACATCATTCTGCCCAGCAGGACATCGTTCAGAATGCTCTCTGCAAAGGGAAGAATGGGGGCAGAGGGGACAGGCTGGGTTGACAGTATCATTGCTCATCCATGATTTTTGGATGCACAACAAAGGTTTTTACTCTGGAAGAGGGATACTGCCTTCCAGCAGTTGGAAGTTGCAGCTCAGAGGTGATTTGTGCAAGCCACAACATGCAGGGAAGTTTGCCCTGCTGCTGTCTGTGCTGTGTTTCTCTGTTTACACGTAGGAGTAGGGTCTGTGCATCATCAGAGGACTGCAGAGCTGTTCCTGTGACACCTGTTAGAAATATAACTTGAGGTATTTTCTAAAAAAATCCCAAATATGTGTTTCAATGCAGTTTAACTGGAAATTGAGGTATTTTTTCATGTTAATATACACAAAAACCTCATACACATTTTGTATTATAAAACCGTATGTGGTGAAATGCTCACCAGAGGGTTCATCTCAATATATTAATCTCTAGTTTGGGAATATTTTGATTGTTTACCAAATGGAGAGAGGAGCTTGCGGATTTCCTTTGCAAAGGTGTCAGACATTTTGATGACTACATACTTCCTCAGTAATTAATCCTTCCAAACCTATAGGAACCAAGGAGTTCCTAAGGATACAATAAAACCAGATCCCAATGCATTTAATAAAGTGATTTACTTAGGGTTGATGGGATTTAACAGCTGCTTACCTATTACTGAGTAATAACAGCTAATTTAATATCCATAGAAAGAGGAAAGAGGGTACTTTTCTAAATGCTAATGAATATTAACTGTACAGTGCTCCTGACACCGTTCATACAGGTCCTTTTATAAGAAAAGACATGAACACAATAGTGTACAATAAAGAGGAAATTGCACTCCTCACACCAGTCCCAAAAGGGTAGATATCAGAACCCAAATAGTAGCTGGTAAACAGATAAACCTACCATCGTGCAGCTGAGCAGTGAGGCAGAGTCAGTCATGCCACAGAGAGATAAAACACGTCAGGAGCAGAGCAAGATGTGGAGAAAAGCTGAGAGCTTTCACAGAAGGAAGAAGAGTGATTTTGTACAGTAGCACACACACTCCGTGGGCTTTGTTGTGAATTTGGAATCATCCCTCAAGGACTAATTTTCACTTAAATTAAGTGCATGCTGTAATGTAAGGAGTAGAGCACTGTGTGCCTGCTGGGATGTGGAAGGACTGTGATCCCACTGAGAGATTCTGGTGACACAAATTGAGTGAGCAAAGCTTGAGTGATTTGTCAATGTCACTGAATCCTTGAAATGGAATTACAGTCTTAAACATTCACTTTTCAAGTATGTAATTTGTTACAATACATATAGAATTTCTCTAACATGAGGGGCTTTCTTTTGATGTGACTGGAGAAACTATGTTAAATTGAATTTGTGCTGAGTTAGCCACGCAGCATAATTTCACAATTTGATGTAGCAAAATTCTATGGATTTCTACCACTTACTAATAGAAAATTTGCCTCTAGGAAATTTAAGAAGTCAGACATCCAACAAAATTAACTGAGGCAAACCTATATGCTATAATACTGAAATCATACGTTCTTTCTCCTTCCACCCAAAGACTTCTCATATAACATGAGCTGATTGGACTGCTGAGAACTGGATTTTTAATTTTTTTTTCCATGTAAGACCTGGATCAGCAGCTTGAAATTTGAGCTAAACCATTCAACTGAATAATTTTGTAAGCTGTGTATCTATTTCTTGTAATCTCCTCCATAGGAGTGTATTCAGGAGGTTGCTCTTTTTACTCTGGGTTCTATATGAAAGCTATATCTCCATTTTCATCAATTAAATCAAAAATAAGTGAGTCAAGTGTTAATTAAAGCAGAAAGAAGGATGTTCAGAGGGAGAGCAGTGTTTGTCTGGAATTGCTGCTGGGGACATTGGATCCCATTTTGGGGGAGAGTGAGTGGTTCACACTGAAGGGATAAAGCAAGACCACACAGATGCTCAGACATCACTATACTGAAACCCTAGAACTACTTTCAATATCTGGGAGATTGCTACCTTAATAGCTAGTTGTTTTGCCCACAGGAGAGGAATTATATGCTTCAGACATTTGATAGTTGTATTAATTGGTAATTTTAGGACTGCAAGTTTCTAAATTCAGACTTTATTTTACCAGAATACTGCTACTTTTATGTGCCTCATTTCTCCTCTGGGCTATGTGTGGCATTACCACTGGCAAGGTTTATAGCATCTGGGTGGGTAATCTACTATCTTATATTTCACTTTTTTACAGAAATTCTGAAGTTTGAAACATAAATCTTATGGTTTTAAAACTGTAAGATAGGAAGGTTTTGGGCAGAGGCCTTGCTAAGATTTAATTTTTTTTCTATACTGTTGGTTTCTGTGAATCATTTTTTCCTGTTCAGTGCCCTTAGTAGTCTTGAAATGTTAAGCACTGTAGTAACAGCCAAGGCTTAGCTTTAAATTCTTGGAGTGTGAAAGACAGATAATGATGGGTCTTGATGCTTGCAGTCTCTATTACCAATAGAGATTCTTGTGCAAGACCAGGGATAAGAGGTCTCACTGACAGGAAACAAAGCTTCAGGGCTTTAGGAATCATCAGCCTCGAGATATTTTGAGGGTCGTGTTGGAAAGCTCTTGCAATTTCAACTGAACAGCCACTTGACAGCCACCTAAAACAAATGTTATAAAACCATCAGGAGAGAATAACTGCATTCATCCAGCATTCATAAAACCTGATACATATGCATAAAAAGATGTTTACAGTTTTCTGGGAGTCTCAAGATGAACATATTTTGTTGTGTGTTCACCTCTTATAACCTCAGTGCTGGTTACAGCAGAGACTAGAGCAACTGTAGGCAAGAATTTAAGCTACATCTGAATACAATTTCCCCCTCTGACTTGTTTTCTCATCAAGCCAGATCATCATGTTCTTAATGGCATTGACAGGACAGCATATGGGGGTGCTGAGGCCTATTTCTCACCTTCATATGCTGGAAAGTAATATGAGCTAGGCAACACCCACAGGGCAGCAAATGTCCTAAATTTAAATAATGGTAAGTATTTTTGAGATGTAAATTAAAAAAACAAACAATCAAACTGAGATATGTCTGCAGCTTATTATTTTTACATGTAATTTTTATTAGGAGACTACCTTTCCTGCTTTGTGAAGTTCTTACCTCAAAATGGGCAAGTACACAAAATACTGCTGCACAGCTCAGTGTCATTTTCTGCCCTGTTTCCAAAATTGTCTCTCTGAGAGAATCCTGAGTTCCTCCAGGTGACCAGGCAAAGCAGGTTTTACACTGAAGAAAGATAGAGACAGAGACAGACAGATAGATAGAGATTATCTGTATCTGAAAGACATTTTATTGGCTTGACTGGTTTTACACTCCACTTCTGCTTCTAATGGCCAATTTTAAATCTTTTTCATAGAATCATAGAATTGCTTGTATTGGGAAAGACCCTTAAGACTATTGAGTCCAACCATTAACCCAGTGCTGCCAAGCCCACCAAGCCATGTCCCCAAGTGCCACATCTACACATCTAATGCTTGACAACCCTTTCCATAAGAAACATTGAACTTCTGCCTGGTTTGGTGTAGCTTATGCAATTTACTCAGCTCATGCTTATTACAGTATCCATCTATTAATTGCTGCCTTACGCTTTTTGTCAGCTGCAAGATGGAACACATTGCTAGCAAAGTCATTTTTATGCTAACAGAAAACCCTGAAAGGAGGTGCCAGGTAGCTACTGTTCTTCATGACAAGATTTTCTTCAATGTTATAATGGATGATCAAACAACCAGAGAAAATGAAGTAGCACATTTTTCTGATTTATACTACTTTAAAAGTTGTGTGTTTGTTTCTTCTTAATATCATTAGAGTTTTTACGTGCTTCTGTTACCTGCTTTCTAATCTTACTGTTTTCCCTTGTGCTGCAGGGTCTGAGGGAGGAATGTATAAAGCTGAAAATGAGAGTTTTTGATCTGGAACAACAGAATCGAACTTTAAGTGTGCTTTTCCAGCAGAAAGTCAAACCAGCTTCTGATCTCCTCCTTCAGGTAGGAAATGGCCTTTGTAGGAAGCAAGCTATGAGCTTTATGTTTCTCAAAATTATAAAATACTTCTTTTCAAGGCTATGTCAGTAAGTGGGAAATGACACATGATAGGTTTAATATATTAGAAGAATATCTGTTATCTGTACTCTGATCCCATTGAAACTGAAAATGTGTGCCAGTGTGCTCTGATATTGCAGGGAAATCTGGAGAGAGGAGCACACCTGCAGAGTAACTTACTTTTTTAGATGATTCTTCTCTATGATAAATGGAATGGTACGGGTTCATTATCCCTCTGCAGGGGAGAAGCTCGTATTCTTTAACATCCTGCTTGATGGTGAACAGTGTAATTTCCTGTGAGAAGACAGCCCATTTATTTAACTTCTGCCATATGTGATACTGTCCTGGTTTCAGCTAACTTGCAAGGAAGGGTTTAAGTACATCTTCACAGGCTTAGAGTGATTTTTTTGGCCAATATTTTATGGGAGGATATATCTGAGAAACCAATTGACTCATGTCTCATTCATTTGCCATTCTGGAATACTAAGAGATGTTTCAGTATCCTTCTTCATTTGGCAAAGTCTGTTATTGTGAATGAACCCATCTCTTTGTCATCCTTTTGCAGAAGAATTGCTCTGCTGAAGTTCTAACAAATGTGACCATGAGCTAGGAGAACAGCAAATGAGGACTAACTAGAACTTGCAGGACATGTCAGATACATAAGTGATATTAAATGTGTATCTTAAACCCTCACTGCTCTGCATCTGTAACTCAGAGGAAAATTTGGCCCTTGCACTGTTGTCCAACAGCTGAGGGCTGCTGACTCTCCTGCAGAAACAGTCTGCTCACAGCTGATGTTAAAGGCAAGGGAATCTGCACACTGAGGGCAACTCTGTACTTACTGAGGAACTCTAAAGCACAGGCAGGGCGGTTCCAGATCACCATCACAGGGATCTGGGTTCCTGAGTTTTCCTCAGGCTCTTGTTCTGTCTCCTGATTTTTTGTTGATTTGGGTGTTGCTAGGTCAGGACCTCTATTCTGGTTTCCTGTCTCTCATCCCCTGCTTCCTTTCCTAGTTCATCCTTCATAGACTTCTGTACAGAGATCTGATTTATCTTTATCTGTCAAAATTTTGACACATCCACCACAGAGTGAATCTTCATTGCTCATTTCTGCTTTTGACAGTGTCTCATCAACTGCTCCTTCTTCCTGGTTTGGAATAGTTTTTTCTTTCTTTTTCCTGTTTCCAAAGGGTCTGACTCCAGCTGATGTCAGCTTGGGGTTTGATTGCACCGAAGTCACATGCTGCACATTCATTGTACAAATGCAGATTCTATTCCCAGTTCCTTGCGTGGCAGCAATAAAACCAGGTTATTCTGAGAATGCTACAGAAGTGTTGGATAGTATCTGAAAAGTGGGATCAACACTTTGACTTGAGATCCTTGAAACTGGATTGTGCAGCAGTTCTGAAAAAAAGTTGAAAGAGATGAACCTGCACCAGGTGGAAGAAAGAACAAAATGATCTCACACATTTCCCTGGGGGATTCAAATTATTTTACATCATTGTTCTTGCACAGTTTGGCAGGAACAAATGTACATAGATTTTCTTTTCCCCCCTTTTCGCTTGATTTGTCATTATTGGCTGAGGACAAAAGGGAATTAAGTTCATTCAGAAAGTCCACATCTCCCTGGAGCAAAATTTGCTGCTATGTCTGTTCTCTTGGTATCAAAAGGTTTTAACTCAGTAGGTGAAAAAAAAAAAAAAAAAAAAACAGAGAACAAGCTGGAGTGTATGTTAGAAAAGGAAGAACTTCTGCTAAAACTCTTTGTATGTCCTTTACCCAAAAAAAAAAAAAAAAAAAAATCGAAACCAAACAGGAAATAATGTGAGTTTCCAGAATTTTAATTATCCTCTAATTATACTCCAGACTCAAATAAATGGCGTGCAGTCTGTGATCTTGCAGCCTGAGATGCAACATCTGAATAAGGATGTTTTCTTAAGACTGAAATTGAGCAAATACTGTTGTGTCCCTGCATAAAATTAAAGTTTGCATTATGTCTTCTTGGAAGTGCACACAGCCCAGATTTAGAGCAGGAGGTAAATATTGGTTTAAATGTGTCACTCTGCAGAAAAGTTATAAATATGTGCTTAAGGACATTCCTGTTTGATCATGACCCCAGTCAAGGGAATGGGCAAATTCTGCTAACTGGGGGTGGGGGCATGGGGTGTTTTCCCTTTTATGTACTCTCTGATACAATACAGTTCAGTTTTATTTAATGCTGGTCTCATCCTAGGAGTAGCCACACTCAGTAGAACTACACATTTTGAAGAATGCCATGGTAGAGGGCAGAAGCTAAAAATAAGGAATGTTAGCTAGTTTTTCTGCATATCAGCCTCTGTGATTTCATTTTATATTACCATAAAATTATTCTATATTTGATGTGAGGAGGCTCTTGTATTACAGAGCAAGCTTATTTTTAAACTGTAAACATTTTGACTTCTCAAATTTCAAGAGAAATGTCGATTTCTTTTTTTTTTTAAACAAAATTTAAAGGCAAGTGTAAATTTCACCATTGCCCTAGGTTATTGTGTGTATGATTGCAAGCAGATAATACATGATTGATGTGTCTTAGATATCAGATCATTCCCATTTTTTTCCAGTGAATGGATTGGTACAAGTGGTTTAAATTTGGCTTTCACACCACACCACTTGCACTGTGTTGGTTTTGCTCATGCTTCTCACACAGTTCAAAAGAAACATTCATTTTGCTACCAATTAAAAAGATAATTAAATTCACATAGTACAGTTTCCATGACTGCCTCAGGAATCCTTCACTATAGAAAAGGTGTTAAAAGTGTTACTTTTTCATGCATTTACATAAAGTGTAAGTGCTTATAAAGTTGAAGGGCCTAAAAGTGTTTTTGAGGCGGTGTGTGTTGAGTTTGTGATTGTGTGTGTTGCCAGTAAGTTCCCTGCTACAAGGAATTTTTGTGTGCTTACTGCCTGCAGGGAGTGTCACAGCATCTGTGCCACTCCTGTCATGAAAAGATAAGTAATGCAGTCTCTGATGCAAAATTTTAGGAGGCTAAAAAGATAATTCAGGCTTTTTTCTCTTCACCTCTGATACTGTAGAGAGTTTTAAGAGCTACCCTGTCTTTCTGGGGACATTCTTTGGAGCTGAAGTGTGTGATTTACAGAGGCAGTACTGGAATAGATAAATAAGGAGAAGGCTGATTACCTTTTTTCATTATTTTTATTTTATAATACTCAGGAAATATCTCTGAAACAGCTTTTTTTAAAATGATGAATCCTTGGAAAAGTGTTTTGTGTCAGCACCATCTGAGAAAGAGCAATAGTTAAGTTAAAACCTAGCACAAAAGAGCAGATTCTGCCTAAGCAGCCTTCATTTTCCTCTGTTAATGTGGTTGCTAAAAAGATATTAAATTCTGCCTGTCATAGCAAGAGGGATTGGGTAGGAAAACCAGGAACTCTATTTTAGTGACCCACCTTGTACTTCATCTGCAAGTGGGACAAAGAGCTGGGGATAATACTCAGAGATTTAAAACTGAGTAGAGGAAAACCAATTAGAAGTGAGGAGAGAAATCTGTGGAAGTGATAAACAGGAGGATGCTGAAAGGAATAAGACAGGGATCAGGGGTTGCCTTCTTATAAAGATCTCTTTTTAAAAATTTTTGATATCATACAGCTCTGTTTACATAAATTCAAGATGTTTGATAGATGAATTGTTCCCATGGGAGAAGTCTTGCTTTCACTTTTCACACAGAAAGTTGTTGTCACAGGGTTTTTTTATAAACCATGCAGGATTTTTCAGTGGAAAGGGATGAAAAAGTGGCAAGTAGCAAAATTTATTGAGTTGATTTATTTGATTAAATAAGTAATAAAATTTTCATAGTTGGGAAAGTATAAGATAATATTTCTAATCATAAGATTTACAGTATCCCTGATCTTAAACTGTATTTTCATTGCCATTTTATTTCCATCATAAAAATTCTACTTTATCAAACCCAAAAGCAAGCAGGGAGATCTCCTGAAGCATTTATTTTCTCGTTGTGTTTCTCTGGCTGAATTACTTATATTTATTACTCATGGACCATCCACACTGTTTAATTTTACACCTAAAATTTTGCCTAAAATTCTACAGCACAGAGTGTTGAATTCTCCAGTGGTCAAGGTAAATAATAATTACTTTGTGATGACTGCATTGGTATGAGCCCTTTTAATAACCTGACAGCTCTGCCCTGATGTACAAGACAGAGTGTGGCTGTACAGGCTGTGATGGAACCTTGCACAGCTTAGCAGGAAGGGGTAAATTGCACCAACGACATTATTATATATGGGAAGAAGAAGAGGGCACTTAATTGCCCTAAGACCTGCCAAAGGGAGATGGAATGTCTGGGCTCAGAGCCTGACCTCTGGTGCAGACATCCTTGGGCATGATGAAGTGTGAAGGCAGGAGGTTAAAAGTGAAGTTGCATTGCTTTAGAGCAATGAGATCTGTGTGATATTTAAGTGTTTCGGAGAGCAGGTGTTTTAAATGGGTTTGAAATGAAAGCTAAAGATGGTCACACACTGTTAGGGAACAGTTTGTCAGCATTCCAAGGTACATTTCAGTAAGTGGATTGTTATATGCTGGGTAGCAGTAGAATTTCTTTCTCACAGAAGTCAGGTGCCTGCAGGCTCTCGAGGGAGCAGGCAGACTTGATACCAAATCAGCAAATTGTTTTTAAAGTTGTGAAAGTCCTGCAGCTGACCTGCTTATTTGCTTATTTCACATTTATTCCTCTGTATCCATCAGATTGTCAGAGCACTCTTTTCTGCAAATCTTCAGGAAAGTTCCAGCTTCAGAACAAACTCTGTCCTTTTCTCCTCTGTAAACATATCAACATAAATAAGTTATGGCAGCATCTGTAGTGAATATTTCCTTACTCAGAAATCGGGACTGGTGGCTTGAAGGAGAAATTATTTCCAGATCTGCTAATTTCTTCAGCAGTAATTTAATACTGCTTGCAAGTTAAGACAATCTCCAGGGCTGTATCAACAGAGAAGGTGATCACATAAATGTAAAGCATGTTTGAGATATATTAAGTTTAAACTAGTACATTAACCTTTATCCAAGAATTACATTGCTAGCAGAACCCCTTTTAAGAGGTGTAAGAGTGGATTTTACTCTATTTATGGTTCTCAAAAGATTTCAGGCCGTTGCCCTGCTGGATTAATTCTTCCAGGTCAAAGCTACCAAAGTGCACAGTTAAAGTCATGAAGATCCTGCCCCAGGATCTTCATGAGCCATCAACCTTGCAGCCATGAGAAATGGTAAGAATGCTTCTGTATATCAGGAATCAAGACACTGATCTAGTATGGGACACTCAAGTTTTTTGAGAATTTAAAGAACAAGTTGAAGAACATTCTTCATGTGAGGATGGTGATGTCATTATTTCCAATCTTGCATTATCTCAGTAAATTGTAATCTACTTACTATTTGTTCCATGTCCTCACTCACCAATAATATCTGAGAAGACTGAACTACAAAACTTTGAAAGTCTGTATTTCATCTCAGCTGAAATCATCAACATGTAATAATACATTATAAACCATATTTATTACTTGCCTTGTTTTCAGCTCCAAATATATGCTGAAGAAATATTACAGAGATAAAATATTTAGGAGAGCCGATTGGTTAGATAAATGGGTGACCAAAAAGTCAGTGATGAGGGAAGGAAAAGAAACATTCCCCTTCTGGAGAAACTTGATCCAATCTCCCTAAGCCATATGATTTCTAGTTTTGAATGCACAGCAGCAGCACAATGAAAGAATTTGGTGGTGTATCTGATGTGCAGCCAACCCTGGAAGGAGCTCCCAGAGGGCTAGGCTGATAAAAGAACACAAAAATGTTTGTTAGAGATGAGGTAGGGCAAGATCCCTCCCAACAGATCAGACTAAAGCAAAGCACAGTGAGAGGGTCAGTGGAGAGCAGTATTTTAGTATGAGGAAATTAGATCAACCCACCTGATAGGCCTGCTCCATCACTAATTTGTGTTTTGGTGATTTACCTTCTTGTCAGACTGTTGTCCCTTACTTCAGCAATTCAGTTCTTACCAATTTTCTCTCAAACAAAATCAAAACATTAACTTAAGCTCCCAGGGGATGTAGATCTGATGAGAATGATAATGCATTTAAGAGAAAATTACCCCCAGCTGCTCAGCGTTCCTCTGTCCAAGTATTTTAACTAGCCTGGAGAGGTTCCACAGAAAACCAGTGAAAGGTTTTCCATGTCAACACAAACGTGACATTCTGTGATACAATTTTAAATAAATAAATTTCAGCTACCGAATCTAAAAATGAGCCATTTCCATTATCCTGATAAAAATAAATTGCTACAGCTATAGCAAAACCAGCACATCAAATGAGCAAATAATATTCAGGAAAGCTAAAAGTGATCCTTGGTGAAGTATTTATGAAGGATTTTGACTGAGGAGAGCAATATTTTTTAAGTTTTGAAGACACATAAAGGCATTATTCAAGAGCAAAGAGAGTATTTCAGGGTAAGCACGTGTCAAGAGAATGGTGGGGCTGTACTGATGTGACAGGCCTGGACAACAAAAGTGAGATTTTACTGCCAATTTTTAGACAAAGAAAAATAAGCAACTGACACTGACTGAGCCAACAATTTTTCTTTATTCTATGCATAGATTTTTATTGTCAGTGATGAGCCACATGATGGCAGGAATCCAATATGGCATTTGAACCCCTAAGCAAGTGTGTGGACAGAGTAATTAAGTACGAAAATATTGTTCATGTTTTTTCCTTTATTCTGTGTATTCCATATG
The DNA here is from genome assembly GCF_048771995.1 of Taeniopygia guttata. Classification (NCBI taxonomy): domain Eukaryota; kingdom Metazoa; phylum Chordata; class Aves; order Passeriformes; family Estrildidae; genus Taeniopygia; species Taeniopygia guttata. The sequence continues at coordinate 32,323,639 of NC_133032.1, read as the reverse complement.
GGAATAAATTTTAAAAAAGAAGGAATTCCACCATAGGAAAGAATATTTATGTATTCCTTTCCAAACCTGTCCTGTGCTTCACTCTTAATAAACATTAAAAAGACATGCTTTCTTATTCCATGCAGTTATATTTACCTACAGTAATACTTAAATTGTGGCTGCTCTTTCAGCCTGTTCTGTTTGTTGAATATACTAACAAGATTTATCAGCAACTTTCCATGTGAATCCCTGCATAAATGGTCAAGTGTAAGTACAGAGGCTGCTTAGAGACTGGTTGTGGACTTAGTGAAAACTCTGAGTTACTCATGTATTTCTATTCTGTGTGACCAACACATCTGTGTGTTGTCTGATATATGTCTGTGTTTGCAGTTTGCAATTTATTTATTTTAATATATAGTTACATTTAAGCCAAGAGTCACTCATTTAGATTTCCTTTCTAAATGGAAAAAAATTTTATCATGGACATTCTGACAGCAAAACTTAGCATGGATTTGTTTAGCATGTGATACATACTGTGTGATATCAGTGTGATCACAGTATGTGATATACACTTGGTACCTACAAGCCACATATTACATATAAAAGTGCAAGTTCATATCATCAGGTCAGCTTTTAAAGCCTCCTTCCTTTTGGATTTCACAGTGGAATAAAATAGTAGCCTCTGCAAATACTGCTTAAATGCAGTGTGCTCGAACAACAGGTGTGCAGGGTAATTGTTTTCTCATCATGGTGCATATTTCACACTCTGTAACTCTCAAATGGAATACAAAAAGAATGTATAAAATTAATTCAAAGATTTAAAGGGCTCTGTCTTGGGGTAAAGTGGGAATCTATTGAAATTCTAAAGCACTACAGAATTATAACCTTTATTATTACAGATCTATGATTTTCTTTTTATTGTGCTAATGGAGCTAAGTATGTAGTTCATTTTTATTTTCTTAAAACTTTCAGATGTAAAGAAAGGATAACTGTGCAAAAGCGTATATGAAACAAATAATAGATAAAGGATTAATTTCATCTTTTATTACACTCAATTCATATAAAACCTCATTTATATTTTACTCTATTACTGTGGTTTTGTTACTGTTATTTAAGTGCAGTGGCACTTTGAAGAGGTGAAGCAATACAGAATCATGGCTCTTTTTACTGAGAAGTAGGTGTGCCAATAAGTGCTCTGCTTCATAACATTTAAACTGTTCAGATTATATCAGGCCAGTGTGAATTGCTAGTAATGTAAAATTACACATTCCATCAAATGAAACAAACTAACATTATGCTAAGTGGGTTGAAGCACATAAGGTTACTCAATAGGTATTTTCTGTTGCCATCTGTTATGGAAAAAAAATTTTCCTCTTATATACTTTATATTTTTGTATATTCTTACAGATACTGAATGTATCTGTAGAATTAGATAATTCTAGAAGATAATGTAGAAGATAGATAGATAATGTAGAAGAATTAGATAATTAGATAGAAAATGATAATTGGAATAAAATGTTACTCATAATGAATCATAAAACACCTAAGGAACCAACCCCATCTTTTAGTATTGAATTTTACTAATGCTCTCCTTTGTTTCCCAAATGACCTATCTTCTTTAATGATAGTTTGGATACTGGAAAGATTCAAATTCTCATCCAAAGGCCGTGGCACTATTGACTAAATCTCTGTTGATTCGCTGAGAATGTGAAATACTGTATTGTGAGATAAAATCAGCACGAGGTGCTCAGTGAAACTGAAGAGTCCATTAGTGCCTTAACTCTTAAATTACCATCTGTAATCTCTCTTGATAAGGACGACCTGAAAGGAAAAGTTACCTTTGCCATTAAATCTTTAACAATGTGATATTGACAGCCTGGAGTTTTTCTGTATTTTTAGCATCTTTAAACTGCATCCCTGCTCCTTTCTTTCTCTAGATGTGGGCAGGCTGTGTTCCATTAGTCACCAAGCGATGTCTGGGTGCAGGAAGGGGCACTGATTTGTCTGTGTCCTGTGTGCATCACAAGGGCATCTTCCACATTATGAATTAAACTCCATCTTACTGCATTAGAAGTATGGAAAACAGACTGCCAAAGTAATGGCATCATGAATAATAGCAGTGCTTTAAAAATCTCAAATATACTCCCACTCTTCAGCTCATCTTTCTGGGATACAACTTCAGAAATGAGCTACTTAATTTCGTAGTGTTTTGATCCTAAATTTTTACATTCAGTTATATTTTAAAAGTAGAAATGCTCAATCATTTTTCTTAAGTTTCTGCTATTTACTATTAACTGTTTTTCTCTAAATAAGCCTTGTGTGCTTTTCCTGTACAGTAGATGCAGGCACAGACACAGATCTAGGCACAATTATTGTGAAATATAGATGCTGCAAGTGTGAGCATGAATCAGAGATTAGCATTGTGTTTTAGAGGCTCACTTAGATTTATTTGACTAAATGATCCCTAGGAGATCTTGACAATAATTAGAAATATGGGTACTCTCTGTCCTGTCACCAGTCTTCACCTGGTACTTGTTCCTGGGGGAATAACAAATGGATTTAACCTTTCATTTAGGTCTTCAGGTCCTTCATTCACATGGGACCAGACTTTTAAGTGCTCAGGCATTGTGTTGAGCTCTTCTAAAAGTCTGGCTATTGCCAAAATGGGAGCTGATCCCTTCAGAAATTCCTGTATAATACCTCCCTAAGCCCTGCTTTTATCCACAGTGAGAAAAGGGTCAATTCACAAGGGCCCAGGTTCCTCATCAGGAGTTGGCTGGCACAGCTTCTTCCGAGCAGAGACAGCTGCTGAGAGGGTTTGCAGCTCTCAGCCACCTGAGCTAGAGGTAAAACTCCCAACCTGGGCCAGGCTGCCTCTGGCTGCAGGGTGGGAGATGGGATTTTTCCATTCTATCCCATGTCAGGCTTAGCCCCATCCCTCCCACAGCCAGTTCAGGTCCTAAATAATTCTTGGAGGGTACGGTGCCTTTCCTTCCAGGAGCACAGCTTGGCCAGGAGCTGTGACTGGTAACTCTCCATCTCCTGGTGTTCCTGCTGTGCAGATGAGCATGGGCAGTGCAGGGCTGTGTCCCCAGGCCATCCGTGCATCCTCCTTGCTGGTACCAGCCCCAGCTCTTCCTCCTCACCCAGGCTTCAGCCTTACTTGGCCTGCATGGCCAACCCAATGCTGAGATCATTCCAAGGTTTCTCATGGCTCCAAAGTAGGCTGGTGGAATTCCAGAAGGCTACAGCCAAGGTTTGAGCTGCTTGTTGTGCTGTGTCCTACACAAGCCCTGAAATTTTGGTGTATCGGGATAAAACTTGAAGAACTTGGAAGTTGCCATCTAGAGGTCTTGTGGTCAGATTTGGGACTTTCAAGAATCAAATACCACTGGAAATGAGCACTTATTACTATCTATAAGCTTTATTTCTGGAAAGCTGTAGAAATTTGGGAAGCCCATGGAGTAATTCCTGTCCTGGCAGAAATTAATTTCATTTCAGTAGGAGCAGTGAAGCAAATAATTCCTACCAGCTGGGAATCTACTCACTTATTCTTTCTAAATCATACTTTTAAGTAAGTGCTTTGAGGAAAAGGAATAGAATCAAGTACCTTGTATCCAGGTATTCAAGAAAAAGTCTCTTCTTATCTGTCAGAGACAAAAACAATGCATTAGAGTTGGAGAGAAAAATATGTATGTAAAAGCCTTAAACTAACAATAAAAGTATTTCTTAAGACTCTCCTACTTTTAAACTCCTTTCAATCCACATGACATTTCAACAGTATTACACACACAAAAAGAAGAGGGTGGAGGAATGGAGTAACTTTTTAATGCATAATACTGAGGCAAGGAGAATATGGCTTGTTCAACATTAACCTTGACAAACTGGGGCTCTTGTCATTTAAATGAATGAACCTTTCCAGTGCCTAGATTACTGAAGCTTAGGAAGCAGCAGTGAGGAAGGACTGTAAAAACAATGCCCATCTCTCTTAAGTTGTTTTGGTTTGTTTTTTTTTTCTTTTTTGAGTAAATGAATGATTTCAGTGAAATCCAAATAAGGATGAATCTGTCCACTTGAATCCCCTGTTCACAGCCAATGAACTTCCCTGTGAAACGGAGCTTGCCCTCCTGGGTTGCCATGTATTGATCTAAAACATCTTCCCTGAGCCTTCTCTCTCCTTCTCCTCCTACAGGCAAAAGATTAGTGTTAGATAATAGTATTAATTTTCCAGACATCTGCACATGTTTTAATAGCCTTTAGAAGGTTTGAAATGGTTTCTGTTTGACCACCACAGGGCTAAAATGCCATTAAGACTTAGATTGTAGCAATACATAACAATCATGGCCCTGTAGTTCAACCTGGCAATGAAAAAGCTAATTTATTTTATCGGAGATTTAAATTAATGTGATGAACTCCTCTCTCAACAGGGGCTGTAATGCCACTCTCACTAAAAATATCATGTCCCTGCATATTTTCAAAACCTGATAAAGCACTTATGACAAACCTTGTGGATGTATTGTATGTGCTATTTTTGAGTGTTTGCACGTGTGTTTCTGTGTCCATATCAAACTCCTACTGTTCCTGAGACCATTTTTATTTTCCTGTCATATCTTCATTCTGAGCCTCTTTTCTTCTGTCATCTGGCTCGTAGGCTCAGCAAGAAGTGATTAATAAGACAGTCTCCAGTGTTAGCACTGGGGTTTGTTTAACACCTTGAGATCTGGAATTTTCTTGTGGACAAAAGTTATTGCTGCCTAGGTAAATTCAGTTGAAAATCGTTTTTAAAACAGACCTATGCATTAATAAGGATATTTTTGAAAATCTGTGAAAGAACTATTTAGACTTCAGACAGTTATCATTTCCAGCTGTATGCCAGAGGAAAGCTTCAGCTTATCCCATTATAAAGTGATAAAGCAGCATCTGATGGCAGCAGCTTCTGTGATAAAATGATCATGGCAGCACTGAGAACGAATCTAATAAGGGAATTGATCTGTAGATTCCAATTCTGGTAGAGCCAACATTGATCAACATAAATGTCAATAAGAAGATCTCACTGAGGTCTGCCTAATTCCTTTAGATTATTTTGGGGCATAGTCAGAAAGTGAATGTGAAAATGGATTTTAAACTGTAGGAATCACAAAGGCAATGACCAATTTTATGTTGTGCTACCAGGAATGTCACTGGCTGTCATTGTATGAGCAATTTAGCAGCATGTTGAAATTAGTGAGGATCTTTTAATCATATAAGGATTGATAATGCAAAGACTGTTGCAGAAGACCTTTCTCCTGTGTTTTTATATTACAGTATTTCTTAAATACAGTGAAATAATAAAAGCCAGCCCACCTTTTTACTGCTCAGGCATAGATAGCATGTGTAGGACATGCCAGAAAAGATTAATGGTATAGTTCTTCACTGTTGCAGGAATTCAATATAAAGTTGTTTCTGAATACAAAGTATAAATTCAGTATAAAGTTGTTCTTTCTAGCAATGCTGAAGTGTTAAAAACAAAATGGTTTTGTTTTCGGACAGTGTAACAACAGCAGGTGTCAGGATGTGCAGAATGTGTCCTTCACTCTTTGGTGTTGCCATAATTCACAGTGCCTACCCCTCATTTAGCACAGTGGAATTGAGTAGCGTTAAATCAATGGGAAGATATTTAGAAAAATAAGAGACAAAATACAAATATGTACTTAATAAAAGACTCATCTCCTGCACAGCACTGTTCTCACAGCATGGCTGCTTCACCATACTCCAAGGAGTCTTCCATTTGCAAGCTCGTTGAAAACATTTTTTCATTAATTATTCACGTTCTGAGTAGCTGATTACTGAGTCATTGATGTAAACTGTTGACTTTACAGTAATTACAAACCACAGGGAACTTTATACATGCATTTTCCTAAGAAATTAAATTAGCTCATTTTCATATTACTGCAATATTTACACACTCCTACCATAGTGCCATTAAAATGAGAACTAGTACTTTGAATCTCAGAACTTAAAAACAGTGATAGACATATAAAATGAAAACTGGGATCAGAGGGGATTATTTTGTGTCTTTTAATGTAACTTTTATTTAAAGCAGTTTATAAAAATTAATAAAACTAAGGATTTGGAACAGGAGTAATTTTAGCCTTACATTAATGTTGTCAACTCTCTGAAGAATACAGAGGGATTATGCTATTTGTGTTTATACATCAAATGCTTGCTTAATAGCTTCCAATTTATACTCTAGAATATAAGTTTCCAGCCTTTGGAGTTACTTTGGGTCTAATTCACTGAATTTTGCCATCTCTGGATCTCTCAATAGTAATGGAGAGCTGCAAGCTTGGAAACTCTGCAGACAAATCAAACTTTGTTTTACCTTCTGTGCTTGTTAGCAGAATTTTCTGATGTTGTCTTAGCACCCTAATCTTTCATACAAATGTTTCTAGTATCATATCATTGTACTTTGTCTTGGATGTTGCCTTAGTCTCAATAAACTCACCCAGAGGATTTGCCAGCAAACTAACAAACCCCTGCTAATTCTGGAGTTGGATTTGAAGTCTAGCATCTTCTGTAAAGATTTTTTAGAAAACTGTGCTTAGTAGGAGGGGAAAACAACAAAAACAGATGGAAAATACCAAATTAGAACTTCCATGGAAGTAGTTTTATTAGATTAATGGAAAATTTAGATTCACACAGTGAATTTAGATTCACTTAAAATTTAAGGACTAGCTGAAAACTTCCTCTTTTTTTTTTTTTTTTTTTTTTTTTTTTGTACTAAGAACTCATTTAGCTTACTGAAATGCATTTTAAAGTTAATCCTTTAATATTCACTTATGCACAGCACATCCTCCTATCACCACTGAGCAATATTGCATGTTTGTGATTGTTTCCTGTATTTTAAAGACTGAGGTAGGATCAATAAAAGTCTCCAACTGTTTGGCCAGAGCACTGTAGGAGTTATCTTGGGGCTCACCTACTGTGTGTTAACCCTTTCCTCCCACCAAAAGTACCTTGGAACAACAATAACCCTGTAGCAACAGAGAAATATAAAAACTAGTTTAATGTGTTGCATTGGCTTTACAATCAGCAGTTGGATGTTCCTGCCTGTGCAGAGCTTTATTTATAGCTTTTAGAGGTCTAAGTGATGCACGCCTAATTACTTTGTATTATGGAGAAGTATTTTAAGCAGTCAAAAGGTGTTAGTTTTTCACTCCAGTTTTAGCCCCAATCCTGTAAATGGATAAAAATGGCCCAACATTAAGGGAAAGAATAATTTTCATAGAATTGTGGACTAGTTTGCATTGGAAGTTACCTAAAAGCTCATCTCTTTCGAAACTCCCTGCCTCAGACAAGGATACCACTCACTAGACCTGGTTTTCATTTACTAAGCAGTGTTAGCCATGGAGTTCTGCTTAGAGGAAGTGAATTGTAGGAGATAATTCTGAATTTTCTATTAAATATATAACTTCCAGAGCTGGAAATAATTATTATACTTTTGGTTTTGGGATATCAATTATATACAATAACACATCAGGCATTTCTGTGTGTACACAGTGTGCAGTTGCAAGTATATTTCCTATGTTGGTGATTATTAGAATTAAAAAATTGGAAGTATCTTCTTGCAGCTTTCACTTTTGCTTCATATTTGGCTTGGTTTTGTTTACAACCATGTGTTCTACTCTCTTTAGAAGGCAGAATTTCCATATGTCCAAAGAATATATATTCCAAAGTCTTATTTGTCTAAAGGCAAAGTTGATTTTCTACTTTTGGAGGTTTTATTATTATTTTTTCCTTAGCTATATTTCATTTTCTCCTTAATTCCAGAATATTTAGCAGATGAGTAGTTCGCACTTCATTTTTTGAACAGTGCATGTTCTACTGGGGGTAACTTTTGGTGGGATGGGTGAAGGATGTTCTCATCTCCAGCTGAACCTCCCCTCTGAAATGTATCTAAGGACTACAAAAATCAAGGTTTTGCTTAATGAAAGATTATGCTTCTACATAAACTAATAATATATAAATATTTTGCCTAATAATATTTTTTCCTTCTGTGGCCTACTGCCTTTATGATGAAATGGAAATGTGAAGCTTTTCCCTGCCAGCCCAATTTCAGTGGCTGGGCTGCAGAGGGAAGCAGGCCAGAATGTGCCTGCTCAGGTTTGTGATGCCCTGAAAAACAGCATAGACAGGAGAGGGCCACACACACCAAACAAACATTTACAGCTCTGGCATGGAGCAGCAGGATGAAAATGTTTCCTTGGTATCTAGAGAGAGAATATTGTGAATGATAGACTTTGGCTCATGTGAGAAAAGCAAAGCCAATTGATTTAATAGCAATTAACTCATCCAATATTGGAGAGCTGTGTACTCGTTGGCATAATTAATTGAAAATTGTTCTGGCAACGCTGCAGACTGTTAGATGTTCAAGAAGGAGATGGGAACTGATGGATATTCTGCAGAGCTGGAGTCAAGAGACACAATGGTTAGGGGAGTCTCTGTAATATTGCCTTGTGCCAGCAGGTAGTAGCTTTCTTTTATCTTCCTAGAAAGCCTTCATAAGGATGCTGCTGGGGGAGGGGAACTGGCCTGCTGGTTGATGGATTGGGTATCTGCCTGCCAGATAATTGTATTTCCTATTGCACTTGATATAATAGGTTTCCACCTAAATTATCAATTACTTTGTTTTTATTTTTCATGTGGGTTACAGGAGTTAATCTTGGCATTGAACCACAAAGGGCACTGTCTTTTCTGCATCAATCTCACAGGTGAAGGAGGAGCTTTTCTGCTGCTGGTCACAGGCATCTGCAGAGAAGTCCCCTCTGTTCTGCCCTGGCCTCTCAGCACTCCCTTTCTGGAGAGAGGTGGATCCAGTCAAGCTAAGATGTGACAAACATTTTAGTCCAACCTGCCCTGTGGTACTCAGTACAGGGTTATTTCCAAGGAAGTTGGCCCAGTCCATGCTGTATTCAGTTCCACATGGATTTTCAGCTCTGCAGCCCAGTGATCCTGGTGCATTTCTGCTTCCAGAGGGGTCCAGGTGCTCCCCAGCACCTCCAGTATTGCTCATTTTCCCCTTATCATTATATAGGGAACCAACAAATGGGGCAGATAGCTTGGATTTATAATTGTAACTCTCCAGTTTCATAGTGAAGTGTTCATTTAAACTGATGTGATCTCTTCCATGGAAGTCATTCTGTGCAGTGGCCTGCCTTTCATTTCATGGTGTCGCAATAGCATCAACAGTGATTTTAATACTGTACAATTTTCAAGGCAGCACTAACTCCTTGATCTAGTTATGTGACTGTCATCTGAAAATACCCATAAAGGACACAGTACATTTTGTGTATCTGAAAAGAAATCAGAATGAAGATACATGGTTAGCACAATCTGTTACTTGATTTTAAATGCATCATTAATGAGTTTTTTTAACAAATGCTAGAGTTTTCCCCATTCTTTAATTAGACAATGGAGAAAGAAAAAGAAAAATAAATGAAAGAGAATGATTTTTTCTTATGCTTTCCTTTTGTAATTGGATGAATTGCTTTAGTGCTGTGTGATTATATTTAATTAATGACCTCAAATTTTATTATGCTGTTTGTAAATGCTAGTCATTGTTCTGGCCACCTCTGTTAGTTTATTTGCATATGTGTGGGGAGGAATATTCCCAATGTGATGATCTCATTTGATACAGAAATATAATCACATTATACATCTCGAGAACACACTTTCCTTCTTTGTTAATCATTTTAGTCTGCTGATTTGCCTTTGGTACTGCAGTTTTAGAGAGTCACTGAGTTTAACAGGGGCAAAGGTGACTCAAACACAGCGTGACCCCTGTGCAGCCCAGCCCCTCTGTTTACTGAGCCACTGGGGAGGGACCCCCCAGAACCCTGAGCTGTTTCCAGCTTGGTTGTGATTGATCACTGGTCAAAAATTGTCTCTGATTTCTGCTCGTTCTTACTGATCTCTGCTCTTATGTCTGACACATTCTGTATTCTGTAAGTAACACTACATTTCATTCAATGATGTTGTAGGGGAATATTTTGTTTCCCTTAGTGAAATGTTTTTATGTTCCCATTTAAGTAATAAAGTGGAAAAATGAGAAGACAGTATTACAATTGTAAAATTCCTTTAGCACTATTTCTGGGATCCTTTTTTCCTGGGAAAATGCATTTTCACCTATAAATGTTCATCCATCTCAGGTGTCCCCAGTCACCATCTCCAAAGCACTTTGTAACTTTCACTAAACTGTCTCAGGTGACTGGTTTCCCTGGAGAAATTAATTAATTAGTCTGAAAACCACTTGTTCATAGCCCTAGTGACTCTTGGTTCTGAAAACAGTGGGAATCTGGTGGCTCAGTGATGCAGTTGGAATTATTGTCAAGAGAAACAAATGTACAAAGTCAGTAAATCTGTGACTTTGGGCAGGTATTTTACCTGGAGTTTAAATCTCTAACAAACACCTGACAGTAATACTAGTGGTAGAACTTTGAAAGGTGCACACTGAATAACCAGGCATCACTGATGTTAAAAACACATAGCCTGGATGCAGTTAGTATTTGTAATGAAAAGTATCTTGGATATGGAGTGCATGCAGCATTTTATTTAATCTATTCAACAATATATTGGATAATACATATTTATACAGAATATTGATAATTGAAAATATTTTCCATAATCTCTCTGCAGCAGACAGTACCTCCTTAATAAACCTGGATGAATAAGTAACTCTTGAGAAATTACTCCCAAAGTCATAATTAGAAGTTTTTTGAAAAATTTCCTAGATTTTCTGCAATAGGAGCCTGAAGCAGAGCATGCAGATAACAGAGGCTGTTGGAATGGCTGCCTGCTTTGTTCTCTGGCAGATTAATTTCTGCAGTGGGTACCCAGAGAGCAGGCTGGGGAGTAGCTGGGTGTAAGACACAGTGTGACTTGCATTTCAGGGCCCTGCAGAGAGCTAATGCTGTGTGAAGGCACTTCTGGCTACAGATGCTTTTTCCCTCTTTGGCCAGTCTTTTCGGATGGACAGGGTGATGGGGCACTCACACAGCCTCGACAAATCTCCGTGGTTTGTATCCCTCAGAGTCCTCCGGCAAAGAACCTGCCAGGGTCTGCACCATTTGTTCCTCCAAGCTGAGGGGTGTAGATGTGGTCTCTTAGGTTGCAAGACTGGAGAATTAATGGGAAAGTGAAAAGAGCCTGATCCAAAATCCTTATTTCTTGGGTTTTATTTTTTTAGTCCATTTGCATTGATTTCAATGGACCCTGAGTCAGATCCATACTGCCTGTTACATGGTGTGTTGGTCCAGGACTAACAAGACTGCAGATATTTTTTATTTTGAAGTCATTGGCTGAGGCATTCACATAAATCATGGATTTTATTGAAACTGCAATTAAACCAAACCATGCTTAATGCAGACTGAAAGCCCTAGAATTGGTGTACAGGTGAACATGGAGGGAAAGGCACAAGCTTAGCCATCCTTCCAAGCAAAACTGAGAAAAACTGTGTATATAATCTAACAGCATGTGAATATTAATGCACAAAATCCTCTGAGTCCCCAGTTCCCTGATGCAATTATTTTCTATTCACATTAATTGTTCCTAACAGATGACATTAATGACTTTGAGTTAAAATGTGTGCAGAGGAGGCCTTCAGCAGATCAATGCTGGTTAAAAATAAGGTCACTTTTGCAATCATTCACGCAAGGTGTAACAGCTCGTAAATAAAACAACATTAACATGTTGATTGATTTATAAATGTTAATTTTGTACTTCATTTTTACGCTTTTTTTCTGAAACCTGTCAAACTCTGTGGATAATGGTGGGACTCGTTCATTTGTTATTGTTGTGTATGAAGTAATGATAAGTTGCAAAGCAGTGACTAGAAGAAAAAGTAGAGTTTGTTTTGGATGAAGGATGATCTGTCCTCCAAACAGGAAGTCTTGGACAAAGTAAGCACAAAGAGCAACATTTCAAATTAGAACAAATCCTCTTTTACCTGAGGCTCTTCATTTCCCTTGAAATTTAACAGCAGAGTTTGGAATTTTAAAAATGCTGATCTGCTGAATAGCTGACAAATCCTCCTTTGCTTTGCTCCTTCCCTTCTGCACCCCCCAGAAACTCCATTCACGCATCTTGGACCTCTCCTCTGGGGATTTGCTTTCAGAAGTAGAACGAAACCGAAGCCTGGTGCAAGCTCGAAGTGCTGATGCTCAGATGCTCGTGAGTGTTTGTGCTGCCCTTGTTCCCCTCCTCTGGAACCTCCTTTTCTCCTCTGAAGTCTGGTGTCAGGGAAGAGCCATAAAGCTGATCTCTGAATTGAAACACTGTTGAGGCAGATAACAATGCTTTTACTTCCTTCTGTTCTCTGAAATTCAATATTGTGTGCTGGGTTGATATAGTGAGCAGATAGTGTCACTGTGTGCAAAAAAAGCGTAAATCTTAGCAATGTCCCCGATACACCTTTTTGGGTATTGATTACATCTCAGGATCTCTGAGAAATGGTCAAGGAGCTTTTTATTAAAGCCCGTGCCCCGTATTATTCATCCCACTTTTATGATATATTATGTATGAACTTTTAAAAATTCATGGGCTCTGCATTTTTATTTTTTTTTCAGATGAGGTGAGCTTTGTGCTTATTTGGCAAAATGTTCGCCAGTGTGGCTTTCATGTTTCATTGTCAAAGAGAAAAGTAGCTTAAAAAACAAAAATCACATACAGGGAAACAAAGAGTACAAGAACAGAACATTGAACCTGCTTGTGCCTTTGATCTTGAAGTATAGTAGTGTCAACAAAAATGTAATCTCCCTTGTAATACCTACTTTAATGAAAAGGCATTGTTTCAAAGATTCACAAAAATGCTAACAACCTTTAGCATTATATTTAATTAAGCCTTCAGGTTAAGTTGCTCTAATATAGAGTTTTGTGTCTTTAATGGTCTGATTATTTCAATTTTCTTTGATTTCTAGTGAAAATTGCATTTTTAAACTGTAATACTACATTCAAGCCCTTTTACTTTAATTTCATTAAAGGTAATGACTAAAAAGTCATGATTACAAAAATTAAAATTTCACCATGTCAGTTAATAGACCCATATGCAAGTTAAATGTATTTAATTAATGCATCATAAACATGCTATTCAAAGTACTTTCTTGAATAATTTAGAGAATAAAGGCAAATTGAAGGGGAAAATTCCACTCTCCTAAGTGATCTGAATGCTATCTAGAAACTGAGTAGATACCCTACTTCATAATCTGGAGTGACATGATATTTTTTGCACATTTTCTCCTCTCTTAAAGATGATTACAGTAATATACTGTTCTTTTGCTTTGCTTGGATAGCTCCATTTTTTCCCATTGCTGAAGCAGTAGGACCAAATGCCTTTCTCCTCTCTCAGGTGCAAAGGAGACAAAGTGTGAGAGGTTGGAGAGGCTCTCAGACGAGCTGAAGATGACAGGGAGGCAATACTTGTCACTGTGCTGTGATCTCTTTCCTCCTGCAGGAGATTCTTACAGGAGAGGATTTGCAGGCACCCTTCCCTTGCATGCTGTGATGGCTGGGACACAGCCCAGTGTAAAGGGCAGAATTCCACATGACATGTTTTCCCAATGCCAGAGCCAAAAGGCAGAGGAATAGCCAGAACAAGCAGCTGCTGCCCTTGGCCTCTGTGCAGTCACCTTCCCCAGGAGTGACACTGCCACAGCTGAGGTTGCTGATGGCAGGGGGTCTCCCAGGGGAACCACAATGTCAGAAATAAAGACTCATTTATCTCAGCAAAACAACAAAATCCGCTTCAGAGCCAAAAACACAGGCATCAGCCTGCCTGTGATACTGAAAGATGTATTCTTCCCAGAGCCACTGGATTTAAACCCTGCTCCTCCTGCATCCATTTGACTTCCTAGGAGAACATGTACCAATAGTTCCCAGAGATGAAATGTGCTCTTGGTGCCTCTAAATGATTTTCCCATTCATAGGTTTTGCCTGTGACAAAGAATAATGAGTTGCCCAGTAGTTACGTTTGTCAAAACCAGAACATTATGATGTCAGCTGAGCGATGAACAGCTGTACTGATGAACTCCTCAGCAGTAAAAGTTCTGCTCTCTCCCATTCAGCTGAAAAAATGTTCAACCCCAGTAGTAATAAATGGGAGGAACATGGGGGAATAAGTGGAAGAAATTAGCAGAAGGCCAACAAACATGTCAGTGCATGAGAAGTGCCTACAAACTGAGTGTTTTTCCAAAGATTTCCATGAAGAAGCTGTGTCTAGGGCATACACAGCCTTGATAATTTTTTTTATGAACTCAATAACTTTAGATTTCTTGTTTCTTCCTAGGTGTAAATTCTTAATTGAAGCAAAATTAATTTGAAGTCTATCTACATGCAAAAATCAATAAATATTGTTTCATTTTGCCTTAATGAAATCCAAGGGGAAGTTTTGTGAAAAGAAGGCACAGAATCATAGATTCACTCTGGATGGAAAAGACCTTTATGATTGAGATCATTAAATCCAACCATTCACCCACCACTGGTAGAAAGGTCCCTTGAGATCAATCCCACCACTAAACCATATCCCCAGGTACCACATCTACACAGCTTTTAAATGCCTCCGGGGATGATGGTTCAACCACTTCCCTGCTCCATTGCTGGATAACTCTTTTAGTGAAGGAATTTTTCCTAATATTCAATCTCAACATCCCCTGGCACAACTTGAGGCTGTTTCCTCTTGTCCTATCAGTTTCTGCATGGGAGAACAGACTGACCCCCACCTCACTACAATCTCTTTTCATGTAGTCATGTCTGGTATTCCTGGTAATTAAAATGATGTCTGATTCTGTAAGGAAACTGGAGAATAGTGCAAGCACTTAACACTAAAGAAGCTCCAACGCTCTTAGGCTCAAGAATATTAGTTTGAAAACAAATTAAAGGCATCCTAGCTGCTCCTACAGAGGTTTAATATTTTACCTAAAGTGCTATCTACTCTTCATTACTCTCTTCCTCAAAGCTGGCACTTAGTCACAGTCAGCTGAAATTGCATTTGGAAAGGGGCGATAACTACACAAGTACTAAAGGCAGCCATAAAGTGTCAATAAATTGCATAAGCAAGAGGCTTCAGCTGTCTGCGAGCGACACGAAGATGGATTGTCCTACGTCAGAGAGTTTCTTAGACAAAGCTTTGAACTAGATAGGAAACCAAAATTAGACTGTAATGGAGAGATTCCATTCTCAGTGGACATTCCGCTCAGGATACTAAATTAATTTACCTTGTCCAGGCTGTGCAGCCTCATCTGTTACATTGTGGGGCTATAATGCAGTTGTCAAGATGTACTTGTATTCTTATAACTTTGTTTTCTGTATCTTACCAGCACACGCTGCTTATGTGTGAAGCATAATTCAAACAGACTCAGAATAATCTTTACAATAAGAAGAGCAGAATGCTAGTCCAAGACTGAAGAAGAACATATTGAGGATTGTGGTTTTTTTTCTCCTGACAAATGCAATTGTTAGCAGTTCTAAATTTATTTCTCTGTATTAAACTCACCCAACGCTAAATTGCATGAGAAGAAGGTGTAAGTGGCTTAGTTGCATTTTCTTTGCCATTCTTAATCAAGGGGAAGTTAAATGATCATTTTCTCCCCATAAGATATTTCCATTTCTTCTCATATTTTAGGAATGCCAGCAGAATGTGAAATCCAGCATACCTGTCTTGAAATGCCAGAGTCAATTAAATGTGACAGGCTCCAGCCGCCTGTACCCTCGGAGCAGCTGCAGTAGCAGTGAACTCTCCCTCTCAAGTGCTTGCAGTGAATATTCCAGCGGTTCCTCCTACACTTGGAATGATGGAAAGACGAACAAAAGGGTAAATCAAATTAATTTTCGTCATGTATTAGTTTAAGTTAATCTGAAACAAGATTAATTGAAAAGCTGCCTGTTTCAGAAGGTTTTTTTGCTTTTCTCTCATTTTTATATTGAAAGCACTTGTCACTAAACTGTTGCCCCCCCATTTAATTTTTTTGGTGATTCCTTTATCACTCCAGCTTACTTACAGTCTCCTCATTTGTTCAGACATTTATTCTGCCTTTCATAGTCCAAACTGCTCTTCTTCTTTATCTTAATCCTTCCATTCTTATTGTTCTTCCTACAGGTTTTTAATGCACTGCAGCCTTCACACCACTGTGAAATCCTTTATAAAAAAAGAACTTTGCTATAAATAGCAAAGAATGGAATGGAATGCCCTTATGCAACTCCTCTACCTCTTTACCAAAGTGGTAACACTTTTATTGACAGCACTTGTGAGTAACACAGGTGATTTTTATTTTCTTTTGACAGTCATCCGTGAGATGGGATAAAAGAATAAGCATTGGTTCTTCACTCCCAAGCAACCTCTCAAGTCCTGCAGATGATCTACCTCCAACTCGTATCAAGGAAAACCATATCTTAGAAGGGCTGAAAAAATTGCAGGAGCAAAAAATACTACTTGAACCACCTTCAGTAATATCAAAATGGGGTTACAAAGATTGCATGAACTCCAACGAAGGAATATATTCCCCTGGAATTAAGTGTGGCGGCCATAATGAACAGACTCACTGTAAGCCTGTGGAAATGGGAAGTGTTTGCATTGAACACAGCAAAACTTTCTCTTATGATTCGGATTCCCATGATGATGCAGATGATGACTCTTCATCCTTACTGTTGCTGCAGGAAGTTCCAAGCAAAGACTGCAGGACCTATTGTAACAAATTAACTCATAGCATTTCTGACAGTCTCTTTGACTGGGATCCTAACAGGAAACATTTGCCAGAAAGAAGTTCATTTTTTAATTCAAAGGAAAGACCTGAGAAATTGACTAGTTTTGTCAGTGGATTTCAGGCAGAAGTAAAATCATGCACCAGAGCAAAGCTGCCTGAGTTAGAGTTAAATCAAAGCCATTCTAATATGGGCTGGAAGGACTTTAATTTTCAGCTTTCAGACACTGATGACAATGAAGTCTTGGATGAATTGCATATAGAAAGCAGTGATGAGAAAAGTCCTTCAGATTTATTAGCAGCTCCCTTTCCTGAGAAGTATACGAAGACCTCTGACTTGCTCAAAGTCACAGAGAACTCTCAGTTTGTATCTACTGACAAAGAAGAGAACCAGATACCTGTTCACCCAGACATTAGGCCAAAGCCATGTAATTTCATTAAACAACAAAAGGTTATAAAGAAGACCTCTTCTGAAGAGTGCATTACGGTAATATATGATGCTAAGGATGGTGAGCCAATTGAATTCAGCTCACATCAAACTGGAGTTGTCACTGTAACAAGAAATGAGATTTCAATCAACCAGCCACAAACTACGTCCTGTGTAGAGTACACTGAACTGATACCTCAGGGAAGAGCTGATTTGCAGCCAGGACCCAGTGCTAGAAACTACACTGCTTCAGAAAGACAGGAAGATGAAACTGGGAAAAATACTCTTGGAGATAATACAGGGAATAAAAATACACCTGTCCCCCTGACCTGTGGTGAACCTTCACGCTGTGGAAGGGTGACACAGCAAAATCCTTCACGACAGAAACTAGTGAAGCCAGTGTGTGATCCATCACACAAGGCCAATTCAAGCTCCACTGTGCATGCAGGAATCATTCAAAAGCCAAATGTAACTAAAATACCCAGCAGAAGTAAATTTTCTCCCCAAAAACCTCTGATGTCTGAGAGTGGGGAGGCACCTGTAGCTCTGTCACTGGGCCCCACAGCCCTTGAGAAATCACCTGCTCTGCCACCTGTAAAGCTTTCAAGATTCAAAAAGGCTCAAAGCCCACCTCGTCATTTTGATTCAAAAGTTGAATTTCAGGTTCCAAAGCCCCCTGCCCATGCCCTGCCTGACTTGAAACGTCCTGGCAGAGGAGATGGGTCAAAGTATCCAAAGAGTCAGAGTCCAGCATCACCACTGTTGCCTCAGCACCTTATAGAGCCCAGCAGCTATGGGGAACCTCCAACCAGAGACTTTCATTGTGATTTAGCTACTGTAGAAGCCCGGTCTCCATCCCCACCCCTTCCTCCAGGCAGGACAACATCCCTGTTGATTCGACCTAATTATGCTAATTCTCCACCTCTAGCAGTAAAGTTAGGAGGAGCTGGTCCCACTGAAACAGCAAAAAATATACTGAAATCATCTCCATTAAAAGGAACTGTGAACTCTGGCCTTCATAATCAATCTAGTCATGAAATGCAAGCAAAAAATATATCTTCTGGGGCTAAAATTGAATTATCTTACTTTCAAGAAAAAGCAGAAGGAATTATGCAAAATAAATGCACATCTCAGCAATCCCACAGTGCATGCCAAGGACTTTCCAAAGTTTCCACAAAGCAAGTCTGCCCAAAAAACTCTAATCAGGTGGGTCTCCGCAGGAACCGTGAGTATTCCAGCACAGATTTTCAAACAGCCAGGTCCTTCTCTTTAGGCTGTCCGTCACTGGAAGCAACTCCTTCACAAGACACCTATTCCAGCAAAAACAATATTTCCAGTGACAGTGGGTTGGATCAGCTACAAAAGATGCCAAACATTCTCCCCACAACTCCTCAATGTCACACAACGAGCACAAGTGAGCCTTTGCTATCTCAGGTAAACAATTTCCCGTCAACGCTGTTTCATGCCGGTGATGCTGCACACGCCTCTCAAAACTCTAATGAGAGAGGAATGAAAACCCGTCTCCCTGTAGGACTGAAATTATTTGTCAAATCTCCCCAGCTTCTCCGCAAGAGCTCTACTGTTCCAGGGAAGCAGGAAAAAGACAGTATAAATGCAGCTTCCAAAAGTAATGTGAGTTCCAGTAAGCACAAGCAAAGCGAGTCGGTGCGTGCAACCACCAAAGGTGCAACTGATGTGGAATTTAAAGACTCCAGGTGTGATACTGAAGTAAAAAATAATTGTGCTGTGGGACTTAGTATGGATACAGCATCAGCTCATTCACATGAAAGCTGCGACTTGGTGGTAGACAGAGGAGATGGATTAGAAAACAAATTAGTTAAGAGGTCTGTTTCTTCTGGCAACAAGTCGCACTTGAAGCCAGCTCTGGGCATGAACGGAGCGAAAGCTCGTAGTCAGAGTTTCAGCATCCACACAGGGGAAAAGCCATCTGCCCCTGTGACTGAAGGTCTCGGGAAAGTACGGACTCAGATTATCACAAACACTTCTGACAGAGGGAATTCTCTAACGAGGCAGAACTCAGCCACAGAAGGGCTTCAGATCAAGGCTACTCCTGGGACAGCAGAGACTCTTTTATATACTACTAAACCCACAGAGAATTCTTGTCCTAGACAAGGCTCTCTTGGAAATATGAATAGTTGTAATAGCCAGCATGGAAGCCCAAGCAAACTGCCCTTCAGATCATCTCAAAAAGTAGACCAGTTTCACAGCACTTCAAAATGTGATGGAAACAAACCATTTTTTCAGAAAGAGGCACGCAGTCTATCTGTGCAGAGTGAGAAAAGCACTGAAAGTTTTAAGCATGAAGCTCTAGGTAAAAAAAGTGTTCTGTCAGCCGAATTGGAGTTGGAAGCCTCGGCTACTGTATCTTCCAAACAAATTTTGTCCTTCCAAAGCTTTGATGGAGTAAAGTGCCCTCATAAACTGGAAGCAGCAAGGTCACGAAGACAGCAAATGTCTTTAAAACTAGCAGAAACCTCGGAGAAGGTTAATGATCTTTTGAGCTCACCATCTCTGCAACCTACAATAGAGGAGAAAGTCATGTTATGCATTCAAGAAAATGTGCAAAAGGGTCAGGGACAAACCAAATCCCCCACTGTGGAGACGAAACAAAAGACTGGGCCTTCTATAGCCAGTTGGTTTGGCTTCAGAAAGAGTAAGCTCCCAGCACTGAGTAGCAGGAAGACCGATGTTCCTAAAACTAAGGTGGAAAAAAAGGATGCAAAAGTATCAGGATTCGGAATTAAGCAGGCAAAATTAGAAAGAAGAAAAGAAAAGAAGAAAACCGAGCAACACTGTGAAATAGAAAATCAAATTAACAGGAAAGTTGACAATGGTGACATTTTAGCCATGGAGAGCAAAATCATGATGCCTTCCCAAGACTCTCCTAGTGAGATTGAGTGTGAACAAGTCAGAGGTTCTACCACAGCTGCCTACTCACCAAAAGACAGCTTTATGAGAGAGCTTTTAAACAGGTAAAACTCCAGAACACGGTTTGGGATGTGTTGATGTCCGTGTAGCTCTACAGCTGCCCAGATGTGAAGTTCAATGTATGTTCTTTTTGTGCTAAGAATGCACAGTAGCAAACAGTAGGTGCACAATTGGGACTTTAATTTCTATAGGAAAAAAAAAAAAAAAAAAAAAAACCATCAACAATGAGATGATAATTTTGTTCATGTTACTTTAATCAAACCATTGGTCTTTGAAATTAAAGATTGGCGAGTCACATCCAAGCTGATAATTCAAATTATTCCAGAAATCAAGAATCTAGGCAGATGGTGTGTAAATATAGAGGGTAATTAGGTACATGTTTTAATGTATTCCATCTTCCTGTACTGTATCCAGAAAACATATATTTGGTGACTTGTCAGAATTAATTACCTTTTCAGCTTTCACAACCTTTGGTCACAGAAGAACTTAGCAATGGGCATATTGTGTTTTCACGTTTGCCCCACAGCAGTCCCAAATATAAAATAAATCATCACATGTGAAAGGCTAAATTGATATACTACCTGAAATTGCAAGTGACAGGTTTGATCAAGGCTAGTTAGAAACATTTATCACTCAAAGGTCTAGAGACAGAAAGATACAGAGAGGTTACTTTAAACATTAAAGGAATGGGAAAGTAGAGTGATTGAAGAAGGGCAGTGCAATTTATCAGAGGAATCACTCTCTACCTGCAGAGTTGATAAGAAAGCAGCTCAGCAGACAGAAAGTGGATCAAATAATGTTTCCTACAGGAGTGTGTCGAAGGGCAGCTCCCAGGGCTCCTCTCTTCTTGGCAACTCTATCAGCTCTCAAGGAAACCACAGGAAAAACAGCAACACAAAAGCTGATATGGAAATGCAGAATCAGACCCTGGTAAGTGCTTCAGTACATGAAAACATGATTACCTTCTTTTTAACTTCTGGATGTGTTTCTTATTGCCATTGTAGGCAAACAGGATAATAACTGTTTATATATAAGATGCTGTGTAGCTAGAGGATTGTGAATTAATACAAAAGTTGGCAGCTTGGCTATAGGCCACATTTAACAGATAGTCATGAAGATTCTACTGCTTCTGCTGGCAATTCAATTCCAGTGAAGATACATGCACAATGATGCTATAATCATACTGTAGTAGAGTGAAATGATAAGACCATTTTTTAAATTTTATTTTTTCCCTTTTCCCTTAAAATTGCATGCCAGTATTGAGCATTCCTCTGAACATTATAGAAGTCATTATGCCTAAAAAGTACACTACTGCTGTGGAAAAGGAAAATTATTTGACCACATTTGGGAATATTTGTCCCTTCAGAGGGAACGTTCAAAAGCAAAAAATATACATTGGACCTGCATCTCACTTTGTGCCATTAAAAATCTCCCTCTAAATGGCCTGATAATTTAATTTACTCAGAGAAGAGGAATGTTGTAATATGGAAGAAAAATTACTCTGTTTTCTGTTGGCTGCTAGAGTTTGGTTCTGGACTATCTTTACTGCATTAAGTGTTCACAGCGAGTCCAGGATTGTAACTTAAAGTCAGGCTGAAGGGGTGCCCTTCCTGGTGGAGCTTCTTTTAATTAACCTTAGAATTTAGTGAGCAGTGTCTTGCCTAGCAAGGACTTTCCCCATGATGTTTTAAAGTCCAGCACAAGGAGAAGTGAAATGTTTTTTAACCCTATAGCATTCTTTCCTCATTACTGAGATAGCTGTCTTGTCCATATTATTATGATTATTATTAACCATAACCACAATTTTAACCAACAGCCTGGAAACTTGTGCCAAATATAATACTTACTCTGAAGCTAAGGCTGTTCCTTGTGTTGTTCTGATAGAACTGAGGTACTGAAGTGCAGCACATACAACTGGGGGAATCTGAAATACAAATTCTCTGGGAGCATTGCAAAAAGCTTTGTAATGGGAAATGAAAAATCTCTTCACTTAAGGCTGATGTTGAGGATGCTTAAGGTCAAGGCATTCCATACATAGTTTCAAGACATTCCATACAGAGTTTCAAATTCAGGCAATTTTTTTTTTTTTTTTACCTCTATACAGACATCTTTGCTGAGAGCATCTGCAAGGTCATTTAAAAAAAAAAAACTTACAGGGAACATATGCAAAATGAATGTGTTTGAAAACTTTCCTCCTGACTCCTCTGGTATCATCTCTTCTTTGAAAATGTAGATGTCTCCTGCATTATAAAACCACAAATTATAAGCATATCTAAGGCTGTCCTTGTAGTGTCACTGAAAGGAAAGAGAGAGAATGAAAGTCTGGAAATGTGCAATATGCAGGAAATTCAATCCAACTGATCTAGAACTTAGATAGCAGAGCAGAGCCCCTTATCAGAGCCACTCAGTTTAACTATGCTCCATTTAATATGGTCCTGACAGCTTTCTTCACTGTACAGAACTACAAAAACTCTACACATTGCTTCTACAATTTCCTTCTTATTATTTTCTAATGCTGCAATAATTTGCTGTGCTTTTTGTCTGTCATGTTGTGAAGTCTTTCTAAATGCTGCAATAATAGTCTTTTAAGTATATCTTAAAGAAACACACTTCATTTTGTGAAGGAACTACAAAGATTGTTCTTAATGTACATAAATAATGGAGAAAATAGTTTTTAAGGACATATTAGTCATGGTGAATAGGCATTACTTCTGTTACACCATACACTTTTGTTAGCAGGGAAACAAAGTATTTTTGTATGGTTTTTGAAGATTAAGTTACATTTATATGTTTCTTTTTTTTTTTTTTTGAGTTTCATATTGTGGCACTTAATTCCTGAAAGAAATATCTAATGCAAAAAGACTGATGGCATCTAGAATAACGAGATTTAAAATGTGCTTACAGTTATTAATGCTAGCTTATGAAAGATTCCTTAAGATTCCTCAATATGTGGTATTTCATCTTGTCCTCCAAACTTCTAAAAGAAAAACAATGCAAAGTCTTTAAATTCGAAGTTCATGAATCTTATTATTATCATTTCCAGTTATTGTTTGCTGTCTGCTTACTTTGCAGCAGATTGCACAGGGCTGGGAGATAGCTGTGACTGAAAACAGTCACATGCCTTAGGATGGCCTGTTGCACATTTTTTTTCCTCATAAAAAGATAAAATTAATGCTTTTGGAGAAAACAGCATAAATCTTTTTTAAAGCCCTAAACCAGGAAGATTTCTTTTCTTTTCTGAACAATGCAAAGTGCACTCAGTCATACGGTTCAGTGCAGAAGCTGCTGTATTTCCAAACTGCTTATCAGGTATATGCTGCTGCTTTAAATCCTGGCCAGAACAGTTTCTAACATTAATTTTCTAGCAAGATCTCTTCCTTTAAAAGCTATTTAATTTTTGATGATTAAATCACTTTTCTTATGATGTGCCAGGTAAAGGCTTGAGGCACTATTATGCCATAACATATGCACCAATTACCTCTGATTTCTGTTCATGCAAAGAATGTTATTGCTGGACTGGCACTGAATTTATGGAAAAAGCAGTGTTCCACCAACAGTGGCCTTGTGCATTCACCTTCAGAGGGATACACTTCCCGTTAGTGTTCATCAAAAAAGCACTTTGCTCTAAAGGCCAGCCAGCAGAAATACATAACACTTTAGCCTACACCAAGGATATTCCATGTTCTCCAGTACTTTTTCATGTCCTTGGCTGGAGCTTAAGGTTTTGTGCTGCACTGCTTCATTTCATCTTTGTGATTTTATTACAGCCCTGTGTGATTTAGAACAGCCCCAGGTTTCACTTTGTGAGGTGGAAACGTGGCACCAAACCCAAGGCACCATGAGTTTTGTGTGGCACTCTGTGTTTGGGGAACACCCAGGGATCTATCTCAACATCATGAAATGTCACTGCAGCACTTGGCCATGCCCTGTGCCAATGTGAGAAACTGTTCCACCTGGAACTGGGTGCCAAATGAACACTCGCCTCCTCCTTTTCCCATAACTTGAAGAGAGGCATTTCGTAACAAAGAAAAGATGTAATCAAATCCCTAGGATTAAGAGATGATAAATGCACTTTTAAAAATCTGGAGAGCAAGTCTTTGGTGTCATACTTTGGCTGCTCACAAGAGGTCAACAGGGCTACTTGTGGAACCCAGCAAGCAGGATGTACACTGTGATTGAAGATATGTCATGGAAATGATGATAAATTCCAGTGGTTTAGATTACAAAATGTGCTCTTGTTATTGTGAGCGTGCTGTAAGCAGTTTAAAACAGCAGAGAGTGATTAGCAAATAATTTGAGATCCCTGAGATATTGAAAGCAATTTTTTTCTGTGGTGCTGCCTTTTCTCCTCTCATCACCCAGGAAGTATCTTTATTCCTATTTGATTTATGTAGCATGGCAGGAAAATATGTCCTTGAAACGGAATTGTGGCCACTGATGGCACATGATGGAGGGGGATTTCACTGTGTGCTAGAGAGGGACCCAGGTTATCTGTACACCTGGGAAATAGGAGTGCAGAACAACAGGGCAAAGACATATCTTGGAAAAAACCCATAATATCTGAGGGATTTGAATAACACAAACTTGAATACCTACCACACACAGGCTCTTAGAGTGTACTGCATTCTTAAAATAATTTTTTCTCTCTGTCTAGCTAACAAATGCTTTTAAACAGGGGTGGAAATAAAAACACCAAAGTTCAGTGTTTGCAAACTGAACTAAAAAGGTGCCACACCATATATTAGGTTTTTATTTTGAAGAAGTGCATCTTCCAAGGATATTTTTCATTGCTGCATGTTGTGATTTTGAATTAAATTAAAGTCGTTATCGTCAGATATCATTCATAGAACAAGACAGGTTATATATTTCACTCTCTTAGCTGCTATGTAACTGTACTCTGATTTATTTCTGAATAACATTCTGTAGCTGTCATGAAGCAATATAAACAGAGTCACAGATGTTCTTCACTTTTGTTGTTGCACTGTGTACAGGCTAAAGTAGTCACAGAAAACCTGCAAGAAGAAGAGGAGGACACCATGACAAGGACTACATGTCAGAGTCATGTGATAGGTACAGAATTATATTTTACACTGGATTTTATTGCTGTCAGTTCTTGTGAAAAATACATGTTTCATTCTCATTACTTTGTTTGTTTGCCCCTTTATGTCAGCTTTAGCCTTCATTTAGCTCCTAAATATCCAGATTTCATCAAATGCATGAGATAAGTACACACCATTACAATTGTGGGTCAATGCAACGTTTGATTGGAGGTTCTTGGGTTATGAAAGATCATTTCAGCCTCCAAGAACAGTGGGTTACATAGAGTGGCTTAACATAAAGGCTGCTGTGCATGGCACCTTCGGTGTGAATTACACTGACATAGTGTAACTGTCATCTGGCCCTGAAGTAGTAAAATTCAGAATAAAATTTAAATAGCAGAATAGTTGCTGTGATAAACTAAACCACAAGGATCAGCAAACAAGTGTCTGTTCAAAAGACTTTAAAGCTGTTATTGAAAATAAAGTTGCCTTTGCTGTGGAAGGGTAGCACCATCCGCCCTGCCTCGTGATTAGCATGTACTAATTTTTAATCTCAGTACGTGTAAAATATCTAATAGGCAATGGAGGCCAAAACAGAAGTCTGAGGTTTGTATTAGAGCAGTGTGTCACAAATATAAACTGACTGAACAAGAAAAAAATTAACCTTTAGCAAGTTCCTTTTGCAGATAGAGACTGCAGTAAAAAATTTCATTAAAAAGTTAATATCTGATTCCATTTCTTCTTGCCAGAATCTCTCATTTCACTGGTCCTGCCAACCCACCAAGTCCAAACAGAGGTATCATGTCAAAACACATTTCTTTTTGGGGCAGGAGGAAAATGTTTGCATGCTTCATTGACTTGCACAGCCCTTTCAGTCCCAAATTCAGACAAACAAACTCTGGCTGTGTTACCTGAAGGAAAGATCCCTAAACTCTTCCCTCTCTGAGAACTCAGCCATAACCTGGCTCCATGACAACAGCTGAATAACAAGCACTTTGTGCAGTGTAAGGCTCTGAGGGCATTCTGTCAGTGGGTAGGCACTAGCCCTGCAAACAGAAATTCGTGCCTCTCATGCTGTGCATAAAGGACTTATTTTCTGTTACCAGAAATTGCCCAGCAGAGACCACCTCGCCTAAGATTGTTCAAAATTATTTTTCCTCATACTGAAATAACTGCTTTGCTTCTAGCCCAAAAAGTCTCAAAGCTTTTACTTTGAATCATGGGAAACGTTTCATTTTTTTTTAATCTAGATGCTGAAAAAAAAAAAGAAAAAAACAAAAAGCTATTTGCATGTTTTAGTTGTTTTTGTTTTTCTTTAAAAACTCTAGAGCATCCTTGTTCATCAGTGTAATTGGTGGTTGTGGCTGAGGCCTAGTTGCTATATTTTGATATTTTATTTGTTATTGTATCCTGTAATACGTAGTTCTGGTGGGTTTTGAGAATATTAATATTTTGCTCCTCCCATAGGCACCAAATGCAAGTCTCTGATAGGACATATGTGGTTATGGAGCAGTTTTTCAGATGCTTTTAAAATTCCTTAATAGAGGTTCTAGCATTTTTCTGATACAAAAGATTTCATAGAAAGAGACTGATTTTTTTCCCTCCTGAAACTCTATGCAGCCACAGCTTCTCTCACTAACTTGTTCCATGGCCTCACCACCCTTAAAGTAAAGAATTTCTTGCTAATTCCTGGATCCACTTTCCATCAGCTTAAGGCCATTTTCCCTTGTTTCGCCAGAAAACAAAGTTTGCTGTGGGTTTTTAGCTGTATTTTAATGCATTTATTCTACTGGGTTTTATGAAAACAGACTTAGAGCTGAATGGTAGAAAAGCTATCATTAAGCAGGGAAAATGTTTTTTATGCAGCAGGAAAAGCATGTGTTTCTGTAGCTGTCACTAAAATTACTAAAATGACAGCAGTCCTGCCCAGCTAACCCATAAGCAAGGTACTAATAACAGTCCTCTGGGTGGGTGTCATGTGAGACAATTCTGGTTCATCGCATTCTAACAGTGAGATACTCCTGGGTATGAATCAAAAAATGTGTAAAATACCAGTTGCTAGGTTTGTAATTGTCAGTTGCTGATCTAAACCAATTTAAGTATTTTGCTGGCTCTTCAGATTTGCTCAGCTGAAGGAAAGCAACAATGCCCGGTTCCATACAATTTCCCTCCTTGTATAGTTATATCTCAGAAACACATGATCATTTCCATATGAAGCAGTCATTATATTGTGCTGTGTTGTTCTTCAAAATATATTTAAGGCATTTTGAAAGTATTTTAAAGTATGTTACACGCTGGATGCCTTTGCTGAGGTGTCAGTGAGGAAGCAGAGATGCTGCCAGTGCTCCCACCCCCACAGACAGCAGAGCTGAGGATCCCTGTGAAGTCCAGTCATCCTCACAGCTCTTCCCTCAAGCCCTTTGCAGTAAAGTAGTTGTGTTTTGAAAGAGGGATGAAGTGGAAAATGCTAAAATACCTAAGAGGAAAGCACATGATGTAAAGGTTGACTTCCTCTTCATGTCATGACAGACTCCCCAGCTCAGACACATACAGCATGGTCTTCAAGTATTCCTATAAATAAAATTCCACTATTGAATGCACAGATGATGTGTCTAGCTCCTGACAGTATTGTTCCCATGTAAACAAAAAAAAAAAAGGCACCTTCTTTTTACAAAGAAAAAGAATCCTCTTCCCCCAAGGGAGCAGAAGTGTCATTATTTGTCTTGAATTTCCCTATTGTCACAATGACCCAAAAACTTACAAGGCGGTTACAGATGACACCTTTATATACAGAATGTAATAATTTGACTTCTTGAGAGGAATAAAGCGTTTGTTAAAAAGTTCAATATTTCATATTTCAACTGCTGTTTCAAATTAGCAGCTACTCCTGGAAAAGTGTGCTTGTATTAATTAAAATGCATTCAGAATTTTCATTGATAAACAGCTTCAAGGGAAAAGTCAAAAATCATGGCACAAGCAAACAAATGCTAATTACTGAAGAATTCATTCTTGCAAACAGCTTCATGTGGGAATACTAGGATATGCAGCAACAGTATTTTTGGGTATACACAAATTAACAGGCTGTTTTCTTTTTGGGAGTGTATCTGTAATGAACAGGAAATGTAGTTGTAATTAATCATATCATTCTTCAATGTTGGTATGAACCTCTGCTGAGGCTGAAGGGAAAGACTGAATGTGCCATTTTCTCAGACAGCAGCACTGGTGATTTATCAAACCCCAGTTTGAAAGTTGCATGATAATAATTTTTCTGGTCCAGAAAAATTTCTGTTACCCGAAATGGGTGAAATTTTGCTAGAAGAGCAAGTCAGCATGGAATAAGCTTTTTGCTAATGATATACTCGAGACTTCACACAAAACACAACCTCAGCTTTAATAGGCTGATGAGAAGTGTCTGAGAAAGTTTCAAGTCTGTTCTTAAATTTACACTCAGGTTTCAGTAAAAAGAAATAGGGTTTCTTTTTTTTTTTTTTTTTTTTTTTTTTTTTTTTTTTTTTTTTGTCACAGATATTTCAATGTGTGAATGTGTTCATTTTCCATTGTGGGTTTCCAGCAGGCATTCCATCCTTAGCAACATAAGTGAATCAAACCTTTCTGGTCTAAAGCACTGAAATTCAGGGAGTACATGGAAGCATGGGCAGTTCATATGAAGGAATTGTTTTATTGAACTGGAAAGCTTCTGGTTTCAAATGTTATATTTAATATGTCATTGATTGAGCTAAAGGTCAGATTCATTGTATAAGAAAAGCCTCTTTGGATACCAGAGGCAGCATTGCAAGTAGATTTTTTTCATCAAAATAACATCACTGGTAAGAATAAAATAGATTTTAACAATCTGAATAGACCTGAAGTTTCTTGTGGGTTCTCTAGGGAGCAAATACTTGATAACAGGAGAATTGGTCATAGCAATCCAAAATCCATCTGGGTGCTACTGGTACTGCCTGCTCCACTGGAAGTACAAGGTTGTTCCTACTGAGGTTGTGTGGGGAGTTAAATGCCTGAGGCAGGCTGGGGTTAGAATCCACAGCAGAAAGATTCACAGTTCCTGGAAACAAATTACCTAACTGTGCATTGACCCCTGTCGTTTGTTTGGAGAATTCCAAGTGAAATTCAGAGCTGGGCAAAGATTATGAAGGTAAATGTAGCCAGAATTCTTGAAACTTTGAAGGAGGACTTGGAACTAATATTTGTCAAATTCTCATTAGAGGTCCAGGTCAGTTGCTCTAAATGAATTCATCCAGTGTCAAATGGGAACCTTGTAGATAATAGAGAGCAAATGTCTTCAGACTTAAAAGGGTTTTGAAAAGTCTCCAGCTAGGTAAAGGGTTGGGCTTCCACACTATTAAAGCAACATGAAAAGTATACTGTAGACTTTGGTGCTTTGTGCCAGAACAAAAACACACACTGAGGGCAAGGGATTCTTTTGTAGCTCTGCCTGTAGCCCAGCACTCAAATCCATTGAAGTTCTTGATAATCATCTGCCTTATGGCAGGTTTTATCAAGGTTTTCTCATCATTTTTTCTGCTTTCCAAGAGCAACCTTTCAGAAGGGTTTTGCAGTGTAATTTAAAGGCAATTTGGTCAGAAAAAGGAAACTTTTCTTATTTTTAATTTTTAATAAACTTTTTGGAGATTTGTCTTCTTTAGGAAGCATTTGATTGAATCCCTCAGATGCTTCATGTTCCAAAGAGGAAGTATAGTGAGTATTTTTTTTTTAATGTGTTTGCATTGTGTTTTAAAATCCACTCTTTTAAGCTTTATATGCAGCAAAGTGCTCAAAGCCCATTTTCAGTAGAAACCAGGAAAGTTCTTCACAGCAAGTTTTATAGATAGGTTGCCAGCTCCTTGATAATAATTTTACAGACATACTGATAGCAAAGGTAGAACATGTAATTCTGCAGATAGAGGTGGATTTGACTTGAAATGTCAGCATTACAATTATTTGTATTGACATGTCAAATACTAAAGAGGAAAATCTTGGCTTTTTTATTCTGATATTGTTTTATTCAGCACCCAGTAGACATACTGTGAAATTATATATATGATAATAAGAAAACACACTTCATGAGCAGACTTTTCTATGAGAAGGCCTGCATTCTTTCTAGTGCTCCAGATAAATTTGTTTCTGCCTCCTCTTTTCCAGAGTACCATTCAGAGCCTTTCTGTATCCATACCTATAACCATTTCTAACCAACAGATCCTTGCTCCAGTGCCATCTGCCTTTTTTTTTTTTTTTTCCTCTTGGTTTCTTTCTAAAATCTAAATCTGATGAACACTGGAACTGAGAAATTATGTTTCACATTTCATTTCTGAATGTGCCATTTAATGTTCATAGTCTAAGTGCTTAGTTATAAATTATCTAATGTCTTATACCAAAGCTTGCTGAAAACAATAGCAGTCCCTCTGCTTGTAATAAGCTTGTACCAGCTTTCCAATGAGAGAAAAAAAATATTGGACACACCCCTCTGCCAAACCAAACACTTGGTTTTGTCCACCATTATGTAAACTACTGAAACTGGGTGTTTTACTGGAGTACAGCTATTAAATTCATGTTTTCTCATTCTTGGGGAATTGAAATAAATGTAAAGGAAACAAGCCTGATTAACGTGGTAAATACATAAAATTTGACATGCATCATCCTAAAGCATGTCCATTAAATCTGATGCATTTGAGCAAACACATTTACATTAAAGAGCCCTCAAAACCTGGAGACAGATTATGTGAGGTCTGTAATGGATTACTGAGATGAATGTAACAGGAAAAGTGAGAGAGGAGGGATGGTGAGCAAACTTATTGTGTTATATCCTGTGCATTCAGTAAAGGGAGGTGATCCACATCACCGTGGAGAGGCAAAGGGATAAGCCACAATTTGCTTAAAAGCTCAGCAAATCACTGGGTGCCTCCAGTGCATGTAATGAAGAACAATATTCAGCTTAGTGTCTTCTCACCTCAAAAGAAATCCTCTCTTTTCGTGAAGTCTCAATGCCTGAGAAAACAATTTATCATTGTCAGCATGAATTCCTTTCATCAGGCCATTGATGGAAGTTAAGAACCATTTAGCAATCATAACTGATACAGCAGTTGAATCATTAATTTACACATTTTCAGATAAAGGGAAATCGTTTGCTTTATCTTCCCCATCACCACTGAGCAAAGCTGTGGAAAGCCTAGAAGTCTCTGGATGTGAGGTTGCTGTCTGTAGAAGTCATGAAGCAAAACCAGTTGTCACTGAATCCATTTCCAGCCTGGGTCTGTTCCTATTTCACATCTGCAGAATGTTCCATTTTGATACAAGTTGTGATAAGGTATTAGATTTTTCATGAACCCCCTGTATGAGCAATGGGACAGGTATGCATGGATTTATTTGCACATCATACCAAAGCTGTTTTCCCAAGCCCTGTGTGCATGTGGAATGTGAGAGGTTGGTGTTAGATCTGTAGGTGCTGGATGTGTTGCTTAGCACGTGTCCTAGAGCCTTGAAATGGAGTTCAGCACAGCAGGCAACTTAAAAATCTGCTCACTTGCCATACCTAACCAGCTTCCAGATTGGCTGTTGATCCAAAGGGCTAAGTTCCCAATTGCTAGAACAATGATGAATTGATAAATAGTAATAAACTGTTTGCCTCTAGCAATGCTGGGATCCAAACTCATTCATTAAAAAAAAAATCAAAATAAAGCAAAAAAGCCTCAAACTCTAATGCCACAACTGTCCTTAAGGATGTGAGAGACTATCACAATTTTATCTACCGTGGTGTTACTGTACAGACAGGAGACACGTTTGAATGTGCACAAACAGAACTGAGATCATCTGGATAAGAAGTGGTTCCACTTGTATTTTGACTTACCAAAATACCTCAGTCTCTCTAAACTTGTGCCATTTGCTGCCTCCATGTAGTATCCCCAAAGCATTTACATTTCCATGCAATTATCAAGCACTATTCTTCCCCTTTTGTACTCCAAAATCTTCATTTTCTGATCCTTCAACACCTCTGAGATGACCTGTTGCTGTTGTTAACTTACTTTTCTGAACCAGAGCAGCTAAAATGAGTCATTACTGCTAGGAAATCTGATTTAATCACTAGTAGGCACTGCAAGAACAACTGACTGTCCTGTGTGTAGAAACATCCCCTAAGTTTGGAAGTGCTGCTCAGGGACCTCATCAGTCAAGTTTTTTAAAATCTTCAAGGATATTGTTCTACATCTGTCCCTGCCCAGTGTGCCATCTCTTTGGGAGATTTTACATAACATTTAGCAGTCCCATGTTGCTGTGCTGCAATATTCGTGTTGCTGAAGATGTAGTGTGGTCCTGCTGTTGCTCATTGCTCATCTCAAATACTCACACTGGTGCATAAAGCTGGCTAAATATCCTTTCCTCATACTGAGTTGCTCTGCACATTCTCAGTGGAACTTTGTCAAAATAAATGCCTGCTTTTTTGTGTGTGGTTTTTTAGGGGTGAGAAGGTGAACAAGCTACTCTGCAGAACAGACAGCTGAGAGAGGAGTGGCATTATGTGTGTTTGGAGCTCTAGAAACAGGATGAATAGTGTCAGCTGTGCTGTGTTCTTGACTTGTTTGGCATTTGGGCATTGCTGCAGGGATTGATTTTGAAGTGATAGTCTGCAGGAGCCTGTGATAACAGAGAGAAACTTTCTGCACATTTTTCTAGTTGATACTTGTATTTTTGTGAAGATGATGGAGAACCTTGCCAATGTGAATAATAAGAAACTAACATCCATTAATGTCTTCTAATTTATGTCAGCTTACCTTCTTCACAGTCTGGCAAAGACAAATCATTTCTTTGTACTTTAAAGATAGTACACATAGCATTTGTCTAATTGCCAATTCTTCTACAGCTCTGCTGCTGCCTACTGTCTAGCTTGTCTTCCCTCTGTGGAGAGAATTAATATTTTGGTTCAACACTTCCTTATTAGCCACAGTGATTTGCTGTTAATTTCCTTCTTTGTCATTACATCTACTCTCCCAGAAATACCAAATTTCATCACTAGAATGAGAAGAGTGTCTCTTTATGCATTATATATAGGATACAGTCTAATTATTATTCAAGATACTGAGAATCTGCTGGTCTCATTCAGGTTTAACATGTCAATTAAACAGGATGGCCAGGTTCTGCCACTCTGATGTTGGTGCTGCTGTGTTGATTTACAGTACTTTACAATCTAGCCAAATCCATATTCATATTTATCACTCAAATCAGGACTGTGCCTGATTATCCTACCTCTTACAGGACAGCACACAGGTATTCTCTATGTCAATGTGAGTCCTTCTGTTTGAAACTTTTTTACTTTCCATGTTTTTTTGCTCCTGGCAAGGGCCATCTATGGATGTGTCTATGAAACGTCAGTCATGCATCTTCATTAATTCATAAAATACAACTGAGTAAACTGAAAAGCATTTCTAGGGAGGATGTGTTATTTTAAAGGTTTCATCTGTGCTCACAGGGACTTTATGCTTCTTTTCTACAATGAAATCTAGTATAACTTTTATGAAAAATACATTTTTATCTGAATTATCAGTTAAGCTTGAGCTGTATTGGCATATGCCTTTCCAGATTCTCACTCTGAGGATAGGATGCCTATTGCTAATTGTTTTGCTGTTTTTAATTGAGTTTGAGCTTTGATTCATGTCTTCAGTCTGACACCTGAATTGTTGACATATGATTATGCAATTAGTCATCACTGGAGATCACAGAAAAACAGACTCTTCAAAAAAAATATCACTCTAAGAGAGAAATAATACTCACACAATTAGTACCTATTTTTTAATACTAGCTTAACTCAATTTCTCAGTGTGTGGACAGTTCACCGGTAGGAGAAGAAAAGGAAATCAACCAATATATTTGCAGTGAATAATTTCTTTACTTCCTTTCTTTAACAGGCAGAGGTGCAGTATGTTGGTTCAAAGCTGTCATCCTAATGGTGTTTTTGTAGCACCATGTAACATGGCATGCTTTTTTTGTAAAAAAACAGAATTCCTAAAAAAAAAAAAATCTCAGTTCATTCTTCTGGCTTCAAATCATGATGGTTTCTTACCAGCTCCTGCTTGCCTGCAGTTAGTTCCACATTGATTCATCTGGTTTGGAGGAGCTGAACTTGGGTACCAGAATGGAAGGATTATAGTGCACCTCAAAGTTACTTAAAGCTTTGTGCTCTCACTCTGCTAATAAGTTTATATTAATTAAGAAATAAAATACATTTTTTTTCAGGTGTACATCTAGATTTTAAGTGATTGTTAGCAGTACCCTTAAGTAAAGCCATCTGCAGGGCAAAACTAAAAATAAATTATTTAAAGCTTCATTTAATATTCATGTGGCTTTAATTTCAGTATTTTTTTGTACTAACAAACAAAAAGCAGTGATGTTACAGAATAAATATAGCATGTTCTCTAGTGCATTTGCAAAACCCAGAGATTCCTATGCACTTAGAAACTGGTCCATGTTTACCAGAGACAGCATTTTTGCTTAAAGCACTATCCCTAGTCATATCTGTTGGGAGTAGAAAATCAAAGAAAGCATCTCACTGTGAGCGAAACCAAACTCCAATTTATAAGAGAGTTGCTTAACAGCAAGTAAATCAGTATGTCTGATTAAAGTTATCCTTAAATGCCTCCAGCCCAGTCATCAGTGAGCAGCAGCCCTACATGGAACAGCCAAATGCTCCCCTGGGCACCATGTGCAGCCCATGTCTCTGAGATCTGAGTGTGACCTCCTCACTTCTCTAACTGTGGTTTAATGCAGTTATTCTTAAATAAACCAGCTGCTTCTAATAATACCAGCAAAACCCCAATCTTAATGCTTTTTTTAAGTATTTTGCAGCTCACTGTTAATTCTTGAACAACCTCCAGAAAAGCTGAGTGGAGGTATGTGTGCCACAAGCATTTTTCATGGCAGGGATTGCAGGTTGGTTATGCTCTGACTGCCAAACATCCACGTCCTTTATTTATCCTCATGGCAGCACTCCAGGGATGGAGAAGTGGGATTAGCTCTGTGCTTTAATGTGAAGAACTGGGGCAGAAGGCAAGAGAGATAAAGGCCTGTGGTGACATGGAAAAGGCATGGGTGAGGCAGCCTTAGCACCTGGGTAGAGAACAAACCATCCTGTTTTGGGCTTTGCTGTTTACAGGCAGGATTTCTGAGAGCTGGGATGTTCTTTCTTGTTGGAAAGAGAGCATCCACCTGTACCTTGAATGAGCCCTCCCCAGGAAGGTGTTCCTGAGACTGCAATTGCTGCCTCCCAACCTTCACATTTCAGGGTTCTGAGGGAAACAGAAGGCTCTGCCCAGGGAAAAAGCCTGGGAAAGCTCCATTCCTGCATGGCAGCAGACCTGTTGCTTACCATGGATTCACACCTTGCTTGAGATGTGAGGACTTCTGCTTCTTCTCAGCTCTTACTCATCTGTAACTTTCTCAAAGATAGTTGCAATGTTGTGAGGCTGATTGGCAATGTGAAGCCAAAAGGGGATATACAACCAGAAAAGAGGAATAGCTCCCCAAAGAATTTCTAGGCTGGCTTCATTGACAGCCAGGCTGCACCCAGTCTTCATTTAATTACCTTTTACACAGAGCTTCAAGCTGCTCTTCAAATGAATTATAAGTCTCAAGATACCTTTCCTAGTAGGATTAAAATTGTATCTATTCTTAATATCCTGTCTCCAGAGAACAGTGAGTAGATTTTTAGAAAGAAAATATAAGAACATAATACAAAAGAGATAATTCCAGGTGCCATTGGTTGTGAGACTTCCCCAGCTGGAAAACTGCACGTACACCTTTGTATTTAATAGACACTTACAGATGTGGAGTAGGAAATTTAAAAAGTTATCCAAATTCCTTCTCCATCTCATTTTGTCCTCTTTAACAACACTATTCCACATAGCTTGCCACCATTACAAGCATGCAGAAAACAGACCTAAAAGCCTGGAGGAGGGTAGGAAGCAATTGTTGGGAAAAAAAAGGTCCATAGATAGCTACTAAATTGGAGTACAAGATCATTAGTATTCTCTAAATTAAAGTTAATCTTGACTTACTAGTGGAAATGTATTTTAAGATGGGACTGGAATTAAAATGAGGCAGCAATTATCTGTTTCAACTCAGAAAATACACTTCAGATGGGATTGTGGTCATGGAAAACTGTGAAGACAGCTGACAATTTATTGGATAAATGGCATATTGAAGTTTGTGGGCTTTGCAAAATAAAGCGTGACTAGGAAGAAAATAGAAAGAACACTGAATAAGTTGGTGAAGTATGTATTTATTTAATTGTTATTATAAATAGGCATAAATTGTAATCCCAGATTCAAGTAGCCATGAATGAAGTTCCATCATTTGAAAATAACACAGCACAGTCCTCCTCCAATTTATACTTCCTTAATATATGTTGGAAATAATCCCTTGCCACCAGTGCAGTGCCCATGGGAGTGCAGGGCTGTGAAAAGTTGGGTCTTTTCTAGTTTTATCTTGGATAGCCTCTTCCCCAACATTTGGGGTTTTTTTAATTTTGCACACTGACTGTACCTCAGATCTAGCTAGAAAACAAAAATGCACACATTTTTGATCAACTGGATCAAATTATAGTGTAAACCCAGAAGGAATAATCTACTTTAAATTGACATTGATTTGGCAGAAATGCATTTTCTTTTTTTTTTGTGGTTGCTTTAGCATTGCAGATGAAGAGAAGGATGTGCAAATAAAGAGATCTGTTTTGCCATCTGTAGTTTAACTTCTTCCTGCCAATGCCACATGTAGCTTAAAGATGTTTATTAACTTTTAAAAGAATTTTGCAGGGACCTATCAACATTTGAAATATTTTTCTGAAAAGAAAAAAAAAGAAAATCTATTAATTTTTAATTTGCCATGTTTCAAAATGCTAGGGAAAACTATACTCCCTTTGTGTTCCAGAAGAAAGCCAGTAGATGTTATCTGGTTCCCCGTGACAGCTTAGTGGAAACTCTTGAACTTTTAAATGCAAAGAAAGGTAATTTGTTAGAATTCATGTATTCTGTTACTGACAGGAACTACGTCCTTCCATTTTTAATGTCCTGGGTACTCCTTGAAGAAAGCCTATTCAGTGTTATTTACCTCTCAAAACCTGTCAAGGCTTGAGTCTGTACTTCTGAAAACAGCTTGCTGGAAATTTCCCAGCGAAACTGTTCTTGATACAGAGCTATTTTTGACTGATTTTTTTTTCCTGAAAATGCCTGCTTTCTGTGGAGAATTCTGGTGGATACTTAAAGATTTCAGCTGAAATTTCTGTCAATCATGTACGGTTTTGTAGGCCAAAACTTGAAAATTTATGTGAGGAATATCTCAAACCAGCTGTAGTGGTGAACACAGAGGAGGATTCCACATTTTTCATGAGGTGGGATGCTTCTTTTAAAGAAAATATGTCCCTCTGCTATTAGTATTATGCCTAGATAGCCTGATGTAAGTAGAGCTACCTGTGACCATTCTGACATAAAATACATTTGTCCTCTTTGTTGCTGTTTATTTTAATGTTAAGATAGATTGGCCATCGAAGTTAAGCAACATAAAGCCTACTATAACTTTGCCACCTCCAGATAGAAACTATTTATGTGCCATTTGAAGTAGAAATAGGGTCTGTTTGCAGTAATTACAGCTGGTAGCCATCAGTGTGTTTCATAAGTAACACCATGGTGGGGAATGGCTGAGGTTATTGAGCTGCTTCTGGAAGTCTCAATCCCCCCAAGCAGCACTAAGAGCTTCTGTCACTCGTGGCACAAGTGGGTTGAGAGGCAGAGCTGCAGTTACAACACAGGAGCACCTATAATTATTTACTCACCAACCTGTAAGTCCTTTCCTCTGTGCCACCATCCAGAAATGTCTCCTCTCGTTATGCCCAATTTGAAATAGGTGAATTGCCTGACCATTTGGAGTGATGCTGTGTATGCACAAATACCTGTTCAATAGAACTGCTGATTGATGCCTTCAGCTCTCTGGGTAAAACTTTGCATCTTCTGGTTTCTGTGAAGGTTTTTGTGGATTTTTCAAGACTCATAGAAAAACTCACATATTGTTTTAAATAGGTGATCAAAATAACCACGAGTTATTTTATAGACTTCTCAGCAGTGTAACAGTCCCTGTGTAAAGCAGGACTTGTGAATAGACTAAGCATCTGTGAAACTCATTTAGGATGCAACATAAAAAGACTTTACTAGAATGTGAATCTTTACTTTACCTGAGGAAACATTATGAAACACTCCCCAGTTATTCAGTTAAAGGTTTGTTTGCAATAACATGTGGCATTATATCCCCCTTAGCAAAAGCATGTTTTTACATTATTGAAGAAAAGTGTAATCAGAAGCTTTGTTTAAAAGATATGTCACCACCTTATGTCTTCTTTTATGAAATTCATAAAACCTCTTCATTATGTGCTAGGACTCAACCATAGGTTCAACATCAGAAAGGCTAACATATCCCTCACCTAAAAGTGGGATGGATTTTGCTCCACTGCTTAATTTGAGTATTACCCTATTTTGCAACCATCAGTGTAGAACTTAACTGGGGCTGGACCCACATTTTTTATGTTGTGCTGGAAGCAATTCCCTTCACAGTAGCTGTTCTATGCTTCCTTTTATTTTTTTTCCCCCCAAATTGATTTTTCTTTCACATGCATTGTATGAAGAAGGGAGCAGAGAAAGGTGCTGTGAGACAGCGTAAAGCAGCCTGGTACCAGCTCAGAGGGAGAGCTCCTCTCACCTCATGCTGAGCCAGAGCAGCACTTCTGAAGGAACACAAAGGCAGGGTCAGCACTCAGCTTCCCTGGGTATTCTCTTCCAGTCTCCAATGAATTGTGCCAAGGATGCTTTCTGAGACAGAGTTGATGTATTTCTGATATTTTTGTGCCAAGTGTTTCAGAAAAAAATAAATAAAAAAAAAAAGTTGAAGAATAATTAGGTTTAATGATTTGTTGCTGGTATTTAAGATGCATTTTAAAATTATCTACGCTCAGGAGAATGCCCTAAAATACTTCAATTAATTCTAAGCTGTCAGTTCTTATCAGTGGGGTATGTTTACTTCTAACTCTTTAATTTTTGCATTTCAGAAGGAAATGTAAAAAAACCTACAGAATGAGCTGCTGGAGTTGTTTTCCCCTGTGATGAACTCATATTTAGAATTCCTGACACATGCCAGCCTTGAGTGTATGTCCCTTTCCTACTCTCCTCTTGTGCAGACCCTCAGAGGGGTGCAGAGTTTTCACAGATCCCCTTTATTCCATCTCTAATTTGGGTGCTGACTCTGTTGAAGAGGCCTTGGTGACCAGAAAATGTTGGTGAAGCAGCAGTGATGATGCAATATTGCAAAGCACTGTCCAGCTGCACAAAGCTGATGGTGTGCATGAACTGCAGGATCATCCTGCACGTGAAAATATTAATTTTGAAAATTGAGAAGTAGTTCTGAAAATTTTGAGAAAACGTTCTATGCAGTGTTAACTCCTTTTTTTTTTCCTGTGGTTAAGAGGCTTCTCAACATTAAAAGTTCTCCTCAAATTTTCCAATGAGCTCTTATAATATTCTATCATCAAGAGGTTCCCATGCAGTCAGGAGTTTCTTGACCTCCAGAAAATAGAAATTCTTCCTTGTTTCTGTTTTCAGTTTGGAATTGTTCCTCTACAGTAGGACTTTAGGTCCAGACTCAAATCCCCATGATGAGAGGGAGGGGAGGGGTTATATTCAGGCTTTTGATTCTAGACTTATTATTCAGAGAAATGGCTGATGATGAGTCTATCTCTGTCCACTATAAAGCCAATACCATTCTTTGAGCTTCTTTCTTCCCTGGCAAAGAAAGAGGAGAAAAAAAAAATCAGAAACAGGCAAGGAATTTGGCTGGTATGCCGGGAAAAATTCTCAAGCAAAAGTAATTAAGCTCATATATAACTCTTTCCAGACTTTAATGTTTTACGGAGTCATTTTTCATCTACTGAGTGGTACTGTCACAGCAGCAGAGATTTAACTTTTACATATTTTCATTATGTAGTCTTGTGCAGCTCTTGCTGATAAGAGTAATTTGAAGTGTCAGTGCAGCTGATGAAATCAGATGGGCCATGAAGCTGTTTGAAAGCTGTCACTGGGATGTATAAAATACTTTTTATTTTGCAGTTGCTTCACAAAAATTTTTAAAAAACACAAGCTAATGTGTATTTGTTCTTTCAGAAATACAAATTGTTCTTTAGTTGTATTTGTTTTTTAGTTGTATTATATAGATTTTGGGGTAAATTAGTTACTTTCAGTAATGATAATTGAAAATCCACAAAAAATGTGGTTGTTTCTTCTGAATTTAGGACTAGGTTCTTCAGGATTGTTCAGCATAGCTGAGTCACAGAATTTTCCAAAAATCTGTCTCTAAGTGTCACAACAGGAGTTGCCAAGCATTGAGCTCTTTGAAAACCAGACCCTTTTGTGGTTTTTCACAACTGAAAATTAAGCTGTGTTTGATGTTTTAAAAATCTGTTTTCTACCTGGTATATTTACTTTATCATGGATAAAGTCTCTATGAAGGAAAACTATAATTCATTAAAGCTATTCTCCTTTTAATTACATGTGATACCACTGGTGTGCTCCTCCATCACTCGCCCAATTATTTTGGAAACAGCAGGAGACTGTTTTTGGCAGTCTGACCCTCAGTATTCATTTCTTTTGAGTCTCTGCCATTGTTTTCATGGTCCATTCTTAGATGTACACAAGGTGTTAGTGGGCAATAGAAATCCATATGTCATTTTAAGAAACACCCTCAGAAGATAAAGTTTTCCATCTTTCTACTTCACCCTTAGCCAAGGCTGTAGCTTTGCTTTTTGATATACATTTTGATCCTACTTAATTTTCCTGTAATAATTCAGAGGGAATGGCTTTTACATTTCTTAAAGAATGGTAAGAGAGGAAACAACCCTACAAGGTCCTTCAGAGTCCCTGTGGAAATGGGTTCCAAATTAGTTCTCACATTGACATGTGAGAGAGGGGAGACTCCTCAGATTTCTGGTTTTTTAATGATTTTTTACTCCGTGTCTCTCTGCCTCTCCAATACATATAGGCTGCTTCTCCTTTCTCAAGAACCATGAAATAGAAATACATATTTAATTTATTTTAAGTAGTTTCTTACTTGTTAGCAAAAAAAGCCCATTGAGATGAAGATATTTAACAAGAATGACTGTGGTAATGTTCTTAGTTCAAAAACAAATAGGTAAAACCCATAGGGGAGAAATATTTTCAAATTTTTGAGAATATTAGAGACACTGCAGAGGAAAAAATAATGAAAATTACTTGAAAGAGAACTGCTAACTACAACAGACTTAAATAACAATTGGACATATCATAAAAAAAAGTCAATACTCAGAAACACATAAAACAGAGATGGAGAAGATATATTGGGCCATGTTCTGCATCTCCTGCTAGAGTACAATTGTTCAATGCAGTATATCTTTAGACTAGTGAAGCCTTAAATTTTTCAAAGCAAAGGAAATTCCTCTGCTTCCTTTGGGATTGTCTGCCACAGACTTAAGATCTTGCTGTCAAGGGATGTTTCCAGACATTTAACCTAAATTATGCTCATTTTCCAACCATTAGTGCTGAAGTTCCCTCCTTGGTGTTTATAGCTCTCAGAAGGACCTTGCCATCACAGCCTCTTAGAACAGTCTCATAGAAACAAAAAGGAAGTCTCTGGAAACTGATATGGAATGAAAGGGCAGAGGGGTGGCCTGTACGTGCTGGTTGCTCAAGTATCAGTGAGCACACAGCTGCACTTGCACCTTTTCCTGTTCCATGGTTCATGCAGCATCTTTCCAATAGGATGAAT
This sequence comes from Taeniopygia guttata, assembly GCF_048771995.1. Taxonomy (NCBI): domain Eukaryota; kingdom Metazoa; phylum Chordata; class Aves; order Passeriformes; family Estrildidae; genus Taeniopygia; species Taeniopygia guttata. The sequence goes on along the minus strand of NC_133032.1, from coordinate 32,281,682 downwards.
AAGCTGGAAGGCTGTATGGGACCACAGTGCTTCCAAAAAAATGTATTAAAGGTATCTCTGCCTGCCATTGTGGACACTTAGCTAAACTGGGTTGTGCAGGACCAGAGTGTGACAAGGTAATCAAAGGCAGAGCTGTTGCTGTCCAAGATTTGCAGGATGCTCTGAGAGATGGGTACCTCTAAGAAATTCTGTGAATCTTAATTTTATGTAAGAATATGTGATAGATTTTGGTTAACACCTTCTTGTGTGAGAAACAATAGGAAAAAAAACAGAGATGTGGAGAGGCCAAACCTTTGTGGAGTGTGGGCTGATAATGGGAGAAATATATTGCACTATTCCATCCCTCCAGACATTCTGTGGGCTTTCAAACGAAATGATTTTAAAATTTCATCTGTAATTAATTTCCAGGACCTGCCCCACTTAACCATTTTCACACTGTTGCTCTAAAGCAGGCCAGTGTCAATGTTTTGGCAACTTGTTTAATCTCACTGCACCCCAACAGGTTATTTCTCTTTATTCAGTTAGACAAGGTGTCAAAAGCATTCCGGTGACAGGTAACAAAATGTTTGCCTTCCCTTGAAGAAGCCCTTTTTTCCCCCCTAGATCCTTTCCCTGACTTTAAATACCTTTAGCTCCATCCCATCACGCCGATTTCCTGTGCCTTAGAGTCCTGCTGCCAGATGAGGACGCTGGACAGCGGCATCGGAACCTTCCCCCTCCCAGACTCGGGGAACCGATCCACGGGGAGACACACCTCTAAGCAAGAGTCACCCCTGGGAACAGGAATCTCTGCAGCACCCGAGCAAGGTCCTCTTTCAGCTCCTTCAGTAAAAGCCAAAACTCTGGAGCGAGAAGTGCCTTCAACAGCCAAGAAGAGCCAGGAGTCCGTGGACAGCGTAATCAGTCACTCGACATCTGATCCGGCCATGACCGCCAAAGCGTTACGGCCTTTCCAAAGCCGCCTTCCCAAACCTGCTTCCTCAGGTAAAATGTCAATTACGCTGAAAATCACATTATTGCTGCCTTGGCCTCTGTTTTGATTAGCAGAAATCCTGTAGTAATGGCAATTGTTAACAGAAATGTTAAATGTGGAGCAGAAGATACTCTTTTTTATGAATGCGTAAGGTTAACAAGTTTGTGACCTGAGACATATTGGAACTTTGTTATACAAAATGCTTATCTGAGAAAGAAAAATTAGTTTAGTACTTAAAGCCTTTTCTCAAGAAACAGTACTTGAAGAGAAAAAAAAAAAAAAAGACATATGCCAGCCTTGGAAGTTAACTTGAAAAAGAATATGGATGTTCAGCAATATTCAGGATCACACTGTACAAAGTACAAAGCACAGCCATGTTGTGACATAGAAAAGATGAATTCATAAAGACTTGCTTTTGATTCTGGATTTGAGCTAAAGACTCATTTGGCCTCAATGCATAAATTCTGTCCCACTGAATATATGGCCTTGACCTCACACAAGGCTCTCGTTACTTTGCTGCATCATGCAAACACATTTCTGTATATGAACATAAAGTACCTGACTTTCACTTGTGAGCTACGTGTGTGTTTAAGCTATAAAACAAGAGCTGACAAAGGTATAAAAGGACTGGCAATCCATCAAAGCTCCAGAAAATAACTCTGTATTAGCAAATAGTTCCACTGAAGTCCTTGCATTTTTTATAAACAAACATTGCCTTTTTATGTAAGTCTCTGGAGTTATTAATATATATGTTAATAGCATTAAAAATTATTTAGCATTAACAATAGGGAAATTTTCATAGCCCAACAGATACAGCAGAAAGCACAGTAAAAGTAATTAGTTTAGTGGAGAAGGGTATTGTTTTATCTTGACCAAATGCAATGTCAGTCATTTATTTGAGTTATGGTGATTAGCACTTTGTCAGTCCAGTTATTGCTCCTGTAGCAGTTGTGAGTATTTCACTTGTATAAATCTGTATCACTCTATAAGAGAGATTCTGTGTAATTAGCATGTAAGGTTAAATATCAAGTTTGAGCTTACTTTAAGGCCATCAAATATATGTTCTGCTAATGAGCTGACATGTATTGAACCTAGGAGGAAAGAAGCCTCTTTTATATGTCCATAGGATGCATAACAGAAGGTTTCTAATTAAACATCTTAGAACTCAGTTGATTTAGCAATGTTCCCAGTGCAGTATTGTAGTGGTATAATAGAGTGCAAACACACATTGTATGCTTTATTACAGACTCCCTTGCTTGTTTCAAATCAAAATTAATAAAATCTACTTCAATATTTAATATTTTAAAAATAAGTGTACTATTAATTAATGGTACAGCTTAGAAGGATTCAGAAGAGAAATCTTAGTTATAGATTATGTGCTGCATGCTTGAATGGCCACATGTGTGACCTCAATTCAGCAGTGTGTTATAGAGTAGAGCCCATGATTAAACACTGTCATTATAACAAATTGAACAGAAACTGCAAGCATTGAATTGCTTCATAAGAAGTCAGGAGCAGTAAGATTGTTCTGATCTTAATGCTAATATTCACTGCACCAACCTTGGAGGGTTTGTATCTTAATTAAATTGTCATGAAGAGATGTTACAAAAAAGTAGTATACATCAGATGATGGGGTCAGCTCATTCTTTACTAGACTATCTTCATTCAGTTCTTCTCTCCCTCACTTTCAAATCCAAATTACAATTATCATTTTATTTCATATGCACCATATATCTTCTTTGATGTTTCGATTTTGCATAGTGCAAATATAGCAAATAAAAAAGCTGGCTTTCTGCTAGAAAGGTATTTTCAATTATATTTATATTAAAAGATTGTTCTCTAAGAACATGAAATAGCAGAGGAGATCCCACAATGCCTAGAAGTAGTTACTGAATGTTGTTTCTTGGTTGAAGGAGTATATATTTTATAACTAATGAAGGTATTTAAATTCATGACTTCCTCTTCTCTTGTTAACTGGAAAAGTATTTGGATGAAATTCTGCTACTTTAGTTAGAACTATTCCAGTAAGTTAGTAAATTCTTCCTTTGAGTAGTAAAATGTTATTGGACATAATGAAAGTATCACAATTTGCCCCCAGTTTTTACTGAATTATAATTGACACACTATCATGAAGATGCTGATGAGACCTAGAATTTAAATAATGTCTCCCTTAATTCAGGAATAATTAACCTTGCAAAGCAAAGTGATCAAGAAGCAAGTTCTGTGACCTCTGCCTCATTAGAACACACTGAAGAGACTGCAGAAAATAGAAAAGTTCTTCCGGAGTGGACCCCCAAGAAAACTACTAAACCAAAGGTATAAGATAAGTAGTGGCATCTCTTAAATGAGATGAGTGCTGTGGTCAGTGTAGAGGTATCAGTATTTTAATGGCCAGTGTTTTCATATGGTGTGAAGAGTAATTAACAATCTGACAGCTGCATTTACTTCCTTACCCTTCATTCTCTGTCTCATTATTTATCAGTAACAATAATACAGCACCTAAAGGTCCTTTGTCCTCCTGGTTATAAACATGTTTTAATTAAAATCCTCTCAGACACTTTTAGAAAAGGAAATGGAGACCTTTTACCCCATTCTCTTCTAGAAAGTTGATCTTGTTTGTTGCTTTTCATGAGATTGGGATTGTTTTTTTTCCCCAGGACTAGGTTTCCTTGTCTGTATGGCTGATTCCTAACAAAAGGATGTCCTTCTGTATCAGTTAAATACTGCAGCATGGATGGAAAGATGGGGAAAACATTACCCCTCTTTGAGAAACAGAATTAAAATCTCACTGGAGGCACCAGAGTAGGGGCACTAGGTGGTGTTAGTACAGGACATCACCCCAGCAGCATCAGGCCTGGCTTCCCCCTGCCTGGTTTTGGGGGTTTATTGTACTGAGCTGCTGCTCCTGAATGGTTTGAACCTTCAAGCTTTCCATGATTAGAAGCTGTCCAGAGCTGTCAGTGTTCCTCTTTATTCCCAGAAGAAAATCGATAATACTGTTTCCTGGAAAGAGCTGGCAAAGGAATCACCTGGGAACTAAGGGCTCTCCAGTACTGTAATATAAGTACCAGGACAAGAGACATGAATTTAGGATTTCCTGGTGTAGAAATGATGTCTTGTCTACTGGCCATCCTCATTGTCTCTAGAGCTGTTTGCAGCAAACTGTTTGTGGTGTGATAATTTTGCATGTTACAAATAGACTGCATTAAACATACTTGAGAACTTCTAAAATTGAACTTGGTGGATAAAATTATCCACAAATACTGGTGGAATCTAAAACAATGTTACAGTGGGAGGGGAAAAAAAAGTTAAAATGTGGATTGTTTCTGCCAGACTGTCTCAGGGGATGTAGCAGGACAAGAATGGTTTATTTCCCCCATGTCAGACTGATGATTACTTACCTGAAGGAGTTAGATTGGTAATGCAGACTTTCCCAGTTGAACTACCTGTTTATACTGCATGATGAATATAAAATGTGCTACTCCCAATACTATCTTTAGCATTATTTTGATATATTTGCATTTTCTGACTTGCTGCCATACCCTTCTTTGTGTAGGACACAGCTCTGAGGGTGTGCACGTACTCGGCGAGCAGCACTGACAGTGAGCCAGAGCCAGAGTACAAAACCACTTATTTCAGAGCTGCAGAGGAGACTCTTGTGGAGTTAAAAAAGAGCAACAGACAAGGTAATTGAAAATTGGTACATAAAGATGTATGTTCCTCATCCCCACACTGACTCAGCAGCAGATGGTGTCCTTCATTGAACTGTCTGTTTAGATTTCACTTTCTAACCCCAAATCTTTCTTCAGTCTAATTTTCCATTAACTTTTTATTACCTTTTTCTTTTTATTATGTGTAAGTGCTTTTTCCCCTCTTCCACAGTTTTTGCTAGTTGAAGCTTAACTTGTAGGTTTCTATACATAAACCTCTGTGGTAAAAATAAAAATAATTACGTTATTACAAAATGGAAAGGTAACTATAAATATAGTTTTCTTTTTTTTTTTCTTTTTTGTTATACTGCCAGTTGAAATAATGCAGCAATCAAGGCCCCAGTTTCCCAACCCCTGTATTGAGGGGATGTTGGTTATGGTGCCACAGTGAACTCTCTCATTTGCCTCTCTGTATATATTACAGCTTTCAAGTAAGAAAGCTTTTAGTGAGAATTGATGACAAGCTGGAATTTACTGAATTCCAGTAGATAAAAATACATTAAGTGAAGTTCTTGAGATAATAGTTTTCTGTGTGTTTAATAACCTGGGAAATTGCTGCCTTGTGTTGCTCAGCAGCCTGCTGTGCTGGGAGCCACCTTGCAGTGCAGATGTGTGCCCTGGGGCTGTGTCCTTGTCCCTGCAGCCCATGGATCCCTGCAGGTGGGACATTCTGCCCAGTGCAAGCTCTTGGCACCAGCCCCCAGCCTGGCCTGGCAGAGGTCACCACCTGCAGCACCACAGCACGGTGACAGTGACACAGAGAGCACCAGGGCTGGCTGGATGCTCTTCACTGTCTCTGACATTTGGCGTTTTCAGAGCTCATCCATCGCTTGTGATTCCATGGGAGAGAGCAGAATAGGAAGCCAGGACCATTTATTTGCATTGCTTCTGCAGCTTTGTGGGTTTAATCTGTAGAAAATCTTGCAAGTCATTTTAGTCAGCCCATAAACACTTCTTTTACAGATTTTGCTTTTACAAAGCATATTCTAATGCAATAAATGTGTGTTTTTTAAATAAGTAAATAAGCTTTTTTTTCCTACATTCATCACAATTTGGAAAAAAAACCCCTATTTTTATCATGTGTTAACAGTTGCTTTAAATGGCAGCAGATTCTAAGTTTAATGATATTTAAGAATGACTTGGGGTTGCCATCTCACATAGAGATTCATTAATTTTGTGTATATGCCAGTAAGAGAATAAAATATGTAATTGTGATTGAGAGAAATAGAAGATTATGACACATTATTGCAAAAGTATTTCTGCTGTGCTCATTCCTCATAGTCAGGGTTTCTGTTCTGTGCTCTCTAAATGCTGTTCTCACATGGAATTAACAGCCAGGCTTTATCCCATTCTGTGTTCAAAGGTCTCAGTGTCTTTATGCACACAATTGATATAACCTCAAAACATCCACATGAGGCTGGGCCAGGGGCTCCAGCAAACCAATCCACAGAGAATATTTTTATATTAATAGATAATTGCATTTATTAGCTGAATCCCCAGACTCACTGGTTGAACAGTTATAATGTTGGAGTGATTTTCATTTTCCATTTATGAGCAGGGAACAGAAAGACTTGAGTGCCCAATGCAAAGGCTATTAAAAGTCAATGATAAGACTTTTGTTGATTCAATGGGCTTAGCATGAGATTCCCAGTGCATTGCCCAATGTTATGGAGAAGGTCAGTAGAGTAACAGGGAATATGCCAAATATTCCAGACCCTTCTCTTCCAACCATGAAAGTGTTTTGATTTCATTCTCATAAATTGATTCTACCCTGATGTGATTCTGTTAGAGGCATTGGAGGCAGACCTTCTCCTAAGGCTGTAGGTTATAAGGCAGAGTTGAAGTTTGTGTAACAAGAATTGTGAGGAAAGAAGTTAATGTTCACATAAACATCTGTCTCCTGTGTGCTTTCATCAGGCTGCAGAAAATTCCTCTGGTTTTATATTGCTCTTCTGAATGAGTTTTCAGCCTTGGACATCAGAAACCAGGGCTTTATTCCTAATGTTGTTGTGCTACAGCAGGCTCTGAAACAAGCACCACTTTCTTACCTTACTTGTGTATTTTTTATGTTGCTCTATTCATTAACTAAAAATGTAGTGAATAGGAAAGAACTCCCAAGTACAGCCAAACTGAAGGGTATGGTAAAGGAACTTAGCACATCTGCCATGTAAGTCTATTAAAAGAGAAGAACAAAACCTTGCTGCAAATAATTAAGTGGGAAGATCCCCCAAATTAACCACCTTGTCTATAATTTGAAAAGAAAGGAAATTAATTCTGTCTGTCTCATGCTATCTCCTCCAGCTCAAACATTATGAACAGTCCCCACATATGCATTGGAGAATTAGAAGGTAGTATTTTTAATGTTTCTATTGCATTGAATTTCAGATACCTTAAAGAACAATTTAAATACATTTTAAAATTGTAAAATTACATGAAAAATCTGTGTAGACTGTCATAATGATATCATTTGTTACATCTCTTGCAGCTGTGCAGGAAAAACAAAGTCAGAGAAGGTCGTTTTTGGGGAACCCATTGTCGATTTTGGATTTATACCAACACAGTCTCTATGGTCAATTTGGAGAGGATGGACCTGAACAATTAGCACATTACAGTTTAATTGAGCAGCTGAGTGGAGCTTCCAGTAAAGACAGCAAGACCAAGGAGAGCCCAAGTGTGAGTTACTGTAATTTTTATATTATTTCTCATTTTGTTCATTATTATTTTTATTTCCCTTTTGTTTTTTAACTCAGTCTGTTGATTGATTACTAAAACCAGGCAGACTTGAAAAAACAGCATGACCTGCAGAAGAGTAAAGATATGAATATTTTTAGAACAGAATGTTACATTTGAATGCTCACCTGTCACAGAATTAGACTTACAAAATTGACAAGTAGAGACAGGTTAGTGATTGTACTCCACCATTAGTGAGGAGTTGAAATTTAAAACTAGCAAGTAAATTCAGAATTTATCTTTTAAGGCTGCTCCTTCACATATAATGAGATAGTTTTTTATAGAACAACATGTATTAAATTACTTAAAACTCTGGAGAAGTATTCCTGAAAATTCAAATGAAATTATGCTATGGAAATCACGTATCTTCTGGTTTCTTTTGAGATCTTGGTGTCAGATTTGATGGTTTCAAACATTATTTTGATGAAGATCAGTCCTGATCTGATGGGTTGACCTTGGTGCTAAACAGAAACAAATTTGTTTTCTTCTCTTATTTCATGTGAATCCACTTCCTTTTCTGTGTCTAGAAGTATTGAACTGACATCACACAGTCTCAGCAGCCCTGAAGAGGAACTTTTCAACCTGTTGTTTTCCTCCTCTGTTCTCATGCCTCCTCCTGTCACCATCTCACTCCCTTCCCTCTCTCCTTTGATCTAAAAAGCCAGTTTCTCTGAAAGTAGAGACACCAATCATGATCCAGTGTAATCATTTTGATTCCATGTTCAGTGTGTTTCCTCAGCTCTTTTTAGGCACAAGCTCTTTCATTTATGGGTGTAGCACTCAGCACATTTTGGGAATGTAACACTATAAACAAAGGTGGTAGCAGAAAATAAGGAATAAGCTGCTGGTTTGAAATTTACTGGTGTAGTGCATAAATGAAAAAGAGTTTTTATCTCTTCCCAGACCCCAGTTTTCAGTTTCAGGAAATGACTGTGCCTTGCAACTTCAGAGGTGATTAACCAAAGTTAGAGTCTTAGAGCTTTCAGGAATCTGGGCCAAATATGCAGAAGGAATATGAAGAACAAAATGGCAGTACTCCTGTTTGTTTCAACTCTGTTTGCATCAAAGTCCTGCTTAACTGAATATTAAATTGACCAAAAACTTCAAAAGAAAAATCCTGAAATGTATGTGCCTCATTTTCCAATCAACACAATTTCATTAGTACCCAGAATATTATTCAGTTTTAATATATGTGGGTCATATTAGAAAGAACAATTTAAAATAATCTGACTTCATAGTTGGGAAGGGAAAAAACGGAAAAAGGGCAGCAGAAGGGTGTTAAAAAGGATATGTGCAGGAAAATAATTTGAGCATCCACTTAATTCCTCGTCTTGAACATCCAGAAATTCATAGCTTAATTATGTGTAGGAGATGAATTATATATGTGTGCATATATATATATATGAAAAAATACATAAAAATCAGTTCTGCCTTCTGAAAGCCAAGGTCTTTTGCTATTAACAGAGAAATTAGATTTGGTTCCAGTATAGAAAAGTGACTTAGAGTTGCATCTACTTTTAATTAATTAGTTTCATGTATTCCTTGTGTATGACATCTCTGCAGTGTGCCCAATCTGCCTCAAAACCTAAAGAAAGCCATTGAACAGACCTTAGGATCCTGTAAAATTCCATCCTTTAACCAAAAGGCATCAGGTGTAGCTCAGCCAGCACCAGTATTTTTCATGCATTATGTTGGGGAGCTCTTGAGCTTTCTTTTTAAGGGTCTGAAATAGCTCTCCAAACAGCATTGCCTCTCCCTGAACAGCAAAAGCTCACTAATGCACTAGAGATTTGCCTGTTAGTATTAAACTTTTCAGAATGGCAAATGAGAGGAAGTAACCATGAAAAGCAGCTTGCCCTGAGCTCCTTGTTTGAAACAATTTTTTGTTTCAAGCAAATCTTTTCTGAGCTGTAGTTTGTCCAACAGAAGAAGATCTTCAGTCTGTTTAAATCAGAGCTATGTGATCTGCAACATTGCCCACAAAAAGAGGGGGACAGCAGAGAGAGAGGCACTTATGGCCAACAAATTTTAAAAAAAAATCTAGGTGTATAAATTCTGGTGAGAGAATAATGCAGTTTTCATGCGTAATACTTGGTATTTTGAAAAAGGAAATGGTAAAGGCTTTGAATTTAATTCCCAAGTGGCATTTGTCAAGCCTTGGAAAAAAAAGCAAACAAAAGATGTGTGTCAAAAATGCATCATGATGGGCAAAATGAGTTTACAGTGCTTGTCTGAAGAGCAAGTGTGCTGAGACAGTCTCTGAGCCCAATTAAATTGGGCTGTACAGCTCAGGATGGCAGTGGTGCAGACTGGGGGCTCTAATGAGGCAGTCAGGAATCTCTCTTAGCCCAGACTTGTCATTTGATTTGTCTCCTTCCCAACCAATGCATTCACCAGCATTGCCAAAGTTTATACACAGCCAGTTTCATCAGCAAAAAAAGTACTCTAAAGGAGCTTCAGAGAAGAAACAACTGATGGGCCATTACTGTGATGAAGGGACACTGCAGGGACAGTTTAAGGAATCAAAAAGTGCTTTTAGACATTGAAAGGGAAAATTCTTACTCTCACAGTCTTAAACAGCATCCTGGTTAAATTCTCTTGGCATTAAGACCAATTTTACCTTATTTTTATTTTGACCTGAAAAACATATTCTGAAATTATGTTATCCTTTGGCACACTGCAGAATTTTGCATGAGAAAAGCAACTCACAATTTCAAAGAAAGGAATAAATTGCATTGAATCATCAGCAGAAAACTTTCACCTAAATTAACAACCATGGTGTATTTTCCTCATGTAGGATTTTCCAAACAAGAAACATTCATTTTTACATCTATCAAATGTATTCTTTTTATTTGAACAGGAACTTCTCTGGTTTAGTACAATATATGCAGCACCTGATCTGAAGTCCACTGCAGGCAGCCCATGGGAGACACCTTGTCAGTGAAACTTCACTGAGCCCTGCATGAAACAGCTGCTCCTTTCTTGCACTCTGGGAATGCCCTGAGCACTTTGCCAACATCATGTCTGTTATCTCGTTTATGCCGTGAAAAAATTATTTCACATTTCATCAGTTAATTTACTATTTAGACTTTAAAAGCTCAAGTGACTTTTTTCTTACAAGAATTCATACAACAGGAGGAATCTCCCTTCCCCAGGCCCATTGTTTAATATTAACATATTTTATCATCAAACAGGAACCATTTGGAGAAGTAACCGAGTTGGTCAAAGGTTTTATTACTTGATCATCCTTATTGTCCCGAAGAATTATGAGAAATATGATTACTTCTCTGTCCTTAACCAACCATCACATACTTTTACTCTGTAATACAGCCCTTCTTGCTCTCTTTTGTCCCTATTACTCAATTTAAGTCACCATCAAGGCTGGTTGGGATTTCAAGCATGAATTGAAAACTTTAAAGAAAAGATCCCTTATGGAAGGAATTGGTACCCATCAGAAGTTTCTAATTCGTCTTGATTTTCCCCAGTTGTGATGAGATACATAAGAAATCTGACATTTCTGGCACAGTTGCCTTGTTAATTGCATGGGCACTTGAACTGGAGGACTCGTGTAATGGGAGTTTTCTCTGTGCAATGTGAGTTGTGGCCACATCCACCACGGCAGGGTTTGGGTGTGTGGAACAGATGACCCATGAACAAGATCAAATCCTTGTGTCTGGAAATTCAAGTAGACATTAGAGAGAGCTGGCAAATACAGGCCAAGGAAAAATTAGAGATGTTACTGCTGTTTAGGCTGCGCTTGCAAATAGGGCTGACCTGGCGGCATTCCCAGATAAACTCACGGATTTTACAGCTGAGTAAGCTGATTGGGAGTTAATGCTGTATGATTGACCTGTTGTGCTCACATCCTCCTATTAGCAGAGAAAATACCCACGAAAGGACTGGGAACAAGACTAAGTCTGGTAATTGCACAACACTTGCCATCCTCCAGGATCTCTGAGCATTAAGCTGATAGCAGGGAGGGTGTTCCAGAATTACAGCCTCACTTAGAGCAGCCCAGACACCTCTGCAGGCTACACTAAACAAGAGTGAGAGGGAAATAAAGAAAGGCCTGAGCTGCTTCTCCTTGCATCTCATCTCCTACAGAGATCAGTAAGACCTGAGCTGGGGTATGAACTAGCAGCACACTGGGTACTTTGCACTGTTCACCTCTTTAGGCAGATTTTGGAGAATGTGCCAGAAAAGTTTATGTGCCTGATTTGGGTTCTTTGAGACCCTTTCTGAAGGTGCCTTGCTCTTTCTGAGAGAAGCTCTTCAGCTCTTGAATTAAGTCTCTTTTGAAAAGGACTCTCCATGTTTAAGTATCTGAAGTAATTTTGAGGAGACTATGTGCACTCTGCTTTCACAGATTTTTTTTTCCCATTATCAGATGTGCTTATGGAGGGATTCTGTTTATCACATGTGGAAAAGCCTAAGATAATGATTTCAGTCCAATTAGCTCTTGGGAAGAGCTGTATCCTAAGACTTTAAACTGGAAAGGAAGTATTGCCCTGCGGAGCTACTTTCTTCCTTTCCCCTGACCAGCAGATGCCTTATCCTGAATACCAGACTTTCAACCCAAAGTTAATAATATGAACATTGCCCCAAACTTTCCTCTGTGGGAAATATAATAAAACTCAGCTATTGTAGTTACCGTATTTGGGAGAGTGAAACCACATCTCAGGGCACACTCTGGTGAGCACTAAATAACTGCTTTCCTTTTACTTTCATGTAACATGAATACCTGCACCTGGGGCAGCCCTGGGTGATATTTTACTGGGCCAGCAGGATCTGTTTTGCTGTCTGAAAATTGGTGACAGCAACACCTGTGTAATGTTACAACCAGAAGAAAACAACAAATGCTCCTGATGGCCTCGGTCTCGGCTTGTTTTATACAATGTCTGTGTTACTGCAAATACAGAGTTTGAAGCAGCTCTTACAAATTATTATACCAGAAAGTAATGGAAGGTAGAAGAGGTCACTTGTCACTAAGAGAAATAATCTAATGGGCTGGATCAAATTCAGAAATTAGGTGATAGTAGGTTTCTGTGTACTAATTGCATAATTTAGTTTACTTCACATCAAGCACAGGAACCTCGCCTTCTCTTTGCTATTTTTCCTATGAGGCTTAAGAGAGAGGAAGATGATGAGGTGTGGAGGGAAATCAGCTTTATTTGCTTTCCTAGCCCTGATGAACCAAGGATATTGAGGAAATAACTGCTATTGTAGAATCTGTAGATGGGAAATAAGTCTGCAGTCTCATTCATCCATCTTTAGTGTTTTAAGATCATTGCTTTTCTTTCAAGTAAGGAATATCAAATCATTACATATGTTCAGAGAGGTGATCTAGTGATGTAAACATTTGGTGGTATTAATACTCATCACCACCATGTGAAGACCTCTGAGCTGCAATTTCCCAGTTTTGTCAAAATTGCCTCAGTAGGATTTTCCCACTGACAGGCTTGGGGCTGCAAGATTTCCTTTTTGTAATAGTTCTCAGATGAGTGATGCAATACTTGTGCCATCAAAGCAGGGACTGTCTGAGTAATTGCCTGAGTTTATGTAAAACCCATTGTCAGGGGAATTATATAGGAGTATTTGACAATGTAAGTGACAAAAACCACAGGAGCATGGTGTGATAAGAAAGTAGATTTGGCCACCCATGGGAATAATGCAAAATTAAACATACTTTTTCTAACCTAAAGTCTGATTTGCTCATGTTAAATTAGAAATAGGCTATGACATCTGCAGACATCAACAAATTACTTGTATCTGCATGTTTTTTCCCCTCCACAGGACAAGTTCACATTCTAAGATCTGCTTCCAAACCTTATATTCCCAATGAGGTCTTTATTGTTTCTAATACCTTGCCATCAAAGTTGCCCCCAAAAATAAAGTGAAGAGACAGCAAAACAAGCAATTTGAAGCCTAGCTAGGCAGTCTTCTGGGACCAAAGCCTCACTTGACACACATCACTTAAGAGAAATGTTGTGCAGTGTGGAAAAACGTCCTTACAGCCAGCCTGAGGAGCTGGCTTGGCAACAGTAAAAAGCTGCAGTTATGGGAGACTCATTTCTCTCCCTGTGCCTTCTAGGTGAAACTGCTGAGGTTTCTTATGCTGCTGAGAGTTTTAGTAAAAAATTATGCGATGGAGAGTGGTTCAGCAAGGAGGATGATAGCATTCTCTATAACTTCCTTAAGTTTTTAAAAAGCTTTGGCAAGAGAAAACATTTGGAATGCAGTGTCCATGAGAGAAAATAACTTTTTTAATGGTATGCAAGGGACATCTTTAGGGAAAAGACAACCCTAAAAAAAAAACCTCAAAGCTGAAGTAGTTCTGCTTCTAGCATTAATGGTCTCAGTAGTTTTAGTACTGTGCCACCAAAGCCATTCTGACTAGCCCTCCAGCTGGTGTAAAGGCCATTTTATGTTTGGTTGGTGTATTTATGGGGATGGGTAGGTGGCGACATTTTAACTCAAGTATCTTTTAGCACGTAGTTTTTAGAGTATTTGGGCATCAGTGAGGGACAGAAAGTCTTTGGCATAGGAGAGCAGGCTGTGTGGCATTTAAAACACATGGTGTGCACGGCTAGCAGGAGAATGGTTTGGATGTGAGTCTGAGAGAAGAAGTGGAGGGAGTGGGAAGAGAAAAGCCAAGGGCTTCAGGCACTGCTGGGCATGTAGGTGCAGTTCCAGTGCCTCTGGCACAGGGTCACCAAGTGCTGAACTCCCCAGCCACTCACAGCACCACTGATCTGTGCCTCTGTGCCTTGTCAGCTGCCAGGAGCAGATGTCTGGGCTTGTGATTTAAAGCAACTCACCAAGATGTCCTGTGGCCACAGCTGGAGCCTTGTGCCCACTGAACCCCTTTGGCACTGTAAGGGGGAGAGAACTTTACCCTTTCTGAGTGGAAAAACTTGATCACTGGAGCAGAAACCCCATATCCCACCTCAGCAAGCAATTTCAAATTACAGAGAGAAGCTTGTCTTTTCAGCATATGAGAGCTGCATAACCACATCACACGCTGGCCCAGATGTCACAGAAAGCCCTGCAGTTCATTTGCTGGAGTCCCTGAGGGTCAGCCCCAAGCTGCTCGTGGGCAAGTGCCCAGAGCAGCTGTGCAGAGTGTGGTAAGCAGGTTAGCAGGGTGTGGGTAAGACATCCAGTCCCTGCCCACCCTCCCTGCTCACTGCTGCAGACACATCCCCAGCACTCCAATGTCCATTTGCCTTTGTAACTGGAGATTACTTCTGGATTTCATAGGCACAGGGGCTCTTAGGTGTAAGTAGGAAGATCCTTTAGTCTAATAAGAGCCAAAAGTACATACAGAATAAAAGTATAATTTGCTAGTGGTTTCCCCGAGTGGGAAATGTTCTGGGCTGTTTTTCAGAGGTTTGACAGATGGAGCTGCTGTGATTTGCAGCATGGCCCAAAGTTCACTCATGTTTCTGCCATTTGTAACCAGGCATTTCTTCAGTCCCCCATCTTTGGAAATAAAGCTGCAGGTTTCATTTCTCTCACTGTGGAATAGGAATATTATAATAATACTGTGGGCCAAAATAGAATTCAGGATATATTAACAGCGACACATGATAAATATTAGTAAGCAGGTGAGATAGTGTAATTGTTGTAATGATATTAGTAATAAACAAAAAAGAAAAATAAATTGGATCCAATAAACATTGGATTGACTCAATGAAGATAAGAGCAGGAGGGCACAGAGGTGTATTCAGTGAGATGTTTGTTATCTAATGCTGGAAAGTATTTTGACTCCAAGAGGACCATGTGATTAGCAGAGTTAAATGAGATGAATAGCACTGTAAAATTTTTGTGAATTGTTTTTCCAGCTGAAGCTTGCCTTTCCCCATCTATAACAGTGATATATTTTGCATAAAGCACGCAAACATCACACAGATAAGGGTGGGAAATGACTGATATTTTGGTGTGAGAGTTCTGTACCAAGGAGAGTACATGAGGAATAAGTTACCCAGATGATGGTGGCAGGAATTGTGGCAATATTCTGAGAATGTGTTGGCAAATTATTTCTATTTTTAAGAGGACACATCTTCTTTCCATATGCACATGACAATAATATCCTAATCAATGTAGTATTTTATGTCAAATATTGACAAAAAACATATTGGAATAATTTTTTTGTGTTTATGCTTTGTTCCATTAGCTGTTTTCCTTTCCCAAAAGTGATCTGCCTTTTATTGAAATTAGAAGTTACATGAGATTTTGTGCAGTATGACACATGGACTCTCTCTTCTTAAGAAAAATATGGGTAAATATTTTTAGCAAGTTCAAACTTTCTACTTTATAGCAGGTCCCAAAGTGTAATATTTTATCTCTTACTATATTTTTAGGCCCAATACATATTTAAATTTAAGTCTTTTGCAGCATTCATATTAATTTAATGAAAAGTAATGTTTGTATTTGATAGGAGTAAAAAACATGGTATTTAGCAGATTTAGTAGCAATAAGTGACACAGGAGACTTTGGGAAGTTCACAAGATGTAGTTACATAATTCAGATGTCTAATTATCCTTCAGAAAGGCTAAGAGTGATACAAGTTTCCATAGCAGATGTCAGAGTCCTGGCAGCCTGAGCTGCTCATCAGTCCCTCAGGGACTGAGACACAACCTGATGGCTCTGCTCCCATTAGTGCCACCTTCTCTCAATTTCTCCATCCTTTGCCTCCTCATTAATAGAGGTCACTAAAAATTTTAACTGCTGTAAAAAATTGTAGCCTGAAGAACTTCTCTTAGCTACTCCAATGTTATTCACAGCAAATCAAACCCCGAGTGATTATTATCTGAAAAATTGCCAGTCAAACACTTTAAAGTGATTTTTCTGACATCCTATTACATATGCACATATCCTATGGGTTACTGAATGCTCCGTAAAGCAAACTGTAAAAAAAGGTCTCAGATGGTTTTGGGAGGATGAAGAATAAAGCAGAACTGGGTGGAAAAGAAGAAATTAAATACGAATAGGGTGTGTTGCTGTGGCTTATAAAATTAAAATGTTAGTTATGCAGTAATAGTTTATGATATTTCTTCTACCAAAAAAAAAAAGTTACCAGATTGGGAAACTTGTTGGTAACACATATAAGACAAAGAGCAGATTTGAAATGTAAAAGATTTTCAGACAGTGCCTGAAACTGAGGAGCAGAAGTAGCAGAGCAGACAGCACATGCTTGCTGGTTGCTCTTGCAAGAATTATTCTTCTCTGCATAGACTAAGAGGAGACTTTTTTTTATGGCCTCTAATCAGAAAAAATAAAGGTCATGGTTTCTTCAAGCTTCTTTTCTTAACGGCTGTGCCTAAAGACACTTCAGCTGCCCAGTTTTCAAGGGTGCTACAAATCTGTAGCTCTTGCTGATGTCTCTGACCAATTCTTGTTATTTGGATCCTGTGAAAATCATGGAGTTTATAGAGGGCTTGAAAATTGGTTTCGATATTCTCCCTGTAACTGGCAGAATTTTGGTCTGTAACATCCTGCTTCTGTGGGCAATGACATGGAACATCAGCAACATTTCCCCTGAGTTAAAAGGAAGGCCAAATACTGTGGATTTCTATTCTGGTCCTACTGTGCTCCCATTAAGATCATATCATAATGAAATTCTTCATATTTTAAAATCCATTTCTTTATTGCATTTTTCATAACATTAGTGCATGGGTAACTGGAAAAAGCCAAAACTTTCATTTGTATAATTTTACAGGATATTTTTCCTATCACTATCATAGGAACATCATCCTATCTTTTAATGTTTCCTAGAACCACTACAGCAAGCCAAGAGTGCAGAGGGCTCAGCATTTCTAACAGACCATTTCTGCAAATAAAATCCATGGTGAAAACAAGGAAGCTGTGTTATGACATCATTAGTGGCATGGTGTTGAAAACAGAGGCAGCAGAGCAAGCCAAGGACAGCAGCCACCATTTAGAAGCTGTGTGATGTGAGGGCTGGAGCCCTCCTGATTGACTGCTAAATACTAAATTGTCTTTGGAGCTTCTGTTTGTTTGTGGCAGCTTCATCACTTGCTGTGATGATGGGAGAAGATCAAGTGTCTGGCCGGGCAGGAAATTTAGGTATGAAGACATTTATCTTCTTGTCTTGTTCTACAAGGCAAATCCTGCTGGGTTTCTCCCTCCCATTCCACAGAAGCTGCCTGGCTGCCCAATTAGTGTGCTTGGGAAGAGGAGAGGGGGCTAAGGCTGATGTCACCCACAGGCGTCACACGCTCTGCTTTTAGCTCAGCGCTGTCCTTCTGTTCCTGTGAAAGTGCTGGGGAGCCCACTCTCTCTCCTCCACAGCCAAAAACTTCCATACAAAGCAGGGACTTGGGATTGCAGCTATCTCGTGCCATTCCTGGCAGAGATATCTGTGGGAAGTAGAACTTTTGCCTCCATATCCTGTTTCTCTGGTAGGCATGGAGCCTGGATGTCAAAGGATAGAAAAATCCAGGTTTATGAATGCGGCATGGTGTGGATAATTACCATTCATATTTATTCAGCAGGAGAAACCACTCATAGTCCATAGGCCCCAGGGCACAGAGCGTGAAGACAAATATCTCCACAGGTTCCATAGGCTCTGGACAGCACAAAACCCTGGGAGTTTTCACAGGGCACTCCAATAGGAATGAAATCACCAATGGCTCCAATTGATACATCAAAGCCTGCCTTGCTGCTGGTGGTGGCACTAGAATTTGCTAACCTGTGCTAAGCCAATTTTTTGACACAGTTGGGAGTTTAACAAACGTATTTCAAATGGTATTTTGGAGAAATCTCAAGCATGAGGGGAACTGGTCATGTTCTGTTCATTGCAGCAGATGGCATCACATTTGGTGTTTGTTAGCTTTGTTTGCAGCTCAATATTTTGTTTCTAGGGGAACTCAGTAAGTTAAATAATTTATTTTTCTAATGCATCAAGAGTCTGATCCAAACTGTACTAAAGTCAGTGGAAAACATTTGATTAACTACCACGTTCAGTGGATTAAATGCCAGGTTCTGTATGCTGAAGAATATTTCAGATGCTCCCTGGTAAGAACCTCTGTGAGGCCTCTGCCTTTCCACGGAGAAATTTTTGCCTGTAAATAAAAAAAATATTCAAATACATTCAAAAAGCTTAACAGAGAGGAGTGCAGGACTGTGGAGATAGGGGTGATGTTCTGGCTGAATGTCCAAATTGCTAAGCCTCTCTTGCTATTAAATTCCCCATTTTTTAAATAAAGAATATAAATAATACCTTCCAGCTGCATTTGGAATTTAATCTAGTACTGTTAGCAGGCTGCTTTGAGAGATTTGAAGGCCCCATAGCAGCACTAAGCAAATAATCATTATTACTTAATATTCTCATCAAGTATTCTTGCTCAAGATGGGATCTTGCATTGCAAGGGCTAGCCATAAACACATTGCTCCTGTGATGAGGAATTTTCCGAATATCAGAAGCAAATTCACACCCTGATCCTGTAAATAATTTTTGATGGGCAGAACTCCACCACCTACAGCAGTCCTGCTGTCCATACAGATTTCCTAACCATGCCTCTGCATGGAGCAAAGTTTTATTCCATTGTTACGAGTAGTTGAATCATGAATAATCTAAGATACTGCGGAAAGTAACAAAGTAACACATTAAAGAGTTTTTTTTTTATTATTCTAATAAATATTAAATGCCTGCTCATTTTCAGAATAAAACATTTTTTCAGATTATTCATTCACCAATAGGGCCTGGCAGCTGCTTTGTTCTGTATTTTCATCCTGATTTTCTGTTTGTATCATCTTTGGGCATTCAAAACGTGAGTGTGTGTTAACTGTACAGTGTGTCTGCATGAATTCCAGTTGTATTTTAGTCCTCCTAGTGGCCTATTATATTCACAATATTACAGTCTGTGGCTTAGGCATAGGAACGTGTTCTATATCACCCGTACATCGCTGTAGTTGCAGCATTGATACTGCAGTAACACTTCTGCATTGCTAAGGTCAATAAATCTCCTAAAGCATTTGTCCAACAGATCCAGCCGTGTGGCAGCTATCACTTCACACATTTGTCTTTCTCTACAGAAATTGCAGTGAAATCAGTGCAAAAAAAAAAAACCAAAAAAAAACCCCAAAAAAACACAGTAACTACTCTTCCCCTGCAGGAAGGCCACTGTGGGAGCAGGGGCCTATGCTGCTTCTTCACACCAAATTCCTTCTTCAGTCATACCCAACTGGGGTTTTCTCACGGCCAGACAAGGGGAGTCAGAACCCACAAAACCAAGGTTCCCAGTATATCTTTTCACTGTGCCTTCTTTCTCTGAAAAAGCCTCGAAAGCATTGCCAAAATCTCACCTCACAACCTAGGAAGAGCCTTTTGCAGCCCAGGTGGGCTCAGCACAGTTCAGGTCCTGTTAGATGCTTAACCTGAGCTTTGCTGCTATCCAGGGAGGTGGAAAGGCAAAGGTCTGTCCAGCACTTGTCCTTGAGTTTTCTGTTTCAAGGCTGTGCCCCTCACAGGGAGTTTGCAACCACTGATGCCTCCTGCCAGATCCCAGTGGGAGCCATTCTGTATGCCTGGCTGGGCCACCAAGAAGCAGAGAGCTCCTCATGACCAGAAACAGATGTACTCCTTTCTAAAAGATGAAGTAAACACATCTAAATCCATAAATTGCCTAGAATTCCCCTCGGATCACAGCCAGATGATATGCATGTTAATCAAAATGGATATCAGTGCTTTAATTCAGTGAGGAGGCAAGTTCAACATTTATAAATCTCCTGGCTGGAGGAGCTTCCATCTGCATCTGTAGCAGTGGTTGTCTTGGTGCCCAGCCTTGCTCTGCTTAATTGTGATTATTTCTAATAATTCTAATTCATAATTCTCCTAATAATAGAGAAACAGTGTTTCTTTTTGAGCATCCTTTAGAGTTAAAAAAAGGACACGAGCATTTCAGACATGAATTGCCTGTTCCCTGCACGTACCCCAGTGTGCATTTTGTACAAACAAAATGGTGTTTGAAGGGTGTGAATGGCTGGACCCAGAGTCAGGAGCAGCCAAAGAAAACTGCAGGGAAGGGAGCAAAGATCCCACATCCCAGTGGGTACCTCCTCATGCCCATTGCTGCCATCCCTTCAGCCACAGGCACCTGCAGCTCCCCAGGGATCCAGGAGCTCCAGCCACCAGGCCTGGGCTGGAAAACCTGTCCTCCAGCACATCTGAAACTCAGCCATGGATTTCTTAGCTTTTAAATTGCATTTTTAACCTGATTATCTTCCAAAAGGTTTTCTAAATTCTTGATTAATTTTTGGGTTGGCTGTTTAATGCAGTGTTTGGTTAACTAATTCATGTAGTTGGTTTTAATTATTGCCTTGCTATAAAATCATCCTAATAGAAGGTTGGGGGGGTTTTTGTTTTCTTTCCAGTAGAATAACAAGTTATTTTGTTATTCAAACAAGGCTTACTTCCTGCTGTTTTCAATAAGATTTTTAATAAATATGTAAATTTAAAAATTAATTTACTGCATACGTTTGGCAGCATGATTCTTGAACTGACAAAAGTTTGATGGATTGTAAAATTATCCTCCATAAAAATCATCAGTCACAGTAAACAGAATTTATCAGCCTCTGGTAATTCTACAGCTTTTTCTTCATCTTATCTCCTGTTAGGAACTCACTTAAAATTGATTATAATATAGTATGTTTCTAGAAATGTAATTCATTCATATATTAATTAGATTTTAGGTTAATATCCCATCATGGAATAGGACATGAGCCAACAGTGTTCTCCCGTTGTTGCAGAACTGCAGTAGAGAACCCTTGATTACTGTTCCCATGTGGTTTAACCACCAGGACTAATCACTAATCAAATTCAAACAACATAAAATGGAACATCCTTCATAGCATTTATTTTCTAGCTGACTTATACTATAGGCTTTTTATTGATACAACTTGCTGTACTGAAATGAACTAAAAATTGCAAGTGAGGATTTATCCTTCTACTTTAATTTGCTTCTGCAGCCTGTGCCTGAAACTCTGTCTTGGGTTTTTGTGCGTGTTGTGCTGCTGTCCCTGAAATACTCTGCCCTACAGCAGAGATAAAATGTTTGCATAAATGTAAAAGGTCCATGTAGATGACTGTACTTTTATGTAGGATTTGTTAGCAGATGAACTTAAAACACAGGTTTCCATCTGCAGTTCATGCTTTGCTTGAATCAGTGCTGAAACTCAACTCAAAACATCAGCTGGAGAGGTGGCAAGTGCAGTCATGCAACCAGTATCAGTATTTGCATCTACCCTGTCCCACTTTTCTCTGATGACAAAGGAACTTCTCTAGCCTCATTGCACAGAGTCAGAAAGCAGTGTGCATGTGGTTCAGGCTGCCACAGATTTGCTGGGAGGGCAGCTGGGCTCTCCCCTCTTCCCCTGCTCCTCCAGGAGCACTCACCCAGCCCAGCCCCAGCCCTAACCCTCTCGCAGGGAAGGGGTAGAGGAGGGCACACCTAGTGGGTTTTTTTCCTTAGTGCCTTTCAGAAGCCAGGTGTCACAGAAAGGGCAGTGGGTTTTGGTTAGAATCATTAGAGGTGAAAATCTCTGTTCTGTAGAGTTGATTAAAATCTGTAGTGGAAAAGGGAAATGTTTCAGCTTCAGGCTCGTAAAAAAAACTTTGTTCTTGGACTGGGGTTTAAACAAGCTAATTCAAAATTTTTTAACAATGAAGAAGACCCTGTTTTCAAATTCTAAAATGTTGACCTCTGTATTCCTGGTGAGAGCTTGGAAGAGCTCTAGCTCTGATGTGTGTGCACTGTGGACATGAAGGCTCCCTCTGCAGCAGCCGAGCATTGCAGTCACACACAGGGAAACTGATGGGTCTGGAAAGATTGTCTCTTCCCAAATTTCCTTCCTCCTCAGAGGCTAAAAGTAAAAAAAAGCCCTATTTGCTGTGGAACTTCGTTTAAACTACCTCCCTGAATCATTGTGAGAACTTGCAAGAAGGGACATTCCCTTTCCTTCCTCTGCAGGTCTCCCAGCAGGGATTCATGCTCACCGAACTCTCCCCCAGACAGCACAGCCTCCTTAATGCCCTCAGCAAGCCAGTCCTCATAGCTGGGAGAATTATTCCTACATGTTTTTGTCATCCTGCTGATTTCCTCTTGATCCTGCCACATTATCTTGCTTCTTCAGTGGTTGGCTCAATGATCTTAAAGGTCTTTTCCAACCTAAACAGTTCTGTTATTCCATTATTCTCTTTCTACTGCTTCTGTCTTTTTATCCACAGGTCAGCTGGATGGTCACAGGTCTATGAATCTAGTCCATTGCACAAAAGACAGGATTACTAGTGAGGAAAATTCTTACCCTTCCAATTACCTTTTGCAATACAGTCTTGGAGTGCAATTCCATTTTTCCAGTTCCATTATTGTGGGTGAACGACATACAGACATTACAGGCCAGGAGCTGAGGCATCACCAGAGATATGGGGGATAAGTGTCTTTGTAACTACCAAAATGAATTGTCTTATTCAAAAAAGCCAAAAGGGAAAGATGAAGACAGGTAAGCACACAGCTAATAATCAGGAACAGGAGTCTGAGAATAGTTCAGCCATACAGAAGAAATTACTCTGATTACTGAAAATGTCATTGAGATCATATGTTATATGAGTACAATCCTGCATTTACTGAGTTTGAGAGGATCTTTTTCTCATCAGTCAAATGGAAGATAGAATATGTACCTTTAAGAAATATATTTGGTACTGGATTTAAAAAAAAAAAAAAAAACAACTTCAAGCTGTACTTTTTTCCCCTTCTGGATGCAGGTTCAGGTCAGTGCAAGTATCCAAATTTAAAAAAAAAAATCAACCAAACCTCTATTCTAGGATAAAACTGTAGCCCTTTTTTTGTACAAAGCCCCTTATTTATTGAAGCAATCAGCCATACTTTTATCAAGGTAAGGCTAATTACTTTCATTCAGTAGGACAAACCTCTGTATATTTAAATTCCACAAGGTTGAAATACAGTCTGATGAAGACTGAAACAGTGAAGTTATGTAGGACTGCATAGTTCCAGTACCATTTGGTTATCACTGACAACATAACCCTTCATATAATTCTGTCAAGGCAGAGTGACCTTGACATTCAAATGGTTAAGTCAAGTTCAGTACCTTTGTCACCAGTCTTACCTTTCAGTATGATTTTTTTTCACTGCCATTTTTTTCAATCACTAGAAAATCAGAAAAATCTTGCTATTTAACTCCCTCTACAAGTAAAGCTAAAAGGATCTCTGAAAGTTAAGTGAATCCTATACATCTCTTGTTCATTTTCAGTCCATCAGGTTCTAAAAACTGAGCAACAGCTTCCTTTCTCACCATGGATATTTCTTCCTTAATGCCTTGTGGTGAGGTTCTGATTGCACTAAGCATTGCTTTTAGTGGGTAGATTCCCTCTGTGAGAAGGAAAATTGGTGATTCTGCCAACGTGAACAGAGTGAGGCTGTGCTTTGCCTTCTGGAGAAAGTACTGGTGTTTAATTGCTTTTCTTTTTAATACATTGCCTCAACACACTTGGCTGAGCACCAGCACCATTATCACTTTCTGAGGTATTACCACTTAGAATTGTATTTTCTTATTCCTTTTTTAATAAACTTTGTCCATGCAGAGTTGATATAGCCAGTGGCCATTCTGAGGCACTATGAGGAAACAGCATTTTTGCCATTCAGGTTGTACCTGAACAAATGCAAAAAGCCTGGGAACTCAGACCTCTACACCCTGGTTTATGAAATTATGCCAAAGTTCAAAAAGGGTTGGTATAAACCTAATCAAGTCAAACAGTCTTGTCATGTCAAGGAAATATTCATGTATGAGGATGGTAATCTTGGCATTAGAATGCTGAATGTACCGAGTCATCTCATCATTTTATGAAAATTCTGCTTTTGAAAGCATAAGGCCCAATTCACTGAACTAAATTCTTTCATCTCCTAAACCACACAAGAATTCAAGCTATAGACAACTTAAGTTTCAACCCCTCAGTTCATTAGGCAATAGCTGTTTTGTCCAGATCTGCAGCTAATAAACTGTGCTAATCAGCTGCTTTTCTTCTGAGATAATTCACTTACAGTTCAGGATCATGAGAAATGCTTTCCTTGTGATACTGAAATATATTTGTAGATTTTTATACGCTGAAATACATTAGGTAAACTTTGATTACATAGTCATTGGTACATTACCCATAATGCCATCAGGGGATGATACATACCAATGTATATCTGAACATAAAATGAACTTAAAAATGGTTCCTAGCAATGCATTAAAAAAATGCTTCCTAGCAAAGCATTTTTTAACACAAAAGAAGCTGGAACTTATTGTTTATCATGGAAATCTGATGGTGTGTCTCTGAGAATGTCATTATCTGCTACAGCAAAATAATTTTGGGATTTCTGCTCAAGTAGAAAAAGAAAAATGATTCATTATTTCAGAAATTATTTTACTGTCAGTCCAGAAAAGAGATGAAAGCATCTGACAATGTACAATGGAGAGCAAGGCTTATCTTATTATTTAAAGTTATGCTTTAAAGAGAAAGAGGTTCAAACGTTCCATTTTTAGCTCAGCTGTAATGCAGCAGAGGTCACGCAGTTACAGCTTTCACCTTTGTGGTTTGCTGGATGGGGCTGTGTAACTTTTCACTGCAGAGTGTCACTTGTGCACCTGATGTGCAGTGAGATCTGGAGATTTTTTTGCACAGAGAGCCTGCATGGCATTCTGTCCTGGCTGGAGGACAGACAGCCACTGCCCAACCCTTTTCACGTGACACCAGAGAATTCACTGAGAAGTTACTTCTGGTGAGACCAGGACATCTCTGGTCAGAAAACTGCCCTGTATCTCCTTGCTCTACAAGAAGCTGTGAAAATATTAAAATTGTCCCACTGAACAGGTTATGTATGAGCAGCCTACATGCTGCTGTACCAGCAGATCCCACTTAGACCCATTGTGTCGTAAATACAAAGCAGTTACAGGACTTAGAGGATAACTAAATTGGAAGAACTGTGAATTTAAAATAAGAAATAGCGGCTCTTGGGATCAAGTTTACCCTGAGCATATGCAGACAAAATAACAAGCAATTTTTAAAAAGTAAAATCTAGAAAATTGTTTTCCCTTGCAATAAAGTTATGAGCAATAACTAAAAAAAGCCAAAAGGGAGCATACTGTGTATCTTCTATTAGAGATCAGATCTGAAACTAAGGTCCTTGAGTTATACAATTAAGTATTGATTTTGCTGATCTATGTTTAATTCTCATAGCAATTTTGTTGTTTTTACCCAATACTGTTTTGCAGTTATACTTCACTTGAAGCAAGGCTCTTCTTGCTTTTGTGTTAATCTAAAAACTAAATTGCCCAATGCATGAGAGACATAAATAAAGTTCATTTTATTCCTTTTTGTAAGTGATTCTGAGCTCTTTAAAGTGCTGGTTAACTAAACTTAGACAGCTGGAAAATACATTTATCCTGCAGAATGGTTCATTGCTATTTCTGGGCTCTGGTGGGACTCATAAGCATAGCCTGACCTCCAGATAATCAAAGCTTCTGTGTGGTACCACACTCAAGAAATGGCCTTGCTGCTGCTTTCCTTCCTGCACACGAGTGTGGGGTCCTCTGTGCCTGTGAACCAGCCCATCCTTCCCTGCTCCTGCTTCCCACCACACCTGAGGGATCCTTGTGCTGTTCAGAAGGGCTGCAGCTCTTCCTGGTCCTTGATCACACAGCTCTGAAAAGGCATTCTACCCACATGTAACCTCTCATTTTTACAGTTTGCAGAAAACCTAATTTGATGTCTTAATGTAGGAATAACACCTATTTATAATGTATCAGTGTAACTGCAGGCTAGTTTTGTTTTCCTAATTTGCTGTGCTTGAAGTGACACGCCAGATTTTATTACATCACTAACGGGTTTTAGTTATTCCCTTTAGGATGTTGCCAGCAAGGAAACATTATTCTGATTCATGACTCATGGGTTTATATCAAAGTGATGGGGCTCGTGATGAATGTCTGTGTATGTCAGGAAGAGTTTCTCCTCTTCTGACAACTGCTCACTGCTCTCAGGTGGGGCAAGGCACCCCATGCTGGGCAGGTAAGAAACTCCAGCTGAGGGAAGCTCTCCACCTATACAGTGGAGTAGAACAACAAATGCTCCCCGTACCCTAAGGCCATAAGGGTACAGAATTTCCAGACAAAAATACACTTAGGATAAGTAAAAGAAGCTAACCATTGATCTGCTTCAGGGTGATGGGCCAGAGCTGGTAGAGAGGCTGTGAAAACTACAGTTCTTGTCTGCACTGAGCCTTTTTTTTTTCCTTTATTTCTGTTATCTGTCTCTTGTAGACCAGAATCAATTAATACTTAGGAAAACATATAGAGTCCACACCAAATGCAGCACTCAGCTTGTTCACAGAACGGATCAGAATAGTCAACAGCAAAGTCAACACTTTAAGGCTGTTCTAAGTATTTAAGAACACTTAAGGTTCTAAGCATTACAGCTCAGAAGGATCCTGTGCTGTTAGTCCATCTTGGCTCTTGTAGCAGCACTCAGCAAAATCATGGAGTCTTTCTCTTTGCTTGGTGACAAAACCAGCTGTTCACTACACGGAAAGCCACGCCTGGCACGGGAGAGATTTGAGTGGAAAACGTGGTTTAGAGGTTAGGGGCTCCCTACACCCCTTCCCAAATCCCACCCAGCCCTCCTGGGCGCAGGACACACCCGCCTCACCTTCCACTCTGCAGAAGCAGCTGCTCAGTCACTTCAGCATGACTCTCAAACCATTAATGAACTAATTACTTTAAAATAAACAATGCTAACCCTTTTGGGCTAACCCCTGTTCTTTGTTATAGCTGTGACTCTGCTGCAGTCAATAGCAAATCTACATTAAAAAACCCCAAAGAAACTACATAACCACGTACACGATTTATCAATCAAATTCTAACTATAGTTGTTTTGCTTTTGTCTTTTGATTCATCTAGCAGCTTTTGAGACTGCCATGAATAATAAGAAACTTATGTAAGGATTAATCTAAATAAACACTCTGCTAATTTTTTACAAGCTGTATATATAGTAACTAGAGAAAAAATTCTTAACTTGGGTTAACATTTCTGTTCTGACACAGAAGGTTAAATAAATGACCAGTGACTTTTTAGCTCTAGGAATGTATGTAATTGTGTTATTGTGAAAGAAAATGATTTGTTGATTGTGCAGATTCTAATATCTCTGCCTAAAGTTTTATTTTTGCTTATGAGTTTTCTTCTGTGTGTTAAAGAAAGGAAGTTTCAGGGGTTTTTTTACAGAAGGATGTAACTGGGCATAAAGACACCTAAAAAGGACAGCTCTTTGTCCAAAAAAATACCCATAACTTATTTCTGAATTGTTTCTTGTTTTGCTAATAAATTTTGCTACCACTGTTAGAATTAGTTTTCTCTTTAAGCCCTGATGTATTGTAGATGTACTGTTCACTACTCAGAATTTTTTGCCAACAGGTTTCTCTGATGGGCTTCAGTTCACTCAATTTCACTCAATTCAATGTCTTTGTTTAAAATTTGTGGAGTACTTTTGTTCCCTGCAGTTTCTCTAATGTGCTTTATAAAATAAATGAGAAACTAAGGTGTGATTAAAGTAGGATTGTAGCATAGGTTGTGCTTGAAGGGTGTAAAAAAACTATTGATACAGCATATATGCAGAACGTACCAATGAATTCAGTCTGGTCTGTCCTGAGGTGTGAATCCATCCTTCAGTAGGATAGCCAGAATCCTCCTCTGATTGTGATGCTTCACCCAGACTGCTCTGTCCTGCAGATTCTCCAGGTGCTCCTCCTGCCCAGGAGTTGAAATTGGCTCCATTGGAATCAATAAGAGTTTTATCACAGGCCTTACTAATCCAAATATTGAGTCCTGCAGTCCCAAGTCTGTGCTAACTAGTCACATTCAATTTATCTAAAGAAAAGCTGAGACGTGGGAAAATTAAAGACAGAGAAACATCATTTAGTCTGCCATATAATAAAGTATTTTAGGCTTAGCACTCTGAAAAGCAAAAAGTGCTAACATGTGTTATTGATGCCATGGCTGAGAATATTCTCATCTGGCCTACAGAGAAATGAAACAACTTTTTCAGTATTTCAAATGAGGGCAAAGGCGAGAGCATTTTAAGGTGAAGTTGTGAAAAATTTCTATTGTAGGGTCCTAAATTTGTGTTCATTCCCATTACCAAGGGTTATATTCCTCTCAGAAAACATTTTAATTACAGATATTGAAGACCTTAGTTTTAACTGTCATCTAAAATTAGAATCCAACACAACATTCCCTAAAACCTTTTAGCCTCACGATGAATTAATGCATCAAACAGAAAATGTTCATTTGCCAAGACTTTAAGATCTCCTGTTGCTTTGCTTAAGTTTGTTTGAAACATTTCCCAAAAATAGTAATCTAATCCATGCATTGTCATTTTATGAGATGTGACAAAATCAGAGCAAAAACAGTCATTGGACTGGCATTTCAATTTTTATCTAACTATCCATCAAAACAAGCAATCAAACTATGTAACAATTTGTCTTCCTCTCACCAAAGATTGCCAGGGAGAAACAGCACAGCGTGCACAACATTCCACTGACTTGAAGCTTGAATTCTTCAGAAAATTGTAAGGACCCTTTAGAACTGCACATGTAATGACCCACAGCATCCACACATCTGCCCAAGCTATATCTTCAGTGTGCTTAAAATGCCATTTCATTTCTAGCTAAACAGAAATGCTCATGCCTTGGATTTACAGTAATTTACTGATTCTGTCTTTGCCATCTGATGGCTGTACCAAAAATGAGGAATGGCTTTGCACTCTGATGGCATATCTCAGAATGCTTGAATCTTATCTGCCCAGGAGGTTATTGAATGTTGATTGTAAAATGTTGAATGCTATCCCATATATCTCTGGTAATACGATCTGTAAGAGGAGTTAGTTACTCAGATTTTGAAACACTCTATATATGAACAGCAGGTCATTTTTATTGAGCTGCTCCCTACACAGTTCCCTAATGATTCCTTGGTCAGATCTCTGATTGAAAATACCAGTAGCTCACAAAGGGATAAAATTACTCTGGTACAATCCTACCGTGTGTTTTTAATATAATGTGCTAATACATGGTCCAGTGTTGCCACAGAATTACACCATTTCTGTGGGAAAGCCTGGCCAATATCTGATTGATTCTGGTCTGTGGGGATCGGCCCAGTTCTCTGCAATTTCCTCTCTTGTTGCTTTCTTGTCTATTAGAGAGGGTTTGGCTTTGTGGAAATCAATAGGCTTCTACATGCAAAATGTGAGGCTATTCCCTAGCAAGTTTTATTTGCATCCTTAATTTATGGAAAATGCTGTTTTCTCCTCTGCACCTTTTTTTTTTTTTTTTTCCCAAACTCTACTTAAACAAATACCTATTTAAACATACCCCCCTGAAGTATTTGTGCAGGAAAAGATCTGAATTCTTTTGAGGATGGTGGAGATGTTTAACTCATGCACAGCCAGGGTCTGCTACTTAGGACATTAGTAGCATTTGAGTGTTACATAAATGGAGTCCCATTTGTCTTAGCAGAATCATTAAAGTTATGATTTATCCCAAAATGGACACTAATGTTCTATTTAATCATAACAGTTATTTAAGCATCTAACAATCTATTTCCTCTCACCCTGTGAACTTTAGAAAGATGGTAATTAATGGTGTACAATAGGATAACTTTTAAAGGAATATGCTTCCAATAATTCTCTCACTTTTACAGAAATTGAAGCCAACTGAAGAAACAAAAGAAGATTCCCAGAATAGAGTATCTAAAATTTCCCTGGAGTCTCTCAATAAATTTAACAGCAATAATGTACTTTTATTAGAAAAAGAGAAGAACTGTCTGAACAAGGTTGAAGGACAGAAGGAAGAAAATGGAAAGAAAGAAGCAGCTTCCTTGAATAGCTCGGGTCGGCAGGACGTGGACAATTTGGAATCCTTGAGTGATTCCCTGTATGACAGCTTCTCCTCTTGTGCCAGCCAAGGCTCCAATGACGTTTAGGGACACTTCCCAGCGGGCTGCAGCACAGAATGGAGCTGAAGGTGAGCGTGGAGTGAGGAGGGAGAGGAGACAGTGTTGGACAATTCCCCCTCAAGCTCACTCTGCTCACATCAGGGTGTTCTGACCTCCCAGCACACAGCAATAAGGCAGGGCAGCATCACGGTGGTGCAGGGGACTCAACACACCCAACACAACGAATACACAGAGTAAAGTCTTAATTTTGCACTTTTGTGAATATTTGTACAGTTGTAAATATCTTGGGAAAATATATTTGTAGGGATACACGACAGCAATAAATATTAAATTGGTGCTATGCTCCTGTAATGGCAGATTACTAACTTAAAGAAATTGGTGTGAATATTAACAAAAAAGCTAGTAGATTTTTTTAAAAAGAGTTATAATTGTCCTAGTCTTAAAACTGTATGTAGGAACACTGCATTACCATAAACTTGAGTCTGCCAGATTGTCTTTAATAAACTCTCATGAACTCCCTTTTAGGAAACATATTTTATTTTTTCTTTTTAGTGCAATTCCATACAGGTATTCTAGGGAAACATGCATTTCAGTTACTGCAACTTCACAACAGGTGTCTTATTTCAAAAAGGTTTTGACTTTTGACATGGCAAGAAAATGAATAGATTAAAAGGCCTGATACTGCTGGCATTGGCTTCATCAATCATGCACATAACTGTTTGAAAGATCAGGGTCAAAGCAATTCACTGCTGACACAAACAGGAGTCCTGCAGGAATGAGAACCACATCAACTACCCTGTACTTCTAAACGCAACGTGGCTTTTCAACTTCCACCTCCTCTGCACTGTACTCATTTCCCATCAAATTATAAATGTACCATACTGTGTTATCTTTTCTAGTCTCTGTTTGGTCTTAAGTAAATTCTGAACACTAAAATTATTTTTTAAAAAACTAAACAACTCCTGTTTGTGACACACGAAGATGTTGGTGCTAACCAGTACTAGTTCAAACATATCTTGGAGCAGGGGGATTGGGCTGTATTGGGTGTTTTTGGTTTTTTTCTACAAAGGTTGTTTATATATGTAAGGGAGAGTCTATTTCAAAGGTTCTGTGTATTTTTTCTAGATGTGAAGTATTTATAACTGCTTTTTGTACAGCAATTGTAAACTAGATATATTTGGAGTATTTCTAGACTCTACAGTTTCTTTAGCACATGCTTGTTAATCTTTGAAATATTGTATGATCAGTGTTACTATTTTGTGCAATTTGTTATATTTTAATTCATTTCTGCCGTAAACTTGCATCGTCTTTTTCAACTTTTAAGAAATTTTCATTGAAACATCTTTCGTAAATAAAACTTCTCTTGCCTACCGGTGCCTGCTGAGGGGTTTTGGGAAGGGGATGATGCTGTGACAGCTTGGGCTGGGTCAGGGGGTACCCACCGGGCTGCCCCGCTCTGGGACAGCGCGCAGAAGGGTATTGTTCAGAGAATTCGTGACACGGGGCTGTTAAACAGCGATTTCAGCTTAATTAACTCTTCTTGGAGCAGAGCTGAGGAGCGATCACTGGGAAATAACGTGGTGATGCGGAGAGACCCACGGAGACGGTCCCAGCAGGGACGACGTGGGCGCAGCACCGCGGGCTGCCCCTGCCCTTCCCTCCCCACGGGCGCTGCCCAGCCCCCGATGGCTCCTCGTCACCTCATGCCATGCCATGCCATGCCATGCCATGCCATGCCATGCCATGCCATGCCATGCCATGCCATGCCATCCATCCCACCGTCAGCTCCTGCCGCCGCATCCCGCCGTGTGCCCGAGGAGGACGCGGGGTCTGAGCGCCGCTCCGGCACCTACGCGGCCACCGCGCCCTTTCTCCCCCCGCCCCGCCGTTTTGTTAGGCTGGAATTCCCTTTTAGGGGGCTGGGAGGAGGGAATGGTGGGGCCGCGCCTCCCCTCAGCCCCTGCCGGGGTCGTGGGCGCTGCGGGGCGTTCGTGGGAGGGAGCGGGGCCCGGCCCGGCAGCGCTGCGGACGCGCTCCGGATGCCACTTGTGCGCTCAGGCGGGCGGGGACACGGCGGGGACCGGGACACGGCGGGACCGGGACACGGCGGGGACCGGGACACGGCGGGGACCGCGGCGAGTCCCACGGCGCAGGGTCTGTGCCCGAGCCGAGGAGGAGGCGCGGATGTGATGATGAGCAGCCCCGGAGGGCAGAGGGTCGCGGAGCCCCTCGGCAGCGCCGTGCGAGCCGGAGCCGGAGCCGGAGCCGGCGGTGCGGGGGCTCCCCTCCCTCGCTGAACTCCCGGAGAGGTGCGGGGCGGCTGGCGGGGATCCCCGCCCCGCTCCGCCGGCATCACATGGTGCTGGGGGAGGGAGGGGGGAGCCGCCCCCCAGCCCTCGCTTCTCCTACAGTTTCTTCCAGTCTCGGCGCTCAACTCCGGCGAGGCTGGAGCGCGGCGCGGGGCTGGGCAGGGCGGGCTCCGCCGCCGGCTCCCGGGGCGCCGCTCCGCAGCGGAGGCGGCGGGCAAGCGGCACAAGTGCGCGGCGCCTCCGCTGCGTCTCCGCTTCTGATGCCCCTTCGCGACTGCACGCCAGCCCGGCGGCTCCGGGAGGATGCGGCTCTTCCTCCTCGCTGCAACTTTCTGCGGATTGTGCCTGGCGCCAGGTAAGGGCTCCGCGCCGCTCGCCCGGAGGCGCCCGCGGTGCCGGGAGGCTCCGTCCGCTCGCAGCCGCTCGACGGAGCTCCGCCGGGCGCTACAAAGGAACGGAGCGGCGGAGCCCCGTCCTGCCCGCGGCCCGCAGAGCCCCCGCCGGTGTCCCCAGCGCCGGCTGCCCGCGGGGCGAGCGCAGCCCCGGAGCCTCTCCGCGGATGGCGGCGGGTCGGTGCCGGCGGAGCGCGGGATCGGGCCGGGGGTCCCCGCCGCGGGACGAGGGTGCGGGAGCCGATGGGAGCGCCCCGTTTGCTGGCGAGGGATGCTCCGCCGCTTTAATTGTGCGTGGCAAAATAGTAATGAAATCATTTGTAATTAATTAGTAGCTAAGTAAAGCCGTCGGCACAGATAAGAGCCGGAGTGTCTCTGAGCCGGGTTGCTCTCTGCGGGGCGCGGGCGGCTTTCAGCCCGCTGTGCCGTGGGGCAGCGGCTGCCCGGTTGTGTCGGTACCGATGCCGATGCCGGTACCGATGCCGATGCCGGTACCGATGCCGATGCCAGTACCGATGCCGGTACCGATGCCGGTGGCCGTCGCCTCCTGGCGGCGGCATCTCCAGCGCCGGAGCGGCTGCCCCGCGGAAAGGAGCATCAGTCCAGCCGGCAGCGCTCGGCTTCCGCTGGGCGGGTTTTACTTTATGTTTGTCAAAGCGATACTTTGGCTGAGCTGTGGAGTAGCTAACAGCGAAGGGGGAAGGATAAGGGAGGTTTCTGGCACGTGCTGTTTGGTTTTTGTTTGTTTTGGTTTGGGTTTTTTAATGCCATCGCTGTTATTTAAGGGCAGGTTAGATGAGGCGCTCAGTTGAGCAGATAGTGTTCCTGCCCATGGCACGGGCTTGGAATGAGATGATCTCTAAGGTCCTTTCCAAAAGAAAGCATTCTATGGTCTTTAACAAATCTCTATCTGTTCCAGGTTCGGGTTTGCAAATACAGTGTTACCAGTGTGAGGAGTTCCAGCTAAATAATGACTGCTCCTCCCCAGAGTTCATCGTGAATTGTACAGTGAATGTTCAAGATATGTGTCAGAAAGAAGTAATGGAAAAAAGTTTTGGTAAGAATTTAGTAATTATTCTTCTGTTTCTCTGGTTTAGGTAGCATTTTTGGCTCCACCCATTCATGGTGTTCAGCTTCACATGAATCTTGTGTCCCTACCTGAAGGGACTGGATTCAATGTCTTATACTTCTGAGTGGCTTTGCAACTCAATGAAGTTAAGTATTTTCCTTTAAAACTGGTGTAAAAACTGAAGGATGCAAGCCAAATGTTGATAAAGCCGGTTAATACACAGCTTTATAGGTCTCTGATATAGTTTCCCAGCACTGGGAAATTAATAACAACAAGTTAGTTTAATCTCATTACAGTTAATTACATGGGCTTTCCCCCCAAGAGATAGAAGAGCATTAAATTAGTAATTCCCTCGTTTCTTTTATTTACTCAAGCAATTTATATACTCTGAAGGTTCATCTTAAGGGAAGGAAAGTGTAGTGATCTTTGCTTTCATCCATTAAAGAAACCATCAAGCAAAAGGGAGAAAGAGTTTTGTTTTTTTTTTAAAAAAAAGGGTGGGGGGATTTAGGGGGGAGGAGAAGGGCACAAATGGATTTGTCATACCAATCTTTAAGGTTTTTTTCCCTTACTGCAATTGCTATTAAAATTACCATATTAGGACAGCAATGTGTCCAAGAGGAAATCAGCTGTATTTCTGCACCTTGCCTCTATTGTCTTTTGAGCTGTTTTGCAAATGGTGGAGGTTTAGAGAGAACTGTCAGGTCTCACACTGCTGTGTTGCTCTGTGGGTTTCTATGTGAGCAGAAGACAGGAGCTCTGTTAGGGACTCTGGGGCTGTGTGAGATGGCAGGAATGGAGCTGGAGCTCCTGGAGCCTCCTGCTCTGATTGCAGGCAGCTGAGAGGGTGTCAGGCATTGGAATGGACAAGGAGCCCCAGCCTGGAAGTGCCCCCCTGGGCCAAACCTGGGTAGCATAGGGCAACTTGGGGCTTCAGAACCCTGACTTAAGGGGATGCTGCTCTCTGGGACTGCCCATCTCACAGTTCTGGGGTTTTGCTGTTGGTGGAGATTGACCCACAGTCTGTCCTTTCCCAGCAAGTCCTCCAGGAGCTGCAGGATGCCTCTGGTGCAAATCTGTGCAGCCATCCATCCTGAACAGCAACAATTCTTCTTGGGCTTAGCAAACTCCTCTCCCAGTGCTTGTCAGTCAGCTGGCCCCACCTGTGCTGGTGATTTCAGGTCACTGTGTGATCGGTCCTGGATAAATAATAATTGTTGTTACACATCAAAAATAGCTGAAGTGCTGATGCTCTTTCATCCTGGGTAACACCATCCACAGTGACTACTGCTGTGAAATATTTAAACCTGTCCAGTGTAGGGGGAAAAAGCTGGGTTTGAGCTGTTTAAAGGAATATTAGTCTCTCTTTAAGTTATTTTTTTACTGGAGTATTTTATTTCAAGTTTACTTGAAAAGGGTGGTGAGGGTGTGAGATTGCAGCTTGCAAGGTACCTTTAAAATCTTGGTATGTCTAAATGACTTCTTGAAAGCTTTGCTATCTCCACACCACAGCTTCTGCAGTACTTTCATGAGGTTAGACAGGATGTTGTGATTGGGAGGGCTCTAGATGTGGTAGTAGACATGGACAAAAAAGTCAGATTTGAACTCTTTCCATTGATGCATAACTTGCCATTACTCCTATGAAGAAATGGGTTGCAATACAGTAAATAAGCAGCTCTTAAACTGCTTGGTGGGGGTTTTTTTCTCTGCAATTTTATGTTTTTTCTCAGTAGATCCCTAGATTTTTTTTTTTTCTTTAGGAGGTTACTAGCATGCTCTGCATAGCAGGTGCCACTCTTCTATTACATTTACTTCTATAAATGCATTTCTTATTAATTTTAAGTTCAGAGATTGTAAATTTCAACCAGTTAATAAATTAAAATTTTAACCTATTTCAAATTGAATGAAATTTACATTGCAAACATAGTTTCTGTTACCCTCAGTCAATTTTAGAGAAGGTTGGTTGTAAAACAGAGATGATTCAGTTCATCATCCTTTATTGGTTTTATTCCTAATTGATATTTAAATGTGTGCAATAGAAATGCCTTACTCTCCCAAGTTTTATTAAATAATTCATTTTACTTCTACCAGTATATTTCATAACCCGATTCTTTTGGTTGTTGCTTATTACTGAAAGCTGAAATGTTTCAAGTATTGATTTTAATTTATAATAGACTTGGGTTTGAGCTTTTAACCCAGAAAATAAAATACGCAAATTTGCATTTATTTGACAGCACAGTCTCCTAATTAGAGTTCTTTCCTCTTGACTAAATACAGTCAAAGGAGTGCAATTTTTGTAGATTAACCCATTTTTGTCATTAATAAAACATAGCTGTATCAGTGAGCAAAGTGCTGCAAGTTATCTCAAACTTTATTTAAAAGTTAAGCGTGGTGTTTGAGCTAAAGCTCAGGGTGGGAGTGGGTGACCATCCCTGTGATGGAGCCACCCTTCCCCTGCAGGAGGGAATTTTGGGTTTTGCTCTCGGGGGGCTGCTGGCTGCTGTCTGTGCTGTGCCTGCAGTGCAGCCCCAGCCTTGGCCAGGGACTCTTTTCCACGAGTGTTTGTTGTGTTCAGGAGTTGTGCCACTGCTCAGCTGCAGTTCTGGATTAAACTCCCTGCCCTAGAAGCACCACGGTGGTAAATGACAACCCTGGGCTGTTCTTCCCATTCACCTTGTAAGAAGTTCCTTAATCACAGAATCACAGAATAATGAGGTTGGAAGAGACCTCTAAGATCATCGAGTCCAGCCTATGCCCTAACACCACAACTAGACTATAGCACCAAGTGCCAAGTCCAGTCTTTTTCTAAACACATCCAGAGATGCTGATTCCACCACCTCCCTAGGAAGACAATTCCAGAATTTTATTATTCATTCAGTGAATTTTTTTTTCCTATATCCAACCTAAACCTTCCCTGACGTAGCTTGAGGCTGTGTCCTCTTGTTCTGCCCGGTGGGAGAGACCGACCCCTCACAGTTAACTCCTCCTCAGTTTCTCTAAACTCAGTGCTTCAGATGTCACTGGGTTCTACCTCAGCTCCAGGTGAGAAATAGCAGCAGCTCAGGCATCTTCCTCACCCAGAGCTCAAAAAGTGGCTGTTCCTGTGGCAGCCTCTAAGAAAGCAGGTGTCAGTAACTTCTGTTTTGAATTAGACCATCGGGCATCTGATCTCAGCTGTTTGTTGCACCAGGTAGACATTTGCTTCTTTGGACAGCTTAAAGTGAATTGAGAATTGAACAGCAAATGGCAAAATATTTTTCTCTCTTAAGGCCGAGTTGTATGTAAAAATTTTGCCAGGAAAAGTTTAATGATGGTTAGAATTCTGTTCCAGTGGGAGATACAGCATTTTCCCTGTGATAAATAATCTAGCTAATTAATTTGGTAATTATATCTCAAAAAAAAAAAAAAAAGAAAAAGCTTTATTTTAGAGGGAGGAGTGGTGAGAATGGAAAGTGGCACTCAAGACTGTACCACAAATTTTTTTATCCCACAGAAATGAATGTAAAGAATATGTTTCTAGTGCTTTCTTCACCTGGATAAGAAGGTGTTTTAAAACTGTGTAAATTGAATGTTTGACAAAGGATCAAAGTTCTTACCATAATTCTACCTGCAGATATCTTGTGGAAACACCTGTGGTGGATTCCCTGCTCCCTCTTGCCTCTCTCTTTCCAGTCTATGGATTTTTAAATTAGACATGTCATTTTTAGAATATATGTAGCAACAAAGAAATCCCACGGTATATTGGGATCAAGTGAAACATCTTGGTGATATATAGATGAGTATATAGTGTGTATATGCTTTTGTATATATTATATATCATAGAAAACATACTGGTAATGGTAGTCTTGCTTTTTACTGAGGGGAAGAATTATCTGAGCATAAAGGCTGATCTAAAACCTACTTAAGGCAAAATGAAACTTGCAGTGTGAATACATCAGTGAGGATAAAGCAGGAGGGATGAGACAGCCAGCCCAGAGAGGTAGCCAGTCTCAATTTCTTGGAGCTCTCTGCAAGTAGAGCTGCCCACGTGCATGTTTTGAACAATACACCGTCTGTTCTAATGTAGTTGTGAACACACTTTTATTAACTTTTGCAAGGAAAAGAAAATTATTCACTGTAGCAATGCCAATGCTTTAAAAGATCAAGGATTTTTCCATTTGAAAGCAAATTGGGAAACAATCCAATTATTGTGTTAACCTGCAATAAGAAATTTTGCTTGTTTGTTTGGTTTACTATGGTCCTTTTAAAGTATTTAATTAGTATATAACTCTTCAGTGTAGTTAAAGAAATTGCTGTGATTGTGTGCTTAAAAGCAGTGCATGGAAACACCATGAGCAAGAGCAGCATCTCGGTGTTGAATTAAAACTTTATCTATTTCTTTGAACTCTTTTCAGCATTGGTTTTCCCATCATTTGTTTTACCACTGGCTGTGTTGTAGAATGAGTTGGGCTGTGGTAAATTCTTTACCTGTGATAATTACCTGTGATTATTACCATGATTGAGTTGTTCATGTGTGCAAGGATTACAGAACCACATACTTTTTTTTCTGTGTACATGTACAGAATCCATTAGTACCAATATTAATTGCATATTTATATCTAGGGGAAATTATGCTCTGGTGTACTTTTATTGACAAAGTGATTAAAACAGCAAACAAAGTTTAATGTTGCCAGAATTACTGTAGGCAGTAAAGTTTTATAGGAAGTTGTTGCATCCCCATTATCTATTTAGAAACAGTAAGAAACATCCACTAAATTGGTGGTGGATTTGTTTTGTTTTGGTTTGGTTTGGTTTTTTTGTTTTCCTTTACACTTTTTGGTCAAAGGATATCAACATAGCAGAATTTGTTGGTGTTTGGGGGGCTTTTTTGTTTTTTAATCAAAGCAAAGCACAATATAATAAGTCTTTATTGACAATTTTAGAAGATAAATAAAAAATTTGCATGGGACAGTTGGTACCTGTAATATCACACATTGTGCTACCAAATCCCAGTGAAATGAACATATAATATCGATATTGGAAACAGATCACTTTTGATAATGAATAAAAGACTTGCAATGGACATTGTTAGTTTGCACTGTATGCTGAAAACTTGGATCTGTGGATACATTTCCATTCAGAAACACTTTTTCTCAAATGTCAAAGCCATTTCCTCACTTGTAAGTCTCTTCCAATCTTTGGGTTTCTCAGAAAACTTCCAGCCACTTAGGGAATGGACTGACTTGAGTGCATCAGCTAAGGAGAAATTAAGAGAGTGTTCAGCAGGTGCTGTTCTGACTGCCTTTCAATGAAGGAAAGCAGCAGTGGAGTTAACAGTTCAAGCAGTTTATGACTTGAAAGCCATGACAAAGATCCCAGTGCAGAAGTGATGAAGGCTGCATTATTTTAAGGAAGATTGGGTCTCTGGTCCAGCAAGTTTCATCTTTCACAGGATGTGGACAATAGGTTTTTATGTTATTTTATTTCTCAGGCTTGTGTGAAAGATATACAAATGAATTTTGTGATGATACAGTGCCCACAGCTTGGTGTCTCTTAAACCTCCCCTGAGAGTTTCCTATTGCATTTCACACACAAATGAGTTTGTGTTTCCAAACCTTTTTGAAGCCTGACCCTGTCACTCCCTTTAGCTCCCAGTGACCTTAGCAAATCATTGACAAGCAAGCTTTAATTAATCCAAACAGTTTTCATTTCCATTTTTCCTTTGTAGTCTTGATGGGGTTTTTTTTTGAAAACTTGACAAAACTGGATTTTGCCAACTTACCAATAAGTCTTTGAAACTGAAAAAAAGCCATATAAAACCCAGGAAAATCCTACTCTTAAGTTGATCAGGCTGTAAAATTCTGAGTGTAAAAATAGCTAAAGATTTAAAAGCAGAATGAATTTCCAAAGTTCTGGTATGCAAGTGCCAACATCTGAGCCATCCCACTGAAATTGCTGAGGACATTAATTAGGGATGCAACAAGACTGTTCAACTGTAAAAATATTTATGTGACTTTTTGCAAGGATGTAGCACTTTTAACATTTGTAAAGGCTTCCCTTTATCTCAAAGGATTGTCAAGAAAAATCCTCATACAGAATTGTGACAATTGAGTCCAAGTTCACCTCTGTCTCTACAAGATGAAGTATATTTAGGTCTCGATGGCAAAGGACATTTAGATCTTGCTTCCTTTATATCAGGTAGGAGGAAAGGATGGAAGGCTGTGAGCCAGCTTTGTTGGGAAGATTTGGTGTTGTAGTGCTTGACTGTACATCCACACTGGTGAGCAGGGAAACGAATAAGAACAGTAGGAAACCAAAGAATTATTAGATATGCAGGTGAAAGCTGAGCTTTGACCTCTCATTTGTAGCCTTCTGTGCCTTTAAAAAATATTTGATAACACCACCATTAGCAGTTGTACTTCACTTTCCCAGCCTATGCCTTTTTAAGCATTTTAATGCCGTGCTTCAGCTTTGCAAGCAGTGACAAAGATTTTTTTTGTGATTTTTTTGTTGTTAACAACACCGCTTTGAGTCACATTTCCAGCACCAGAATTAGAAGGCACAACTCACAAAAAGATATCAGGGTAATCTAAACCCTTGTCCTCTGTCAGTCAACAATTGTCCAGTTTTCTCCTGAGCTGACTTAATTTCTGCAAGGTGTCATGTCAGGGTCAGAAGGAGAGTGATGAAGTCAAACTTTCATTGTCAAAGGCTTCCTGTTAGTTTCTGGGAAAATGTGCAACTTTTTAAGAGTGCCAAATGTATGGAGGATTTGTGATGATATTAGGCTTTCATACAAAATCATGATGACAATATGCTAAGTGAACCAGGTGGTTTATTTTCATTTTGCTGAGAGGCAGAGGGCTCTGGGTTTGTTTTATTTTTAATAGAATTGTGTACTCTCTAAGAACCTAAAGGCATGAATATGCTTTTATCTTGTCTATGGAATGCATCAAAGGGAGGACCAGGATGAAATAGCTGCAGTCCTAAAACACAAGATTAAAAATCAGGAAGTGTGTGCATAGCTCTGCAATAGATTTCAAGTCACATACTTTCAGTGCCTTGGGGGTTTTTTTGGTCTGGAAAACATCGACCATGGTAGCTCACAGTATTTAAGTAGCTGTTTACAAGGTGATTAGAAAATTTTGTGATACAATTTCTAGCAAGGTGCAAATTATTTAAACCACTTGTCTCGTCAGCTTTCTCTGTGGAGTTCACAACGATAAGAAGAGTGTGAAGTGAAAGTTACAGGACATGGTTGGATATTTTACATTTGCTCAAATTATTTGGGGTTTTTGGGAGGGTTTTTGTAACAATGAGTTTACAGCCATAGCTGAAAGTCTGTGTGTTGAGGAAGCTTAATTCCTACTTTAAACCAATAAAATCATGATCTGACTGCAATTGTTTGGGGAAGCACAACATCAAAAGAATGATTGATTGCTCTTCAATATTCAGTCACCTTCTACGATATTTAGGACCTTATTAGATAAAATATTTGTAATTACTTTCTCTAGAACACAGCAAATCACAATAGGACCTCTGGAGTCTGTCTGTTTGATGTGAACAGGTACTAGCTGAGGAAATAATTATGATAGCAAAACCACTGAAGCCATAAAAAGATGGGCATACAATCTAATAAGGAAATTAAAAAACATGATTTGCAAACCCATAGTCTGAACCCAGTTTTTGTAGCGTTACTGATAGAGTAAAATGCAGAAATAGTCACATTTATATTTTATGTTCCTTAGAAGGTGACGTTCACCTGTTTACATGTTATTCTTGCACTAGTATAAATTCTCATTTTATTTTTTGCCAGACATCAGAAAAGAGCTTTTTTAAGTCCTACTGGGTGCTGAATTTTGCTTGAGTGCAGGGTAAGCTAGTGACAATTTAGGATAAAAAATACAGAATGAAATATATGAATGAAATCACCAAGCAAGCGTGGCTAGGCAGAGCACACATCAAGAATATGGACAACGTAAAAAGGCTGCAGACTCACCAAGAGCAGGAAATGAAAGTTTTGGTGAAATAAGACAGTTGGAACAGTGCAGGATATTCAAAGAAAGGAGTATTGGTACATAAGCACAGCTGTCAGCTTGTCTTGAGAGAACACCCAAACAGATCCTGTGCAATTCATGCTGATGCAAGAGCTAGGACAAGACTGGGGGGGCTCCTCCTGAGTTCTCTGTGCTACACTGTGAATTACCCACTGCTGGCCCATTTCCCAGCTTTTGCTTAGAAGAGATGGGCAAGATTTAAACACCCCATCTAAAAGAGTTGAGTGGAGGTTCTGTCAAAATTGTAAGTGTACGCCTCAAACTTGCCTTGATCTACCTGCTGGCTTTCTCAGCTGCTTACTTTAAGATACAAAACTTTTCTACAGCCCTTTTTGTGCTTCCAGCTCCTGGTGCAGCCTTGAAAAGGCTCAAGGATGCCTCAGTGCTGGGCCCTAGTTGGACACAGACTTCTTTCTCAGATCCAGAAGATTAATGTGGCAGGTTTGCTCAGAGCACGGGCAGGGGATTTTGCTAAAGCACTGTTTGTGGAATGAGCTGCACAAGACTGACTTCAAACATGCCTGTAGAATTGGTTAAATACATATACAATATAAAATGGTGTAGAAAAAAGTTTCCTTAAAAAAAGTGGAGCGTCAGTCACAGCCCACAAGATCAGAGAACAGCTGGCTTGGAAAGCTCAGCATTGGGCAAATGATGCTGTCCACCTCACTGAGGCAAGCTTGGAGAGGAGGGGTTTGTGTCCTTGAGGTCCTGGGGTGAAGGACAGGGCTGGGATTTCCTGCTGAGCTGTGCCTTTGAAGAGTAGCTGGGTCATAGGAGCGGGAAGGTGACTTTTTTTTGGAAATTAGGTCACTGATCTTGGAGGTGATCCCCCAGTTGCCTGTTTTGGCTTCAGAGAGCTGCTGTGCATTTTGCTGAAGGACACTCCTGAGAGTACAGGTGCAAAGTGAAGTTGCACACTCACTGCTCGGACTGGGCTTGGCTCTGAAAGTTGGAGAGTCATGCTTGCACAGCATCTTTTTTGTCTGCACCTCCTAGAACAGAAGAATCAGAGGTGTCTAATAAGGTTCTTTTCAATCACCAAGAGAAAAACCTGGATCCTCTTGTGCCTTCTGC
Organism: Taeniopygia guttata; assembly: GCF_048771995.1. Taxonomy (NCBI): domain Eukaryota; kingdom Metazoa; phylum Chordata; class Aves; order Passeriformes; family Estrildidae; genus Taeniopygia; species Taeniopygia guttata. The sequence continues at coordinate 32,238,367 of NC_133032.1, read as the reverse complement.
ATACACAGTGTAAGAAGTAGGTGTGATGTCACCTTTTTTGGTTGTCCTAGTAACAAGTTAAGCTGTTATTCAAGAGAAATGCACTGGGCTGTGCAGACAGGGTAGAGGAAAGAACACTCACTTTTGGATTTGAATAAATTATTACTTGAATTGTTTGTTACAATCAAGACAGAATACACTTGTGTATGGACAAAACAGTGCCAGGGTGCAGATGCACAGGACTGGACTGGATCCAGGTGATAAAATAAATATTGCAAGCAGGAACTATAGAAAAGCCTAAAGATTTACACCCATCCCTTCATTGCAAGGAATAAGGCAGAAATAACAGTTTGGGCCTTGACACTGTCTAAATTTGTGATGACTTGTGGGGCAGAGAGAGGTGTAACCATGGGCAAGTTGCTTAGTCTAGAAATAAATTTTCAGTGCCAAATTTAAGCCCAAATCTGCTTTAAAAAAAAATCCTGAAAACAAACATGGCTGTTGTAGGTATATGTGACAGGAGAGGGTGTGGGATACAAGCTCGTTATCACACAGCTGTTCTAGCTCTGTGTACTCCTCTCTTTTCTTGAAATTTCTTGATCTGCATCCCACAAACCCTGAAGCCAAAAAAAAAACCAACCGGAAAATATGGTCAGTAGTAGGTCCTTCGCAGTAAAACATCTTTATAGTACCTAAATTGTTGTTGGGGGTCTGCTGAATCCTTGAAAAAGGACAGATTGTTCTGGATTTGTCCATAAGTAATTGGGCAATAAATATGCTAATTAAGTATTCATCAATATGCTAATTGATCACTGGTGTCAATTGCTGAGGGTGGGTAGCTGGGAATGACCCCATCCCAGTAAAAGCAGAGTGTAAAAAGTGAAGTCTCCTTGCTTAGCCAATGGCTCAGAACAATCTGAGGTAGAAGAAAAGCTTCCAGAAAGGTTTGCAGTTATTTTTCTGGGTGATATGTTAATGAATGCATCAGGCTGATTGCTCAGGCAAGAATACCCAGTAATTAGCAGTTATGTCTGTGGTATGAGTCTTATGAGGCAGATAACCATTCTGAAGAACTGTCTGCAGTTCAGCCTGCTGGTGGCAAATGATTCAGGGAGATCTTGGGGATCGTTTTGGAACTGGCTCAGCAACGCTGCAAAAAGGAGTTTGAGGAGAGATCTCAGGATACAACTCGGGGCTGTCCTGGCTGAGCTCAGGGGATGAGCTGAAGTTACTGGGGCCCATTAACCTGTTTGCTGGAGTGAGATGGTGTTCCTGCCATCAGATCATCACAGTCAGTTGTACTAATGTATTTCCTACCAGAATTATGATAGGAAGAACGTTTAGGAGTTAAGTGAAGTCACAGCACAAGTGTTTTAAAAATGTCACACCTGCAGTGCTAGCATTCCCTCTTTTCCCACCAACTTCTGTGCCTGTTTGCATTGTGTCTTCCTGTCAGGATACTGCAGAACCAGAGAGAGAGCACAGCCTTGCTGTGCTGAGCAAGCGTGCTTCGTACCTGATGCTTTGTGAAAAGCACTTAGTGTGATAGCAGCTGGTTTCTGAGATCAAGAGACTCTAGCAGTACTCAAAGGAAAAAATCTTGGATGTGAAGGGCATGTTGTTAGCAAAGGAGCTGTTAAAAAACCTGATGGAAATGCTGAGTTTTTTAAGTAAAAAATCTTTCTAAAATTAGATTACTAAAACAGGGAATGGGAATAAACAATCATTTGGGTGTGAAATTTCCCATTGTAAGGCATTTACTGAAAATCCACTGGAGAAGTGTTACAAGGGAATTTTGCTACTAGTCAGATTATTCTCCCTATTTAGGTGTGAACATGGTGCATCTGTTCATGAAACTTTGAGTAGTAAAATTTCAGTCTGTGCTGAAATACTGTTTTTTGACTTCAAAAGGAGCTGAGGATTGTTCTGTGGGATTGATCCTGGAGAACAGATCTGTTGTAAATACGTGGAGTTAAGCTGCAGGACTTTGATTTTTTTGCAGGAGAGGTTTCCTGGAGTTGTCTGGTGAAAACCATGCCTCAGAAGGCATCATCTAATTGTTCACAGTAGTGAACAATTCCAGTCTGCTAATCTATGGGAGAAGTGCAAAGTGGGATGTTTCCACACTTATAAATTATCCAAACGAATAAATCACTAGTTCAAGTTGCGAACAGAGCTTTGCAGGAAACCTGTGAAAAGGAAACAGCAGGAAGAGAGTGATCTATAAAATGATGGGAATAGGAAATCTGCCAGGGTCAAAAGCTTTTTAGAGCCTTGTTCTTGGAGGGGAAAGTCAAATTCACTGATGCTCATGTGGAAGACTGAGGAATGGCTGAGTTTGGTGGGTGTTTGTTGCTCAGGGAAATAATTTGTGATGGGGAGATGCAGGATCAGGTCATTGTGCCTGGTTTAATTGAATACAGGGAAGGGGAAGGAAAAACATTAATTGTAGCCATGGGAAGGGTCATATCAGCCTCAGCTCTGGGAGGACTACAGGAGGAACATGAACAAGCATCAGGTCTTTTTGGGGAACATCAGCTGAGATTTTGGTATTGTAAAGCTGATCAGTGGCAGCACCACTGAGACTCCTTGACAGCAGTGGTTTGTCAGCAGAGACAGAACTCCCTTCTTTTTGCAAACTGTAGTAATAAAGACTGCATTGCTTTATCTGTGTGCTTTTGCTGTTACAGGGAGAACAGCCCACAGCTCCTCTGCCTTCTTGAGAAAAGGCTCTACCTGCTGTGTTGATTGATTGAAGCTCACTGGAGACAGAGGAAGATTTAACACTCACTTGAGGGCTTCTCTTCATAAGTTCAATGAGATAGATAGCCTAAAAACACATTTCAGAGTTGAGATTTGCAGAGGGAGAACACAAAACAAGGAAACCCCTGCATTGTTGGGATGGCAGCAGTGTTGTGACAGTATAAAAGAATTGCTTTAATTAAAAGCCTCTGAAGACAGGAAATCCTTCTTTCTGAGCACTGCCCAAAGAAAGGCTGTTCTGCTGCTGCTCTCAGCACTCAGAGGTGCAGTGGCTGATGCCAAATTACAGAGGTTTCTCCTGGACCATGGAGGTGCTGTAGTGGTTATTAAGTCTCTGGGGACTGAACAAATATCTGCAGGCACTGTACATCCAGTACCAGGGTCATATTCCCTCCTCAGTCCCTCCGAAAAAAGTCTCAATCACTGTGCATTTAAAGACATTTTGGGACCATGCTACAGGATGTAAAGGCACCATTCTCCAAGGGAATTCTGTTCCATTGCTTTTCAGGAGGAAAAAACCAAAAACTTATTGAAAATTCCATACTCAAAAAGAATAGTGATTTTATCATCCTTAGGAATATCCCTACTATTTTTTGTAACTAGGAGCAGGCAAACATCCATTATCAATTTCTATTATGTGTATGTTTTTCTAAGACAAAATTTCTACTGTGTCACTTGTAGGAAAATTTTGGAGTAATGAGACGAAGTGCCATAACCATTTTCCACTGTGACAGGAGAAAATACAACTGTGTATTTTAAAGCCTTTATAAACCATGCTAAAATAGCAGCTAAAAGTATATACATCAGAATGTACTTTTTCAGTTACAAACAATCTGAGAAATTATAAATTAGCTTATTAATTAAAATTACCTTAAATTACGTTCAAAAAGGGAAGACTTTCAACTCGAGAAAGACACTTCTATAGAAATGGAAATTTTTGTTATTGAGGGTATTAAACTTCAAAGATAAGCAAGAGCTGAGATTACCTGGAAAAGTACTTCTAGTTCTTCTTCAAAAAAAATTAAAAGGGGAGGGAGGAGGATGAAAGTTTTTCTGATAATCATCCTCTTTTTACTCTTAGTTACCTGTCTGTGTGTGGCAAAGGAACAAGAAAAGGAAAAAAATCTTCAGAAGACAAATTAAGAGCATAGAAAGCTGTAATTACTTAGACACCTTAACTCAGACATGTTCAGCAATAGAAACAAAACTAATTTTCCCACTAATTGCATTTCAGCTATAGCTATTCAAACAGTTTATTCTGAAAGATGAAGAATTCCAGCTATAAAATGCATCATTTGATATACATGACGCAAATTAAGTCTGTAATATTTTTGGTTCCAACCAGGATCAAAAGACAAAGAAATCCTGGGCAGAGCGACCGCGGTGCTCCGGCAGTGCGGGGCTGTTTGTCCTGTCACTGCTCAGGTGTCTGCCCTGAGCACCAGCAGTGCTTTGGGGATGTGCACTGGGTTTGCAGCTGTAAAGTGTTCCCCTCAAACCGAGTAACCCTTGTTGTGTGTCACAGGGATCATGTACCGCAAGTCCTGCGCCTCCTCGGCCGCGTGTCTGATCGCCTCCGCCGGCTACCAGTCCTTCTGCTCTCCTGGCAAGGTGAACTCCGTCTGCATCAGCTGCTGCAACACTCCCCTCTGCAATGGACCCCGGCCCAAGAAGAGGGGCAACTCTGCTGTGGTGCCGAGGGCACGCATGATAACCACTCTTCTGCTCCTTACATTTGCTCTGTTGTTTTTGTACTGCTAAACTTCAAGCAAGTTGGTTTGGTGTTTTTTTTTTCCCCTGACACAATTTGTCCTGCATCCTTCTTTCTTCAGAGACGCTGCAATTATTTTCTGTTTGTTTCCAAATCCCTGTCAAGAGCAAGGGAAGTTCAGTGGCTGTGTGAAGAAAAGGGGCTGATATTTTTTGTCAGCTAATGAGTTCAGTTAGCAGATTGGATTTCCAGTGTGCACTTAAAATTCCCAGCAGGATACAGAACTCCTGTACCTTTTGCATAACTGGAAACAAATCCATCTGAGTTACTCCTTTTGCAATGTTGTCGCTTTCCTCAGTCATTTCAATGTCCATGTTTTTAAGCTCATTGCTAAGCATTAACTTTGCCTTATGAAGTCACACTTGATGTTCACAAAGGCCGTTCTGTGCGCCCTGACCGGGCTCTGAGCCGGTCTCGGGGGGCGCCGCTTCCAGGCTGGGATCTCCTGGCGCAGGACCCGGCTCCCGTGGGCTGCAGCTGGGCGTGGGCTCCTTCTGGAAGGTGCTCAGGAAAACTTTGGCGTTGCCCTTGGTGGAAGAGCCGCGCCTGGAGGAGGTGAAGAGCAGCGGGCGCAGGGAGCGGCTGCTCCGCGCCCCGGAGCTCTGGTTGGCCCTGAGGAACCTCTCCCTGTTGGCGTGCTGCAGGGTGAGGCGGCAGCACAGCACCTGCAGGAACACGCTGCGGAACTGCCGGGACGAGATGTTGTACAGCAGCGGGTTCACCACCGAGCTGAGGTAGAAGAAGATGTCGGCGATGGGAAGGAGGGTGATGTAGGCTTTGAAGTAGGGGACGGTCCAGTCCTGCTTTGGTTTAGCAGCAGCCATGATCCTTCTGACCTGGTTTGGCATCCAGCAAACCGCCAGAGTGGCAACGATCAGTCCTGTGGGCAGAGAGAGCAAGAAAGAGGTCTGTGTACGTGGGGGAAGACACATGAAATGCTATCAGTTCTGCACTTACTTGTTAGGAAATGGTACCAATTTTTCAGTGTTTTGCTTGACAGCTTTTTCTGCCAGTAGCATTTTTTGTTTGTTGTTTTCAATAACTGTTGCAAGGTCACTGTGACACATGCTCAGACAAAACACTGCATAGCGTTTGGATGGTGTTCCTTTGTACCTGTTGTCATTTATTGGTTCTCAAAGTGTTCTTTCTCTGATCATCTGTGTCTTTGAAAAGAATACAGTTTTATTTTGGTTTACATTTCTTACATTTCTTCTGTCTTTCCCTTTACTTTGAAAAACCAACACAGTAAATAGAACCTATAGCCATATTAGATCAGGCAATACCCAGAAGAGATCAGATTCTTGTTTGTACTTTACAAAAAAGAAAATGTATGCATAATAATATATTTCGTGTTATTTTTGGTAGATTTCCTCTTACAGAAGCTATTTTTAAGTAAAATGTGTATGGATCTTTTTATGGTAATTAAGATATGTTGGGCTTTCTTAAAAATCAAATTCCAGTGGAATTAAATGATGAATGTAAATGAGAAAAACCCAAGCCTAGTCATGAAAGTGTAAACAGTTTCAGATTGTAAATTACGCTTTAAAATGTGGTATCTGACCATTTTGTATTTATATGTAAATATAAATACATGTTGCTGCATCACTAATGGCATTAAAAAGGGGTGGCCGAAGTGTTGGATGTCTGAAAATTCTGCCTGCGTGGAGCGTGTTCCGCAGGGTGCACCAGCCCTGCAGGACCATGCCAGGGACTGGAGCTGGCTGTTCCAGGCAGGACATGGAGCAGGAGCAAGGCACCTCAGTGGCATCCTCTGCTGCTGCTGTGTGCCAGCGCTGGAAACCCTCACACCTTGTGTGACATCCCAGGTACACACAGTCACTTCTGCTGCTCCCCTCTTTGCTCCTCCCTGTGCAGGAACTGTGCCTTACACAAACTTTGGAGGGAGCAGAAGCTGTACCTGGCTGCTTCCCTGCAGCAGGGAGTGTCCTGGCGGGGCAGTTCTCACCCTGTGTTCCCTTCACCCGGTGCCTGACCTCTGCTCCCAACAGCAGCACAGAAGCTCTTTCATTCTTACTTCTCTAGGCTGAGTTTTACCCCCACTGGACAGGTCACTGTGGCAATGCCATTCAGAAATAGCAGGGTTTTGAAGCCAGGAAAAGGACACTTCACTAGCAGGAAGATTGGAATGTAGCAGGGAAGGAAGGCAGGAAAGAGAAGAAAGATTTTTCATAACTTTGAAACTGCCAGAGCTTCAGGCTATGTCCAAGTTCTTGCCACCAGTACCCCCAAGCAAAGAAAAGGTATGAAATGCCTTTAAAAAAAATATCTTTTTTTTTTCATAAAAGGGATAATTAACAAATTTATTATCTCCCTGAATGAGCTACCAAATAAAAGCTGTCCTTTGGATCCTTTGCTTCTGTAATCACTTACTGTCACAATAACCTTGTTGGAATGGGGAACTAGCAGATCTTAAACGTACAGCACTGGCTTAAGAGCCCTGGAGGGCTGTTGTTGGCAGGCCAGCAGTAAATCCATCACCAAAACCTCTGCCATTTTCAGGTCTTTGCCTACCAGAACTCTCCTCAGCCACTGTTTCTTTGCTCTCAGTCCCACAGTCCCCTCCCTGCCCCTGATTTTCCCCTGCCACCTTGCCTCACTGTCCAGTACCTGCTGTGCCTCTGTGATCTGAATTTTGTATTAATCCTGGAAATGTTTGTGGCCTTCAGTGCTCTTTTCCTGCTGTCAACTTAACAACTGTAGGGTGTCAATCCTGGCATGGGCCAAAAGGAAATAAGGCCCCCTGAGCAGTGACTTGTGATGAGTCTTATAAAAAGGCAGTGAAAGCATTCTGTTGCTTCACTGGGGCTTTTTCTCTGCGGGAACTTAAACACAAAGTTCACAGGCCCAAATTTCTGGAATTCTCATGAAATTTTACCAGAAGATATCTTTCAAGTGAGAAGAAAATAAGCTGTATAGTACAATCTTTTTTTTTGTTCTTGGTTAGAAACAGGATCCTTCATCCTGCTGATTAATAGTTTCCTAAATTATGAATGCTGCTGTGAAAAACTGTGTGCAAACAATGTGTGCATTCATTTTTAAAATCCAACTGCATTGCTCTGAGATGTCTTGATTTTTATTTTTTTTTTGCCTCTATCCCAATTCCTTGGCAGTGACTTTTCTTTTTAATTCAAACTGCCAAGTGCTTAAGATACCCCCTTATATTCCTCAGACACTTTTGTTCTGGAGAAGGGAATATCTGGTAGTGTGTACAGCGAGTGAAAAATGAGTTGCTTGTGCCCTTGTGCAGCACAGTGAGGTTTGTCTCTCGGGGGGGCGGGAGGGGATGTCTGCAAAACTGTTGTTTTCCGGGCATGACTAATTGTTCATTTTCTTCACACTTGGAGAAGATGCTTGTTGACTCAAAGGAGATGCACCAGGCAAATAAACATGCTGACAGACTGACAATATTTTTTCCAACTTTCACACTTGGCATGGCAGCGTGGAGCAAACGCAAGCGCAGCAGAAGAGCAGCTCGGGAAGCCTCTGAGCTCAGCCCTGCTGCTGCCAGACTGAGCCTGGACTCCAGGAGTTTGTGTTCTGCTGCTGTGCCAAAGGTGCTCAAACAGCCTTAACCAGCTGGGATGGAAACCACACTGAACCTTACACCTGTAATGTATTTTTCCCGTGAGCTTGCTGCCTGGTGGGAATAATTCTTCACATTTCATCTTTGCCTTCCAATCTGATCCACAGATCAGTAGCTCTGCTTTTTCCCCTCCATTTTCCTGACCACTGTATGGAAGTGACACAGAGCAGAGCTTTATCTTCCATGGAATAACCATGTTTATAAACAAAGTAATGCTGTGGTTCTGCAATGTCCATCACTGGTGCTTGAAACTTCCAACTCCCATTTGAACTATTCCACTTGAATCATCAGAAGGGCATTAGAAAAATGCCAGCAAAAACCAGGAGCCCTTGTGTTACCTTCTGTAAGCAAGAACATCTCAACCTTTAAGTAAGAGCAGGAGCTTAGAATTCATTTGACATTGATTTAGATATTTCAAGGTAACAAACAAAACAAAAGATATGAAAAGGTCTTTGACTGAAACTACATTATAAAGTTAACCCATAAACAAGCCACAAAACAATTTACCCCAAAATAGGAATTACCACATCCTTACTACTATTTGAATCTGGAAAAAACCCAGCCCAAGCCTCCTTACAAACAAAGCATACAAATTTAACAACACTTTAAATTTGGGATTCATTATTCTAACTTCCCAAAAGTCAATCTCACAGTATTAATTCTTAATATGTGACAAAGGATCATTTATGTAGTAAAATAAACCTAGCATTTAAGTGCCAATAGTATAAATATTCATGGCTGGCAGAGAATAGGAGTTTGGCAGTCATGTGTCCCTTAGCAATACTTTTTTATTATTCAGAAAATTCCTCTGGGCCATAGGGGACTGAATTAAATTCATTATGAACTTTATTGGGAAGGATTTTAAGTATATGCAGATGTCTGGTAGAGAGGACTTCCTTTCCCCCACTTTCCCTTGTTCTTCTGTTATAGATTTTTGTCCTTTTTTTCTCTACCTAAGCACTTAAATCTGTCTCCTTTTAAAACCCAGTGGTTTGCCTCTATCCTGGCTGCTGCCAGTCATCCCAAAAAGCCTGAAATTGTCAACAAGATCATAATTGCTACCAGACAGTGCCAAGAACGTGTTCCCTTTGGCTGCCACAGCCCCTTAGCTGGGGCTGTCGGTGACATCAGGTACACAGTCCTTTGCCTGTGCACCTAACCCCGACCATCCTGGTGGGTCAAGGTCTGCCAGACTCTGCTCCTGCTCTGTCCCAGCCAGCCCAAAGCACTGTTAACCTCAAACTTCACCTCTTTGGGATTTAATTAATGACACAAAGGCAGGCTCTCAGCATCTGCTTGTAAACTGACATTTAAATGGCAATTGTCAGTGGAATATAAGCATATGGTTACTGAGCTGTGAGTCAAGTGCAGGCAGAAATGCAGTTGGTTCAGAGGAAGAGCTCTTTTTAGTGTTGGTTTCACTTTTGTGTACTTGGCCTGACTTTACTCAAAGGCACAACGTGACACTGATGCTTAGTCACAAAGTCTTCAAACGGTGCCTCAGAAGTGCCAAGAAGTCCCAACAGAGTAAGAAAGACCACCTTTAATTATTAAGTTTACCATCATAAAGCAATGCTAATTGTGAGGAATGCACTTTGTCCCTACTGGATTCTGCTACAGACTGCTTTGAAAACATGTGCAGGAATACCTTCCCACTAATCAGGGTCCCAACGGTCTCAATACCAGCCACTAATAACTCAGGAGAAGGGAAAAAAGGCAAAGACAGCAGTACTAATTAAGAATGCTACTTTCAGGAGGTGGGGTTTGGCTTGTATTTGTGTTACATTTATATTTTGACCCAGAAAAAAATCTTGCATTTTGTTAGAAATGAAGATATAAGGCACTAGTTTATTGTCTTTCTAGCTTCCAAGACGAGTCAAAGCATGAAATGCAGTTTTCAATCACTGAGATGACCTTCCCAACTGCAGATCAATGCAGTGCTGTCTTCCAGCATCTGCAGCTGCTCCATGCCTCTGCTGCTGCAGCTCCCTGCATGTGAGGAGTCAGCTGCCATATGCTTGTTGTCTCCTGACAATTGTCATTGAAATGTCAGATTACAAACAGCTGTTGCTTTCACTGCTGCAAGTTTGGCTTGCGAGTGCAGCAAGGAAAGCAGGCAGAGTGATGATGCCTGAATGGCAGCTGCCCCTCAGCACTGCAGGCTGCTCTGCCTCGGCATGGGAAACTGAGGCAGGCTGGAGCACCTCAAGCAGGGGACTGTCTTCCATGCTCTCCAGCCTCATGGATCTCCTCCCGGTTCTTCTTCAGACAGGGAAGAGTTTGGAGCAGTTTCTCTGCTCCTCGAGCAGCTGGATAGAATTTCAGACCCAAGACTGCAGCTTTTAACATCTCCTGGTGAGTACCTGGTGTCAGCCACTGTCCAAAAAGTGACTCGACCTGCTCTCCATGTCTGACCAACAGCAATGAGCTGTTGATGAGCAGGAGGGTGGGAAATAGGAATACACCTTCTACTTCTGTTCCCAGTCCCATCATTGCCTCCCCCATCGTCTCCCTTGGGTTTAAGTTCAGAAAGTTTAAAAGTGTTTCTTCAAGGCTTCTGTGGAAATTGCAGCGTTTATGCCCGAGCTGGTATCTCCACATAAAGGGTCTGTATAGCACAAATCACATGCTAGAAGGCCTTTGTATATCCTAAATTAGTCGTGTGATATTTAGTGCTGTCATGCCTGCATCCTTTTTGTACAGCCTGTCATCATCTCTCTGGGAAACATCTGCCTTGCTCTCTAAGATCTAGAATAAGGGGAAAAAGGCAATGGGATAATCCTCCAGACACAGAGAAGGGGCCACACTCCTCTTGCCCACACACGATTGCAGAAGGCCCAGGCAGGCTGCTGGGCTCTCTGTGGCCCCAGAGTGCCCACAAAGGCAGCTCCAGCTGCCCCACAGACACACTCACACTCGTCACACGGGTGTGAGATCAGCCTGCACAGGGCTCCTGTCACATCCAGCTGTGTGCCCCTGTGCCCACTTGCAGCATCCTTGTCTGGGCAGTGACAGCTGGGTCTCAGATCAGCCCCGTCCCTCGTGTCCCATGCTCTGTGTCCCTGTCACTGCGGGCAGTGAGGAGCTCCTGGGCACTGCAGGGAGCACCACCAAGTCTATGAAACAGAAGGGGTGGTTTCACTGCCCCTACCAGTGTACTCATGACCATTAATCTCCTGTTTCCCAAAACCCCACCACCCAATCTGTATTCAGTGCACAACACCACAACCATCAATAAGGGTTTTGCGTGAATGAGGGCTGCACTGTGCTCCATGGGCAGGATAAACTTTTAACAAAGATTAAAAACAGGAAAAGAATACTAATACAAACTTCTCCCTTGCCCCTCTCAACCACATGCAAGTTTCTTCTGCTGAAGGACAAACATTAGAGTAATAATAAGCACATATTGATATATGTTGAGGTGAATATAAAATGTATTAACCTGAGAGATAAATATTGATATTGCTTTGTCCATGTCAATATTTAGTTCAAGGGACAATAAATTTTGATATTCACTGAAACAAGTCAATACATGCATTGCTACATGCATTTTCTATAAGCTCAAGTTACTCAGCAAGTCTCTTTTTTTTTTTATAATCCTCAACTTCCAGCATCACAGATTTGCCTCTCAGAAATGTTTCCCTGTAAGAGAAGAAGGCAATAAGTAAACTAGCCCTACTCAGGCAGTAAATACAGGGAGAAAAAATGAGAAGATATGGCCTGTGTCTATCTCCCAGGGATTTCCTGTTCAGTTTTTCTAACCACCAGGGAGGCCCTCAGGCTCCCTGTGGGCTCTGACACTGGATCTGAGCTGGCTGCTGAGTGCAGCCTCCTCAGAGAACAAGGATTTCCTCATGGCTGCACATCAGCAACTCCCTGCCTTTGCTGTGGAGCCACCTCACTTAGACCACATACACAGGTACCACAGGCAAAGCAAAACTGAGGTCAACCCCCTGCCCCTGCTGCTTCTGCAGGGGAACCAGGGGCAAAGGAGAGAGTGAGACAACATCTTTGTCACCAACACAGGCAGGAAAGTGTTCACAGAGAGGCGCTGGCATACACTCCCACAGCCCTTCTCAGAATGGGCTTGAACTGAACAGAAGCCAGCAGCAAACTCGTTATCATTGTAAATACTGCTGGAAGGATTAGGCATATGGCCTGGGACAAACAGCTGGAAAACAGCTCCACGAACATCCCATCAGCAGCTTCCAGCAAAAAAACCAATGGACCAGCAAGTCCCACAGCCTTCAGAGGCATTTGGGTCCATCTCATGCTCGTTTTGCTCCTCCAGCTCCAAGGGTGCTGTGCAGCAAGGCCACATCTCATTAGAGAGCACGCTTGGGTGACAGGACAGTGCTGGCCCATGAGCTGGTGCAATAAGTGAAAAGCACTGAGGAAAAAAACAGCTGCCTCTTGGGGCAATAAATGAACCAAACCTGCAAGATTTTAATAAATATATTGCTGTTCTGTTGCACATAAAGTTGTGTCTCTTCCAACTGAAGCCACCATTAGGAGTCTCACTAAACCCCAAATGCTAAAGTGATGCACGAATTCTTCCTGTAAATGGCCATTCTGTGCTCAGAACAGCAATGTGTTCAAGTGTGGGGCAGTGACAACACAGGGAGTCTAGCTTTTATTTTATTTAAAGCTTCTGTAGATAACTGGAGTTGTCAGGCATACGAAGAAGAATTGCACACAAGTATTTGCCCCAAGGCATCAGAAAATCACCTGCTGCTGCTTTTGACACTTCACAGGAGACTACGTAAATCATCACTGAGGCCCAGCACATGCTGCAGAATCCAAAATGTATATCTCACTTGGACTGGACAAACTGCCCTGCCTTAAATCCCCTTAAGGGTGCCATGAGATCACTGAGACCAAACTGGCTTCTCAGAGCTTCTGGCCAAGTGTGGTGCCATTGAGCAAACCAGGGATACAAAAACATGCCCACAATCCCCTCTCTGGCTGAAACCCCAGCATCACCCAACAGTTTGCTCCATTCAGGTCCTCCCTGCCCTGCCACACACATTTCTTCTCTTGACTGGCAACAGAGAGCTGCTCTGGGCTGGCTGAAGCACAGCAACATCCCATCAGTGACTCACTGGCAAAGAGTAAGGCCAATTTTGTGTTTTCAGAAACCTGACCTTTAATAGAAGCCAGTGCTGAAGGAACCTGCCCAGAAGAACACCTGAGCTTCCTTGCAGAGGTGCTGATGATGCTTCAGTGCCCATTGCACTTCATCTCTATGCAGCTGATAACAGCACACTGGGTTGAGAAATACAAACACTGCCATTAAACAGGAAGATTATGAGAGATTTACATGGAGCTGAAACAAATTGTCAGGTCTGTGTATCATTGATCCACACACCTGGGACTTGCAGGGCACCACAGCAAAATCTTTTCTGCAGCACTGGAACATAACTTAGGGGGATCCCATCACACACTTCTCCACAAGCAATGGCAAGCATTGCTCTTCAGAAGAATCAGCTATTTTTACTTTGCACCATCATCTAACAGCCCACAGCCCTTAGTTAGAGTGGAACCAGAGGCACCAGAAGTTGCCAGGGGAACACAGATATGCAGAACATAATTAGTGAGGACACAAGTGTTAACAGTTTTACTTCTTAGCAATTTAAAATGACTGACAATTATCTTCAGTTCCTAGCAGGGTCAATTTTTGCTTCTCAAATATTTTTAAATACTGTCATTTCACAGTACAAACAGGAGAAAAAACCTAAAAACACTCAGAAAGGTTTCATGACAGGAGTATCGTTACCGAACGTCAACAGACGTTTTGCGAAATAGCGATTAAAGTCTTGATATGCTTTTAAAAACCAGAGATGCTCATGGAGTACCAGAGGGAATCATGTCAGTTCTAATACTCTGTGTTGGGTTTGCATGTCAAGGGTTTGGCAGAGGGGGGCTGCAGAAGTGGCCTCTGGGAGAAGCTGCCAGAAGCTTCCCCCATGTCCAGTGGAGCCAATGCCAGCGGCTCCAGGACGGACCTGGCACTGGAGGTTTGCCTTGCTCTTCAGCATTAATCTTACAATATCAAACTCCATCTTAGCACTCCTCACCAGCTATAATTCAGTCCTAAATATGCACAACTGTGCATGCTTTAACCTCTGATGCTGTAACTGGGTAATTCAGTGCTGAGTGGGGAGCCCCTGAGTGCAGGTTTGTCTTTCAGGTCACTCACCAACATACCACAACACTTTGCCTGGGACCCCAACTCTCTGCACAGAGTCAAGGCTGTCCCCAAACATAAAAACCAGCAGAATTTCCAATGCTTCCTTGCCCTCTTGGGTGCTTTCCCTCACAGAGGTGGGTAAACAGTCATGAACTTACAATAAATACCAACTTGGCATTTGAAGTGGGGACTGACTGTTAATTCAGGTGCCCATCTTGTGCACTTTGTCAATAAGAGACAAAATCCAGCATCTGTTTTTGAGCCATTCATTGCCCTTCACAAGCACAATTTGCCAGTAAAACATAAAAGCCCATTAAAATCAGGGCTACTTTGGCAAAAAGAAGATCAAGGATGTTGTGGAAATATTCATTGACTCAGAAGCAGAAGACATAATAGGGGAAATAAATATAAAGTGCTCGCTTTTAGAAATTTTAACATTTCAACTGTCAGGAAAGACACACTTATTGGAAATTGCTATTTCTGAATTGAGAAAGTATTTTAAAAAATCACTAATATGGACTGAAATGTGTAGAAGGGAAGAGGTTTAGTTCTTATTGATGCTTCTTCCTTGCAAAACAAATTCTTACCATGGTTGCTTTGATTTTCTTTTAAAAAGACTGAAGACCTGTTTTCCTTCTGCATTGGCGAAACAATGGGGAAAATACATCTTCCATATAAATCTCATTTAAATTCTGCATTCTAACTAGCAAACACAATTTGGAATCGAGAGGCTTTTTTTGTTTTTACATTACAAAATGAGCCGTTGCAACATTAAACAGCTCATTTATTGCAATTCAGCAGGAGAAATCATTGAACAATCAACTGCAGAATACAAATACAGAACAAGGCTCTATTAGCTCTGCAGATACATCAGATACTTCAGTGAGCTTTGCCAGAAAGACAAGCTTTAAATATATTTTATATGGAACTGATGATCATGGGGGGATCAGCAAAGCCCTCCCTAAATGAGAGATGTATTATCAATACACAAGTCGGATTTTCATACGAAAAACCTGCAAATGAATAAAACTTGATCTATTTTAGCAAGTGAGATGAACATGGAATTATTGATGCACGAATGGTAGCACGATCATGCTTGCCAGCTGCTCTAAAAAACAAATGCAATTGGAGTTTATGTTCAGCAGCCTAAGTGAGAAGAGAAACCAAAGCAAATTGCCATCAAAATCATCTGTAGTTATCCAAATTCCACCAACCAAAATCTGCAACGGGAAGCAGGAGGCAGGGAATGGAAGAGCAGAAATACACAAGGCAGCTGTGGCACCGCTGGCGAGGCTGACAGCTCAGGGGCTCAGCTTTCAGACTGAAGCCACTTCTTTGTTCTCCTCTGCCCCAAGAACAGTGATGATCATAACCTGCAGGAGGGTGAGCAATGAGCTGTTTGGTGGTGGTAGGCAGGAACCTTTTGGAAAGGCTGGGGAGAGGAGGAATCTCTGATTCAGCCATCTCCAGTGGCAATCCCAGCCCTGCAGGGCTGAATGCCAGTCTGACTCTGAATTGTGTCCTGGCTAGCATGGCAATGGGGAAACAAAGTAAATGCTAAGCAACAAGGCAGCTTTATTTTCTAAATTAGGCCTAACCTTTGAATATTTGGATCAAACCCCTGGGTAGTGGTGAAGCTCCTTGAAATCACTCTAAGAAAAATGTCCCAGGCAAACAGGGCTTGTTTGCAGCTCCCCTTCAAGGCTATTCAAGGAGCTGTAGTATTTTGATTGCAGCAAAGTTTCTTCTCTGCTAACACCCGAATCTCCTTTTATTTACATTTTGGAGCTGTCCAGAGAACTGTAATGAGTGCAAATCTGTCAATACCTCCTTTCTCAAGCATTTTCAAGGAATATATATGCACAGCAAAGAGCATTCTTCCCCCTCACCACAGCCTTGGCAGCAGTTTCAAAGTTTCCCATACCAGGTTAGAAGGCAAATGTGCTCTGCAAATGGCATTCAGGTAAACACCTGGGCATGGATTTGCCCAGCACACAGCCACCATCTGGTTTGAGAGGCTGCTGTCTGTGCTGTGATATTTGCACTTTGCTTCCAGAAGCTGCTGGGGACCTCCAAGATGTCTCAGGTGGGCAGCTCACAGCAGATGTCAGCCAGGGCTTCTTCCTCTCCTCCACAAACCCAACCTCAGCCTTGTACCTCAGCTGTAGCAAAAGACGGCAGCTCATTTTGCTGCCTGTAATCTATTTGAAATAATCTCCCTTATTTAAAGTTTGGGGAAAAAAACCCACTGTATGCTCCTTTTATCCAAGCTCCACAGGGTACGTTTTGCTGGCTTTTAACTCTCGTTTCTTTCCTTGGGGTGAATCCACAGCTAACAAGAGTATTCCAGGTGGAAGTGGAGCATGCAGCTCGCTCTATCTTTTGTAGCACCTTTCCAAGAAACACTAAGAGCCATAAGATATTACTGCAGGCCTGAAAAAACTAATTAAGCTTGAGCTCCAGGTACCCAACAGCTTGCTCTATCCCTCTCTTCCAGAAAATGAAGGAATCAAATGGCGCTTTTTGAAGGAAATTCTATAAACAAAGCAAAAATCAAGATGCAGAAATGTATTCCATTATGTAGTCTATTATGCCATTTTTAATGTAAATTCTAGAATCTGGTGATAAATATGGTGTTTTCTGGAACATAGTGAGCATGCAGAGGATTTTAGCAAGGACTAAATCTACCCTACTGTAAATTACAAAGTAAGTTTCTTCCTCCAGCCTCATGCAGCTGGTTCCAACTGTGGACACACAGGACCCACGTGAAGAGAAAAGACTTCTACAATAACCCTTTCACATATAATAAAAATATGACTGTGGAAGAGAGAAAGAAGATCATTAAATATCAGAATTCACAGCAACTGAGAGGGTGATTATAAGCATTTGGGAACTTTCCTATGCATTTATATAGCACTTTAAGTTCAACTGTTGGTCTTCAGTTTGACCCAGACCACGACAGAAATAGATAATCCTATTGCTTCTGACATTGCTACATAATTTAGTAACTGTTCTGCCCCTCTTAACACAGCTATATCCACTGGACTTTCATTTCTGGTCCTCCTTCCAGAATGGCCTTTTCCTTTGAAATAAGTTTTTCTACTTAGACCTATCAACTAAGACATCTTGAGAAGAGATTTTCAAATACTTTCTTTTGAACTTTGTAAGGTTTCTACCTACTAATGAGTGAAACCCTAACTCCCAAGAAGTAATAGAACTAATTTTTCTCCAAGTATTCAAGAGAAGTATACCCAAGAAGTATAAATCATCTTCCCCTATGGCAAGAAATTTCTTTAACCAATTAAGTCACAGAGCAAAGGACAAGCAGCTCTTTCCTGCAATATCAGAGCAAAAATGGTCAAAGTCAAAGAGTCAAGAGCCAGGACTGGTGCTCCAGTGACCCCTGGGTAGCTGTGAGGGGGGTGACCCTTCCAAACCCTGCCTCTGAAGTCAGGGAAAACTTTTTGGTGCTGCACCATTAAAGCCTGTTAGAGCAAAACAGAGCATGGGATCTGCTTTGGGGCACTGATGGGCTCCTCCACCTCTTTACTAAGGCAGCTGGAACACAAGGGCCTCAAATTTACCCCTAGCATCAAGTAAATAATGTCACCTGATTTGCTACAAGAATATTCCATCTACAGCATCTCCCTAAATCCAGAGGCAGCATCTTCAAAACCCAGGCACTTCTTTCCTACTGCTTTCCATATACCCAAGTTAATTTATTGGACAAAAAATCCTGCAGAGATGGAAACTAATTCCATGTAGGTAAAAGCAATCATGTACACTGGTAAACAACAAGAAACAACCCAGAGGAAAACCGTATTTTAAAAGGCTGGTGCATAACACTGGGATTGCACTTGCTCTGCTACTCTGAGCCACCTCATTACCTGAGTGATTGCAGAAATCCTGCTACACTCACTCTGAACCTCACAACAGGATCAGGTGCTGAATGCAGCTGAAAACATGTTTAATTAGCAGCTGATCACAAAAACTGAAATTTACTTACTTGCATCTCCAGATAATAGGGAAAGCATTTCAATTCTTATTGCTGTAGCCACATTTCTACGTTAAACTGTATTATTTTTTAAATCTTGTTTGCAGTCAATCATATTAATGTGCCCTATAGGTGTTTTTTGCTATGTATTGAAAAAAACCCCAATGGACAGTGTGGAAAAGCATTTCAGCATAGTTTGAAGACCTGTGCTTAATTTTACATTCTTTTTTTGGCAAAAATAGTCGTTGGTCTGCACTGAAATTCATATTTGTAATAAAAGCCCCACTCAGCTGCTCATATACTAAAGAAACAATTCAAGGCTGAATAATGTACCAATTCAAAAGCAATCTCTCTAAGCTACAGGAAACCTCTTGAGTTGCAAGTCTGAACAAAATGAAGCCTCAACAAAATGAACCACTTTGAAACTAAATGAAAATTTAGCCAATTGATCTGAGAAAATCCTATGTACAATGCATGTTTTTTAATGCACACTAGAAAGACCTGCTAGAAATCATGTTTGGAAAAAAAATCACACAATAAATCAAAAGATGGTATTATTGTTTGTTGGTTTATTTTTCTAAAGGCTATTTCTTTTTACAATGGGATAGTGGTTTTATAACTTTGTGTTTAAATAGCACCTGGCTAGTACTGAAAGAAAAAAAAAAAAAACAAAAACACTGGATGGTGTCCTAAGAGGGATGTTCTGTCTTCCAGCTTTAATTTTTAATCTGCCTTTTGGTGCACCTGCTCCTCACAAACCTCTCAGCTCTCCAGAGTTACTTTGAGATCAGCACACCAGGAGCCAGCCCCAGCTGAAAAGAAAGGGAGGGTTTGGTTTGTGCACTGCCGGCAGCTACTGGGGCAAAATGATTGCAGATCAAAATTATGAGGTGCTGGAGCAATTGAGGCTGGCAAGATGAAGAGCAGAGGGAGGGACACGATGCAAATGCTGGATGTGCAGCCATCCAGCAGTGCAGCAGGAGCAGGAGGGTAATGGAAGAAAGGAAGAGGGGATGGTAAGAGAGGAGGGTTGAAGGCAGTGATCGTATCAAGAATCTCTTCTTTTTTCAAAATGGCATGCCACAAGAAAATGTTATTCCCACTGATGCAGTAAATGAGTCTGTTTTTTATGAAGGTGGCTTAAGGAGAAGCTCTAGTCATGCAAAAGCACAATTTGCAGTTGGAAGCGGGTTTTGAACAAGAGGCAAATGAGAATACCTTTAGGGAAGACACAGAGCTCAACCTCATCTAGGACTACTAGGGAAAAAGGCCACTTACAAAATTACCAAGGACAAAAGGCCTTTTTGGATTAATTAAAAAATAAATTATAAATAATTAATCAAAAAAAAAACTTTAATTAAAACATAAATAACTATGGTCAGCAGGCTCAAAGCTGGGTTAAGAGGTGTCAGTGCTGGTGTATGTGCCAGCAGCAGGCAGGGAGTCTTTCCCATATTGAGACACATACTGGGTTGGGCTTTAAAAAAAGCTCCTTCCCAATCTGGTCCCAGGGACAAAATTAAAAGTCTGTTGCAACAAGATGAGCAGCAGCGTTAGACATGTGGGACTCAAAAGAACATTTTACCCATCTGAAGTACTAAGAGAAAGGATTTGCATTGTACATTTATACAGAACAAGGGATTTTTTTTTTCTAATTAAGTGGTATTGAAATATGCAAACTGTGAGCTGCTCACTCACTCTGCTTGAATTTACAGTGACAGTTTACCTTTAGTTCCACACCTGGAAATAGGAGATAAATCAAGTGTTAAGCTGCTCAAAATGGAGAGCACTTTTAGCCAAGAGCTCCTTGGAGCTTGCTGAGCTGGCACTGCATTACAGCAGATCCAGCAAGATTACCCATTAATGGCAGCAGCTGAAGGCAGGTACAGCACCGTAGCAAACTCCACTGGTGCACACTCTGCCTCTGTGCTTTTAGGGGAGAAGGAGCAAAAAAAAAAAAAGCTGCTGCCTTCAGGAGGTGTTTCAGGAACAAAAGGACTTGGAGCATTTCCCAGGGTTGAGGAGGAGGACAGGTTTGGTACCTCAGCCCTTGTGGATACCCAGCACTGGCTGGAACCTTGTTGCACCCACTCACCCTGCCTGGGAACAGGGACTGCAAAACCTCTGCCCCAAAAAAGAACCATTTTCTGCAGCTGTCCATTGAGAGGAGCAGCTTCCTGCATTGCTGGCTCAGCAAGGATCCCCATCCCACATCTCCTGGGAAGTTCCCCCAGCCAGGACAGGGGTCTGGGGGGTCTCTGTCACACACGTACACCATACTAACAACATCCTGGAGAAATGAGGGGCAGCAGAACTGGGAGAAAACTAAAGCACAATAAAACCCCGAGGCCAGAAAACAACACCAGCACAAATGAACCAGACTCAGCACTCAGGATCGACTTCTGTCTCGGAGAAACAGTTATAAGAAAATGCCACCTCTCATTTGTGCCAGATTTCACTTGCCTCCACCAGCCAGCTTGGCATCCTCCCTGACAGGGTGCCACTGGTTCCCAGTGCAATGTGTCTGGGAAATCTAATTGTTTCTCAAGAAGCACTTCCTAGCCTGTGAAGTTCTTTAGAGCTGCCATGCTCCGTGACAATCAAAGTGTCTCAATAAATATGCAAAAGTGTGCTCAAGCCAGAAAGCCTTCCAAGGAACCAAGAGAGCTTTTTTTTCCCCGTTCAGCAGGGCTCGGAGTGGCTCACAGTGTGTTTTTGTCAATAGCAGTCAGGCAGCAGAGCACAGGCACTGCACAGGAGGGTGCCAGCCTCACACTCCTGCGGGGTGCCAGTCCCACGGGGTGACACCAGGGACACCAACGGGATGGAAGCAGCCAGGAAACACACACACACTCACACACACACGATTCAAGCTGCTCTAGCTCGCAGCTCGTGGAAAAACCCCTCTCAGCACTGTGTGTAGCAATGCCTGATAGCTGTAAATAACTTTTTCTGTGTTTAATTCATGTATAATGAAACAGCAGTGAGCAAATGTGGCTCAGCACTCAGAAGATGAGGCTGCTCAAGCAAATGCATCTTCGAGCCTGCATGGCAGAGCCCTCTTGCTGTGCCACAGGCTAATGGATTCCAGTGGCAAAACATGAGTGTTGCACATTTAAATATTAGATTTGTTACGCAGCTTTAAAAGCAAAGCAGTTGTTCCACTTCCAAGCAGGAAGTTCCTATAGTCCTCAAGTGCAAATGCACACTCTAAGCTCACTTTTGACTAGAAAAACAAGGCCAGTGGTAACACCACTGCACCTTTTTGTTGCTCTTTTTAAAATGGATTTGAAATAGGAAGATACTATAGGTGTTAAGAGATTTCCTCAGCATCACAGAGAAAGCACTGTCCCGTGGCAGAGTATCAAATGGATGTGGATGTCCTCGTGGAATCTTTTCTTCTCATCTCTGCTGTCTTCCTGGACAAATTTACCAGCCAGAGCAATGGCAGAGCATTACTTCAGCCTTTCCCATGATTAACATGTTCAGACCATGCTGCAAGTCTTCCTTTCAAACTTTTTTTTTTTTAATAATAAAAAAATCTTACTGCTTGAGAGAAAGAACCCCTAAAATCCATAGTTTGCAGAAGAATGTATCCATATTTGTTATATGTTAATACTTTACCACAGCAATTAAAAGACTGGAAAACAAACCCAAGTGACAGGTATATTTTTCAAGATCACTGATCTTTTTAACTAGGGGGGAAAAAATCCCAGCTTTAATTGCACAAAGCTGCATATCATACTTCTCTCTCTTGAGATTTCATTATAGGCCTGAAACCAGAGAATTGCATTGCCAGCTCTTGCCTGCTCTTCCAGCTATTTCTGGTTTTTAATAATTATTCATTAATTGCACACTATGATAAGATCCTTGCTGTTTTGAAACATTTTCCCTCTGGCCCCCATACCATTAAAGACCCTGATTGCCTGCCAACAGCGTAAAATTAAAAATCAAAGCACTACCTCTGAAAGGTTTAATATGTGCCACATTGAAAGAGTTTCTACAGCTTACAGCCATGTAATTGCATCACCAGCTAACTGCACCATCTCTCCCAGCCTCTGAAATGTTTTCCTTTGAAACATCAGCCGGTGGGAGCAGAGGTTTTGTTTAACACCCTGATGTACTCTGTGTGCCTGCCAGAGTGTTTTTATGTCTCCTGTGCCTTTCCCTGCCCGGGGCAGGTGGGAGGGAAAGGTGCAGCCACCCGGACAGAGGCACCCTGCCCCACTGGGGAGAGGAATTAAGGAGGGAAATGAAGAGCCAATAGTTCAAGGAGGAGATTAAAACCAAGCTGGACCTCCCCTCTACCTCCCCCACTTAAAATCAGGTGGGGTTTTGTGCCTGTTTTGTGCCCCTTGCCCCTGTTACAGACCCATCTCTCCTTCCTGGTGCTGCTGCTCCCAGCTAACAGCAGCCCCTGACACTTCTCCTCCTTTTTGTGGGCTGCCCAGCCTGCTCAGCCCACGAAAAGAACTTCCACCAGTCCTTTCTTAATGGATGTCCTCTCCAAAAGGGGTGAAGCTCCCACGTTTTGCCAGCGAAGGAGCAGGCACCCTGTGCCAGTGGCTGGAATAAACCCAGCAGCTCCAGTGACAGGCAGCAATTCCCAACCCCTTTTGCTGATCCACCGAGATCTGAATGATATTTCTGCACCTAAGAATATCATTTCTAAATCTTATTGCTTCATCATAAAGGTCATGTGGATAAGGACAGGTTGCCAGCTCCCAGCCTAGGGCACACTACTGCAGGAGCCTGGAGAAATTTGTGCAATTGAGTTGATCAAAGCTGGTTTAGACAAAGAAAACCGTGGAGATGTAGCTTGCATTGATCGAAGCGAAGTCATGATATGCCAAAGGGGAATAAAGATGCCCTTCACACAGTTTGGCTTCTTTAATGATTTCAATATTAACAGTGCTCTTTCCCAGAAAAAGGCAATTTTCTACCTTCATTTTTTTTGGGCCTTGTGATTATTACAAGTGCCAAAAACTGTTTAATGCTTATAAAACCATACCTTAGAAAGATATTACTCCTCTGCAAGCTCTCAAATGAAGAGGCTTTGGTTATTTTTATCTGTTTGTGCACCAATACACACTTTTAATTCAAAATCTTGGTCCTGCCTGCACTGTAATCTGCTTGTCCTTCCAGTTCATCAGGTTTCACTTTCACAGTACTCCTAAAATCAGGCTCCTGCAGGCTCTGTGGAAAGCTGGGTGCCTCTGCTCTGCTTACTCCCCAACCTATAGGCTGGAATTCTTCTCTGTTAATCCCATACTATCATTGCAATTAAAAACATGAACACTGTAGATAACAGTAGATGGCTTGGTAAGACAAAGTATATCTCTTCACAGTGGCTTTAGGGAGCCAGAAAAGCAGCTGTTTGCTTTCCAAACTGCAATTTAGAGGTTATATAATAAAATGTACACTTTGTTTTGCAGAGATTTTCTGTATTTCAGCCTGTTCCCTGAAGAGGAGGAACACTGCTGGTGCCAAGGCACTTTTAATGCTGGTGCCTGTGTGTGTGGGGCAGGACAGGACATGGGGGGACTTTTGGAGGGGCAAATGTGAAAATGCAGATTTAGGCTCACAACATCAGGTACTGAGACCTTGGGCTGACTCCATCCTAAAGCTTGGGCCTTAGAGTCTAATTTAAAACAAAATTCATCTGTCATGGTAATAATTTTTTTTTACTGGAATTGTACAGATTGATGTTTGAAGGAAGTTTCTGGTCTAGAAATTCAAACTGCAGACACAGAGTGCACTTCCCCCCAGATTTGTAAGAATTTCCATGTAAATTCATGCTCTGCAGGGCATGTACATTTGAAATCCAGAGATCATGAATAGAGATGAACAGCACCATGTTAAGGACAAAATTATTAACTGATAAGTCCTCCAATATATATAAAATAAAGTGCTTTCATTCAGGATCAGTCTGTGTTCCCAGAGGGAAGCCTGTGTGGAGATGGAGCACAGGAGAGGCTCTGTGCCAGGGACTGCCCTGCACAGGGACACCCCCACTGCAGCCTGTCACCACCCATGGGTGAGGGCCATCCCTGACAGGGTGACAGGGGAGGATCAAGGGCTCTGAGAGCCCACAGAGCCAACACCAGCCATCCTGGGAGTGCTCCAGCTCCTGCCCTATTCCCACCTGGCCCTGCCTGCTGCCCTAGGTGCATGGGGCAATCCCTGCTGCACCATCTCCCACATCCAGGCAGGGGCAATTTGCATCTCTTCCTTCTGAGCCCCTCTCTGATTTGGTGTCTCTCCCTCCTGGACCCACCTGGTGTTGTTCAGGCATGTTCCTCTCCTGGTGTGGCTCTGCACAGCAAGGCCAGAAGGAAGCTGGTGTGTGCCAATCTGCTTTGCACCTCCCCACCTTTCCCTGCACCCCAGGGCAAGCCCAGCTGCCCCTTCTCCCCAAATCCCTGTCTTCCCAGGAATCTCTGGCCTGCCAGGATCTCCCTCTGCACACAGGAACAACAGAGATGACAAACCCCACACTCCTGAGATGCTGCAGGCATAAAAAACATTGTGCACAGACTGTCAGGCACGGAGATACTTTTTCTGCCTAAAAGGACAGCATATTGGCTTTTATGCTGCCTGTGCAGATGAGAGGCACTGAGGGGAGGCACTGCCTGTTCCTGGGCCTGGGGCAGCGAGGGGTGAGCCCACAGTGGTGCCCTGAGTGCCCCTCAGGGGAGGAAAGCTCCCATGGAGCTGCAGGAAGCCAGGGTGACAGGCAGGGAGCAGAGCAGGGCTCCGACAGCAGGGGATGCTGAGCAGTGGGATGGTTTCAGCAGTCACAGCTGTGATGCTCAGGCAGTCACTGTGCAGCAGCCACTTCGTGTTGCCACCAATTAGCTCATTAAGGAAAGTGCTGATTAGGAAGGTGAGGAGCATGATTTACACATGTTGGCTATTCCAGATGTCAAAATGTTCTCATAGGCATTATAGACTGATTTTTTTTTTTTCCTTTATCTTTTTTTTTTCTTTCCTTCTCTTCTTTTTTTTACTTTTTATTTTTTTTTTTATTATTATTTTTCAAACACAGAAGGACTGGACTGTTCACGTGCTAGGTTGGTACACACTGAACAGGTAACACACACCTCGAAACACTGCATCTGCCTTGTCCCACAGCTCGTGTGTCCAGTCCTCTGTCACTTTGTCTAGCAGCAAGGAACAAAAGCCTGACCCCACAGCAAGGTATTTGGGATGAATTGCATTCCCTTGTTTCTCCTGACCCCAGCATCTTATACAATAAATTAATGGCTGGAATAAAAACCTGCAATGAAAGCAGAGGGACAGCACTGAAAGTAACACTGAGGTTGCTGTGGGCACTAAATAACAGGTCTGGCCCTCAGCTCAGAGCTGATGCCACGTCAAAGGCAGCCCATCCCTCCAGTAACTTCTACTGGCACCATGCTCATTCCCCTGGTTCTGCATCTGGGATATGATAATCATTAGCTCAGGGGCAGTGCTGGAGCCAAAGGTGCTAACCTTATCTCTAAAAAGCAAGCCCCTTGCATTGCACAGGGAAGGAGGCTTTGTTCTGAGTTGGAATGTCAACTTTTCTTTACTGCAATCTGGCCTCACTCACAGAGACAAGCTGGAGATGCAGCAACAAAGCCAAGGAGAGAAAACGGGGCTCCCAGCAGGATTCACAGAGCAGGTTAAACTTTAAAAGGCACATTTGTACCTGCAGGACAGGCTTACAAAGTACCCAGGAATCCTGCACTTCCCACAAGAAGAGTCATTGCTTTCTGGGGCTATTTTAAACTAAGAACATCATCCTTTCTTACACTCTCCTGCACTGGAGTGCCTTTTTTCTTCCCCTTTTCAAAAATCAACAGTGAAAACTCTCTAACTTTCCAGTGTTGTAATGCTGCAAAGGTCTCTCCTATCCCTCTTAGGAGGGATCAGAAAGACTTTATTATCATTATTATTATTATTATTCTTTTTCAAGTCCACCTAGAAAAGGACAAAGACGTGGGTTCTGAAGGCCAGACTCCACCATGGACTCCTTGGGCAGCCGTGCCAGGAGCAGACAGTGCCTGGGCTGCCCTGCCTGTTCACATCCCAGCACAGTGCACAGAGGTTCAGTCTGAGAGCTGCTCACCACTGCTGGCCACGCTACCAGAGCTGCTTACACCCCAAAGTGCTGAGGCTGAAGAGAAGAATCCCCCCCTGCTTTTCCTCTGCCAGCTCTTGCCTCCATGCTCACAGCCCTGCAACACCCAAACCACCAAGGAGAAGGTGGACCCCGAGCACAGCTTGGAAAGATCAGATTCCAGCACCTGGAATTGTCCTGCATTATTTGGCACTGGAGACACACAGTGATCTGCATTCAGCCCACAAACCATTAAACTGCTCCGTTTCTCAAGCAGAAAGGATCTGGGGGTTGTAGTTGTCCTACAAATAATCTAATTCATAAACAGCTTAATGTAATCTCGTTCCAGCTGCATCTCTCTGGGTTGCAGTAATGGCAAGGCTTACCCACAGAGTCTGCAACTGAAGCTAACAGAATGGATCATCCGTTAAAAATATGTTAAATACATTTTCTTGCAAAATTATTGCGTAAGATGATGATACAGATGTAAGTGAGGAAAGGCTGCACTGTATTTTTCCTTTACTAGTCACATGGGAACAATATGCTTAATCACCTGAATAAAACCTGCATTGCATGCTGCCCAAACAATGATCTGTACAAGCCCTTCTGCAGTACTGAAAATTTTGTTACAACTGAAAGATATAAAAATACATCCAAAAATATGTTTCTGGCTCATGCAAATATTTCTATTCAATTCTATAACCCAAGGAACTACACTGGTCTCTGGTCACATCTCTGATTAATGAAATTTCGGTGAACCTAGAAAAAATACCAACAGTTGTAACGTCACAGGTAATAGCATCTTTTCTTTTTTTTTTTTAATATGCTTGGAAATTAACTTGAAAGATGTCACTATCTGAGCAGAAACCATCTAATGGGATGTGTACGCTCAGGGAACCAAGCAGCACAGTTATAATTAAAGTTTCATTATAATTTCCATTAGAAAGTAGTTTCCAAGGGATTTGATTCCACAATAAAAATCGGCTCCATGACGATGCTTTGGACGCAGCGTCCCAGGACCTGTGGGAAGCTGCAGGTAATTCCTGCCACGCCACAGTCACTGTGTGATTTTGGCAGAGCTGTGTGTGTAGGGTGGGCAGGGAACCCAGCCCAGCCCCTCTTTGCCACCCCAAGCCCTGGGCAGGTCCTCTCAAGAGCAAAGGTCAGCACACACCAGGTACATCCTGGGGAATATTCCCAATCTCCAGGGGCACAGGAAGGAGTCCTGGCCCTTGTTTTAGCTTGGCAATTACAGAGCACAGAAAAAAAAAATAATTTAAATATCACTTCTTTGTAAGAACGTGCACACAAACTGGGTTTGCAGCTGTGGCACGAGGTGAGTTGTCCATGCAAGACTGATGAGGGAGATCGGAGCCTTTTGCTTTGTAAAGTAGGTAGGAAAGCCCCCGTGAATTTCATTAAACAAACTCATTCACCCGTGCCTGTAAAAGCACATCCGTGTCTCTGGGGAATTTGCTGTTGGCTCAGTTAGGGTTGCCTCTGGCCAAGCCCTCTCCTGACAGGTAATAAGTAAAGTGATGCTCAGAGCAGGAGTGAATTTATTAAAGGAAGGAGCTGAGGCTTTCCACACCCCTCTCCCTCCATTCCTCCTGACATGCTGCAGAACATTGTCTTTTGTCACCACACCACGACCTCAAGGGCACCTTTCAGTCACAGCAATAAAAGACTGTGGGTGCACAGTAACACCGTGATACCAACACAGAACATTCAATGAAATGAAACATTCAAATGTGAAATAGAAAGATATGGAGGGGGAAAACATTGCTCAGTGCTGGACCAAACACTTTAGAAGTCTACAGTCCTGGAGTCACTCAGCTGTGCTGTACATCATCTTCGTGTGCAAAGCCTCAGCGGGTGAGCAGAAAGCAGAATTTGCAATGGGGATTGGCATTCAGATAAAAGATCTGAAACCACACTTTTAAGGGGTGAATTGCTTATTAGCTTGAATAAAATTAGCTGAAAGCTTTATCAGATTAAAAAAATAATTGAAAATGTATCAGTATTTAACAGAGACCGTGAGCAGGAAAACAACCCCATAGTAAATAGCATGAAAAATTCACAAGTTCAACCATACACTGAAGGCCAGAAGTGAAGATTTATCCTGTGTGAGTAAGAGGAGCCTGGTGGCAATACAGCAACCAGGCAAAGAGACTGCAAACTTATTTTAGCTTTAAGCAGTTCAGACAAAATTAATATATCACTTATTAATGTGTGGAGAGGTGCCCATTACACAATATCTGAGTATGATGAGTGTCCAGAGGCACTGAGACCACCTTTCACACCAGAATTTAGTTACATTTACAAGGTACCATATACAAAACCTTTTCATTAAAAATCAACACTCCTTTTTAAACCACCCAGCGTGGTTAGTCCTGTCCCTCCCAGCAGCATTTACTGTGGCAGAGCTGTCCCGTGGTGTCCAAAGGCACAGTTTGCTAATGTCACACTGCTGATTTTAGTGAGTGGGAAACAGGAGCAGAGAAGCTCTTCCGACACCAGGCACCAGCCAGTCACCCACACGTGGACCTCCTAAAGCCACAGGAAAAGGACACAAGAGAAGCAGCCTAACAGGTGAAAATTAAAAATACCCATCACCTCAGGTCCCACCTTCACCTTCCACGTTGGAAAGGCGAAAATTCCCAGCAAGCTGGATTCAAATGGTCCAACACACATGCAGAAACCCGGGAAGCCTCCAGCACTGCTGAAACATGAACAGGCTGCTTTTCCTGCCGACTTTGGTCACTTCTTTCAGTGCAGCAAATGCGCGAAATGCCTTCCACACCCGAGTGTGAGTTTTGGGGTGGAGCAGCCGGGCTCATCCATCCCCTGGCTCTTGGAGAAGCTGCAAATGTGTCCCACTCTTGTGAGGATTCCCAGCACAGCCCCAAGGTGCAGCTGCAACTCCTTTGTGTACAGAGCAGGTGGAAAACTGGGCTCAGGCCAGCCGGGGCTATTGATGGTGCCAGGCTGGCAGGTGACAGGGCTCAGTTCAGCTGGCTGAAACATTCCTTTGCTTTCCTTGTCGGTGGAGCACTTTACAACAGATCTCCCTGAATAATTCATAGAATGGGTCTTCATGTGTGCATAGTAGTGTTTGATTTTCCAACTTACTGCACTAATCTATAAATACTGACTATAAACATTCCGAGCTGATAGCTTTATTTTATATTGCACTGGTAATTTTTTTTTTTCCTTTTTAAGCGTAGCAAGAGCGCAGATATTTCAGTGTCTCCCTCCCTGAGCAGCAGCACACGCTCCCACATCAGTGTTATCCACATCTGCCGAGCCGCGGCTGCTCCCCGGGAGAGGCTGCGGCACTCAATCAGAGAGCGCTAATGAGCGCCTTAATGAACTTCCCGCGGCTCAGCGCCGAGCTCCGACAGGGGCATTAAGAGCACATCCTGTAGTCTTGAAAACCGAAATGGTTTGTGGCAGTTTGGTTTGTGTATTCATTTTATTTATTTATTTATTTTAATTCTCTTGCACGCTCGCCATTCGGCGCAAAATCGCTGCTCGGGAGTCGTTCGGCGAGAGGAGCGCACGTGTCAGAGAAAGAAATGCTGTTTCGCCATCCAGTCTGAATTTAAACTGGAGAATTAAGGTTAATTAGGGAACATATTCCAGCTGGACTTTTGCCAGCTCCACTCTGCCCTGTAGAGGGCTGCCAAACCCTTACTTGCCTTTCATTACCTGTCTTCCTGCTCACTCTTCCCTCTATTTTGTCATCAATAAATTGTTTCTTTCACTTTTATTACTTTTGTAATATAGTTTGTTAGTACTGCAGAAGATATTGTTTCAGCTATTTAATTAACACTACATTCTATAAGTCAGCTGCTGCTACTTTCTATTAAAATTTTTCCTACACTTCAAAATATTTAAAAATAAAAATAACCGAGGACCCAGGAGAAAATTATTTTAAAAAAAAAGTCCTCCAATTGGACCAGGAATTGTTTCCATGGCAGTCTCCAACTGCATATGAGAAATATCAAAAGGAGTCCCTGAACTAATGCTGCTGAGAGCCTCATATGTGTTTTTATAAAAGAGAGCATAACAAGAGGTATAAAAAAAATTAAGATACTGTAAATAAAGACAGCAGTTGGCATTGTTATAGAAAAAACCCTGCAATCTTCTAGCCATGCAGCCATTAGGTTAATAATGAAAGTTTCATTCTTTTTCTGCTAGTACCCACAGCTCTTACCACTGCTCAAGTGACTGCTTTACACAGGTTTTTCTCCTCTCCCTCTTCTGTAAACCAAATGATCACAAGGTAATTTGGCAACATTTTTGCTGCGAGTCTGTTTAATTACATGGCAACCGTGCTGGGTTTTGTGGCAAGGGAGACCTAAGCACTCTGCAGCCCTTCCAGGCAATCATGCCGGCACACAAAAAAAGGGTCAGAAGGAAAAATGCTAAACAAATCTGTTATTTCCTGTTGATTTCCTGGGACAGAATGATTTGCATGCAAACATCTGGGTTTCTGTGAATTCCTTCCTCTAAGAAATAACTTCGAGAAGATAATGATGCTCTAAACACACAAGATTTGGCCTAAAACTAACTCGCAGCTTCTGGCCAGTCTTGGTCTCTGTAGTCCCACCTTTGATGGCGTTTTCCATCCCTCAGCAGCTCAGGCAGAGGCACACACACACCCTGACACCCTCTCTGTCTCTCATCTTCTTCTTCTCTCCCCACCCAGGGCTGCTGCTGTCTTTTATATGGTACATTACGTGTTACATGTTTACAGCTTTTCCCCATACCTACTACCTATATTAAATGGTGCTTTTCTACTCTAAACCAATCTGTGGGTGCCAACATCACCAAGAACATGGAGGTAAGGAAGAAGAAAGAGGGAGGAAGGGACAGGCCCAAATCCCTCCATCTTAAAACTTCTGACCCCCATGTACAAAACCAAAACCCCCTGTACAGCACTCAAAAATTCTTCCTTCTACTTTGTAACTACTTCTACTCTAATAGCTAAACTTTTGTGACTTCTTGTTCTTCCTGCAAGGTTGGTAAATCATTCCATGGTTCAAACCCAAAATCACAGCTGTTTCCAGCTGCCTGCAGGGTCTCAAATGCTTCTGACCTGGGCCCGGAACCCCCAGAAATGTCTGAGGGACATTTTGAGTTCCAACGGGAGTGGAGCACAGGTTTAGCACCCAGACACCCCCAAGGAAACCCAGCACGCTCCAGCTCCCCACCATCAATTCCCTGCCAAGCACAGCAGGGATCTCAGGGTACAGCTGCAGGGAGAGATGACCTAAGGCAAGACAGGGCGTGGGAGATTGAAGGGCTGCAAGCACAACACACCACTGCTAAAAACCTGGTCGTGTCACGACAGAATGGTGACAAATATACTTCCTGTCACTGCAGGGGCATTTCTCTCCTTTTGGCCTTACAGCTCTGAGAGGAGCAGCCTGCCTGCTGGCATGCAGCTGCTGTTTGGTCTGGCAGAACTCTGTGGTCCTTCCTTTCCTGTTAATGCATCCACAGTCTGTGATGTCTGACTGCAGTACTTGCAGTAGGGCACTGGCTGGGAGTTTCCACAGTATTTTCCTCCTCTACTTCTCCAGATCCCACTGTATGAAAAGAAAATCTCCATAGGGCATAAACAGCCTGCCAAGCTTGCTGCAGGCACCCTGGCATGAGTGAGCTGAAGATAAACAATCACAGGAGCTGGTGTCAACAAATCAGCTGAAAACATTTGTTCTGCAGTTCTGTTTTGAAGTTCTGTCCACAGCCCTTCTATCAGTGCCATATTGTTTTTGCTGATGATGGAAAAGGGCTCTTTGGTGGCAGGGTGTATTTTCGGGTTAGCACAGTCCTTTTGGCTTCTGTGTCCTTCTATCAAGTGTAAAGCTGTTGGTTATCTGAAGCATGCAAAATTGCAAAATTAATATTTTCAGTCCTACAGAATTTTGTGAAATGGAAAATACTCCCCACCCCCAATTAGGTCAACCTTTTGGATTTTTTTCCTGCTTCATTTAATCACCAGAACAATTCCTCACTCTCCTTCCTCTAAGTCCACATATATTGGTGAATAGATTGGTGCTTGGTCCCCCTTCTGCTGCCAGCACAAATTTAGCTGCCATTTCCATGCTGACAACTCAGATCTGCCTCTCCAACACCGACCTGTCTCAGTAAGTCCCAGTGAGAGGCTCAGCCTGTCTCCCTGATCCCTACCTGGATGTCCAGCTGTCAGCTTGTGAGCAGTTTGGATGGAGCAAAAATTGAAGTCCCCCTCTCACCACCAATTCTCCTCCTGATCTTTTCCAAACCTGCTGCCTCACTGCCCATCTCCCTGGTCCATAGTTCAGCCTCCTGTCCTGCCTGCAGCAGGGCTGGGTTTCACCCTCACTGATTGCCTGTGACCCCAGCTCTCATTATGCAGCACAGACTGTGCTCATTTCTTCTTCAGCCTCAGCAAACGTTGCTGTGCTGTGTGTGCATCCATCCCAAGAGCTTAACAGACCTTTTTACTGGGGTGCTGAGATGGAGCAGCTTGCCCCTCTCCCCTCTGCTCCTCCCTTCCACCAGGTAAGAGAGGGATGCCAAGCTGGCACAGTTTGCACTCTGCTCCTGCTCAACACTGACTCCTCAGCAGCAAA
Organism: Taeniopygia guttata; assembly: GCF_048771995.1. Lineage (NCBI taxonomy): Eukaryota > Metazoa > Chordata > Aves > Passeriformes > Estrildidae > Taeniopygia > Taeniopygia guttata. The sequence goes on along the minus strand of NC_133032.1, from coordinate 32,205,336 downwards.
TGAGACCTTGGAGCCCACATGTCCTCTGGCTTCCTTATACTTTTCTTGGCATTAATTAGCTATTCCTGTTCTGTCCTGGGCATCTCCTCACACTTATCATCTGCAAATCCAAACTCAGCTTACTCCAGAAATCTTTCAAATCCCTACAGAAATTCCTGCAGTATTTAATTGCTTACATCCCTTTTTAAAATTCATCATTATACTTACAACATGGCACCTGGTTATACATCCTGGGCTGCTGTGAGCTTCAGTGCTGCACACTGTAATACTGCCACTTTTTAGCATTGAAATGAAAACAGAATTCATGTAGTCCAAGGAAGTGGGGTTTAACTAGAGCAACAGCAACCCAGAGACCAGTGCCTCCAAGGAGAGATGCTTTACAGCATTTGCTGATCGTCCTCGAGCATTTATTTCCAGGTGCCTGGCCACCCATTTGCCCTGTTTATCCTGAAAAACCTCTGAAAATCAAAAGCCCAATACAGTTTTCCAGGATGGACTCCTTACTTGGGACTTTACAGATGTGGGGCGGAGCAGAGCTGTGCTCCCAGTCATTCCTACCCCATCCTGCAGCAGCACCTCTCCCCATAGCACCCTCAAAGCAATGCTTTGAAACCCTCTCTCTCCCTTTTCCTAACAAGCCTCAGCCAAGGGACAGGGAAAATTCATTGCAGCAGGAGACTGTTCCATGGTAGATTAGTTCAACATCATGTTTTTCAGAAATAACTTCTTGTGTCAAAATCCCTCAGCTGGACTCTCACACAAGCTCAGTTTACTGTTGTTGGCTGCAAAGGGCACAGAGTAGATACTGAAGGACTCAAGAGTAGTATCAGCATCACCAAACAGAGATGCTCAAACACATTAATTTGGTCTGGCAGGTAATGAAATGAGACGTGCCTACATGAAAAGATATGTTTATGGTTTGAGAGATTACTTTCGATTTTGAGTCCTAAGCATGCATCAGTCTGCATTTCCTTTTTCTGCTGGAAACATTGAGACTTTAAAGGAAAAAAAAAATTTGCATATTATGCTCAACCAACTACATTTTATGAAGTCACTCATACAGTTCAGAGAATAAGAGCATAAGATGCAACTGCACTCTAAATGTCAAGTCCTGCAAAACGCCGTTTAGTTTGGGTTTTCCCTCCTAACACTTCCCCATGGCTAGGAGGAAAACAGACTCCAGCATCCAAAAATGATAATTTGGTTAAAGGGACTAGAACATATAGAAATCTGGGGCTAATCCCCAGTCATTGCAGGAGATGTACTGCTCCATCCTTCCTGCTAATGGCAGTGCTAATTCAGAGTTCTCTGAGCAGCACCCGCTGCCAGCAGAGCCCCAGCCCAGCAGCCCCCACGCCTGAGCAGAGCAGTTGCAGTGTGTGTGCTGCAGAGGCAATTGGCAGACATGTCACAAACCTGATGGATCACAGCTCTGTCAAAATTTGAGGCAATTATCAGCTGGAGACACAAAATAGATCTGACTGCTCTGAGCGTTGCCCCTGCACTTTCACACCCGCCAGCACCAGCAGCTCTTTGCCACGCCGTGCTTCCCACCACACTGGGGTGCAAAGCACAATTCAATGATCAAATGCAAAATGTTTTGTTACACACAAAAGTCAATAAGCTGCACAGAATCCTTTAAAACCTACACAAACAAATTGCATTTCGTAACTGCAAATCCTCCGTGCAGATGATATTTTCTAAACCTCTGTGTGGTTCTATTTAGATTTCTTTCTTCTCTCACATTCTTTGATCTGCTTATTACACCTTTTTTAAAATAAAAATGAGGTTTGGGATCAGTATTAGACTCTGCTGACAGTCACAACCAAAGCACTCTGTACAATGCAAAAAAAAAAAAATTACTCCCTCAGACTAGTTACTTATAATGTTTACACAGTAATCATTGTTGGAATTTCAGCATTATGGTATATTCATCATAGCTTGACTTAAATTCTGAGACCTCTTACCCTCCAAAGAGCCAGGCTGTTGATTTGCTTTTTGGCATTTCAGAAAGCAGCCTCAGAATACAGAATTTGTTTCCTGTTATTTAGCTATTGTTGAGAAATCTGAAAGGTGATGAATAAGGAAAAATAAATAGCTTTTTGCAAGGTGTTGGTATTCTCTCCGTTGGGAATGGAGGTCTTTCCTCTCCTCACTGTATCCGTGGCAGATGCCAATCACATTCAGTCAGTCTCACAGGATTCATTTTAAAACTCACATTCCCAAGTACAAAACTAGGGGGAGGGATCTGGGGCTTTTTTTTAGCAGCCAACTTCTTTTTCCATTGCTGTTGTCAATCAGCTGATCAGAAGGGAGGGATCCAAGAGTGGCGATTCCAGATGCTAGAAGGAAAATCAGTAAACCAATTTTTAAGTAAGAAATTGCTCTCTCTATTGCTTGAAGTGTCTACCACCATGGGAAGTAGAAGAGTAATGATTAGTGTCTGGTCTTTTGGTGCACAAGGCTGTGCTAACACCTAGAGTATGTGATGGCAGCTTGCTGTCCTTAATCACAGAGTAACCTTGAATATTATATATCCTCTACCACTTCCAGTCCTAAGCAGACAATATTTTTTGGAAGCACAAGTTTCAGAAATTAAATTAGTAATGGAGTGTGGAGAGATATGGCCAATATCCTCTGAGTGACTAAAGCCGTTTAGCACCCGGGTTTCATTTCAAAGTAGGTTAAATAAAAAGGTACCCAGCACTATCCTCATCCCTGTGCCTTTACAGTCTGATATGCTCTTTGAAAAATAGCATTGCATCAAAAGAATGCAGCATTTCTCTGTGCTCAGTGCACATCAGCAGTTCAGGGGGAATTACTAAATGTAACATGTAGGAACACAGCACTAAAGGGATGTACAAGTCAAGGAGCCCCATCCCTTGCTATTAGAGACAGCCACATCATACAATCACATTAATAAATTGATTAATACCCATCTGTAAAATAAGTAGGGTTTTGCCCCCAAAATCCCAGTGAAAGGCTTTTCCCGAACCTCACCTTTTAACTGATTAGAAAGCTGCTTCTAATTTCCATCTCAAATTTATTCACAGCCAGTTTATTACCAATTTGTTCTCATGCCAGCACTGTCCTCTAGCTGAACCAGCTCCTTTCCCTTCTCTCCCTGGTGTTTGCTTCTCCAGTGTATTTATAGACAGCAATTCACATCCCCTCTCCACTTTCATTATGTTGGGATAAATATGGAGGCAGTCCTGATGCTCTGATGTAACCAAACTGCACCATCCTGTGCTCACCCTGACATCATTTCCATGGGGGTTGGTTTATTGAAGGCCCCCAAAGTCACCACCATACTCCAGAGAAAAACCCACTGCTACAAAAAGTGACCATTTTTCCAATTTCTTGGGAACACTCATCTTGGATCAGATTTGCTTCATCACTCAGAAGCCTGAAGAAAACCCCTGAGGCTGTAGGAAGCCCATCTGCAGTTCTACCTTCTACAAGTCATGGGTTTCTGGCAGAGATATTTGTCTTGGACCCCTCTATTTTCTCAGTATAAGAACCAAATGCTGAATTTAAATCCAAAATTTTAATTCCCAAATATTGTATCTGTCAGACTTTTATCCAAAAATTCCTGGGAGAGCTGCAAGTAAAGGCCTGCCAGGCCTCAAACACTCAATGCACAGGAGCTGCAAAGCTCACCTGGAGTGGTGGGACACCAAGGGACATCACAGGCATGGGGCACTTGGGGCAGTGCCAGATTTTTCCAGTAAATGGAAAATGCCAGTTTTTCCTTCCACTGAAGGCAACTTGGAAAAGTTGAGAACTGCAGTGAGACTTGGAAAAACGTTGTTTTTTTGAGGCATTTCTCTGTTGCTTTGTTCTTTTGGGAGTTTTAAAGTTCTTTTAAAAGTTTTCTATACGTTCTGATGTTTACCAGTTTCTACTGAGTTTTCTCACACTGTTCATATAAATAATGATTGTTTTACATTCTTCTTTGTAGGTGGAGAGAATTGATGGACTGTTGGTTTGACCACTGCTGTTGGAGAGGTGACAATTTCACCCTCCAATCCACTGTCACTTTTGAGATTGTATATATTTCAGAGTCAGAAAATAAAATCTCTCTTTTAGTTCTTTTTCTTCCCTCTTTTACACAACATGTGTCTGTGAGTTATTTTGGGTCATAATGTGACATTTCTCCTCTGCCTGGTGGTGCAGTGGGTCTAGGACTGGCTGGGATACAACGCTCCCTCAGTTAATTGTGGGGTTTCCAGCTCACAGTGCTGCCATGGGGAAGCCAAACCCGCACACAAACCTTTCCAAGCTGAGTTTCTACACAAACCAGGCCTCAGGCAGATAAGATTCAGCAGGGCAGGAGAGCTGCAGGAGGAGGAGGAGGAGGAGGAGGAGGATGGGCTTGGCCCTGTGATTCATGTTTACAGGATTCAATCACAGCTTGTGGCTGATGCTTCTGTATTATTAGATATAAAAGGGTGTTGATTGTTATCAGACATCAAAGGATGCAGCACAAATCATCCCATCAAAGCATCCAATCTGAGCATTACCATCTGTACTGGCACTGCTTGCAAATCAAACAGGCTGTTTGCAGCCCTGTCATGACTACCACCTATATTCATTTCTCTCCCCTCTTCACGTGATGGTGCCCATAGGTCAGAGCTCAGATTCCTGTAATTCTGCACATGCTTTTTACTCAATGGAGATGTACTGTAAAACTCCAAGAAGTTCACCTAATTTCACTCTTATTGCTCATTTACCTGCTGGGAAAAGAAAAAAAAAAGGAAAAAGAAAGGCGGATACTGCCATTCTGGTCTTTACAGATCCTCAACAGATGCTTTGTGTCCTGTCACTTTTCCTTTTCTCTAAACCTTTAATATTTATAGCCTCTACCACTGCAATCTTTTACAAAAATAAAGCCAAGCTCGATCAAATGAAGTCGGTGACCAAGACAAAAGGGTCATGCACAGTTTAAATGGACTCTTCGACTCCTTCCAGTGCTTGTAACTGAATAGGCCTTCAGTGGCCTTAGGACAAATTTATGCTATAACCTCCAGGCCAAGAGATAAACAGGAAAAAAATGAGCTGAAATATTTAATGGGTTTGGGCCACATCCTCACACAGTGGGAAACAGCTGCTGTGCTGCATTTAAGGGCACTGCAGCCCCTCGAGGAGGCTGTGGGGGTGAAAGATCAGACAGAGGAAATTGGTACAGTGACAGCAGAGCCAGCCACTCCTGTGCAGATTCCCTCCACTCCCCTGGTTTTAGTAATGCAGCCCCATAAACGTGAAGGGCAGCAGAGCTCGCGTGCACATGAATGCTACAATTCATAGGTGACACCTTTAAAATCACCACTCTCTGAAATAATATCTGTTATCCACACATTAGTTGTCTGAGGTGGTCTGGATTTGGTTTTTCTTTTTTTATTCCCCCATTTCTCAGTGGCATTTCAGACTCGTAACTAACTGAGTAAGCAACAAAATAAGTTGTTTAAAGTATAATAATAAAAATCACATTAAACACGTCTGCATTCTCTGAAAATAACCTATGCCCCATTGGGACCAGAACTCCAGAGAATTCTCTATCTGAGGTTTGCTTTCTCCTCTCCTGACCTTGGAAAAAGCATGCATTAAATGTAAGTTTTTATTGAAATACATGAATAGTTTTAAATGAAACTTTCTCCAGGAAAAGATTGTCCAGTCACCAGGGAAATTTCTGATGTAGCCAGAGAGACTCAACCTCAAAATGGCCAATAACGTGGAAGTTCAGACCAGGTCACAGCCTCTGCTGTTTATCTTCAACAATACCCCCATCATCAAATTATTCATAGAGGAGGTTTTCTTTTGGGGGAGTAACAAGGGGCAGGAGGGATGTGGAGAGAGCTCATCCCAGTGCAGGAGAGGAAAAAGCACTGATATCTTGAAATAGAAGGTAGAAGGGGAAAAGGTATTTAATCTAGCTACACCTCTTGTTGCTGCCTGCTTTAGAATTGAGTTCAATTTCTAAGCTTCAGTCAAAACACCCTGGTCTGAAAAGGAGCATTCACATGAAAACATGTGTCATTTGGCCTTCCTGTCCCAATTCCATGTCTGTCACGGAGTACTCCTGGCAATCAAACACCCCATAATGTCACATGCTGTACCAGAGCTGTCTGCTGAAGTCTCTATGTTCACTTTCTTCTCAAGCACAGACACTGCTGCTGCATATTAATAACCTCAAATATGTAAAATTCTCTTTTCTTTTGAATAAATTACTTTTCAAGCCTTGTTTTTCTATCCCCCTCAATTTACTTCCTCTAGATAAAGATGAGACAACTACAACTTCTAATTCATGTCCCTTCCTACTTTGAATAAAAGCATTCAGAAGTAAAATTTCAGTCTTAACAACTGCTCTGAGAAGTTCACCACAGCAGGAATTTTGTGACCACAGTAGCTGCCCCTGCACACTGTTGGTGACACTCCACAGTGCCTTCAGGAAATGCTACCTGTGCGGGAGGGAAAACAGCAAAATTTCAGGGAAAACATTAAAATATTCGCCTTGCAGCTATTAACATCAAAGGCATTTCAGAGTCAGAGCCTGGCATTTCTCAATAATGAGTAAAAAATCAGAAAATTTTCCTGTTGGGAAATAGACACCAGCAACAGCCGTTTGAGGCAATGTGCCAGCTGGACTGAATTCAAGTCTCAGTAATGTACTCAAAAGAAAAGGAAGGTTTTTAAAGTGATGGGGTTTCTTTTTGCATTTCTACGCCTTAAAAAACAAAAGCCAACCAAAACCAAAAAAACCCACAACAATACAATCTGAAAGACATCTAAAGTTTCATTGTCTCCCTCCTTACAGCTGTCTCCACTAGGCAGAGCCCATCAGCCCCCTGAAACCACTTCACATCTCTGAATGGACTGGAGGAACTGTCTTCTAGATTTGTAAAAATAAATACAGAGTAGGGATTTGGTGCTTTCCAGCAATGTCCCCTAAGATCATGTTTTCCAAAACCTGTAATATGCACCTCTAGATTAAACATCTCCCATCTGCCTCACCAACCAGAATGTGGGAATAGAAACTGGAACATCCTTCCATCAGGTCAAAAAGAAAGCCACAACAAAGATTATAATAGCAATATTGAACTTCACAGATTGGCATGAAAATTCCAGAGAATGACCCCAAATTCTGGATGAGAACTTTGATACAGAGAGGCTACTCTTAGTCAAGAGAGATAATATCAGGTTTGATGTTTGCATGCTAACACCTTTTGTAAGCACTAAAACAGCACTTAAAATTAATGCTTAGCATGCATAGGGAGGAATCTGCCTGGGAAAACTTCCAGTTGAGGTTTGGGGTTTTTTCTTCCTAGCTAGAATCACTTTAAGTAACTTTGATGCCTCAACAATGCATTTTCTAAACAATTTGCTTGATCTAAATTGGAGGCATTATGTTACAAACGAAACCACTGATTCTGATGTAACTGATACAGTTTTCAGGCATTTAGCTCTGTTAAAGCCCAACTCCCTCCATGAAGCAATTAAGGCCATTTGTAAACCTGAAGAGCTAATGTAGAAATTATAAAATTAAGGCTAATGGACTCAATTGTAATAAATGCATGGGTCAGCGATTGCAGCAATTTCTCAGCCGTTTCTTTATGTCTAGGTTCAGCTTAATAACACACTCCATCTCACAGCGCTGATGGCATGGCAGAATCTGAGCTCCAGAGTGGCTGAGAGGGCTGGAGCTGGGAGAGGATGGATGGTTCCCTCTGCCTCTGGAGATCACCTGCAAGCCTCAGCCCATGGAAGGTGCCAGCCCCAGCAGCACCCCACACCCCCAGCTGCAGGACTGCTCCTGGGGAGGCATCTCAGAGCACACACAGACCTCCTCCCCCTCCCCTCCTGCTCCTTTTAGAGCACGTCCCCTTACATTGACAAGGGTTGGGTTTTTTTCTTCTCCTTCTCTTGCCTGGGGTTTCTTTGTAGTTCCGAAGGCCTTAGTGATTTCATTCTCCTAAACACATCTGCTATTTCCCAGACTGAAGTCCTCAAAATCCTTTGCGCAATGTCACACTTGGTTACTGAGAGTGTTTTGAAGTGAATAGAGAGGTTTAGCTTCAGAGACTGAACAGCAGGAGATGATTAACACTTAGGGAGCAAAGCTGTTTATTGTGTTTTAAATAGTGCAGAAGAGTTTGGTTTTCAAATTGGCTCTAATTAGTGCAATGTACTTGTGCATGTGCACACCTGATTTCTACTTCAGGAGAACCAAGTTCCTTATCAGACTACAGAACAAGAGCACCAAAATCCACAGCACGAAAGAACAGCTGCTTTTTTCTTCTACAAATGCATGCTCAGGTGGTTTGCATGGGGGAGGAGGACACAGGCACTGAGCTACACTCATCCTCAAAGGGAAATGCAGGCAGCAGGCGAAATCTCCAGCACAAAAACATTGATTGACCCCGGCTCTTCCATCCTGCTCTTCACACTTGCTCCTGAGGTGCTTTCCTCCTGGGATTTTGAAGCACTATTTGCCTCATGCTGCACTTAGTAACACGTGAGGCAGCAAAAGAAAAGAAAATCTGGGAGCTTCAGCACTCTCCTCTTCTCCAGCTGCCTCCAGGAAGCCATTCCAGGATGCAGTTTGCTTAAAAAGGCAGCCCTGGCTGAGGAGACAGGCAGGTGAGGGCAGGCAGCTGGGACACCTGATGGTCACACTCGGTTCTTACCTCATCTCCTCTGCTAAAGAAGGGCTGCTCTGTCTGCAGTTCCCAGCTGAGACTGCCCACCACAAATATCCCCAGAACCCCCACCTGAAGTGACTGAGGCACCCTTGGTGTTACTCAACAGGCACTTGCTCAAGATGCTGTTCATCCAATCCTTTCCTTGTATTTCACAGAAGTTTCTGGAAGAAGATTCAGGAGCAAATCCCTTAACAAAACAGCTGCAGGTTGTTTGTTAGCAACAACATCTCTAACCTACACTACCACAGCCATAATGAGAGGAATATTGCAATATCTCACCAACAATAATCCATGGAGCTTAAATGAGATCTTTCCGTAAGCAGCACACCATCAACTGTATCTATTAGCCCTACAGGTACCTGATAAGAAGCAAATTAAAATAGTGAAGATCAAAGAAATGGGAAATTATATTTAGCTGGCTCACATTAAATAAATTTCTTTACTCAGGCTCACTGGAGACTGATGCTTAAATTGCTACAAATGGAACTGCCATAAAGACAAAAGAGATTATTGAATCTTTATGCCAATCATAGGGATACAGGACCAGAGCTCTGCATTTTGAAAGCATCTCCCAAGCCAGAGAGAGAGTGCATGAGATATTAACTAAATCTAACATTAAGACTTAAAATACCTTTTGGTGTCCATTCAAATCATCTGGAAATCTATTTCAGAGATGCTGTCTAAAATGACAAAAACCTTAAAATATACCTTTGAGAGAAGGAGGCAAAATCCACACAGTGCAATCTAAAAATATGTATTGTAACACAACAAAGCAGCCATGATTCTTTAAAAAAAAAAAATAGAACAACAAGAAATGCATTGAAGGTGTTGAATAAAATCACCAGCACCTAGATTTATCCAGAAATATGAGGGGTCATGCAGGTATAACTCTCACTCAAAATGTGACCATGTGGTGGGGACAGTTGTCCCAGCCTGGAGGTGTGGGTGTACAAGGTCACAATACCACACATGGGAACAGCTGCACAGAGCCATCCTTTCCATTTACTGGAGTAAAATATGACAGGTTAGACAGGTCTGTGTAATTCAGGACTGATGACCACAGCCTGAATAAATGTAAGAGACAAAAAGGCAAGTTGAAATTAAGTGAGAAATAACAACAGGCAAGAGCTCATGATTTTATACCTCTGAGTCCAAATGCTGGGAGGGGGTAATGGAGCAAGAGAAAAATTACTGCTTTTTTAGAAGAAAACACTTTTACTTGAAAACAAGGAAGGAAAAAATATTCTGAATCTAGCTTGATGAATCCCTCCAAGCTTCCAGGATGCTACAGGAATAAAGTAGACATCACAGATAGAGCTTTTGACATATGTTAAATTTCCTTCTTTGACAGAGACCTGAAAAATACAGAACATCTGCACAGCTTTATAGTGATATTACCCTATAGTCCTAATGGCTGCTAATTATCCTAATGATCCAGTCCTCTCTGTAGATTAGAGATGCACTACGTGATTAAGGTATGGCTGAAAATGCCATCCTAAATTGAAATTAAGAGCCAAAAATAATGCAGCGTATCTCATTTCACCATCACCACTGCCCAGCACAAATGCAAAAAGGCAGCTTTTAATCCTGAGCTCCTTCATTGGAGAAATCTTGTCCCTGGACACTCACTCTGGTGGCCAACAGGGAAAGATTCTGGAGGTGACTTCTCGTAAAAGAAAATAACTGTAAAATCCTGATTGAGCCTTTTCTCTCATTTTGATGGAGCATTCCTTGCTCTCTTCTCCCCACCCTGCTGGAACCCCTCAGCCTTTCGTGGCTCAGCATCTCCCCATAGTGGGAGCACACCCAGATTTTTTGGAGATTTTTTGGAAACTAAAATCACACCACTCCACACACAGCTTCTGGGATGGTGAGGACAGCAATTATTTATTCTATGGGCCCTAAATGATGTACAGAGCAGCAGAGAGTGCGTCAGGCAGTGCAGTACTAATCATAAATCAGACTCAAATAAATTAGTGCTATCTTTTCAACTGTAGCAAATGTGTAGTTATTCCTTTCAGATACATCGTAGGTCTTTTATCCAGGGTAGCATCAAGGTTAAAATGATTAAGTAAGTAATTTCATTAGCAATGATAAATGTTAGCGATGATAGAGAGCGATTTTGGATGCATTTCATAGAATCACAGGATGGTTTGGGTTGGAAAGGACCTTAAAGATCATCGTGTTCCAAGTCCCCCACCACAGGCACCTTTCTTTAGACCAAGGTGTTTCAAGTCCCATCAAATGTGGCCTTGAAGCCAGGGGTGGGGCATCCACAGCTTCTCTGGGCAACCTGTGCCTCTGCCTCATCCCTTCCCAGTGAAGAATTTCTCCCTCATATCTAATCTAAACCTGTCCTTTGTCACTTTGCACAAAAGCAGTTGATGTTTATGTGCTACAAAAAACTGCTGTTATGGGCAAGCATCAAATACACCCACCACCACTGCATGAAACATCTTTCCAAGCCAAAGTTCAACTCTCAGATTTCACATTAACACAGCACAAAATTTGATTACTTCCCTGGACATGCAAATGCAGTCACTTGAGTTAAACACTGCAGAATGAAGATGTTTCCCCAGGGATTGGGAGCAGGTGCTGAAGTGTGCATGGACAGGGACATGCTGTGCTGTCCAACATCCATTGCATGCCCTCTGTTCCCCTCAAATCCTGGACCCCATCCTCCCTGGGATGTGTCTTTGCTCTTACAGGGGTTTTCATCAGCTGCCTCAAGGCTGGCATTTCCTTTCCCCTGCCAGCAGTGATCCTCCCCTCTTTCCTCACCTGTCCTGGGTGATGGTGGGGAGGAAAGGGGCAGGGTCAGGCGTCAGGACTTCCACTCAGTGGCTGGCACAGAGTAGCGAGGTGAGGAAGAGAGAGAAAGCCTTCAACTCCTTTGCTTTCCACCTCTCTGGTGAAAGGAGCTCTGAGTTGTTTTGTGCCATTAGGGGTCCCTATCAAATTTTGTACCACCTCCTGCTTGCACTGGAACACAGGCAGGGATCAGCTTAAACAGGGAGGGAGGAAATAATGTGTGCAGACATAGCTAAGGAGATGCTAACATTCAGAAGATTGTTCACCTGAAGCCCAAGCATCCCTCTGGAAGAGGCAGTGCTGGCTGGGTGGGGCAGGGCACAGCCTCAGGAGGAACCAGCTCTTCACCCCAGCAAAGCTCTTAGGAAGCAAGGAGACCAGGAACTGCTAAAAAGCTGCGTGGGGGATTTATAGTTAGGTTAATTTGCTTATTTTTAGCTTTCCCAGAATTAACATCAGCCAACACTTGTCCAAAGCAGGATCTGTACCAACAGCCAGTCCAAGTCCTGAAGCAAAGCAGCAGGGTCTGAGCTGTGGCTGGGCTGCTGAGGCCATGGCTGGTCCTGCAGGGACAAATTCAAGCCCAGGGACAGGCAGGGGGCTGGTACCCACAGGGCTTCCCCAAAATCCTGCAGGCACAACGGGGTGGAACGCATCACTGCATTTAAAGCACTTACAGGTCACTGTGCACCTGTTTGATACCTTGTGCTACAGAGCATAACAACATTTAGCAGCTGCTGTAAACACTGTGGTAAAGGTCTTTGAAACAAGTCCAGACCTTCTGAAAACTCCCCATTTCCCATGGTTAACACTGCATTAGGAACACTAGGCTTGCATTATTCAACATTCCCCGCTGCATTTTGGTTCTTATACAGGTTTATTTAGAAGGAAGAACAGTGTGCTGCTCTCTGCACCCATGTGTGACCAAAGTGCTTTACACTTCAACAAAATGTAAGAGTCTCCTAGCAATGCATGCTTAAAGGCTCAGAGCTGATTCAGGTTAAAAGCATCAGGGGAAGGAGAAAAAATCAAACAAACCCCACCTAATGTGTGTACATGAAAACGCTGACTTCCAGAGCATTCAGAACTCAAAAGCACGGAACCAATTTTCTCCAAAAACTTGGAACTCCCCAGTGAGAGCTATAAACAAGCTAATTTGACATCGCTAGCTACAGCCAGCTTAGACTTATGAGTGTGCACATATTTTATTCTGAAGTTATGGGAAAAACATATTTTCCCCATGCTTGCATAAATCAAAAACAGCTGAACCAATTTATCTTAAATTAGAGAGAGAGAAAGAGAAAGAGAGAGAGGGGAAGGAGAGGTGAAGAAGGAAGAAAAGGAGAGGAGAGGAAAGAAGGGAAAGACTAAATACAAAATCTTCAACCTATGGGGAGGGTGAAAAAAGAAACCCTTATTAATCAGGAAACATTCAAAATGCACTCAACAGCTCTGTCTGCAGTCCCACAGAGCTGGCAATTGAATGTCACTGCACAGTACCTGGTGATGGGGATTTTTTATGCTCATTTTAAACAAAAGATCCCATTAATGCTGTTACTCCAATGCTAGCTGGAAAGCAACAGAAGGGAGAGTCTGAGCTTTCCAGAGGGATGTGTCTGCTGGCCAGTGCAGCACTCCAACCACACACTGCTGCCTGCAGGGATCTTGGAGCATCAGGGACAATGTCCTCTCAGGAATTTTAATTTTCCTTCCTGTGTTCTTGGTGTTCTGCTCCCACTCCCACCTCAGGTTCACCCCTCTGCCCCTCAGCTCACCCAGCACATTCTCCTTCCCCCACCAGAGCCATTGCAAACTCCAGAGGAGTAAAGACTAAGGATGAACTGCAGAGAAATGCAGAGCTCAGTAAGAACCAAAATAAAGTTTAAACATTATCAAGCCCTGCCCTGTCCCCAGGTGTTACAGCCAATTTCAAGTTTCTGAGATGCTCCCTGTGTTGCTGTGCTCCCTTCACTCCCTGTATAGCTTTTCCATAAAAGTCTGCAGTGCTGCTTCAGACTCGGACTCCTGACCTTCCCTGAACCCTGCCCAGCTCCCTGAGGGATGTGGGGATGCCACTTGCTGTGGTCTGTGTATAGCACTGAGCACCCTGGTGCCCTGCAGCAGCTCTGGCTCTGCACAGCACATGCACAGGAACAGCCTCTGGCATGTCAGCCCAATAGTTATGGTCATTTATAGTTCACGTCTACAGCATCTGTTCAGCTAGTTTGCTTATAAATAAATTTGGAATATCCACATGGCAATAATCCACCCAGATTTGAAGGAATTTAATACACAAAATGCAAATCAGAGAGTAAATGAAAAATTAAGTGACCGTGAGAATCGGTTTTCACCATGCAGCGCCAGCTTCAAAATAAAAATGAGAATCATAATCCTACTTTACATATAATTTTCTGCAGGGTTGTGTAATTTACAACTTACACAAAGCAACAGGAAGATTAAAGACATCTTTTGAATTAAAACTAAAGTACGGGGTAGACTCCCTGCGGTAAGAGTTTATTACACCCTGTGCAGCTCTGAGGAAGCTGAAGTGTGTTTGTCCAGGGAGCCAAGGGTGGTATTTCCAACACATTTCCTTGGAGGAAGCACAAGCAGCAGGTATAAACCCTTCCCACTGGTCCCCCTGCAGCCCTGGGTGCCTTCCAGGCAGCTGCCTGGGGAGGGGCTGCCACTCCTGCCCACCCTGGGCCTCTCCCCTTCCAGGTTCTGTCCCTTCTCCCTTCCTCTTCTTCCTCACCTCCAGAGAACTTTCAGCCGGTGTCAGAACTCAAAATGTCCCTCAGACATTTTTGGAGATTCTGGGTCCAGGTCAGAAGCATTTGAGGCCCTGGCAGGCAGCTGGAAACAGCTGTGATTTTGGGTTTGAACCATGGAATGATTTACCAACCTTGCAGGAAGAACAAGAAGTCACAAAAGTTTAGATATTATAGTAGAAGTAGTCACAAAGTAAAGGAAGAATTTTTGAGTGCTGTACAGGGGGGGTTTAAGTCCAGTACAGGGGGGTTTTGGTTTTGTACATGGGGGTCAGAGGTTTTAAGATGGAGGGATTTGGGCCTGTCCTGTCCTCCCTCTTTCTCCTTCCTTACCTCCATGTTCTTGGTGATGTTGGCACTCACAAATTGGTTTAGAGTAGAAAAGCACCATTTAATATAGGTAATAGGCATTGGGGAAAAACTGTAAACGTGTAACATGTAATGTACCATATAAAAGAGAGCAGCAGCCCTGGGTGGGGAGAGAAGGAGAAGATGAGAGACAGAGAGGATGTCAGGGTGTGTGTGTGCCTCTGCCTGAGCTGCTGAGCAAACCACAGCAGCCTGAGAAGAAAATCTTTTAGATAACTTGCAATAAATAACCATGAGACCGAACAACAGAAGACTTCTGAGTGTTTTTTTGAAAGCACGGGTTGCAGGAGAGATTTTTCCACCACACGGAGCCACCCCTGACCTAGGGAGCAAGCTGGAAGGAGGGGGACCTGCAGCACCTTGTGCCATGGAATGCTCCCATCCCAGCCCTGGGGATGCCCTACAGCAGCTGCTCTGCAGAGAGCTCTTCCTTCTCCCACTTGCAATTCCCACTGCACACTCATCCAAGAGGAAAGAGGCCCTTTTCAAAAATTCCAAAACAATCTATTAATGTTTCTGGAAAAAAGTGTGACTATATGAGATCACGTAGGAGAAAGCAGGCTTTCATTGGGACTTGGGTAATTTCTCTTAGTTAATGTTTTTTTTTTCTTTTCATGAACAGATGTTTAGAACAAAACCATGAGACTAAAGTGCCATCAAGATGGCAAACTCCTCTGACCTATGAGTTAGGGGATGCCCCAATTCTTTCCCCACCAATGCCTTCAAAAATCTGGTAGAAGAAAGAGAAGTCCAAAAGAGAAGTCCAAATCTGGAACATAAACCACACATAGTTTTATCTTTAGCAGTGTTGTGATTACTCATTGTAAAAGAAAGCAAAGCATTAAACAATTAGTTAAGAACATAAATCCATACAATGAGCATATAGGGTCCACATCACAGATATCCAGTGATCCAAGAAAGCTGTCCAGGATGCAGTCTTAATTCCACTGGATAACCTAGTTTCCATTCCCTGTAGCCCTTTTATCTCAACCCCAACTTTAGGAGTCTTCATAAAAAATGCCTGGGTCTGCACATGTACGTAAAAACTTGTTTCCAATCTAATTCCTACTCTTGGTGAATTTCTCCATGTCTTCCTGCAAGTCCTTCTGTGACGACACAGCAAAAATTGCTTCTGCTGCACCTTCTGGGGCTGCTCCCTGTGCTCACACAGGCACCCACACAGTCCCCACTGGGGGAAGGTGTGCACTCCTGAAAGGGGCCCTAAAGTTTCCAGCTTTCATGGCAACTGCAAAGCTTTCTGCTGGAGCAAAGCATTGGAAATAAGAAACCTTCCCACTGCTTTTGAGGGCAGAGGAAGCACAGCACTGGTGCAGGATCACTGAGATGCTCTGTGCAAACTCATTTTCTCTTCCCATGTTTTGCTTCTCACCGCAGCAGGTTTATCAGCCTGTGCCACATAAACTTGATTGCTGTTATTTCTCTGGGTTCAGAGTCCTTAAACTATACTTTAAACCTGCTGTCAATGATTTCACTGTATTGCTATTCCTTAAGCCATTAATCACTGGGAAAGGCAGTCTGTTTGATGGAGTGAAATGCCTGCAGACAGTTCTCTCTGTGCAGCTTGCACCTCTGCTTTTCCTGTTTTTTTCCAGGCTTTCCACTCTTCCAGGTGGTGCCTCTGCAGCCCAGCTGCCCAGGGCAGGGCAGGAGAAGGAGGTCCCAGCTCCTATGGCTCAGCCCCAGTTCCAGCTCAACTCCAGTTCTTTGCCTCCTCTAACAGCCCACGTGTTGTGGGAACACAGCACAGAAATACACACATATTAGGACACTTTTCTGTGGGCAGGCTGTACTGGAGGAGGAGACCAAACCATTTACCAGCAGTTCAGTTCCAGCACAAATCATAGTCCAGTAAAAAAAGTTTTACTGGACACAGCAATTTAAAAACATTGCTTGGATACAGAGAGTGAAGGTACTGTTGCTAAGCCCTTTATTTCCTTGGGCTGGGAAAAATCCACATCATCCTCCTCATCAAAAACTGGGGAGGAGGAGGAGGGAGAGAGGGAAAACCAATAAATACATTGAGACAGGCCATTCAGAGTTTGGGCCTTCAGTTCTCATCATTTATTACACTTTTTTTTGCCAGTCTGAGTACTGGACACAATCTGTAGCTCAGGTAGAACACTTGAAATTACACCTATTCTGTACCTACTTCATTTTCCCCTGTCCCTTGCAAAAGTACTCCATTCCTAAGGAAGCATATCTTAAAAGACAGGCACAGTCCTTAATTCAAACACAGTGCAATTGTAACAGCTCTTTAGTATTCATAATTAATTTTGGGGGGAAAAATCATTCTATTATAGATGTACACAGAAGAGTAAAACCTGTAATATGAATGAGGACACAGCACATTAAAAATGTAAATTAAGAATTAAATAGCAAAACAATGGAGCACTGCCAATATTTTTATAACCATACAAATTGCTCATCAGTATCCAGTGTCATGTTGGCAGATTTGTTCAACAGGGAGTATAAAGCCAGAGACAAGATGATAGACTATCCTTTCTAAAGGATGTACTCTCAGTGCTGTCCTGCCTGTTGTGCATTCTCGTGCTTTAAAATAGAGAGGTGAATGCACTTGGAGCATGAGTGATGTGTTAGGAGAAGGAGGCTTTTTTCCCTAAGTCGTGAAAAATTGGGTTCTCCTACTTCATGCACATTCATCTGGAAGCTTTTTGCATCAAAAAGTAACACTCCCTGTTGCAAAGCCTCCCAAAAAGCCCTGTTGTCAAAACATAACTATAAAGTCCTTTTTGTTTCAAACCATGTGGAGTGTAGTGAATGCAGTATTTTTATGGCACAACCATCGTACACAGCACTTACAGAGTTCACCAGTGAGATCTCTATGTGGTGTATTCCTGCTTCCAAATCTCCTCAAGAAATTACTGGATGCACAGGGTTTTGACACTTTGAGTGGAAGACTTTGCACTGAGACTGTGAGGGGGATGATCACCTCAGGAGGAAGGCCAGCCCTCCTCCCCATCACACTGACACAGGCTGGGACTGCAGCCACAGCCAGAGGCTGGGAAACTTCCATTTGGCTGTTCCAAGGAAACCAAGGAGAGAAAAGGCAGCATTTATGTCTAAAGATTTCTACTTATAAAGCAGGAATTTGCTTAGCCCTGAAATATTTTGTCCCCATATCACTGCTGTCACAAAAAACCCATTCTCTTGGAGAGCAGAAGGTTTGGGATTTTAGCTGTGTAACTGGAGCCCTCACAGGGCACAACTCTGCACACAAATGCCCATTTCCCCTTATCTAGGAATGAACAGCAGAAAACTATTTTATAACCCAGACACTTTCTCATCAGCACTTTTTCACAAGGGTCAGCACTCAGTCCTAAGGGCACAGTGTATCCTTGTCACATAGGATGATATCCTTTTTACACTGAAAAAAGGTGCCTTATTTTAATAAATTAAGTAAATTTAAATGTGAACCACAGCGCATATCCAGGTGCTCAGTACAGATTCGGTGTTTTAGTGCTGACTGTCACCAATTTACTGAGCAAGCCATGGGTTCCCAACCACAGCAATGGCCCTGTGAGGGAAAAAAAAAAAAATGAGATGGGATCCCCCTACTCCTGGAGTCCTTGAATCCATCTCCCTTTAAAGTGTAATGCTGTTACTTAGGCCTCACCCTGCCCTGAGGGATGGCACTTGCTGACAGCAGATTGTCCCTCCCTGGGACCTCTCCTGGCCCCCATCTCTCAGCACCCCTGGGACACCCAGTCAGAAGGAGTTTGCATCCGACCAGCCCATCGTGACTGATCACTAGAGAGGGAAAAATTGGGTGTTCGTAACGTGTGACTGCTAAACAATTCTCTGAGATATACACTGATGACATTTTAAACCCCAATGCAAACACTACAAAAGCCACAATACTCACTATATCAAAGCACATTGGAAAATGGATGTATTGCTTTTCTCTTGGAACTCGAATTTCTATATTATTAAAACAGTTTGGGAGATGGGAGGAGGAATCTGATAGATTTAGGGTTTATACTTTTCTCCTAGTACATTGCCAGGAAGATAAAATATTTAGTGGCTTCATATTCCCTAACCATATTTTTGACAATATGCTTCATGCTCTATTTGCCACAAAAGTTGTGACACTGCAGTCGGTCTTCAAAGAATAAAGTATGCATTTGTCATGGCAAAAGATCCAAAAATCTCATTTTTTATTACCCTGCCATTGGTTAAGTCAAGCTCTGATAATTAGGATATTGGATATTTATGAGGAGCTATTCTGCTTTTATTACTGCTTTAGGTGCCTGTTGACAGATGCAGCAAGACAATTTACATTGATGTGTGAATTTGCCAGTATTTCAGTAAAAATATCCAAGTCTAAGTCTATTATAAAAAAGGTCCACATCTCACTCTTGGAATATATATTTCCAATTAATTCTGGCTCCGTAGCGTTTCCTCTGGCATGCTGTCATTGAGGGTTTCTATCATTTGTTTGTTCTCTGATCGAATAGTAGCTCAAAATAAAGTCCAGAGGGTAACTGGATAAGAGCAGGTTATTAGATCAGAAAGGCAGAATGAACCACCACAACCTCCTGATCTGACCCGCTCAATAAACACGGGCTGCAGGACTCTCCCTCTGAATTGATCCCTGCTGCCATTACAGCATGGAGGAAGGAGGGGAGGGAAACTCCTTCCCTGCACCAAACTTGGTAGAGATTTGGTGACAAGAGAGCAACAGCAGGGCCTGGGTGGGTGAGGAGGGAAGGTGCAGCTCAGTGCCAGCCTCTTTTCCCAACGCCCTTCCTCAGTGAGTATTTTCACTCCTGAAATTTCACATCAACTAGGACTGAACGCTGCTTTCAAATCTGTTTAGAGGATGCTGTACCTCTCACACCATGCTCTCTCAAGCTGCCCCTCATCTCCTTGCAACTGCAAACAATTTTTTTTCCTTTATCCCAAAGATTCAGTCTTACTATCGATGCTATGTGATAAAAGCGCACTGATCCGTTCCCAGTTAATCTATGTCTATTCTGCAAGCAAATGGTTCAATACATCCTCTAATGATCTGCACATTTCAAATCTTCTTATGCCTGAGAAAGCTCCAGCAGAAGTTTATGGTAGCAGAACCATAAAATCAAGCATGGAGCAATATATAATTGCAGGAGACTATATGTTGAGACCACTGCTTTAAGCAGAATCGAGTAAAACCTTAGTGCCTTCAATTACAGGCACTTGAAATGTCCTGCCTGTCGCAAGCATTTCCAGGGAGGAATGAGACAGGAGGGAAGCTTTATCATTACAGCCTTGGCATTTACTCACCACAACATCATACACCTCTCCTGCTTATTGCCAGCAACACTTCAGTGGCTTCTGGAAGTGTTGCACCCCCAGAGACAAAAGGGAAATTTGACCCTCACAGCTGAAATGACTTGAGGACCTCATATCACTCCAAAGGAGGCTGGGGAAAAAAGGAGTAAAAAGCAGCTTACTCTTGTGCTGAGCCCTCAGTGAACCTCTGGAGGGTTTCTTACTGCTAAGGAGGAAATGGTACTGCAAAAGGAAGGTGAAGAGCAGCAGTGCTGACTTCTAAAGTGGGAAGTTCAGGGTAATTTATTCTAGCAACTGCTTCTCTCTCCTCTTCTCCCCTTCACCAGCTCACCATTAATCCACCAGGTCCTCCTTAGTCAAGGTGGCAGAGGGAAAAGAAAGTTTTAAATCACATGTCCTTCCCACAGTAAGGCAAATGAAGGCCAACCATTCTAAATAGCTGTGTTTTATTAATAGGATATTTACAGCACTTAATGATGCTTTGGCATTTTTTTGTAATGGTCAACACATTTTTTCCCCTGGAAGACTTTTAAATTAAGCCACATTTTTTGTTTTGCTCTGGCTTCCACCTGAAACACTCCTCTGGGTCAGAGATATTTACAACACGGATGGTTAGAAAACAGCTTAGAAGGAATAGGCAAGTGAAGAATAACACTTCTTCTAACCTGAGCTTTAATAGGTTTTCAGAGGGCTTTAGTACATTTTTCCAAGTGTGAATGTGAGTACACTCCTTTGGCCTCGCTGACACCGTGTTCTGTCAGGCGAGGCAGATGAAGGGGAACAGAGACATAGAGAAAGCAAAGAGCACCATTTAACCCAACTATACAAGTTATATTTGAATTAGCTTTCCTTGGCTCTCAAGACTCTCCAAGCAAGAGAAAAAACAGGTAGGTAGGAAAGGAAGACTCACCAGGAGAAAACCTCAGTTTAAGTGATTTGATTTATTCATAACAGCCAGCCCCACCATGGCCACACAAAGGACAATGCAGGGGCTCTGTTATTGCTGCCTCTCTGTAATATATTTATTTTGCATTAACTTTCCTGATCACAGAAGTTATCATATCAAGAGAACAGATTTTGCTCTTATGCTGTCTCTTCTCCTCCCATTGACAGGAATAGGATGGGCAAGTCAGAAGCTGTGGCCAGTGTTAGAAAGTGCAGTCACACCCAGGAAAGCCCTTAACCAAGAAAACATCACAAAATTAGGGACAAAAGCACATTTCATGTGCCAGTTGTTGGAACTCGATGATAGCGCAGCAAATACATTTCAGAGATCAATAAGGAACAAATAAAGGTGACCAAAGCAAAGCATCACCATTGGGACTCCACCTGCCACTTCAAGGCTGAGGCACCCATTAACTGCAGGGCATCAGGAAGATGCTCAGTAACTTTCCAGTGAGTTCCTGCTCCCTGAGGACCATGATGTTACACATTAGGTGCCCAAATTGAAGGAAGATTGGAATGAGGTTAAAGCTATGAAGCTTCAAAGACACGGGAAACTCTAATCAAAATCTGGAGGAAGAGCAGGAGAAATTAGAAGGAATAGAGTAGAAGTTGTTTCCTATGAGTTTCTCTCCTGCAGAAGTACCTGTGGAATATGAGGTTGTAAAAGGTTCCTTCTAGTTGGCAGAAAGAATTTTTCTCCTAGTACGACAAAAAACCAATATAAGACATGTTTTTAAATAAAGTGATTGATTAAAGTTAGTTTTTCTTTTACACCTGATTAGACCAAAAAGCTACATCTGAGAGGTTTGACAGCGCTTGGATCTCATGAGCAGCACATCGATTGGCTGTGTGTTAAATTTAACAAAATAAAGCCAAATTCAAAGCCCTGCAGACATGCACAGCAAGGAGAAGGACTGCCAGAACACCACCCGTGGGTGAGCAGTTCATGGGGACCACATCCCTGTGTGCACAGCACACCTGGGAGCCAGAGCAGCACTCTGCCCTGCTCAGCTGCAGCACCTGCAGCCCACAGTGCTGGTTTTGTTGCTTTTATGCAGGCAAAGATATACATGGCACTAATAGCCAGAGATTAGCATAATTTCTCAGCATTCAAGATTGCTGTCTTATGGCTCCCAGCTTCCAGAGGGAAACCCACCCTGCAGCCATGAGATATGCCAGGAGCAGTGGGTTTTGATCACAATCCCAGTATTCAGGCACGAAGCACTAATTTCTTCTTATTCAGTGATTATGCCATCTTTTGTTGTAAAATCCTAACTTGTACTTATTCAGCACATTCTGTCGGTCAGTCTGTGCCCAGCCTGAGCCCACCCAGTGGGAGCACCGAGGACACTGTAAGCCCTGAAGAGCTCATGCATGAGAGCTTTTGCTATGCTACTCATTAATTTCGTGATGTTTTCTTGATTAAGGGCTTACCTGGGTGTGACTACACTTCCTAACACTGACCACAGCTTCTGACTTGCCCATCTTCTTGCTGTCACTGGGAGGAGAAGAGACAGCATTAAGAGCAAGAGGGGATGAGCCAGCAGGTGCCTCCTGCAGGCCCCCAGGCTCTGCAGAGTGCAGCTGTGACAGTGATGCACTGAGGTCTCCAAGGCAAGCTGAACATCCACCCATCCCTCCAGCAGGAAATCTGAAATCCACCCTGCGAGGCACGGGCAGAAACTGCTTAATTCTGCAGGGAGGCTGGTGCAGGGAGGGAGCAGCCAGCCCCGGCTCAGACTTTGCTGGGATCATGTCAGCGTTTGCATTTAACCCCTTTCTGAACTCTGTGTAAAATGGAGGTGCCTGGAAGCAAAGCAGAAATAGTAATGAAACAGCTCATTGCTCACTTCACAGTGAGCAAGGACATCAGAAAGTTTCACTACAGAAGGCAGCAGCCACAGTCAGATCAGTCTATTTGATGTTTGAATTAGAGGTTAAGGGCGGAGGAAAAGGAGACTCTCGTTGTTTGTGATAAAACTCATCCTTCTCTCTGGATACTGCTAAGCTATCCCTGGCAGGGATGGACTTTCATCCCTGGCTCAGACTTCTGAAGAACAAATCTTTTTGCATTTTGAATGCACCAGATGGTATGCCTTTACAAAACTGGCCTCCAGGGAAGATACCTCTAAAATCCCTTCCTGCGAGGACTTCACTCTCTCCCGCCTCCCCCCCAAATCACTCAGTCCAGGCTCTGTGTAATGTGGGACAGAAGCATCTGCCTTTCCTTTGGCAATTGCATTGTGTTATGCTATTAAGAAATACGCCCAATCTGCCTTCTTTTCAGCTCAGTATATTGTACTTCTCCTAGATTGATGGATACCTCAGACCAAATAGTTCTGCATGGCCTAGGCTGGGGTAATTGGATTACATTTATGTGAAACCCAGACATTCTCAGGGGTGATTTTCTTTTTCAGACTGCCATTAGAGTCCCAAGGAAAGCAAGTACAAAAGCCTAAACTAATCTCACATTAAACGGGACTTTTTTTTGATTGAGTTGCGCAGGGCAGTTGACTTTTAATAGGAATTCCACATCTAAGAGACTAAAAAAATCCCCAACCTCCTAACCCCAAAGGAACGACTTCAAACCATGAGAAATGAGGAAATCTGAATTAATGCCCACACAAGTGCTCGGGCTCACCCTGCTGTGCCCATGGGTGCTGGCAGCTGGTAGTTCACACAGTGGCAAAACCCAGGGTAATTACTGTAACAAATATAACACACTTACAAAGAGTCTGAAATGATTATCAGGATGGTGTGGAAGTGTCTGAGGCACAGGGAGAAGGCACAGCTTGGAGAAGGTCACTCAGTGAGGCCACAGAGGAGCTGGGATCAGAGCCTGAGTCTGATCCCAAAGCCAAGGGCAAATGCATTTATGGCTGGCAAGATGTGCTGGGAAGGTAAGCTGGCAAGGCACTGGCAAACTCACTGTTCTGACTTTGCTGTGGCAGTGGAAGAGGAAGAAGTCTCAATCTTGAACATAAAAAAAACCAAAAAAAACCAAAGATACCTGTGACACATTTTGAGTGAAATATTTGGAATGGCTGCTGTGGCCCAGGACTCATTTGGACGTGCCTGCAAGGACACACAGGGCACAAGCAAACCTGCCCAGTGAGAAAGTGCAGCAATCACTCCTCATTCCCAGCAGAGGGGTGTCCTCACAGCACCTGGATCTGCACCCTGTGGCTGGCCCAGAACCAGGAGATTTCTTTGAACTCTGATTTCCAAAATTTAAATAACCATTTTGTCCTCTGACAGGATTTTGTTAGTATTTCCCAAGGGCGAAGATATTCTTGCTTGAAAATACAATTCAGAAAACACTTTCAAGGCTACTCTGAAGCAGAGGGGAGAACATTCTTTCACAGACATGAGGGGTATTAACTATTTTCCATTATCTTACTAATTGTCTCATAACATCCCAGCAGCGTTTATTTTTCTTAGTGCAATGCAACTGAATTACATCTGAATGGGGAGTAATTAAACTAGTTAGCTCTTTTTATTTTGTCTCCCTTGCAGACACAGAGCTAATTTGGGTTCATCTTGAATGCTGTTGCTATAATATGAGCTGTACTTGGAGCTGAACAGAGGACGTGGAGTAGTAGTTTAACCTGCAGGGAAAAGAAACACAGAAAAATCCAAGATAAATGGAATCAGAAAGGCTCCTCTGATTGGATTAGAATCTTTTCCTTCAGAGCACAAGACCTTCAGCAGGGAAACTATGGATTGTGTCTCAGAAATTAGCTAATTTGTAGTTTTTTCCTGTGCTCGTAGCCTGGACCAGAAGCAGTGATGGAGCCTGCAAAGAGAGTGATCAGGAGGGGGGAATGAGCCCAGAAATGGATGCAGAGATCTGACAGAAGTGTCCCAGGAGGCAGAGGCTGAGAGCCCAGCCCCACTGCACAGGTACCTCCTGCTGGGGCACAGGCAGCACCAGGGACCAGAGCCCAGCCGGGTTCAGGTGCACAGAGGGGCTGATTCCAGCCAGGCTTACCCTGCAGGGAAGGTCACTCTGCCCTGCTGCTGGCCCTGGGAGAGCCCCAGTGCTGGGACAGCTCTTTTCCTTCTCTCCCCTCTCACACAGAGGCACTTTTCTGCTCCCCAAGCACCCAAATGAGCACTCAGTGCCTGCCTGTGCTGCCCCATGGGCACACGCTGAGTTTGGTGTGGCTTGGGGCACCCCCAGCACTCTCCCAGATTTTTCCTTGGGAGGGTGTGACATCTTTCAGCCTGGATTTCTTTTCCCTCTTGGCATCACCGAGTTTGTCATTCAATGGTTGATGTCATTTTTATGTTTGGAGAGGAAATTAGTCAGAGCTCAAGGATAAAACAGCGGTGATTTCTGTTACCCACAGGTACAGAGAAATGACATTACTGTGTATTTGTGGGAGTTAAGATGTGTCACCACGGATGTGCCACAACCCTGAGAGCCCCAAAACCAGGCTGTGCCCTCAGTTCTTCCTTCTCTTTGCCCTAGATGGATTTGCTATTTATGGGGTGGGAGGAACAGGGCACAACTCAACTGTTGATTCTGCAGATAACAAAATACCTTTTGGCTTTATCTTCTTGACATACCTAAGGCTTCCTTTTCCCAATGGATCAACTATTTTGTGACCAATCTTTGTGACCAAAATAGCTAAACAACAAAATTGTTGGTATAAATACCTCTTGTTTGATGAGGAAAAAAAAAAAAAATCCCTTCCCCATCCCCCATCCCCTTCCTTCCTGCTCCCTCTCTATAAATGCCTGGTCACCCCACACTCAGCCCCACTTCAGATAATAATAGGGAATAGAGAAACACAGGAGGAAGGACAGGATGAGAACTAAAACACTGAACAAATGGAAGAAATTTCTTCTTCCATCAGGAGATTTTCTACCAAGAGCAAACAGAGATTTTTTTATTTTTTTTTTGGTTTTAAAGACAGCCCTTGAGCTCAAGCCTAGAGCTTAAATGAGAATCAAGAAGAGCTGGTTTTAAATCAATCTGTTAAAATCCATTCCAGAATAAGCTGCTTACATGGTTTGTACAAGTCATGTACAAATGGGAAGAAGGAAAATCTAGCACTGGAAGTCATAGGAAGAAGCTTGCTGGACCATGCAATCCTTATTGAAAAAAAACAGGACATAGAAAGTAACTAGCCCAGCAAATTACTTTTGGTTTAAATGTGATGTTTCTAAGTTTGCTCCAAACTGGAAAAACCCTGTTAAATTTAAAACATTCTTCTTAAAACCAAGCAACAAAACAAACTCAGTCTTACATGGTGAAGATATATAGATTGGTATCATTAAGAATATTTTCTGTAAGAAATAGAGCAATATGACAGTGAACGTATCATTGACAAATTTACCTATAGATCTGTATTATGACAAACATAAAAATCTATCTACACTACAATACAGCTCTTCATAATAGGTTTTGATAGCTGAATATATAGAAGCTGTCATGAATATAAATGGAGGGAAACCTGCTTTCCAGCTATTCTGCAACACAAATCTTTTTGTGTGTCACTGAAATAATTTCTGCTGCTTTTTAAAAGAAAAGAAAAAGATACTGGGGATGTACTCCTTTTTCCAGCTACACCATTTGAAGCTCTCATCCAATTTTTCTACAGCAAAAGCACAGAGAACCTGAGGGCAGAGTCCCTGAGTGTAAGGGCTACAAATTTAGCAAAGTTATTGCTAGTTAACATGTTTATTTCACAGGGTGTAAAGAATAGAATTTATATTAAATTTATATTGTTAAATATAATTGTAGTGATGGTGTCATTGGGACAAAACAACTTAAGGTAGGGGCTGGCGGAATTCCATTTAATCCTATTTACTTTTTATTTTGGGTGAAGAAGGAAGAAAATAGTTTGCTACTACTGAGCAGTGAGAAAACTGCTGTTCCATAACTGTGAAGGGCTAAAAGTAGCTATCCTTTTAGAACCCCCATTACAAGCAAGTTAAATAAAAAATAAGCCTGGCCATACTGTAAGCAAAATATATGCATACACCTTGGTGTGTGGTGGTGAGGCATGGAAAAAGTGTTTCAAAAATAAAAATCTTCACTGGTTCTCCAAAAGAAACAGAGGCAGTTGGACAGCAGGATAAAAATCAGAAGTTGTAAAAGCTTTAGTTGAACTCAGAATCCAGACTTATGAAAGGAATAAAATCTTTACTATGCTGTGGATGGGCAATTTCCCATAAAGAAAATCTTCTCCTGTCCAGTGCTTTCTGTTATTAATCCTTACTGTGTTTCAGATTATCTTCATCTGTAACCTTTAGAAGCAATACAGCTTTATGAAGCTGGCACCTCTTTCTCTAACCAGAGAATTAAAAATTCCTCTTAGGCTGGGCTCCAAAACCAGAGTGCTGACAATATTAGCCCTTCCTCAATCACACTGTGCACACACCTCTGGTCAACAGACTTGGGGCTGTTTTCAGGCAGCTGTGCTGCCTGCTGGAGGAAGAGCACAAGAGCCATAAAAACCCCCATTATGGCTGGGGTGTAAGAGAGAGCCATAGATTTTATGCACATAATCCACTCCTGGTTTATAGCATTTTATAAGCTACAAAGAGGATGTTGTCTTTGGAGCATAAAGTGGTGGACACTTGGCTGTCACTTAGGTCTTATGGACATCCAAGGGGAAAACAACCTCTCTCAAATTGAGTTGGTTGTCAACTGGCTGATGAGAAGCTCAAAATTACCTAAAAATGTGCACTTCCAGCCCAGAAAGCCCAAACCACATCCCAGGCTGCATCAAAAGAAACATGACCAGCAGGGCAAGGGTGGTGATTCTGCCCCTCTACTCCACTCCCATGACACCCCACCTGGAGCTCTGGGGCCCCAGCACCAGAAGGATGTGGAGTTATTGGAGTGATTCTAGAGAAACACAAAGAAAATCAAAGCAGTTTGGTTCTCTCTGTAACCTGGTTTAGTGCTGAGTGTCCCTGCCCATAGAGGACAGTTGAAAAGAAATTGTCTTTAAGGTCCATTACAACCCAAAACATTCCACAATTCTATGAAATCACAGCCTCTATAATCACATTTTCCACAAATAAACTATGAAATTAAAGGCAGGGAAGACTTCAAAGAAATTCCCTGTATTATCTGCAGGTACATATCCATACACTGCTTCAGCCAGCTGGGGAGAAAGAGATTGCAGGTTGGGTAAAAAGAAAGACCAATCTCCAACAACTGTTTAATTACTCATTTTTGGACTCAAATCAAGTGCCATGAGTAAAACTGCATACCTTTATCCCATTTAGAAATCTCACGTGTTTGTTCATTGCTGATTGACCTAGAACTGGCATGTTGCTGGGAGACAGGAAAAGGAGGGGAAAGGAGAGAGAGGTTTCAGCTTAATTTCTTCACATATGGATATCATGGGCTCAGAAAATCTGCACTATTAGCATCAGATGATGGCCTGCAAAAGTCCAAAGTATGTGTGCAGCAAGCATGGAGGTAACACAGCACTCCCAGAAGTGGCTGCTCCTGTGGAGTGAGGTGTGCCTGAATTAAAACCACGTGGTTGCTCTGCTCTCTTAATTCCATCACGTTCCTGTGCACATGAAGCTGTATTTCAGGAATTATCCAACTCAGGATACTCTATAATTCTATGATTCCATAAGGCCTACACTCCACGTGCCACGGGATGCTTACCCTCCTAAATGCAGAAAGTTTAGTGCACCAGTGTGTCTGAACGTGCAGCTCTATGAGCAAACAAAGCTGCAGGCTGTCCCTGTGTTATTCCAAGAGACAATCAGACAAAACAGACTCACCCAGGAGAGCTGCAGCCAGTCCATTTGGAAATACAGCTGCCCATCAATGGCAAACCAGGGACTCTCTAAAGGAAATAGTTGGCTCAAGATGGAAAAAAAAAAAAAGCCTCCAAACAGCTCCATGCTTAAGTGAAAGAGAGGAAGTGCTTAAAGCAGAAAAGTCCCATATCTACAAGAGATAAAAATGAAGACTCTTCAAATGCAGATCAGGGAGAGATGAGGTTTTGTAACTCTGACAAGGGAAAAATACAGACAGGATGCACTTCAGAGCCTCAGCACAAGTTATATTAAAGAGCTTTCTTCAGAGAAGCAAAGCCTTTGTCTAGTCTAATCTGCAAATACACAGAAGTTATTTTACCTCTGAGCAGCTACAAGCTGGTGCAAATAATCCTCTTCATCTTCCAACACCAGCATCAGAGGTGGCTGACAATGAATGTCTACTAGCAGCATTTCTTGCTACTCAAATCCATCTGCCTTTGACAGCTTACTGCAGCTCATTTTCATCTAGTAACCCATGATCAACATCTTAAAAAATGCAACACATGTTGGAGCTCCTGGTAATCATGAGCTCCTCATACATAAATACTTGCTGTTACAATGAAGATTCTTGCATGTGCATTTTCGGGAAATGCTGAAACTTGCTGCACAGTTGTCATGGAGCCTCTGGTTCTCAGAAGCAGCTGGGCCACTTTTGTGAATAAACATCTCTTATCTAGTTTCAAAATATTTGGTACATGCACTTAAAATGTAACTGCTCTGTTAATAAACGTTAGAGGAGATCAACTTTATATGTCAAATTCCCTTCTCACCATTCTTTCTGACTCTATGTAGGTTTTGTACATTTTGACATAGAAATTATTTGTTCTTGTCTGCACAGTGCATCGACGGCAGGACCTGGTCTCACATTGGGCTCCAAAACACTGTTTTGTGATAAATCAACTGCCAGTTACATCACTGAAATACCCACATTTATTAACACAGTGCTGCTTCTGCTAATTCAGGAGAGGCTTCCCCATGTCATTGTTCTCAGAAGCTGGTGGTTCTAAATGAGGAGCATACAGGTGCTTTGAATTTTTTTTTAACTTGTTATTATGGCATAATAGGTTGCTTGCAGATTTAAATTTTATTCATGAATTGTCTGCACACCTGCAAAATGTAGGAGATTTATTTTAGCTTGTCTTTTTACAACTGGTCTGAGGATGAAATGCAACTTTGCCATAAAGTTCACCAGCTGCAGAATTTTTCTTCTTCTGTCCCATAATACTCCTTAGATGAGGTTCAAGTGCATTAGAAGGGAAGTTTCAGAGCAGATTATTTTTTATTTTCCCCCAGCTTTTAAGTGGTGTATGTTCCTCCCTGGATACCTACGCAGAACTTGCAAATACTAATGAGAGGTGTGTGTGTGTGTTCCTGTGGGAAGGCAGACCTAATACTGAAACTCTGCTCTGCTAGGTGCTCACATCAACAATTTCATTTGTTTTGGCTAGAGGAGTCTATGATTTAGTCATTAATCCCAAAATAGGATTTTTACACTGAAGTGATAGTTAATCTATAATGGTGCTACTACATTTAAAATAATAATGTTGTGTTTAAGAATCTCACAGTTTCTTTTCCTCCACACACAGTTTTACACGCCTTTAGGGACGACTACCAAGCATGAGGAAATAAAGTGCTCCCAGCTCAAAGAATACTCCAATTATACCTTAAATTATATAAACCTAGTGAGTAACTTTTAACCAGGTTAAAGGTGTCCAACAGCCAGCTTATTAAAGTTTTAAAAGGGGACAACAAGGAACAAGCCTGAAAAATCTCCACACCCTCCCAGCTCCTGAGCACCTCTGACTGCAGCCAGAGTCAGCTCACTTTTCTGCCTGTCCTTCCACACCCTCAGAACGGGTGGCTGGAAAGAAAAGATGCAATTTTTGCAAGGATGGACCTAGAGGGAGCAACTTAACCTGCTTGGCATTACTAACAACACAGCCTCTACAGGCAAATGGGGAATAAATTCTCATTAGCCCAACATAACAGCTAAGGCTAAAGCATACAAGTCACTTTATGATGATCTGCTGGAAAATAACTGTCAGCCATAGCACCCTGATCCACCTGGTGTCACAATAAACAAAAGTGGCTTCACCCGTGGTAAATTTTATATGAAAAACTGTTTTGTTCTGCTCAAGCTATCAATTTCTAATTTAATTATGCTGAATATTGAATTTTACTTGTGCAAACACAAATTGTCAATACATTATTTCGCACCTAAGGATTTTAGGTCCGTTCCTCTAAGACGATGCATCACAGTTTATTGAATATCCATAGCATTGACCAATTTTTCTTCTTTGCCTGTATACAAGAATTACTTATTGTAAAAAACTTATTTTAATACTTAGATGATGACAAAGATATGTCCCCAATGTTATTTCAAGGATATACTTAAAAAGCTCCCAAACTTTTAGTAATAAATAAGTTGCATGTTCATAGGATAGAAAGCAGAATAATTACTCAACTGCTTTAAATAAATTGTGGTACCCTAATGCTAATCAGCTTTAGTAACCTCAAAAAAAAGGAAGTGAATGTACATTCATTTATATTCATTAACTAGGCAGGTTTTCTATTTCAGGAAAGCAGAAGGGTTATCATGAGACTTTTGTTTCTATTCCTCCCATAGAACATCAGTCTTTGGATCAAAAGCATGATGTTTTACTTTAAACAGATTTTTTCATGCCTCAGAATTTTCTCCTCAAAACCACACTGAGCAAAAATGATCAGAACAATTGATACATTAAAATAGTAGGAAAATTAAATAAAGAAGATTTGAACCCTAGGGACACTTGGATTTCTTAGTGCTGCTTCAAGGGATAAAGAATGTGAAAATCGTGATGTAAAGATGGCAATAATTTCTGACCTGAAATGACTTGAAGGCAGTGTTCAGTAGAGCTCAGTCAGCAAGATTTTTGTCACCCAATGTCTGAAATGCTTTTAGCCCTACTGAATTCAGTGTGATGCTCTCCAGTGAGCACTGACAAAAGTGATGTTTGCCCTACTCTCCGGGCTCTTGGGGCTTTTCTGGACAGGTCTTTTCCCAAAAGGTGCCTGATTCTGCTCAAAGACTAAACCAAGCAAGCCAAACCCCCACCCTGCTGCTCAGTGAGAGCAACGTGCCCTGAGATGTGGCAAGTGGATTGGTGAGAATGGCTACCCTGATCAGTCAAAACTCCCATGTAAATATGTTTATATACACACATCGGGGGGATCTATGGACAAGGACCATTTCAGCACTCTCTGGTGTCAAAAAGTCCCATTTTGTGGCCATATGAGCCCTGAGGGAAGCAGAGATGGTGTATCTCTCACTGGCTGCTTCCTTTGAGCTGGCTCCAGGTACTGGGCCTTGCATGCCAAGGTCAAATGCCACAACATGTACTCACTTAAGGGAGGGTTTGCTGATCAGTGCCAATCAGAGTTTGCTATCAGTGCCAATATTCCTCCAATACAAGAGGAAAACCCAGGTCACCTTGGCTTCTCTGGAGCCATTCAGTGCACCTGACCAACTGCTTTCTTCTGCAGGACAGGCTAGTGGGCAAGAGAGGCAAGGAGCACACCATAAATTCACTCTCAGGGTGAGAAAAAACCCTTCTCAATGACTGCTTTGTGTTCTAAGGCAAAGAGAATGAGAAAACAAAGCATCACGAGACATCACAGAAAAATACATATTTTCCTCTTGTCTTTGTGGCTCTCAATTTGGGGGGGTGGAGGGGTGCTTTGTTTTGGTTGGTTCATTTGGTTTCATTTGGGTTGGGTTTTTTTGTTGTTGTTGTTATTTTTAAGGCAGTTCTTCATTAGAAAGTAACAGAGCATCCTGCTATGGATGAAGCACAGTGGCCAAGGGGTCAGGCTGTCCGTTTCAAGTAATATAAGACAATTCAAGTGAAAAGTGATACGTCTGAAAGACAGAAAATAAAATGCAGAGCTTTATTACCAAGAAGGTGAACCAGAAAATAGCATACAAAGAAATGCAGGCAGTTCAATAGTTAGGACAGAGGGAAATTCACCTAAGCACTGCCATGGACAGGAGTCCCAGCAGGGGCTCAGACTACATAATGAGAAGGACTTTTCCCTAAGACTGCTTGGACCAACACCAAATACCTTTAGTTTTCACTGATGCTTATTAAATTGAATTAATGCAGAGGAGCTGTCTTGTACCCCAAGAGGCCCCTGGCACAAGTGCCAGCTCCAAGAGCAGAGAATTCCTTTCTGGTTTCCCTTCCCCAGCAGAAACATCAGTGTTTCATGGAAAGCTTGCAGGAGCCCCCTGTGGCCCCCTGACACTGGCCATGCACTGTGGGCAAGCTGCCTTCCTCCTGACATCTTCACAAATTCACGAGCAATTCTGCACCTTGATTGCTAAAGACTAAAAGCAGAACAACCATAATCAATTACAGCATGCAAGGCCCAGGAGGAAATTTAAAAATGAGCTCTCAAGGTCAGGGATTGAGTGGAAATAGATCCTTGCTGACAAGAGGCAGAGCTTCCCTGAGCTGGTGGCTACATCTGCAGGACAACTGCACCATGTGCATTTTCAGCATGTCAGAGAAGCCAACAGGAACACGTGGAGCTGATTGGCAGCACACAGAAGGGTTAACCCTCAATTCCATGACAGAGCTTAACCCAAATAAGGTCTATGATATCGAGTCTGAAGGGAAAAGAAATCAATTCTGGTTCCCATGGGTAGGATTTCACCACTTGATTAGAGAAAGAAATGAATCTTTAAAGCATACTTACAGGAAAGGTATTTTCCATTTTCATGAAATATGGGGATGGCTGCATCCCAAGTTAATGAAATCAAATCTTTTGTGCCTGTTTGAGGATTTCATCTATTTGAATTATGCAAATATCAAATACAGCTTCATTGTATAAAACTTCAAAATGAGAACGAGAATTGTGGATATTCCATAATATCCACAGGGGCCAAAATTATATCCCCACTTCCCAAACTTAACATTGTTTCATTGAAGGCCAGAAAGAGGTTGTGAGTTTGTCCTACAGCATTGTGTTCCAGCTATGGCAGTCAATTTAGAGGACATCCCTGCCTGTCAGCAAATAAACATTAAGTAATTTCAAATTTCACCTCCATTTGATAAGGTTAAAGCAATTCTCTCGTGGAGACAGGGGCTCAGAGGCAGGGGTTTGAGTGGGAGTCATCAGGCACAGGGGGCTGGCAGCCACACAGGCTTGCAGGAGAGCAGCAGGGCAGCAAGAGGAGGAGCAGCACAGGGATATCTTACCCTCGATTCAGAGACCAAAACATGCAGGAGATGGCTCCTTCACCTACAGGCAGAGATCGGGATGTGCACCAAGGGGGACTTGTGTGGTCCCAGCACACCTTTCTCAAAACTCCCTTTAGGAAAAAGATATTTGAAAGGTATCTGAAATGTTCAGCTTGCTTAGGCTTGCTGGACCTTGCAGGTTCAAGCAGTCTCCCAAAGGAGGATACAGAGACACACAGGCCACACCAAGGAGCACCAAACATGACTTTTCTATTCCAATCTTTTCCCTCCAAACCAGCAGTCCTTGGCTTTATGGCCAGAGATGTGTCTCCACTCCCAGTACAGGCAACCACACCACAGACTTGCAGTCACATTCTGTACCCCAAAATGATCACATTCTGTACCCCAAAAACTGAATGAGTTCGGTCCCACTCTCCACTTGTAAAACTGTCCCTGGCCATGTCCTTCTCATGATTAGAAATTTTCTCATTTCTGTCTGTGCTCATTCATGGTCCCTATGGACCTATTAGTTCTTGTGCCAATGTTCTCATTTAGATCAATGCAGAGAACATGGCAGTATTTTGTAATATCAGAGTGTTTGCACTGTAGGACAATGTTTCCTAAATTGTCAATATGTTCTTAGTAATAGAAAAGAATGCATTCAGATGTTGGCTTGGACCAGGAGACAAATAGAAAGGGGAAATTTAAATTCCAAGTCGCTATCAAAAAGCTTTTTAGAATTCAGCAGACGTGTACATGAGCAGGAGGCAGGAAGAGGGAAGGGAATCCAGCCAATGGAAAGCTTCAGTCTCCAGACATTAACTTCAAACAATGAGCTCCCAAGGCTGCCTCCAAGTACACCAGGTGGGGAAAATTTCCAAGAGAGGGAACAAGGGAAGCACCGAAGGCAAGAAGAGGAATACAGTCACAAACCTCCACAGGCACAAACACTGCTCCAGCTGAGGGGGGATGGCCCTTTGTGCCCACCAGAGCAGCAGTTTCAGAAGAACTTCCTCATTTTGCTCTTCTATTGCTGTTTTTTCATTGGTTCTTTTTATAGCAAATCTATAGTCAGCATGGATTTAAAGCTCTTTACAAGTGGACTTAATCAAGGGTACTACAACTTTCAGACTCAAATCTCTAGGCTAAGAGGAAGGTGTGCAGGCTGGAGGGAATGTTCTTGTTCTGCAACTGTAGGCAATTGCAAACTGCTTGACATGACCTGACTTAAACAGGCTGGGCTCCTTGGGCAGTGTCTGAACATGCTAAACATGCCAGGCTTAACCCATTGCACAGTGAGATCAGACTGATTGTGCCCAGAGTCACGCTGCATATGGCTGTTTGTCAATCCCTTTTGCAAGGTTTTCAAACCAGGGTACAAACCAGATCTTCCTCTTTCCTTGGCACTCACTGCCCCACTGTACAGATAACTCGGAGCCAGCTGAATTCTTATGTTTGCTACATTAAACAATGCAACCTCTTTTTAGCTTCTGTTAAAGATCTATCTCTCCATTCTCCAGCCATCTTGGTAGCCTTTTTTTCCTCCAACCTCAATATGGGTAGTTACACATTGCATATTTTCAAAAGCTCAAGTTTAAAAATACATATATTCTAAACCATTAAGCTTCAGTAGCTAACTTACTCCTCTAGAATCATCATCCAAGATTTCAAAAGTTTGTGTATGTCTGAAAATGGTAATACATGCTTTTACACACTTTGGCAGAAGCTGATGCCATCATTACAAGCACTCAGCCTTAGGTATTTTGGCTTTCAAGACAAAACAATCCCTTAAACAACATCTTATGAGCACCTGTGACACAACCCATTTCACCCATTTTAGACAAGCATTTCTTTGAAGCAATCAGAAAGGTCTGCTGAGTAAACCTGTGACAGAAAGTCAGAAGGCTTTTAGCAATTTCACTGTCTGAAGGACAAGGGCAAGCAGCAGCGTGCTTGCTTTTGACTTCTGTTTGACCTTCATCACACAACGCTGCTTCTTATCTCATGGCTAAAACCTGACATGTTAAAAGTTGTGTTCACAAGAAAGTCTGTTTGAATATCTGTGTACTCTGTTGCTGATGTACTGCAACCTTTA
This sequence comes from Taeniopygia guttata, assembly GCF_048771995.1. Classification (NCBI taxonomy): domain Eukaryota; kingdom Metazoa; phylum Chordata; class Aves; order Passeriformes; family Estrildidae; genus Taeniopygia; species Taeniopygia guttata. The sequence goes on along the minus strand of NC_133032.1, from coordinate 32,169,311 downwards.
GCTACCTTAAAAGTTTTATTCTGATTTTTGGTTCACTCTTAGCAGATTCAAGAGCTTTCTTCTATAGAAATCTTTAAGCATTACTAAGAGATTCAGCCAGTGGGGACCTTCATTCTCAGTGTCTTTATAAGGGACAAATGTCAGCTTTCTTTTCAAACTTAGGGAGCTCAAAAGTTGTCTTTATTGGAGAGAAAGACGATGTGAAGCACAGGAATTGTAACATCAGCAAGTACTGGAGCTCATAAAACAAGACACGTTTTGGTGTACATACAACAGAGACAAGTAACACACCCAGAAATGAACACCTTTTTTTTCTTAAAAAGTTGACATTTTAGGGGCAGAAGGATGTGGGAAAAAATAACCATAATTTGAGGGAAAGCATTTCAATCCCTTTTTTTTTTTTTTCTTGTCTACTCAAAATTTTTGTTCTACCATCTTAAAAAGCTCATGTTCCTGTTCCTGGCTGCAGGCAGACAGATTACATGCCTGGTTTTGCATATACAGAAAGTTTCATATTGAAAGCAGACATACTGGGACAGAGCTAGGACTCATCTATCTGCCCATTAATTTCTCTCTGTGATAATCCCACACACAGATCTGCAGGAGAAGGAACAAGGGATTTTCCTGCTCTATTCACACCAAGGTCTTGACAGTATCAGGAGTTTCTAGAGTGGAGACTATATCTTGTTCTTATCAGCTCTATCCTTCAAGGTTATATTTAACCTCTTTTAGGGTCTCATTTTTACATCTGGCTTCCACAACAGAGACTTTCACAATTTAAATTTTGTGCCTTAGGGTAAAAGGGCAGTTACAGCAGTAATTGCAGTTACAGCAATTAGAAGAATTAAATAGATGATTATATTATATAATTTTTATATAGAAGGCATAGGTATATACTGAACTCCGGGGATTTGGTTATGAAGGAGCAATCAAGAAAGTCTTCTAATATTTCTTCAAATCAAAATCACCTTCAGCAGCACCACACCAGACATACCACAAAAGGTCTGGGCATGAGGTGGCTGCTCATTTAGCTGTGTAAGACAATAATTACACTGAACAAAAAGCAAGCTGGCAATAATATATGGAGGAGCAAATCAAGGTGGATTTGCAGAAATGCTGTGTGAGCAGCGACAAAATATTCACACTACCCTCTGAAAAGGGGCTGAGCTCCTTTGCAAGGTTCAGCTAGAGATTGGAGCAGATGCTGCCCAATCAAACGTGGGAAAAGAAAGCCATTTACAGGATAGATGGCTAAGAAATGTTAACTTCTCTAATGAATCCCTGTTGTTTTTATACTGATGATTAAAGTTTCGTTTCCTGGTAATTGTTAGACGTTGTCCCTGTTTGCAGGTGGTTGTCAAGTGCTTTCTGAGCACTCACAGAACTCTCCCTGCATGCTTCTGTAACAACATCCACCTGCTGATGGATCCCCACTCCAACATCATATCTGCATTTCAACTTAATTTCCTTATTCTAAAAATTGAAAAGAACAAAAATGCTAGGTGCTTTTAAGAGGGAATTAATGCAACAACGAGAATCTCACAGACAGCTGAAGAAGAAACATGGAGAAGTTAGCTCATCACAGTACCAGACCTCTTTCTCAGTTTCACCTTTCCTTGAAAGTCACAATTCATAAGATTAAAAGGTTCTTGGCAGACTCATTTAATCCATAATATTCTGGCCTTGATTACTCATCCATGAATAGCAGAGATCAGAAGGATAACTGCTTTCTCACCTAAGCAGTATAAGCTTATGATACCCTCAAAAAAGGCTGGAAAACTGCTACAGCACATTGTGCAAAATGGAATTTGAAATCTCTGTTTATCTTCAATGGTTTAGGAACGCACCTGCTACAATGAAAGGGAAAAAGTCTTTAAGATACTGGTCAGTTCTCAGCTTCTTACACAAATGTTGCCTCCAGTAAACCAAGAGGTTAGGTAGGATATCACAGAACCATGGAATGATTTGTGTTGGGAGGGACTGTAAAGCTCATTTTGCTTCAGCCCCCTGCCATGGACAGGGACACTTCCATCGGACCAGGTTGCTCCAAGCCCTGTCCAATCTGGCCTTGGCCATCCTGTCCTTCAGGAGTGTCAGCCACATCACTCAGCTTGGTGTCATCTGCAGATGTGCTGAGGGTGCACTCAGTGGGACACCCTGAGTCATTAAGATAATAAATAACAAAATTGAAAGCTTCACTAATGAACGCACAGATACTAAAGTTCTTCCCCATTAAAATTCACAGGCTTGCAATCACTGTTAAAAGATAATGGCCCCAACATCAGATAGGAAAACAAAAGAATTAATTACAGGAGCTGTGGTATAATTTGAATATGAAAAAACAGAGGATAAGATAATGCATTTAGCTTTCACAGGTGAAGATTCCAATAAATTATCTGTAAATTTCCCACAAATGACTCCTACCTACTGACACTGGGGAGTTGCAAGAGCAATCTACATTTGAGATGGCATCTGGCTCAGAAGAGAGAGCAAGAAAACAGAGAAACTGGGAAATTAATGCTTAAAACATTAATCTCTTGACCAAAGAATGAGGGCAGTAGAAGTTAATCCACTTCATACCTGTAGCAACATCTGTGTTTCTCCACTTTGAGAGAAATAAATCTTCCTGCTTTTTTATCCACTCTTAAGAAAAAGACATTTCCCAAGGCTTCTACTTGTAAGAAAAGATGTCTTGGGGAGGGTTTGCCATGATACAGAGTGTATTTTTCAGAAGCTGAGGTGACACAGCCTGTCCTCAACTCCAAAGGCAGCAGTCCCCTGCCTGTTTCTTGCCACAGTGAGGGATATTGCCTGAACTTCCCTAATTCCTTCTCTTAGCATTTACCTAGGAGTGCCAGAAGAACTAAGAGCCACTAGGTTTATTAACTACAGCTTGTAAGAGAGAGAGAGATTAATAATATTAAGTTTAAGGCCAACACAGGTAATGGTCCTTAACAAGGCTTAAAGACTTTGGGCAGCTGTAAGTACAGGGCAGAAGTACTTCAGGAATAGCTGGGCACTCATCTTTGGGCAGCACAGAGGCTGAAGCACAAAGAGCAGGTGAAATCCCAGCTTCAGAGCAGGTGAAATCCCAGCTTCAGACAGGTGAAATCCCCGTTTACTTGTGGGCATCAGGTGAAGGACAGAAGCGTGGCCACAACTCTAGCAAAGCACCACTAAAGCTCTCATAGCCCTCATGGGTTTCCCATGCAAAACCAGCACTCAGGTGTCCCCAGAGACCCTACCTGCCAAGGTATCATATATGGGGAATTATGTGAATTACATTAGTGGTGAATCTGCTCCTCTGACTACAGTATTTGCAGGGTGAGGTTGTTTTCAAAGCTGCAGACTTTTCATGCTGAAGCAATTTTTAAGTACTCTAATGCAAAGTGTAATCACACATTGATTTTTCCATTAAAACTACAAAAATCTTAAATACCTTGGGGGTGCTGGCCTCAATTAGTCCCTATTCTTCCATTCTATTTCTCTTGGTGTTATTTTGCCATCCCTCAGTGTAGGAGGAAAGGAAGAATGTCCACTTATGCCAAAAGCACAATCTTCTATTACATGAGTCCAGTTAAAAGCAGGGCTAGATAAATTGCTTTCTGTACAATAGGGAGGAAAATTATGCTGGGCTCTCCCTATGTTCCCTTTTAAATTGCTGTGTGGGAAACCTGAACATACAGATGTCAGGATTTTGGAAGTTTGCCTTGAGTCTATTTTTTTTTTAACTGACAGAAGTTCCCTCACTCTTCAGAGAAGATTATTTGTACACAATTGCCCTCAGAAGCCATCATCCCTCAACGCAGCCTTTCCATTGTCACCTGTTGAATAGCTGAGCTTCAGTTTTGTGCTACCAGCATTCAACAGGACTGATTGGTTTTGCCACTGACACCAGGTTAATGCTTTTGCAGAGAAGAGGAAGACAAATTTTACCAAACACTAGCAGGAAAATAATTTGCTTTTATCACTTTTCCAAGAAGCAGAACATAAAAGATAAAGCTTCCTAGCTACAGAGGGTGGATGCCCCAAACTCTGGTCTGTTGGTCTAAGTGTCCACCCATTTCAGTGCACTGAGCCTTCTACTTGTCTTGTGGAATTCAAAGCTCTGCTCAGGAAAACATATGGATGGAATCGCCATACAGAACACAGAGAGATTAAAATCATATCCAGCTTACAGTGTACCTATCTTCAGACATGTCTGCAGCAAGGTGCCTGAAGAAAGGCAGCTCGATGGAATGATTAAAGAAATTAACCAAGAGGAGTCAATGAAGTGAGTTTAAAGAACGTGGGCTGCAGCTGTGTTCTGGGATCTCATAAATTAGGTTATTCTTTTCATTTTTGTTCTATCCCTATCCTTTAGCTTTTTCAGTAGGGAAAAACCCAGCCAAATTCCAGCCTATGAAGAAGCATCTAATTTTCCTGTAACAGAAGTCTATTGTCGAATTACAGTGTGTCTGAGTCATATCTAGATGACAACCACGCATTTTTCACAACTACTTGAAGAACTCTGAAGTAATTTGCCAAGTGCCTTACAAAATACACTTCTTCAGTGATCTTTTGAGAGCCTATTTCTACACATAATACCTTTATTCTGAGCAGAGCATTAAACTGCCAGCAGCAGTATATGGGAAGAAAATGGTGCTCTATCTGAAGTTCCAAGAGATCCTTTGAAGTTCTGAGTCAAGATTTCATCAAGATTCAGCTAATGACACAGTAAAGCTGGTCATGGTGTTTACAGAGGCTTTGGTACTGTTATAGAACAGCCTGGCATTGCTTTAACAGCCACCAAAAAAGTGGCATGGCCTTGGTCAGGTCTGACTTCCTCCTACCTAGCTCTTCCAGCCCTTCCTTTCTGCCCTTTTTTTTTTTTTTTTTTTTTTTTTTTTTACTTTGAGACAGGGACCACCACTGCCACTACCTTCAGGTTGACACTCAGTGTATTCGACACAATTAAGTGTTACACCACATTATAAAAATTAAAAACCTCCACTATACTGCCTTTCTCAGATGAAGGTTATAACTGCTGTAGGTTATAACAAATTCCCTTGCCTGCTTATTAAAAGAGCTGTAGGATATCTGCTGTCCAGGCAAAATTCATCCTTCATCAGATGGTCCCAAAGCAGAAAAGTTGCAGGTCTGTAGAGGTGGGAAAGAGAGAACAGTGGGAATTTCCTGCCTCACATGTCCCAGGGGAGGTGATGGTGCTGGATGGTACCAACAGGGCCTCCAGCTGAGCAGGTCCAGCATCAGCTCTGGTTTCTGCAGTCTGCTGCAGCTACAGCAGTGCTTTAATGCATCAACACTTCCATAGCAGCCAGATCACTTTGATATTTCTCTCTTCTGGATGGAACATCTCAGGAAGGACAGATGTTTCATCATGGACAGGAGATAGAAAAATGCTGCCCAGATGTCAACTGGCAAAGCACCCACCATGCCCAGCAGCCCCACTCAGCAGACCTGTGGAAACAAGAGGAGTGCTGCTCCAAAGGGCCAGCTGGAAATGTATAATACAGAGAAAGAGGATGTGGCAGCACTGATGGACTCTCATTTCAATGTCTGTACTGTGGTAGGCTTGAGGTGGCTTTATGCAAAATGATCAAGGCTTTTAGCAGAAGCTCAAGCTGAAGCTGCCAAGGGAAATGGCACTGAAGCTTTAGAACCAAAACTTTTTCAGCTGGGCTCATCAGAACTCACTCTGTTGTAGAGTCAGGCCCAGTGTGATGACAAACCACACAGCTGGTTTTGTACAAACATGCAGGACAATGACCAGATTGGTGTAGCCATGGCCAGTGAGCAGGCACTGCTGGTGGTGCCTTCCCTCCAGCAGCTCCTCCCATACTGCTTCCCTTTCCCAGTGTTAACACTTCCTAAAGATTCTCAACTTCCTTTCAGCTATGGAAGCACTCTTTTTGTAATATTTATAATTATTGCACTAGTTGGAGCCCTCTTTTATGGAATCCTTCCTTTACATTCCTTTTCTGTGTTTGCTACAATCCACTTCTAACATTTATAAGATTATAAATATTATAAATATTATTATAAATTATATACTTATTATAAATTATATGTTCTCCAAACCCACCTTTTCTTGAGAGCTCTCTGCTACAGTGCTGGGGCCTCAGCTCAGGTGTTGGAGCAGCAAGAGGTCCCCAGTGTCACCTTGTGACCATTTAGGTGGTCACTGCCTTCATGGCCATAGGAGAAAGACAAGATCAAGTAGCCACAAAGACTAAATTGATCCCTGTCAGGGTGGGTCAAGAGTATTAAGAGGTTTTAAATACTGTTAAAAGCTTGCATTTCATGAAAGAGCCAAGTGGTTTCAGACTTATTTCAGCTACCCACTTTCTTCAGTGGTGTCATGCCACCCAGAGCCCCTCCTGCAAGCATCAATACCATCTGTGGCAAGTAATGTTTCACTTTCAACATTTACAATTAATTTCCATGAATGTTCTCAAGTGCCACACAATAACATGACACTAAAAAAACATTAGTTCCTCCCGGTGTCATCCTCTACTTAGCTTTTTCTCATAGTCAGATTTATGATTTTAATCTCTGTTTTATAGAACTTATCACTTTTAACAACCAGAAGAAAATGCTAAATTGTTTTTATTGCTGTTAGATGTACAAAGACACGATGCTATATACCGTCATTTACATTTCACATTAAAAGTGAAATATGCTGTGAATGTAAAAGTACTGGTTTTAATTTGACCCATCTGTTAAATGAAAAACAAAGAGGACTTCTAAATCACAATATTTAAATTCAGCAATTTGTAAACAATTTATATGTTCATTTCTTCTGGGTTAAAACTGCCCTAAAGCATCACTGTTATGAAATCTCCAAATTAAATTGCTTTGCATTGTTCTCAGAAATGCAAGCCAGAGTTTCTTCCTGCGCAGTTTATTAATTTATTCCTCAAGCCAAGTAAATTAGTGAGACTTGTATTAAGAGTCTTGCCACTAAAATAATTTTGGGGTACAGAACTCTTTTAACAAACCACAGATGGGGCCTCTCCACACCTTGTGAGAAGAGATGATTTTCATTCCAGCTTCATTGCCTGACACGCACCATGGCAAAAGCAGGACTTGATGAGGAAGCAGAGTATCCTCAGGGGGAAAAAAATATTGAAAAGGAGGAAAGAAATAATGCAAAATCTAATCTACTGAAAGCTGTAGAAGTGGACAGGTGCACGAATTTCAAGTCCTTCTCTGCCATATCAGAGCACCAAAAAGCAGCACAGAAATACTGGGCCTACTGTGCATTCCTACCCTAGATGGTTCATTTATTATACCCAGCATCACAATAAGTGACCCAACAAAACAGGAACTTACAGAAATGCAGGCAGGACATGATTAAGCCTATCAGACTGTCAACAAACGTAGAGACTGCATGGATCACTGCCCAGAAAGATTCCAAGCTGGTGGAATGACGGCTCAATTAGGTTTTTGTCTGATGAATGTGGCGAGACAGATCAGAATCAAATATAATTCCAGGGTTACAGGCCTTCAAATAAAACCAGAGGGAAAAAAATTCGAAGAGGGTGACCGCAATTTGTGAGACCACCAAATCAACGCTCCAGTCCGGCTTCCTTAATGCTCAAATGCAACACAGCCACAAGTGCTGAGGCTGGGAACTCTCCAAGGAGCATCCTGAATCAACAGGGAAATGCCTTCAGAGAGAGACAAGCTTGAGATCTTGCAAGACAGTCTTCCCTCCCATCAGCAGCCTTACTAAATACACTCATATTTGTAATTTACTGGGAAAACATCCAAGTAGAGCTTCTTTCTATCCAGGCAACTGCTGCCTATTCCTACCCCAAAGGTCAAGCTGCAACAGCCTGTCACGCATACTGCTGCATGTAGGCATGTAATAAAATCCAATAAAAATAGCAGACAGTAAGTGGATTTTTCCTCCTTTTCCCCTCCCTCCTGTTCTAATGACAAAAAGAACCAAAACCATACAGAAACATCAGGCTTCTTGAAACTTCGCAACCAAAAGTATTATCCCTCATTTTGCACTACTTTCAAACCCCTTGGGAGAGCTTGGTGAGATAAAAACGGAGGTTTCTGGAAAAGTGGAAAGAGAGGGGAGGCAGAGTAGGACATGGCTCTTACCCAGGAATAAAGTGATCTGTTTCCTGGAGCTCTTGCCCTCCGAACTTTCACTTTTCCTTAGGTACTCCTCCTGGTGCTTTAGTCCACCCTTCACTGCCACTGTCCCTTTCTTGTGGATCATCAGGGCTTGCATCATGCTGTGGCACATGAAGGTGACAGACCCCAGCACCACGATGTACACAGCAAAGGCGCCGAAGATGCTGGCTTGAAACAGAGACCACTTGGAGGAGAGGCAGGTGCAGATGGTCATGTTGTGCTTCAGCTCAGGAATGTAGTGCCTGGGAGTAGGCCTGACACAGGAACTCGTTCTCTCGTAGCCCTCGATGACCTCCAGGGGATACTCCGTGCCCATGGCGAAGAGCAGGGGCAGAGCCACGATGACAGATGTGCCCCAGACGAAGGCAATGAGCAGCTTCACCGTGCGGGGTCCCGACACGGCCTTGAACCTGAAGGGGTGGCAGATGGCCACGTACCTCTCGAAGCTGAGTGTGGCCACGTGCAGCACGGTGGCATAGCTGCAGGCCTCGAAGAGGAAGTAGTAGAGCTTGCAGGCAATGTTGCCATTGGGGGTAGAAAAGGGGCTCCAGATGGCACTGAAGAACTCCACGGGCATGCCCAGCAGGATGACCAGCAGGTCAGAGCAGGCCAGGCTCACCATGTGGTCAGTGACCTCCTTCTGCAGGTAGCCTTTCCTCTGCAGGATCCTGGTGACTTTGATGGTGATGCTGTTGCCCAAGAGACCCGCGACAAAGATGCAGATATAGATTAAAGCCAAGGTGATCTTGACCCACAGAGCCACCTCAAACTCCGGGACATGGCTGTGGTCGATGAGAGGAGAACAGTCTGAAGAGGGTCTCTCTCCTGCCATGAGCAGTCCCAGGGTAGAGGAGGTGCTCTCCTGCCTTCTCCAACTTTCAAGTTCACAGCAAACAGATCCTTCCTCACTTTGCCCCAGAGCCACACATGTCCGAGCAGTCAGGTACAAGAGTGTGTCTCAACCAGCCACACCCGTGGGGATTGTTGGTTTGTGAGCAACAGCCTCTGAGTCAGTAAATTACACAGAAAATTCTTTCAGCTCTTACCTTTCTTTATAGCAAACACCTCTTGCGCTTTTTTGGATTTTCCTCCTCCTTTCTCCACGGGGTGAAGCCTCTGTTCTCTAGCCCTTCATGGTGTGAACTGCTCTGCTTTCCACGCTTGCCTGTTCCCCAGCAAGCAAAGCAGCTTTTGGTCCTGGCCCCAGCAGAAGTCAGAGTCTGTGTGGTTAACTGTTAACCATTAACCAAAATCTTGGCTATCCTTAGTCATTGGCAGCACAGCAGGTCTTGAGAGAGGAAAAAAAATAAAAAAAAGCAATCCCCTCATATTTGAAAATCACTTCCTGTCACAGGAAGAGCTGTTTCTCCTAAAACTGTGGTTTGGTTGTCAGGTTAAGTGTGTGAATGGTGTTGAAGAGAAAGTATCTCCTCCTGAGTTTAACATTCCCTGGGCTTCGGACTTCAGTGCTGCATGTGTTACTGCCCACATGCTTCAGTACTTCACATTTCCTTCAATGGAGACCTCAGCATCTGCAGTGCTGCTTATGGAGCCTGTGCAGCCACAGACTGATTTACATCAACAGGAGGTTCTGGTTTTCAGCTGCTGCTAATGAACTGGTAGCTTCTTAAAATAACTGCTTAGACAGACTCTAAAGAGGCTTCTTGGAAGTTACAAAATAAAATGAGCTCTAGATTTAGACATGTGGATTGTTTCCCTTCAAGTTTCCATCTTCTCATGTTAGATTACAAAAATAACCAAGTCAGTAATCCCAGTCATGCCAGTGCTTTCAAATAATCTGGAGTAGCAGGGATGGAAATGTTCTTCCTCCTCCTGTGTCTCACCCCAGGGGGAAAGAATTGAATGCAGTCTTTAGTTTTAGTTTCAAACCATAGCATTGAAGGCTCCCAAGGTAACCCCTAGAAACATTTAATTAGAGGGTGTATATATAGATTAGGAAACCTTTAAATTACAGTGCAAAACGACAGTACAGTTTTTGCAGCTGTAATGGAGAGAGACCCAGTACAGTGATCTGCTCCAGTGCCAAATCTAAGAACAGTGGGCTCACAAAGTGATTTTTATTAACTAGACAAGCTCGTGTGACACTTGCAGCTCATGATAAAAGAGAAACATTAGGAAGTTTTATTAAACAGTCTCCTCACATTCAGTGGTTATCACTGTACCTCAGCAGCCCAAGTACACAATAAACAAAAAGATGCCCCAAACAGGATAATCAGCACCTGTTTCTGTGCATTATTTATGCATTTCAGTTTCCAAAAAATCACCTCAAACCTGGCAGAACTTCAAGCTGTGTAGTCCCAGTCATCTTTCTTTACATTTGATAATTCACATTTGTTCTGCTCAGACAAGCTTTCTATTATTACCCCATTTCTTTCACTTAATTTTACTTTATAAAAATGTGAACAAAGATTACATATGCATGACTGAATTGTGAAAATGAAGCTAATTAAAATTTGCTGCTTACCATCAAAAGGGAAAAGGAAGAGAGAGAGAGAGCAAAAGAGAAGGCCCAGCAGGATTAGATCTCCTCCTTTTTCTTCCACACCAATTATAAAATGCAGAACACAATTTTACGTTTTCAATATTATCTTTAGAACATACACAAAGTTTATTAAGTTTCTAATAAAGAGCTGGTGCCACAAAGGGGATAGAAAGGAAAGAGACAATTGTGGATAATCATAGATGGAGACCATTAAAAATAAAAAAATTCTCCATGGGTCACTGGACTAGATAAACCAGGAGTAAGTATTCCAGAGTAAAATTACTACCGTGGGTGATTACAGAAAGATATATCTTCCTGGAGAGAGACATTTCTCCACAACTAAATATGCTTAATGCCTCTTTGTGGCATGGAGGTTAAGAGCTCACAGTCTTTACCCTGATGGATGTGATACCAGTTTATAAATTTAGGATTTTTATAATGGTCCCACCTTAGGCATTTCATTAATTTTTCCTTGATATTCTGTAGCAGTGAATACCATGAGTTAATTTCTGTGTTGTTGCCTTTCCCACAGCAGTTCTGAAGGTGAATGTGGCCTGTGCAGTTGTACCTGGGAGAACACCCCAGGGAGTCCCTCCTGCCCCCATTTGCTGCAGTTGCACACCATGACTTCAGCTGCTGAGGAGGAGGCAGGAGCGATGAGGACACAACCCACTGTGTTTCCTTCTCAAATCAGCACCCATGGGTGCTGCACGCTGCCAATCACCTGTCAGCCCCTTGGTGAGGGAGCTGAGCCTCCTGGGGATGCAGATCCCACGGGCTCAGGGTGCTGCTGGCTCTGTGTGCCCCCACTCAGCCACTCCATGCTCACACCAATGTCTGCAGTGATGCAGTTGTCGCTAAGAGGTGACTGAGAATGGAGCACAGAGCATCACTGAGATGGAGCACAGATTGCTGTTGCTGTAGTGCAAAAGGTGATTTTCACCTTCAGAGATAACAAAGCTGCTGTTGTTATCCAACAGAGTGTACAAGGTTTCCCAGAGGGCTGTTTTGCTTTCTTGCTTGGTTCTTGGATACCACCATGGTGAAAAGCCTTTGGGGCAGAAGAGAGCAGAGCTTTACCATCCATCCCCTGTGTGATCCATCCATCCAAGCTGCCCTGGTGCACCTTGCAAAGCTCACCCACCACCTTGCCCCCCACCACGCCTGTGGACCAAATTTCTGCAGAGGTAAAAACTGTCAGGTAGCAAAAAATGGAATGAATGTTGGGAAAACAAACCCATTGGGCAGATGCTGTTGCATTTGGGTAAGCAGGTTGCAGATTAACCCTTTCCAGGGTGCAGGGCCAGGCTGCTCCTGCCTGCCCAGCCCTTCTGTTAGCATTCAGGAGCACACATAATCACGGAATATGATTATCTGCAGGTGCTTTTATTGAGAGCTCTGGGAATCAGGGGTACAGACCCAAATCTGACTCTGACATGGCTTTCGAGCTGAAGGTATTTTATATTCTATCGTTATATAACTTACATATTAATTATTAAACTTATATTGTTCTATTGTATACATTGACATGAGTTTCTCGTGGTCTTTCTCAGGCCCCTGACCACAGTTTCTCGTGATTATTCTTACGATTAAACAATTATAATAATTTTAATTATTATAATTAGTAATTATATATTAATTATATATATAATAATTAGTAATTATATATATAGTAATTATATTTAATTACTAAACAATCATCCCATCTAACAATTATATCATTTATCATGTACTAGCTACACAGATGCAGTTATAGCAAGGTACCTAGGGTATTTATTTTTTTTTTCAGGGCCTACTAAACATAATTTTCCTTTTAACCCTAAATCCCCATGATTTTAAAACCCTTTTACTATCACTTCCCTCCCCTGCTGCGCCAGGCTGGTGCAGCATCACCCCAGTAACCCCAGGGTTACTGCCCAAGTGCCAGGCTGCTCTGGCTGGCACTCAGGCACTGCCACACTCCGTTATCGCTGCAGAATTATTCTCGATAGCTGCGTTGTGAATATGCAAATCCACCTTAATTGGCTACGCTAATCACACTGCTCTGACTGGTTTCTGTTCTCGACTGTTCAAGCTACTTGAGAGGAACAAAGGAAATATCTCGGTTTCTTGCTTCCCTTCGCTTAAAACTCTAAAACCTAAATGAAAAAGGAGAGCTATCTCAAAAGCAAAGAAAATGAGGCTGTGAAAAGGATTAACTTTTTTTTCAGATAAAAACACATTGACTTTTTTTCTTGCCAGTCTTTACCATTTCCCATCTCAGCAAACCTCTTGTCCCCAGAATAGCTGTGATACCTTTGTCTTGCCAGTATTTGTTTAGAGAAAGTGAATCCTGGGCTTGTTCGATTCCCTTTGAAACACAAAGTAAACAAAATGAGATTGCTGTTCTGCAGTGACAGCTACTCTGATCTGCACAGGCAGAGGGGAAAGTGCTGCAGGAATGAAAGGAAGAAGCAACGCAGACAAAAGTGAAATGTCCGAGTGATTTTAAGTGTTTTAAGAAATCAATTTGCTTAAGACAGCCCATGTTGGCTTTGTAAATTATTTTTCATTAGAAATTTAAATAATTAAAGACAGCTCTTAGACAATTTGAGACTTCTTTCTGTTTTCTGGAATCTCAGAAGCCTCTTTACCCTTGAGATCCCTTTCTATTCTTCTGATGGGTTATTCTTGAATCATATTTTTCTCCTTTGGAAGATTATTGTGATAGTTAATAATATAAATAAATACAAGCCCTTTGTGAAATTTATTTCTTATTAATTTCCCTGGGAGTTTGGGTTTGGGTGAAACAGTTTAGCAACCATTGTGCTGTTAACTGCTTGTCTCCTCTTCTGGCAGCACGAGAGACTGGGTTATGTGAGCTGGGCAGTGGATCTTCCATGTAATCTGAATATCCATATTGAATTCTAATGGAATTAGATTACCTCCACAAAGGTGGCACGTGGAAAGCTGGCAACTTTTATTCAGCCATGTGCAGGCTTTACCTGCTGTAATGCCATCCTCTTGGAGCAGTGCATTGTGTTTGCTTATTTGGAGGAGAGAGACAGGATTTCAAGAGTGCTTCCAGGATACACAGTGAAAAAGGTCTCTGCTCCAAATCATTCCATCTAAATAAATAGATGAAAGCACTTTTCTGCTTGCAGTGTGTTTTATAAATTGGCAAGCAACATGAGAAGAAACTGGGGACGGTGAGAATAAATGGTTTATCCAAGATACAGAAAATCTGTGCAACACCTGAGACTCCTCACCAATACACTGGATTCCCGCTAACTTCCTCACATGACCTACAGCACCCAGACTGCTGGGCAAGAAATGCACTTCCACATGCCTTCACTGGCTGCTCTGGTGCTTTTAATTGGTGTTAATTCATGGTAATTAAAGCACGAGTACAGCACCAAAACACATAACACAGTCATATCTGGAGCTGTTGAACAATGCACCACCTGCTGTGTGATCTCCCTGGTAAATTAGACATTAAAGCTGTTCAAAGCCTTCACTCAATTGCAACGCTGTCTGAAGTAAACCCAGTGCACCAGGAGCTCTGTGCTTTGCTGTGGGCAGGTGGAAGAGCACTTTGCCTGGCAAGGAAGTGAAAGGGTTAATGCTCCACCCTTGGAGCAAGGGAAGAGATGTCCTTCTCTGTCCCTTAACAGCAGGAGGTTTGGGCAGGCTGAGAAGAGGCCACCAGTCCTGGCCCTAAATGGAGAGCAGCTGATTAAACAGGCTGGAAATTGCAGGTAAATCTGAAATGAGATGGTCCTTTTTGCATCCTTTGGGCATGAGGCACCAAAGAAAATGAGCTTATTTATATCCCAGGCCTGAATAAGGAGCCAACACATACACTAAGCCCAGGTCCCAATAATCACAAATCAACTGTATTGAACTCACATCCAGAAATATCTGCCAGGCTTGCCTCTCTCTGAAGCACAGTGGCACCAAAGCACATTTGGTTCAACAAATCTCAGTCTTGGGGCACAATCCCCAGCACACTGAATCAAATCCCATGCTTCTCTGTGTAGCTTCTGAAGTGCCACCTTGTCCAAATAGATGTTAATGGCTGCAAAATAAATTTCAAAGCTTCTATTTGAGAGCATGCTCAGTTCCTTGTGCCATATTTTAAGTGAAACTCTTCTGTGCAGTGTATTTTTCCAGCTCAGCTTTTAACAGAGGTTCATGCTATTGGATAAGGCTATGCTACTTCCCAAGAAAAAAAAACTTGGAATTTCTTTCTCTGGATGCAGCTCATTGCTGAAAGAGACAAGACAGAGAGAACTTCTGGGGAAATGCATCTCACATCCTGAATTCTCCATAATTTTATTTTAAAAATCTGCAAGGTCTATAATCTATGGAAATGGTTGTCACATGCAGGTACCGAAACAAAGCAAGTTCAGAGCTCTTGCTTTTTTCTATTTTTTTTTTTCTTGCTGATAAACCAACAGAGAATATTCTTAAAAAATATTGATGGTTTAATTCCAGTCTCCTGAAAAAAAATCTTTATAGAAATACTAAACCTTATTATTGGAAAAAAAAGACAAAAATTATCTCCTTTCTTGCTTCTTGTGCTTGTCATTTTGTCACAGTCAGGACTTGTACTCACGTGCCCAGCTGAGCTATTACAGAATAATTTTGCCTTTTTTCAGAACTCAGATGATGAGGTTTATCTTGAAGTAAACCAAGGAGAGCTTTTTGACTCGATTCTAAGGAGTCTTAGCAGCACATCACCACAGCAAGGACATTCCTGCCACCCTGCTCCTTCTCATTCACAATACACATGATGCCAAGATTCAAAATATCCAAGTTTTTCCTTTAAGGATCTTGTGGTTTACCATTATATAGTTAATTCCCTTGCAGAAACATCAAGAAATTAAATTTTAAATAGCTTGTAAGAAAAAAGGCAGAGTGTTTCACCTGTTGCTGTGATCTGGGCCACAAAGTTAGCAACAGTTACCTCTGGATACAGCAGGAAAATTAATATTATACAGTAATTTATGCATCTAGTAGATGCCACATCTAGGTTTCTTAGTAAAATGTGTAAATTCTGACAGAGGTGAAACCTGGCCAGAATGCAGGGCTTCAGTTCTTGTTCTCAGCAAAAACATGAGGTGAATTTGGCTCCAGGATATTCTATCACCACCAGCTCAGTGTTGACTCATGGAGGATTGCATTTTTTCTTCAGTGCATTTTAGCTGTCATTGAAATGCAGAGGCAAATATTAACAGTGTAATGGGATTGTTTGGCAATTTAGCACTTTATTGATAAATGCAAGTCAAGCAAGTCAAGCAAGGAAAGTATAAAACAAACAAACGTGCCAGTGAGTTGATCTAAATTAAGAGCACACACTTTACCTCAGAGTTAAAGTCTGTATTGCTTGAAGTGCTCATTTCTGATGGCCCTGCACAGTGTGTGTGTGGTTCATCATTTGCTTTGGGCATGCACTTATGCTCACTTTATCTGTGTAACTTCCTTTGTTCCAGAAATGCTTCTATTAAACAATGACATGGGAAGTGGCTGCTCACTGTCCTACAGATCTAAATACCAAAAATGAACAGGGAAAATAGGAAATGGGATCCCAAACTGTTTATTTCATCTGTGTTTATGTGGTTCTGCATTCTCTGTAAGTGGTTATTTAGGCACAACAGGACCACCTATGATCAATAAATTGTCAGGACTTCACACAACAGATAAGTAGAGCTCTTCTGTTTGGGAAAAATACAAAAACACCTTTGTCTGTAGTGAACTGAGTGCTTTTATATAATTTTTGAAGCATGAATTATATAAAGGTAACATGAAAATATTTTAGTTAAGCCTTTTTTTCTCTTTGTTCCCTGAATCTCTAATTCTC
Organism: Taeniopygia guttata; assembly: GCF_048771995.1. Lineage (NCBI taxonomy): Eukaryota > Metazoa > Chordata > Aves > Passeriformes > Estrildidae > Taeniopygia > Taeniopygia guttata. The sequence goes on along the minus strand of NC_133032.1, from coordinate 32,152,812 downwards.
TCCCCCTCATCCCCAGCCCTGTTGACAATAGTTTCTATCTTTGGTCCATGCCACGCTATTCCTACTAAAACATATGCTTTGAACAGCTGGAAATGCCAATCTGCTGCCACAAGGCCTGTTGTGACACCTGACACTGTCACCCCAGGAGTGCCTGTTGCCAGTGAAGATCTTCCTCCCTGGAACCAAGACCTGATTGATGCCCTCCTAAAGCAAATGTGCAAAATATTCCTGTTGCCCTGGGAGTCCCTCTCTTCTCTGCTGACAAAAAGGGCTCCCAGCACAAACACAGCTTGGAGACAGCATGTAAAAATCTTTGTGAGTGCACCAGCTGACATAGCCCACACATTTGTGAATGTTGCTTTGATTGCCCAACTTCTCTTTGTTATTGTAGCTCCCAGTCTTTGATTTAAGAGCCATCAGGAAGAACCACTGCATGCAGAAACCAGCATGCAGACTGCTCAAGAGTCATCAGAGTTACAGGACATCCATTCAGATGAATCAAGGACTCAGGTCTAGGTCAAAGAAAATAACTCTTCCAGAATGAAGTTGCCTGGTTTCCTCCTAAATAAACATTTGATAAGGAATAGAAATTATGTGGAGACCACAGATAGTCTCTCCAGATGTTACCCAGAAAGAAGAAACTGCAATTTGTAAAAATATAAAGTTTTAACTCAGTCTTGTGTATTATGTATAGGAAGGAAAGGCTTTCTAGGGAAAAAAAAAGAAACCTGGAACTGTCAAACATCAACCAAAATCCTAAAGGGATGATAAGTCAGGAAGGTCTTCTAGAAAACGTTTTGTGTGTAACTGTTTGCAAGATTAGACTTGGTCTTGGGTTTTGTCTGCATGTCTACATAAGCAAAGTTTAAAAATGCATTTGCAAACTCTGTGTGAGATTTGCATGGAGCTCCAAAGGTTGATGACTGACTCAGGGACTCTGCAGCTCCGCTGCAGCTCCACTGCAGCTCTGGAGGCTGCACAGGACTTACAACAGAGCCCACTCCAATTTTCAGCACTCATCTCCAAAGCAAACTCTCAATAGAGGACCTGCACCCAAGAATACTCTCAGAGAGACAGAGCTGAAGGGCACCTTCCCCACAGGAAACCTGGGGTGGGCAGGAGTGCAGGTTCATGGACATCCTACTCTCTCCTGGGGTATATGGGCACAGCTTGGCAAAGGAAAGGAAATAAGGGAGCAAACCAAGAGACAGGTCTGGATTGGTGAGTGCCAGAGGATAATTGTTCTCTTGCTTGGATCAGGCTCCACAGCCTTGCAGTGAGAAACTCCTTTCTGCTGAGGTTTCTCTCTCCTTTTTGGCCCTGAATTGACAAAGAATCCCACTACCAACACCGAGGTCAAGCCTGACTACAGGGGTTGTAGGAAGCCCCAGACTGGGGACTGCTGCTCTGGAAGTTATGTAGTGCTACCATAAAAATAAATGTCAGTCTGAAATCTAAGTACTTCACATCTTTAACTCCACTGTATGGTGAATTCAGTGAGAAGGAGCTGAGGAACCACTAAATGTGATCAAAACAGCCATTTTGCTTTGTTAAATGAAAATACAAGCTCTTTTATTTGCTCCCTTTGCTCCTGGCAGTGATAATTTGCCTCCCACTCTGAAACAGTTTGGAATAGAGTATCACACCCATTGTCTGTGCTGTGTAAAGCACTATTGTTTCATTCCCTCTTTGATTGCAGCATCACCTGTGGAGACTGCTGTTTCCAAGGCATTGCATCTCTTACCTGGAACTGTGAGAAATGACAGACCCAGCTTCTCAAACTGAGGGGTGTCACATCCTTCCCAGGGAACTTGGGATGTGTCCCTGAGAACTGTGTGAAACAGAAGGAAGCAGAATCTCCCCTGAGCAGGGAGATTTCCCTCTCCCTGAGCAGGTGGCTGTAAAGCCCTTCCCCCTTTTATCCAGACTGGTAATTCCTGACTATTCTAACCTTCCAAAATATTTTCAAGTAGTCTAACCCGTGGGAAACAAGTTATTACAGATTTCTACACTATGAAAGCTCCAGGAAGTCGTTGCTCTTTTTTTCAGTCATATGCTTTTTGAGACCATTTACATCTCTACTATGGTACAAATTGCTTAATAATTGTTTTTGACAGATTAAACTGGTAGTGAGTATAAAAGAAAATAATCCCAAGATAGTAAATGGAACAGTTCAGTTCTCTAAATCATTACACTACTGGAAAGCCTTAAGGAGCAAACAGGATGGGAATCCCACAGACCAGGGTTAGATATAACACAGGTTAAAAATGAACATTATTCCCTAACCTTATAGCACCCATAGGAACCCAAAACTCTTGTGCAGGATTTTAGATTTACAACATAAATAGAATAACTGCATTAGAATGCCATTATTTGTGTTACTATTCCATGGAAACACTTTAATTCCTTTTTATCTCCTGTGAGATCCTTCCCATAAGGATTTCTCTAAATTATACCTTCTGTCCTTCAGTGTTGTGGATTAATAAAGCTTCGCTAATGAGGATTAAATAGCTCAAGAACTCTGTGATGTGTGCAAACAGCCTTAGCAAGCCTTAGCAAGATTTGTATTCAGAACCAAGAACTTTGTTCAATTTTCAAAAACCTGGAATTATGCTGCAGAACTTCTTTAGGCAAAATTTAACTTCAAAATAGCCTTCAATAAAAGCTGTGCTTTTTCACTCTTAGGCTCATTACATTGAAGACCAGAAGGGAACAGGCTGGTTGGATCCCATGACAGTCCCCCAGTCCCCCCACAGTGAGCACATTAGCTTCTGTTTGGCTGAGATATCTGTACCCTTCTGCACCCAGAGACCTCAAGAGATGGGGGCATCATCATTTCTTTTTGTAGTTCCTTAAAATGTGAGTACAGTTTCTTACTTGCACTTGTTTGATTTCTGCCTGCAGACTCTACCTCTTGTTGTGACTCTAATTTACGTCAAACAGCCCTTAAGAAAGGACTTACACTCTGTTCCAGTCACCCATGTACTGTCTCCTGTGTGTGGTCTTCCTGATTATTTCTTCCTCATACCAAGATATCTGGCTCTGGTCGTGTTTGTTTGTTTTCTACCTGGAATCCAGCTTTCTTTCACCTCTCAGGTTTCCCATGAAAGGCATTACTGCCCCACCAGGGTGGTGCACCTGGGAGTTACCTTCCCAGTCAGATATTTCTCAGCTAACACTTCATTCTTCCTCCTCTTCCTCCTTTCTGCTACAGAATCACCTTGGCAAATGGCACTGGGTTTCAATTTATCTCCTAGAACACCTTCCAAGCTGCTGTTTTCCAGGGAATTCTCCCTTCTGCAGAAGCATCCCTTACAGGTTGTCTTTTGATTGCATTTTGTGCACGGGCTCAGATTTATCGACTAAAGCGTCGAGCAAACTGGGATACCCTGCCCTCATGCTGACCACTGCCCCAGGCTTTAATCCATGTACTTGCAGCTGGATCATTGATAAAAATGTTCAGTAGTTTCAGATGCTGTTTGAACTGTGAAATACATCCAGGTTTTTCTGTTTCCCAGAGGGGATGCCCAGCTCCAGCCCGTGATTAGCCCGAGCCCATCAGTGGATCTGCTGCACTTTGTTTCATGTTCCCCCAGCCAACCTCCCTGGAGCAATTTAAGAGTTCTGGAATAATTACCAATGATATCTCATTTTTGAGATCTGCTAGCTCATTTTCAATGCATGGTTCACTGAAGCTGCAGAATGCAAAATTTTTCATCAGGATATAAGAAAAATATTATCAATATCTATACGACAGCCATTATCAACACATTTGTAATCTCCTTCAAAATCAGGCTTCCTGCATAAGCTATATTTTTCAGAAAAACTCTGCTGATTAACATTTATTATATTTCTCTCCTTTGAATCTCCATCATTTAAATCCCTTATTAACTTTTCCATTATTTTGCCAACATAAGGTTGAGAGTACAGTTTCTTACCCATGTCAATTTTTTAAAATCTTTATTACATTAGCTATTAAATTAGCTATTTTACTCCATATTTCATGATTTTAAAAGAGCATCACAAGGCCAGAGATACCATCTTAAAAATCCTCTTTTCAGTTTTGTAGAGCACAAGATAACCAGGTCTGATGCTTTGTTTAAGTCTTCCTGCTGTGCTATCAACCAAGAAACTTCATTGAACATTTCTGAATCACTACAGACAATTTTGCTGTCTTCACCTGGAAACAGCCTAACACTTGAGTGGGGTTTGAAGGATTAGGCTGTGATTTGTCTGAAATATCCCATTGCATCATATAGCTGTATTTAATTTCTAAGCTCTGCTGAAAAGTAAATTTCCTATGCTCTGCCTGCACAGCAAATGTCTGGATACCACAATCCTACTGCAATCAGCTGCAATAGTTCTTCAACAGGTTTGGGTCCAACCCCCACTGAATTATGAATGAAAAAAGCTGCTGAGGTGTGCTTTCCAGCTCCCCCACATCTCCTTACTATTCCTGATCTGACAGTAGGGTGCCAGTGTGTGGAAAAGATAAATAACTTCCATCTGCAAATTGAGCAAACTGGTGTATTAGCTGTGCTGAAGGCTTTAGGTACTTGGGCAGGCGTGAATCTGTTTTACAGGGTTCTGGTAGGAATGCAAAGAGAGAAAAGCAGGCTGCAGATACCACATTTCTACTTTGTGGTACTGAAGTCCTCCTAGTTTAGCAGCATCTGTATAAATAAACACTGAGGCACGAGTGGTAACCTGCTGCCCAAGCACTGCAGTGACTCTGTGTGGAAGGATTCTTCTGAGCTCTGTTGTTCTGGCTTAGGCTGCTCATAAGGACAGTTGTTTGCTTTTGCAGCAATAAAGGATTAAGACTTTCATGTTCTGCTGAAATAAGCCTGCAGTCTTTATTGCTGCAATGCCAGAGCTCTTCATCAGGAGCACAGACTTAGCAAATCACACAATAAATGCATTATCAGTTTTACCTTATCAGAAAAGTTAACATGAGCACACTGCTAGGAAAAATCTGGCTGGTTTTAGTGGTACATGGGCTGTGTTTTCAGCACCAGTTCTGATCCTGAATTGTTCTGGAATGCCCAAAAGGATGGCATGTAAGTATCTCATTTATGATAAAGAAGTGTCAGTATAAATCCTGAAGCAAAAATTGCAAAGCTGGATTTCTCGTTTGACAGTAGATTTCCAAACAATCTTTGTACTGTGGTCATGTCTCAGTGCTGAGCTGTGCAATTTATCCTAGGGATGTCATTGCACACTCTCAGATTACTGTGAACTTCAGACATTGGGATAAACATTTTGTTAAGTTGCTGCCATGGTGAAGGTCTGGAACTAGAACTGGTTTGTCTTGAATGTCTGTGTAAGATATTCCTCAATGGCCTCAGAGAAACTTTCACAAGCCAGCCTTTGAGGGGAAAAGAAAGTTGTGTGGAGATTTTAGAGCTAGGCAGTAAGAACTGAAATTCCTTGCCACACTGGGACAAAGAGCCATCGGTGTGACACAAGCTCCTGGCCCCAGGCCAACAGGGCTGGGCTGGAACTCTTGCCCTGTCACTAAACATCAGAGAGGCAAGAACCAGAGGCAATCACCTGAGACAATCTCCTGCCCCTTGGACTCACTGCCAGACACAGACTAAAGCTGCTCTTGAGCAAGACTCACCAGGAAGCCATCCAGGGCTGGAGGAGTGTTGGAGCAATGACCTTTTTGTTTTTAAGGCCAGTTGTCACATCTTCCTTTAACTGCTGTGAAAGTCGATTCCACCTTTGGCAGCACCAACAACTTTTGAGATCCACCCTGTTCCCCAGGCTCCAGTCCCAGCCTGGGCTCTCCTGCCCTGCAGGCAGGACTGGGGTGTCTTGGTAACAAGGGGTTAAACCAAAATCAGTGCATCTGGTGCTGGTTAGCACAGGGCAGTAATAGCACAGGTTTAGCTCTGGCTTATAGTGGGTTACATTCTTAGAATAAGGTACCTTACCTCAGTGGTGACTGAGCCACAACCTTGTAGAGGGCTGGAAAAGTGGCAGACCCATCACTAAACTCTTTCTTCCGGCTCCATGAGAGATCCTGAGTATTCCACAGCACTCAGATTAAAGCAGAAGGAGAAAGGAAGACCTGGCACTGTCCTCTAGGGACATTTGGCTTCTTATGTTAATGCTGACAATTTTAATTACACTTATCTTTTTTATTCCTCTCTCCCACATTGCAGAAACCCTAGCCAGCTCGGTGGAGAGGCAGAAGCAGACTGGGAGCAGCAGACACCTGCTTTTCCTGGAGGTAATGAAGAATATTATTTACCTATTGAACACTAATATGATCTTAAATAAGAATATGCAGATTCAATTTCATAACCAGCTAGGAAAATACACACTGTCTGTGCTTAGGATTGGATCCACAGGGCCACAGAAGAGTTTGGCAAATGGCTTTTTCCACATTTTCATGTATCAGTGGTCAGCTCTATACACATTTTCAAAGGCTACTGTTCATTTCAGATAGCTCTTGCCATTTCAGCTCTGGGGGAAAAAATCTTGCTTTTTGTACCTCTATGAAGTATTATTTAAAAGTCAAAGACTTATGGTTACCTGGCAACCTATAAATGATGCCTTTGGAAAAGAAACCTGGAAGAAGGGACCTATTGAATATCAGTCATCTTTCCACATTGTAAATGAAACTCTCTCACAAAAGGTGTCAAGTGTAAATGGGTCTTTCCACTCTGGGATTAGTTTAATGTTAGAATTAGTAGCAAAATAGAAAAATATAAATATGTTTATATGAATAAACAAGGATGGTAAAACTTCTTCCCTGTCCTTTTCACACTCCTAGCCTGGCCTGTAACGTCACCTGAGCTGAAAAAGGTTCAGCTCTTTCTGCAGGTGCAAATGTTTAATTAATTAGTGAATTTAACCATAAGAACAGTGAGAAGAGCATGCCTGAGTAGCTGGTGTAGCCAGGGCATTGCAGTTTTCTCCATCTCAGGCTTCAAGCCTGCACAGAAAGGCTGCCCTTACCCATCCCAGTGCTGCTGTCTGTCCAGTTACCAACACATTGAGAAAACCTCTTCTCTTCCATTGCCACTGTCATTCCACAGCCCAGCCTGGCTCTAGATGTGAGCTGGAGTTCATTACAAGAGTCAGAGAAAGCAGGATGGACACTGAAGGGTGAAATGCCAATTTCAGAGCTTTCTGAACCCCTGGAGAGCTGGGGCACCAGGGCTGCTCTTCCCTCGTGTGGCTCCTTGCTGAGCACAGGAGGAGCTCAGGCTGTTCTCTGCAGATGCAGCAGCAGCAGCACCACCCTCCCAAGCAGCTGAACACATCCAGCACACAGATGTCTGCTTTGGTATTAATATCATTTCAGATGTACATTAGAGGGGCAGATGTACAATCTGGGACTACATCCAAATTGTCATTTAAGGCAGTAAGATAATCAGTAAGAATTTCTTCCCTTTTATTGTTGCCCATTCTTCCTCCTGCAAGGAGGAAGCAAGGAAAACAAAGAAAATTTAAAATAGCAACCTTTAAAAAAATACAAAACAACAAAACAGAATAAAATCTAAACAAAAAACCTGACTGAAGCATCACAGTGGATACAGTTCTATGGCACATTATCAGAGACTTGATTATCCCTGGAAGTGCAATGGCTTTTGAAGTAAACAAACATTTAAACCTGCCACATTGTAAAATGACTTTATTTAACTGAGCTTCAGACTCCACTTAACAGGTAGCCCCTATGATGAAGAGAAAGGTCTTAAAATGTGTTTAAAGGTTTCTTTTTACAGTTCCTATCAACAGTTACCCCTCAGCTCCCACAGAGGAGTCTGTTTTTTGCCCTCTGGGCTGAGAGCACTGTAGGAAGGCAGATGTCAGACAGGACATGGTGTTTGTACAGTTATTTCCCAAGCAGTGAAGCAAAATGATAAAAGTTCACCTCCCTGGTAAAATTCAGAGTAGGTGGGATGCCAAGGATTCTTCATTGTTCCCGAATGCACACTCTTATGAAAAGAGCTGTAAGACTGTCAGAGAATATTTCACATGTTCTTTGTGAATTGCATAGATCACCAGGAAAAACTGTAGGAAATAGTCTGGAAGAGGGGAAAAATCCCTGCCTGGCTTAACCCCGCCTGAAACAATATTCTTCAGACTGTCTTGGATACAGAATAGTTATTAAAAAAAAAAAAATGGAGTTTCTTCCTGCTACTTCACTTCTACTGTACAAAGAAGAACAATAAAAGGCTTTGCAGTGGTGCAATCAACATTCATTCTTCCTGGCCCTTGTTCTTTGAGGCCAGAAGCTGCTGTGCTGGAAGATGCTAACAAGAAAAAGGGTTATTGTGAGGTTTGTTATCTGCATTATAGCAATGGCAAGCTCATCAGCACAGACAGGAAAAAGATCTGCCAGAGCTACTGTTTGTTACACAGTACTTTCATCCCCGGAGAGGCGGGACAGCTAGAGAATCTTGTGGTAGAATAATGACAATAATAACAGACTCTATTTTTTCATCCCCCAAAAACCCAAGCTCCAAACCCAAAGCTGCTTTTTCCATAGAAATGTCACATCCTAGAAACATCATAAAGCCCTTTTGATGGCTGAGAGCTGTGATACTGAATTCATGAGAGCAATAGAGTGCTGGCCTGGGCTCCACTGTTGGTGAAATGGCGGGAAACAATCAGATCACTGCTGACAACTTGAAAGCTCAGCAGGAGAAATAAGAAAGTACAACAGGATTTCACAAATCACTAGGTCCATAGTGATAAAAATGTTTTACTTACTTGTAGAGGAGGAAATAAAATTTTCCTAATCCCGAGGCACAGGCTGTGTTGTAGGTGGGTGCATTTGTCAGATCCAGCAGACATAAAACACTCAAGGAAGAAAAATAATCAAATTGGAAACAGCTGCAGATTACAGAAGTAACAAGATGAAAGTCTACCAAGTATCATTCAGCCTTTAGAATGTGCAGATGGGTTAAAAAACCCTAAACCCTGTCCTAGTGTGTATTATTAAAAGTTACACTCCTAAACCCAAAGACCTTTTGTAAGATTCTTGCAGCTGAAATCAAAAATAGGGCTCCAGTTAATTTTAGCAGATGCCCACAGGTATCCCTTACAGTACAATTACTCATCTAGAGAATGAGGGGGAGGGAGGAAATATTTTCTATTATGATTATTTTCATTTTCCTAGGACAAAAGAGAGCACGAGCACATTAAACAAACATATATCAAATAACATCAGGTACACTTCTTCAGAGATTTCAATAAAAACATTTAACAGAATGCAGCTGAATGCCTACAGTATAGTATCTGCACCATGCAGTGCAATAATTATGCACAATTAAAACCTACTGTGCAATTTTGTTGCCATAAAAGCTCTCTGACTCACACCAATTGAAAGATCTAAAACGACCTACTACAGAATCACTTCCCACAATTAAATGCCAATTCACAATTTCCTGTTTATGGCCAAAATACATTTCCCACTCGGTCTGATCTTTTCGCAGTTGCGGTGTTTAAAGCTCAGGCTCTGAAAAAGTGAACAAGAATTAGCATTAAAATAGCTTGGAGAACACTTCCATGCTTCATTTCTAGGAAACACAGCTCTCAATCCCATCTTTGAGGCTCATAGTAGGTAATGAATAATTAGGGCCATCGTGAAATTTTGCAAAAAATCTTAGAAATATAGGAAAGCTGTGTTCCCACGCTTTGAGAATGAATAGTGCATGCTCATTTACTTGTATGAAATCCACAGTAAGTACAGGTTTATGTTTACTATTGGGTCTGACAATTCTTATGGTTCCTCTGCAGAATACATTACAAAGTGTAAGAAATTTAAGACTTCAAAGTCTTAAATTAAAAGTAAAAGCACTTCCAAGAGCCAGAAATTTCTACATATCCCAAAATTTACTAAAAGGCCCTATGATGGGAGCTGGAAAGGGAGAAATCCCAGGAGAACATAACAGGCATTTTAGCCTCTTTCAGTGGAGACCATCCCAGATCTAAAAATGATGTATAAAAAGAGACATAATATATGCACTTATACTTATGGATATACAGTATTTCCCCCAAAAGTGTTTTTGTTTTTTTTTAATCTCCATCACCAAAAAAGGTGTTTTCCTGCTGGCTTCAGTGAGGTTATAATTTCATTCTTTGGAAAGTTTCACAACCAAGCCTCAAGGGATCCTGAACAACATAGCTCTTGCACAGAAAAAAAGCTCACAAAGGATCAACCACCAGCGATGATAAAAATGTCAAATTTTTACCACAAAAATATTATTTGGTCTAAATTTATGCAAATAATTACATATTACCAAGGGCAGTGTTCAGATCACGAATAAAAACCAAAAGGAGAATCAACTACAAAATCAGTGAAACAAAGAGGATATGCCAAGGTTAAAAACAGACCCTTAAAAAATATTTAGATGTAGTGGTTGGTTATTTACTGATGCATTTGGGGTAAATATGTTCAATTTTTGTTAGGCACTCATATAAAGAAGAACTCAAAACAATTTGCTGCTTCTCCTGACTTGCCTTCCTCAAGGGCTCCCAGGATAGTGGGACACCACCCAGATCTCATCAAGCTCAGATTTGAAGAAATCCTGACCAGCCACAGAAGCAAAGATAAAGTAATCTGAAATACTATCTCCATCAGCTTGACACACCAACACACCACCAGGCAAGATTTGTGATTCCTGATGGCATCCTGTCCCTGATAAGCATCCTTTTCCTTCTCCAAACTGCTCTCCTTGCTGTTATCCCTTTTCTCCCATGAGAACCTGGCTTAGGCAGCTCAGCCAGTGGCTTTGGGAGCTCAGGGCAGCAGAGAAGCTCCAAAATCAGCATTTTAAAGCAGCCTGGCTCCCATGCAGACTTGCAGTCTCAGAGTGGCTCAGGGTATCTTCTGTCACTGTAATTCTTCAGCTGTCAGGCTGCAAACAAGAATTACCTCTAGATGAGGATTTTTTTTTCCCCTGTTATTTTCTATATGTTTGTTTTATTTAGTTCTCAAAAAAGATAATTTTTGGGGAAACAGCAACTTTGGCCATTTGAATTCACTTGCTTTATTATGCAGAAGAGTTGTTTATACAGCTACTAGTACTATCTGAAAGACTGTCATAGGTGATGGATGGAACTGACTACATATATAATTGTTAAATTATTTTGTATTTAATACTTTATATTTCAGGTTATTTAGCTTCCCATTCTATACCTTAAACTTTTTTTACTGAAGTAAAAAGTTGCTGTGCGTGTACAAAGAAGCCAAGGTCCCTTCCTTGGAAAACTCTCATCCAAGGAAACATGGAGCCATTAGGTTTGTTTCACATTAAGAGTGCACCTATTCCATCAAAAATTACAAAGTGCTATCACACTCAGTCACCTCAGGCCTGGCGTGCAAGACAACACCATGTCCTGCAAGAAAGGATGAGAAAGGTTTTGAATTTTAAAATTCAGTGCACAGAATTTCAAATCAGAGAGCAGAGCAGACAAGAAGACCTTGTCTGCTGTTCCAAAAGGCAGGATTTTAGGCAGGGAGCTCTGCCCACAGTCAGACAGCAGGAGCAGCTGGAGGGGACAGGCAGATCTGTCACCCATTTGCTCTGCTGGTGGAAGCTCAGGCTGGATTGCTGGAGAGGGAGTGGAGGCAACACCTTTCCTCCTACATCCCTGCAAGCAGCTGAACCCCCTGAGTGTTACTGACCAAACCCAGGCTGGAGTGTTCAAGGACAAAGCCACCTGCAACTTTCAGCCTGAGCCTTAAAACCTTCCCAGCACAGGGACAAGCCCAACCCAACACCTGCCCAAGCCAAGCAAAGCCATTGGCAGCACACCAAGAGGTGCTGGGGGTGAATTCTCAGGTGCCACCTCCAGCCCCAAGGAGCTGCTCCATGCCCCAGGCACTGCAGGATGTGTGGGAGCAGAGCAGCTCCCAGCCTGCCAAAGCACACACGGGCCAAGCAGCCAAAGTAGAAATCTCTGCAGCATTTTTCTGCCCTTGTCTACATGGGTCAGAAATATCACATGAGGTCCCCCACGTTTTGGGGCACAGGGTGTCAGTTCTGTGGGGTGGTGTCCCTGCTGAAACCAGGGGCAAGGGAAATTTTGCAGGCATCTATGGAGGGCACACTGTAATGTCCAGATGAACCAAAGTCAATATTAAAGCAATCTCTGGAGACCACATAAGTAGATCAGGATGAAAGAGTACCAATATGAGCTTATGTTAGTAAGATTATGATATCAAGGGCATATTTTGGCAGCTCCCTGAGATTTCATGTCCTTTGGGCAAAGCACTGTGTCCATGAGAACCCGTGGGAAGTGACAACTGGAGGACAAGGTTATGGAAAGACACAGGGTAAAGCACTCCTTTGTGAGGAAAGAATAAAGTAACAGAGCTGCTCTGATGGTTTTCCAGCCTCATCACTCCACACTGTGCTGTGAACCCACACCCACCCACACCTGACAGGAGATCCTGGTGCTCACCTGGCCCTGCTCACACCAGGGATCTGAAGCACAGTTGCAGGGCTCCCTCTCCACAGCTCCTCTCCTCCAAAGCACAGCCCAGAGCTGCTGCTGCTCGTGTCTGGGCTGTGGAGCTCCCTCTGTGCCAGACACGGACATTCCCACAGCTCTGCCACAGACCCACGCGGGCAGTGACACCTGGGGCACTTCGGAAAGGGCCAAGGGCACCAGGGGCTGAGGGGACAAATGTGGGACAGCCTGGAGAGTGCCCAGGGAGGGCAGCAGGGGCAGGAGGTGCTCACAGGGGAGGACACAGATACCACGGCCCAAAAACTGTGTGAATTTAGCATGAGCTCCTCTGAACTAAGTGCCTGAGGTGATTAGAAAGGGTGGCAGGTTTTAACAGCTAAGGGCTATGGGATAACTATGGGATAACTATACAAATACACCCACCAGAGTATGGTTTTGCCATAATATTTTTGCTTAGTTTCTATTATGCCACGCAGAATTGTAAATTCTATGCAGTTAAGTCTTTCAACACCAGTAAATATTACATGTGATAATTTTGTTTTTGCACCTTACACATCTGAACCTATATCTAAAGAGAGTTTGAATGACACACTTCGGTGAGATGATCCTTTATTGCAACATGTGCACCCTCTCCCTTTCTCCCTGGCCATGTACTTGGAATGTAAGACTAAGGAGCAATACTGAGCTGAACACCAGGTATTGTGGCAGCTGTCAAGCTCAGCTTCCTGCCTTAACTGTGCAATAGGTTCGATATTTTAATAATTTGGATATTCTAATAATTGTCCATATTACTATTCAGATAACTCATACAGTGTATATTTGATAACATGATCTCTGATTGATAACTAAACTGAATCTCTCATTCACCTGAAGAGTCAATCAGTTTCCTAATTCTTGAAGCATGCTTCACAAGAAGGTGTCTTCACCTTCCTTTCACTTGGGATGAGTGATAATCACACTGGGTGAAAAAAGCTTAATTCTGCATGCCAGACCTGCCTGCTGGTCTGGAAAATTCTATACAGCTGTTTGAGCAAGATGGACATTTACAGGCCATGGACCACAGCCAGGCAGTTCAATTAGTTGTATAATCTTCCTCTCAAGCAACTGCAGGCAAAGAAATTTTGCCAGACCTGGATTTGAAACAGCAGAACAGATGACCAGAAATGAAACCATGAATAAAACAATCATACTAATTAAGAGTAAATAATTATTGCAGTGTACATAACTGATTTTTAAAAGGATGTTCTGCAGACAGAAAATTGCAGCAAGGAGGTACTTACTTTGCAAAAGGATCAAGACTAGTGACAAGATTAGAGACTAGAACTCTCTTCAGGAAAACCAGCATTACTAAGGGTCAAGGACAGTCTGCCTTTCTGTTCTCTTGGCACACTTTGTTAAACCCCATCCAGAAATTTATAACCAGCACATAGCCATGAAATCACTAACCCCAAGATGTGCACTTTAATCACTATTAGTAATAACATTAATATCATTGCAAAACCAAACAATTTTGGGAAATAGTATTAAAAAACTCCATTCCAAGTACAGTGCAGATAAGAACTGCAGCAGTAACTAAGAGAGAAATGGAAAGAAAATTTAAAACTCTGCAATTCTCTTAGGGTGATGGCCAACAAAGAAGTTGCATTCAATATAAAGAATTTGTTCACATGATCTACATTGGCTTATGCAGTCTGCAAGGAGCAAGACATTTCTGTTGTTCTTACTCTCACTGTTACTGTAACAAGCCTCAGGTGTATTTCTTTCTTCTAGTCACATACATTTCAATTTGCTACCAAAAAATCTACAGAAAAGTTACAAAATCAATTAAACAGAAAATAAGCACCCTAAGGACTGCATTTAGAGACAGTTATTTACCCACTGTAGGGATTAACTGCAGATTATCCATTAAAATCAGATTTTTTCATTGATGTAAATTAGCACAGTTCCATCCAAATAAATTGGGCCATGCCTTTGACTCCCAGTTGATGATCCAGCCTGTAACAGTCTCAGAAGTGGGATTTTGTTCACCTGAACAAAGACTCTGTGGGATGCCTCCGAGCAAAAAGTTGCAAGTCCGTGTTCACAGCAAGCCCAGTTTCACACCACACCTGCTGAGATGTTTCAGCTCTCCTGAATTCTCCAAAAGGCTGCTTTGTCTGCAAAGGAAGGGAGAAAACCCTTCCAGTGCAGCAGCAAATTTAGAAGGGGGAAAGGGACACCCTTTATTTAAAGCCCATAAAGCACAGAGAAACCTCAGCTCAGTGGGACAGTGAACATGTGGGCGAGGGGTAATTTTTTAGATGTTTCTTCAGAGGGTTACAATTTACAGTTTTTGTAAAAGACACACATTTCAGACTCCAAATTTTCGGAAGCCAGACTATCTCCAAGGAATAACTTGGTGCATATAAAGATGGGGAAAAGCAAAACACAGTAGGTTTGTGGGATTAGCATGTGATTAAAAACCAAACAAAAAGCACACCAGAGTACCACTAACCAGCAGAGTCCATTTACCAGTAGAAGAATTTCTCCTGCCTAACCTGAGTTTGATGATTTGCAAAATGCAGGAAAAACATTTTTAGAGGTCCATGAATAGGTTTAGAGGCAGCAAGGTGGCTCAGAGGAAGTAAATGTTCAGACTCAATAGATTGTGGGTGGAAAGTGATGAAATTATCTCTAGCAGGATGTTTTTAAAACGTTTTTCACTATGTACAGGTTTTTCTAAGACAGAAAAATAAATATGCAAACATCTCTTGGGTGTTTCAATGCTGCAAGGTATGTCTGGTCTAAGGAGACCGAACATAAAAATTATTTTACTGCTGAAAGAAGGAATAGCTAAGAAAACAGCAAACATGGAAAAGGTTTGATCTTCCAGAGTCTTGGGAATTACTGATAATTACCTTAAGGGGCAGAATTGGAGATGGAGGGAGAGTACTGGCACAGCCTTCACCCTTATTTACCTCTCTTCCAACTCCTCTCTCCTTCTTGGCTTAGTTCATTCCCTGGTTTCCCACAGATGTGAAATTTGGAGATACTGGGCCCGTTCTTCAAACACTGAATCTCAGCCACAGTTTCTAACATTTCTACATCTCCATTATGATGGCTCTGCACTCTTTGATACAGGCACAGCTTCTGCAGCAGCAGCAGAAGTCAAGGTAAACTGACATTTGTTACATTAAAGAAAAAAGATTTTTAGGTGTTTGGAGCAATCCCCACTCTCTTTTCAAAAAGCTAAAAGACTTCCTTTAAAAATGTAACAAATAGTAGTTCATCTTCATTGGTGTCTGTCTGGTGGCACCCACAATAAAGGTCCTGGCCCAGCACTGATCTCTGAGTGCTGGCACCTCTAGCGGGGACTGATTAAGGACTTTGGGAAGTGAACTGACTGCTCAAGTGGCACAGGTCAGGCAGAGAATTAGGGAGATTGAAGGGAATATGAGAGACAAGATGGCAATAATTTCTGCAGGGCCTGGGCTGAAAGCTGTAGCTATTGCTGCCTTAAGAACTGAGGCAGCAGTTCTTAATAGGAGCTGTAGTTCTTAATGGGAACTACAGCTTTCTGCCCAGGCCCTGAAGCAAATGTGCCAACAATTTGCTGTCTTCTTTTCACCACCTAAAAAGAAATTGTAATCATTACCATGATTTTAGGAAGGGGAAAACCCAAACCACTGGTAGGTGAAGGAACTTTCCCAAGTACAATCAGTATTGTGTCTACTCACAACACCCAAAGCAGAATATAAAAGACTGGGTCCTTGGAATAGGTCAAATCCAGAAGGAAACTGTGGAATTGACTGTAGGAGTCTAGGGCTTCTCTAAGAGTTCATTCTGTTTTGAGTTTACACCCAGCAATCTTTACTTTGAAACTATCATCCTCTCCTGAAAAACCAATCCAAGCAAGAAGCACAGTGTTTTCTAAACATATAACAAAATATTGTTATGTGGAACAAGCAGCTTTGTTGAAGAGTTCTCTTGAAGATTGACTTAAAGGCCAACATATACTTCAGATTTAAATAGTCTGGTATGTGAGGAGGAACTCACAAAACCAGGATTCTCAACTCCTCTGTACTTCTGCCTCTTTGCTATACTGCTAGGGTGACTCTGCTGCCAATTTTTCAAACAATTTAAAATTGCACTGTCTTTTTTTTAAACCTGTGAGAGGAAAGGTGGTGAGGGGGGAGGGAAGAAAATGAAGAATTTATAAAGGGAGACATAAATGTGTCAGTGTTAGAAATCATCTGCAAAGGGAGGAGGTAGGTTGGCAAGTATAACGGCAGACCAGAGCCAGAAAGAAGAGATAGATCATTAAAAGCATTAACTAAGTGTTTTGAGGAATTACTTCGTCAGGGTGCCAATATGACATTACTATTATTTCATTACAGACTTGATGTGTCACCAAACCTTTATATTGTTTAGACCTCTAAAAGCAAATTAGTGTTTTTTTTAAATAATGAAATACTTCAGTTTTTGAGTGTTTTGAAACTTTCAATCCATGACAATCTGAAGGTGATTCATCCACTATTCACAGAACAGTTGAGACTCTCACAAAATTGCCCTGTCTTGAAGCTTTAACAAGAAATCACCATTCTTACCCTACCCTTGAGTACAAAAGGAGTAGACAAGGAGAGGAATAATTTCAGCTCGGGCTGACTCCTTTTGCAAGACCTCAGGTATACCTCATTTACTGGAAATCCATTATGCATCTAATTCCAAGGGGCTGCTCATTCCCTTCCATGGCTCTCCATCAGCTCCTGACAGATCATCCCTTTGTTCTTTTCTTCTCTAGGTTAGGCTGGTCCCAATTGCTCCTTTGCATCTCAGAGAGGACACTGGTTTAGTCCATCATAATTTCCTTGAGAAAAAATATTTCAGTGAGACTCTGTTTTACCCTAGGAACACATTTTCCAGGAGCTTCTCTTCCTACACTTGAAACTCACTATGGCCAACACATTCCTGTAGGAAGAGTAATGAATCCAACTCCATTTTTAAGCACTGGGGAAAACATCACATGCAAAAGAGTGACAGATGGAGCTGTATCAGCTTTTACCAAACAGGGAAAGGGGAGGTAGAAGTCAGTCTCAGCACTTTTGTGAAAATGTGTTCTTAACAAAAGACATGTGTTAAATTACTAACACATGTCCATAATATTTTTAAATATTTATACTATGAACTAATGACATCCTCTCAATTAGTGAAAAGTGTCTTCTGTACATTCCTTTGTGAGGAAAGAAACAAATAAAAAGGTGTGCACGAGACCCAGCTCCATCCATCATGGTCCTTGCATCAGATTTCCTCTTTATCTCCCTTTGCTTTAAGACCACCACACCTCCCATGGTCAGAAACCTCTCATGGGGCAGCACTTTCCTGTTTGCCTGCAACACCACTGCCACAAGAGCCATCTGCTTATAACTAATTTCTTTCCTTCCAAAGGGATTAAAAAAAAAAGTAGCTCTACTGGCAGATGAGCTTCTTTCTAAGTGGGAACACTATTACAGATAAACAGAATGTTCCTTTATGTTTATGCAGCTTCTCCAGCGTTGTGTAAATGCACACTCTTCAGTGTAATCATGAGTTTTCTATCACCATTAGCAGCAGGACCCTAGCAGTTAAATCAAAGAAGCCTATAAAATGCCCCAACACTGGAAGATTCCCACAAAGAAAAGACTAATTAGATAATTAAGGAATCTTTATGATATGAAGAATTTCATCTCCCAGCAAATTATAACACATTAGGTAATATTTCCAAAAAAAGTCCTGAAAGCTTGCAAAGCCACAAACTGGCTTTTCTTTCACGTGATCTTGAAGTAGTGGCTGGGTGCAAGAGGAGGGGGAAATGAAGGGGGAAAGGGAAGAAGTGTTCACATTGAGGTAGTAAACTATTGTTTCTTTGGAAACCTTAAGTTTTGTCCAAGTTTTTAAAAATCAATATAAATGGAATATACTTGGGTTGCAGATATAAATAAAACCCTAGAACGTCTCCCACATGCATACTGTTGATAGGAATAGAAGCCTGAAAATGAGGTTTAAATCATCCTTCTCAGAAGCTTTAAATCTCACCTTGTAGTAAGTGACACTGAGCTTCTGGCAAGCGGCAGTTTCATGTATGAAATGTGCCTGCTAAAACTGAAGAGCATACAGAGTAGAACAAGATAATGTGTCAACAAATTACATCCTAAAGACTGAAAGCAATCCAGAGAGCCTGCACTGATTCCTTTGTACACAGAAAAGTACCGGGTGTCAGGATATCACAGAGGACAGTTTAGATCTTAACAGCCTAACAGAATAACAAGACATCGATTCACACTGTGGATAAGAAAAACAAACGAACAAATACCCACAAAACAACAACGACAAAAAAAAAATCACAAAACAAGTTCTGACCTCAGTTGTTTCCCCAGGAATTCCTCCTGGGTCCCCCCCCATCTTTATCAAAGCCTGCACTGCAAAACCTACTCCCTGTGGTCTGTCACTACCTGCCCCAGCCATTATTGCAGCCAGCTGCCCCCTCAGCACAGCTCATCAAATACTGACAGAGCCGAAGGAAGTGATGCATTTTAGGGTTTTATGGTTCTTTTGGCAGAACCTGCCAAAAATTATTCCAAATTTTACTTTATCTCTACGACTTAAAAGGGAGGATTCGCACAATGACTGGGATTCTAGCCACCAGTTAGGACACTAGAAAAGGAACAGGATTGTTATTGCCAACTTGCTTTTAAAAGTATATAGAAACTTTCTAAGTAAAGTTGCTTCAAATTCTTTATTTGAGCTCCAGAATTCCTGTTGCTTGCCAGGGAATATGAGATTAATTCCTTAATTAGTCAGTGGCAAAGCAAGTATCCCCTTGTTT
The DNA here is from genome assembly GCF_048771995.1 of Taeniopygia guttata. NCBI lineage: Eukaryota > Metazoa > Chordata > Aves > Passeriformes > Estrildidae > Taeniopygia > Taeniopygia guttata. Next base: position 32,133,533 of record NC_133032.1, on the reverse strand, counting down.
TAGTGTAAAAAGCTGCTTCTCGCTATAGCTGTGCAGTAGTATTTAGGATCTCGGCAAAAAAGAATTCAGCTGTAGTTAATCCAGAAAATTCAGAAAAGCCTATGGTGGAATTTTTTTTTTTCTTTTTGATGAAGTATTTCAGTAAATGCCTATCAGCCCCGAGGTTTTAATTATTAAAGACGCTGAAAGTTCAGCTGCAAGAAGAAAGGTGAATGTCTACCCCTGGTTAACTGCGGGAATCGGGGATGATAAACAGGTAAATTAATTATCTTTTCACCAATTACACTCTAATTGCTGAGCAGGAGCCGCGGGATGGGCACGGCCGGAGCTCCCCCTGCTGCTCGCAGGCTGGGCTCTTTGCCATTCAGATAAATGAATAATAAAAACCACCTAACACACCAAAAATCCCTGTTTGACCGCATCCATGACCCGACTGTGGTGCTCTAACCCAGCCCCAGCAGCGGCATCGGGGAGGAAGGGGAAGGTAAAAGCGAGAAGTGCCACGGGTTGGGATAAAGGAAAGTAAAGTGGGAAAGCCAAGCGTGGCCACAAGCACAAACCGAGGTGAATTCCATCCCCAGGAGAGCCAGGCCCTGCCAGCGCCGTGGGGACTTGGCAGGACAGACACCATCGCTCCCAGTGTCCCCTCTTCTTCCTTCCTCTCGACGGGTTTAACAGCCAGTCTGCAAGCCAAACTGAGTTAGTAGAAGAAGAAATTGATAAAATATGAATTTATTTATAACAAAGAAGAAAGCAAAGCCATTAGCATGGTAACTGATAAAATAAGCACAAAAGATACTCGCAGTTATAAAATACGCGCCTTAGTGAGCAGCGTACGTGCCTTAATAATTTCTTGTAAATTCCTACCAATTAATTATTGTCGTTCATTACTTTATACCGATAAAGTACAATAAGGTATTGCATTGTCCAGTGAATATAATGAGCTGTTTTGATGTGACTAATGACTTAAGATCATGCTATGTTACGGGTATAACAACTTAGGAACAATGTGTAATGAAGAAGCCGCGGCTGTTGTCTCTACAAGGTCTGTACGTATGTCGTGTATCCGTCTCAACAGCGACAATTCCTCCCCCCCTTTATGTCCTGAGCACGCTGTCCCATGGTCTGGGGTGTCCCCTGGTCAGCCCAGGTCCCCCTTCCCGGCTGTGTCCCCTCCCGTGCACCCCAAACTCCTCTGAGGGCAGCCGCAAAAGCAGCAAGGCCTCGGCTCTGCAAGCCCCGCTCAGCAGCGGCAGCAGAAACATCTCTGCATTTTCACCCCGCGCTCAGCACAGACCCAAACCAGCCACGGGGAGAAAATCAACCCTGCCCCAGCCAAACCTGCACTCACACCAAGCTGATACCAAGTTACAGCCTTCCACATCCTGGCTGAATTCAGGTAACACAACACATCCCAAATCTCCCTTTTAATCCCAGCCCTAGTGACCATTTTTTCTTAAATGATAATATAAAACATGTTAAGCAGTAACCCCAAACAAATACCAATTCCTGTTAAGAAAATAAGATTTATAATCTTTATTGTTTACTTACATATAATAAATATAATACAGAACAAAAACATCACACCCATTGATTGTATTACACAGGCTGTTAATCAGAATACATTACATTTTCTTTTTATTAGCCCTTTTATAGGGTTTTGGTACTGGATATTAAGAATTTCAATTTATAAACCTTTGAACATAAAAACAATTTTCCAATCTGCACCTTCATGCATGTTTCAAATATTCATCTATATACTGGTTTTGTTAAAAATATATAAGCACTGTTCAGTATTTGCAATAAAGTACTTCAATTTCCATTCATTAGATCTCTACTAATATAGAGAATTTCAAAATAACTAATAGCTTAAATCTGATTTTAATTAAAAATACTTATTCTCTATTTTTTAACTGACCTCCCATCAGAAAATGAAGTGACAGGACAAATATCCCCAGGCAAAAGCCAGTGTTCACTTTTAGAGAACAAAGAGTAAAAGCTCTGGTTCTTGCTTCAGCCGTATTATCCTGGAATAATGGAGACACAATTTGGTATAAAGAGGGCAGGAGGAAACCAGAGTTTCTGAAGAGATATGCATCTCCATTTCAGATTTACTACTGCCATCCTGCTGTTTTCTTGGCTTAAAAATCACTGCATCAAACCCTGATATATGTTTTTCTCTGCATGAATATCCTTGTCATTAAATGGAAATCAGATTAAAATGCTACATTTCTTTTTTATCAAAAATAGATCAAGGTTTAACACACTCTGAAATCAGGTTTTCAAGTGCAAATGCAACACACATCAGCAATTCACGTTCTGCTTTCACTAAGGAAAACGGTTAAAAGATGATGCATAAAGATGTTTCATAGAGGATACTTCGATATCTGGAACTTGCTCTGCTCCCAGAACATCTGAATTATCAGCAAACTGTACAGACTTCAGGGAAAAAAAAGTTTTCTTCAGGTGAAAGCTCTTCAGTTAAAGCAGCTTCCACTTGAATAGTGTAACTGAGAATTCCCTGAAACTCAGTACAAAATGAAACACCAGAACAACCACCAAAACTACAACTGGTTTTGTGCATTTTTTAATGCACTTCTATTTCAGGGGTTTCATAACTCAAGGTTTCAAAACCAATTTTGTTTTACTAATATCTACTCCAAAGAGATTTTACGTGAATTTTAAATCATTACAAATGCCCCTTCAGCTCTATAATGCTGAAGTTGTACCTCATACTCAGTACATTTCTCTAACTGCATTCAGGTAATATCAGCTCCACACCTGGCTGTACTTTCCATGTGGCCTTGTGTAACCAGCCTCTCCTGAGTGCCAATTGACAGAGCATTCCTTTGTAACTGCATTGGATGGACTTCAAAGACACCAAACCACAAACAGAAAGTACCTCCTAAGTCTCCAATTTTAACTTTCTTTTTCTATTATTTTTTTAAAACAATCACAGGGCTTAACTTAAGCCTTCAGCTTCAATATGAAATGACTATTTAAAATACCCAACCATAGACCAATAAACTACTGCTGAGCACTTCCTATGCAGAACTGGGCTATGCAAGAAATTACCCCGGTGATTTTACAGCATATGCTTCCTACTTCCCTACTAATATTCTTGATTTTTCTATTAAGATTTCTGTCTTAAATTTTTTTAGTTTTGTTTTTTCTTCTTCAATAGGAAAGTGACATCGGTTGGAAAGCCGCTGCTGTTCTTACCTAGCTAGAGGAAAAAGTAGATTCTAAAATGTTTTAGATATTACTCATTCTGGCAGTAGAACCAACTTAACTGGTATGCAAGAGGTCAGATTTTGGTAAAAGAGAAGCATCACCTGTGACACAGACGAGGAAGACTTGTGGACTGGCCACATCAGTAACAAATTGACTGGTATCATTGATAAAAATACATTTGCATAAAATAAAGTTAGTTCTGTGCTAAATGACTAATTTCCCTCAGCTTGATAAGTATGGAGGCTTCATTGGTTTTATTTGGTTGGGTTTCTTAAAAAAAAGTGAGTAAAAAAATCAGGAACACATGTGAAGAACTATAGAATAAACAGCCCTGAATTTTTATTTCTGAAGCCATTTCAGTATCCAGTCATATTTCTTCTGTAAAACAAAGAAAATTTGTGCACCTTTCCTAAAAAACCTTATGAAGTTCATTAATAAAAGAAAGGGAATATTAGATGCAACTTCATAAATTGAGGAGCAGTTAAAGGACTCTGAACTTGCAGAACTAAACAGCTGCTTTGTACAAAAATCCTCAGAGAAAAGCCCTTTATGCTTTTTAAAAGTAGAAAGTGAAAGCCAGATGGAATTCTGGATGCATTCCACATCATGACAGGCATATCCAGAAAAAGTCTGGTTACCTACTAACACCAGATGTAATGACAAGAGTGAGAACACAGATCTCTAAGTAGTCACATTACATGTCAGATTTACGTTTTATGTCAGATTCCTAACACCACAGAGGACTAGGGCAGTCAAAATACAATTACACTGGCTTTAGCTAGAGAGGAAATTCACTTTGCAATGAATGCAACAGGGCATGGAAATGGAAATGTCAAAGCAGAAATCATCAAGAGGAAGCTGATGCTCAAGGCTGATGACTATGATCACGTTCTCGCGGACAAAAGAAATATACAGCAAAGTGCAGGGGTTAATATTCCTCATGCTGCTGATTTTAAACAAAAGTCATGTGGCAAGACGAATTCACCTTCCAAATAATTAAGCTGCATACTGGCTAGGTGGAAATAGCTTTTGTGATCAGTAACAGTAGTGTGTTTACCATCCTTACCCTCCATTTTTATTACCGAGGCCTTAAAGCAAACCATTCCAATTACATGCTGCAGACAGAAATACTGCAAAGGCATAAAGGTCAACCTGACTGCAGAGTTCTTTTCAATAAAGTTTTACTTTATTAATGCTGTCTATGACTCTTGTGGGCTTTGGATCAGCTCCCGTTCTGGACAAAGTAACTTTACTGGAAAAACAAACAAAAAAATCCCCCAAAGTAATGAGACTTTTTAAAAATTTAATGATGTAAATTAATATATTTATGTTAGAGATTTATACTGATCTATCCCAGAATCAGATTATGTATTATTACAGCACTGCCTAACCCTGAAAGTTAATGTCACTGTCAGGTCAGAAGTGCAGCTTCAAAATCAGCAGAGTAACTATTCATTTCTATGGTGAAGAGGACAATTAAATAGAAAATCACACGCATTTGATCACATTAGAATGGATGTTTCTCCAAAAAGTAACAAAGTGTTGGGCAGAGTAAATTTTATTGACATCTTTAAATGATCTTAACATTCTCATAGTGATTTACCTGATAAGCCTAAAAAAATTCAACATGGAAGTTACATGACGTGAAATGTTTGAATGAAACCTGGAAATGTTTGTAGGTATTTTAAAAGCAGGAATTAGTTATTGGCTCTGACAACATATGCTATCATCCATATTTCCCTGAGAAATCATGCCCTGAAATGATAATGTAAAACAAAATACAACATTAATGAAATTGTTGATTAGACAGGGAAAAATGCATAACAGTTTATGAATCACATGAATGCTACTAGACTTATACCTATTAAATCACAGGCTACATGTGACAGCCAGAACAGAAATGGTAACTAACTCAAAACTTATGCCAAGTAAAGGAAACTGATTCAAAGTACCATCCTACAGTAAGTCATATAACCCAACACTGTGATACTAACATCAGTTTGTTTCTTGATTTTTGAGCATGCCAGTTCTCCACTTCATCTACACTCTGCCCTTCTGAGGTCTATTTCCATATGAAATTCAAAGTGTGTTCATAAACTCAGCCTATCTCCAAAATTTAACTGGTTTTCCCTGATAGCTCAGTTTAGCTCAGTAACATAATTCCCCTAAGACAGGAGGATCTTCAGTAGGGAATAGGAAAGACAACATTCAACATTAAGAGAAATGGAGCCAAGAATTACAAATAAATCATTTTGCCACCTTATTTAAAGCCATCACAGCCGTGAACAGCAATACCTAGGCAGGAGTATTGTGACAGGAATGACAAAATACAGCAGCACACACCAAGAAAAGCAATTTGCAGGCCCTCCTGTTTTTGTTAGTACATTCCAAGGAGGTCTGCCATGAGTAAACCAAGGATCATCTGCAGTTCCCCGGGCTGAACAACAGCCTCCTGCTTCTGAGTCTGTGTGCAGCCCCTGCAGCCCAGCCAGACCAGTCCTGTCCTACAGCCCCTACCCCTTACAGCCACTCTCAGAGGCCAGAAGCCAAGGAGCAGGATGCAGTGAAGACTGGGAAAGCCAAAGAGCAGGGCCTCAGTGCCTTCAGGAGCATTCATGCACCCCAGACTTTGTTACAGATGTGGCATTTCCATCCCTTGCTGAACCAACACTACATCTGCAGCAGCCCCTTGTAAGGAACACATTTTCAGCATGACTGAAACCCAAAACAAAGTGGCCAGAAAAACTGAAATCCTCTTCTGCCTTTGAAGTGCAACACACTGCTTATCAAACTAGGCAAGACTCACCAAACCCCTAAAAGAAAAGGCATGCTCTGTAAGCTTCTGGCAAATTATCATAATTTCCTTCATCTATAAAAACCAAACAGCCCCAAAACCTCAATTGCACACAGAAGAAATTGTTGGTTGCCTCAAAGGATTACAGGAATTAGTTCAACTGTTTGACAGAGCAACACACAGTATTCATTCCCCATCCTGCAGGCCTGGGGAATCACTGTTCCTTAACCATTGAGTGACAATCAAAGAAATGCTCAACATTATTTTTCTAAAGCATATGTGGTTCCTACAAGACGTAAGTCAGAATGAAGCTATCCCCAAATTGAAACAGGAAGAGCAATGACAATATACCCTACCACACAAAGCATTCATGAGAGAACTCCTTCACATTCCAGTTGTGTCATGGGGAAGAAAAACCCAGCACGTCTCCATTGTGTCCGAGGTACCTGAGAATCAAAGCTAAATCTCTTGTGCATTTACCAAACATCCATTAGAGAGCTATGCAATTTACATTTCAAATCAGACATTTATATTTATAAAATATCATTGTACTAAAAATCACAAGGTTTTGTAGAAAAAACTCCATCACATTCTATTAAATGCAAGAACAATGTTATATGTCATAGCTTCTGTAATTAAAAGTGTAACATGTTTCCTGTATTTACAGGGGCTTCACTGTTTAAAAATCCTTTCAGCAAGGACAGTTTGTTTTGTTCCTACTATTTAAAGAACTGTAATTTAATGCAAAAACACAGCTTAAGCTACCTAGTGCCATGAGATAAAAATATTTCATATCTTATTAAAAGAAGTAACACATTTTTGTGAAGAACATTTGGAAAGCCCTGACTGAATTTACTGAATGTTCTTCAACATTCCTGGGGTCAGAGACAGAAGAATATTCTCTTAGTTCTTCTTTTCTTAACCTCTCAAACTAATGAATAATGAAAATTAATAGTCATATACATGTGAGGCTATGATGATCTTTGACTTTAAGCCATGAACATAAGGGCAAATATAAATAGCAACTGCATATTTGGTATTACAGATCAAATCCAGTTTGCATGACCAATTGCAAAAAACAGTCATAGAAAATTTTGCTACAAATACTGTCTTTGCCCATCTGAAAGCAAACTCAGTTTTCCCAGGCTTAATGCACTGATGCCACAAATCCCAGCTGACTGAAATTTGGAGTTAATGTCTAGTATTAAATATTCTGTAGGATCTCATTGAAACATTTAATTAACTGAAAAAAGACTTTTTTTTTTTTTTGTGAGTAGGCATTAACAGTACTTCTTGGAAAAAGTTAAAGCAAACATCCTCTAAATTTGTCTTCATTTTGAAGGACAAATCCAAAACCTAAGGAAACTCCACTAGTCAAAAAATGCCTGAAAATTCTACCAAAATAAAATCAGTTCAACATACTGCATTTTCAACCTCTCTACTTGTGGGGTTTGGAAATTTAACTGTGAAATTTAATTTACTTTCTTGTCTCTTTTGAGTTTGTGATTTTTTTTTTTTGTGGTTGGTTTTGCTTTATTTTAATTCTTATTTAGGGTCCAAGAAAGACTTACTATCTCATCTTAAAGAGATGCCTCAGATCACCAAAGCTTGGAGTGCAATCCAGTATTAAAAACAAGAAAGAAAAATTTGATAAATGTTAAATACTTGAACTGAATAGCCCCAGGTTCATTTTGTCTTCCTACTCTACACACAGCTCTTGTATTAAATTCCAGCTGCTGGCTCAAATTCGTCTATAAATGTAGAGCTTCAGCATGCTGCTTTCCTGCATTCCCTCTTAAATAACAGTTTTATTACCAAAACACCAAAATTGCTTTTGGAAGGATCATTACTGAGTGCCAAAACACGAAGAGGCATTTCTGCTATGAACCCTTCTGTATTTGTGTGGAGGGACAGTAGAAATACCCTACATTATTAATAACTTTGTTATGTGGAAGAAAATACTGTTGGCTAAAAATCCATCTTACATTCATTATAAAAAACTCAAATCCATCAAAAGCCAAAATTAACTTTGATCTAAGTGTCTCATAGGCCAGGAACTGAAAAATGGCATTGACTAATTTCTAATATTCCTGAATATAATTATAATAGCTTCTCTGGATTCAAAAGGATTAAGCACTGCAGTGGAAGAAAGATAATTATCAGTTTTAGAATAAATTTATTAATACAGCTGGGGGAAAGAAAAATCAATGCAAACCTTTCCTCTTCATATTGCTTAGCAGATTAGTGTAGTGCCAACCCACTGACTGAAAACTTTCACTATTAATTTGATCTCTTTCACAATGTGGCAGCTACACCTGAAAATTTTCATATCTGAGAGACAACTGGGATTGAGAATGGTCAAGATGGTATAAGAATGTATCCCCAATAGTATTTTACCATTCACTGAAATTTTAAGCATTCCTAATTGTTGGGTGTTTTTTTTTTATTTTTAAACATCAGCACCCATTGCCATTACAAGGCTACTAAAAATGGCCTAAGACATTATATATGTAGTGTTCCAGGACCATACAAAGATCCTGCCTCAATTATAGGAATGCTCTTAATAAATTACTTTTCCATTTTCATCTATTAATATGCAAAGAGTTTATACAACATAAAAAATTTAATTTGTACCTACTACAGGTAACATATCTCTTTAGCTTTTCATCTGAAAGCGTGTAAGACTTGATGACCTGCAAACTTATTTACATAACTCACTTTAGAGTATCTTTTAAAAATAATATTGTCCAGCATTTAACAAAATTGTGACTTAAAAAAAGAAAGAAATCACTTAACAGCATTTGCTTTCTTGATTTTGTCAAGTAATGTCACCAGGTTAAGTGTTATAAGGCAGGTTGGTTGCTCAGATGGACTAAGACTCCTATGGTGACAGGCATGTAGTAGATCTGTTCATTTATAAAATCAGATGAAAGCAAGAAAGAGAAAAAGTTTAGAGTTTCAAAAGAACTGAAACTTCTTATTTTTACTACAAATTCAGAACAGGCACTGAAACATGACTCCTTAGGGACTTTTCCAGAAGATTGTCTCTTCGCTGGGCATCGTTCCATTTTTAAACTAAGAAGAAGAAGAAAAAAATTATCACGGGTACATAACTCAGGATTACAAAAGAGAAATTACCATAAGTATTTGTTTCCATCTTACTAACAAAGCAAATAACTCCATGTCTTCGTACTTTATAATTACTGTTTTGGTTAGAGTATTTTTAATTTCATTATTAGATTTAAAAAACATTGGAAAATATTTTCCGTATACTTACCATGAGAAGTATTTAGGCTAATATTTAATGGAATTTACCAACTTATTCTTGTCATCCACAAACACAAGGGCTCCTTTCCACTTTCTGGACCCATAATGATGAAGTCTGGTAATCTTAAGACTTCCCTGAATGGTTGGTGTTTTTCATGAGCTGCAGCAGCCCAAACTGAGACCCCAACAGCACTGAAGAGTGAATTAATTACTTCAGCTCTCTATCAAACACATCACCCAAGCCAAGAAGTTGTATGGCTCTTCTGGTGTATTCACTCACATCCAGTTTTGGATGAACTTTGTAATACTCTTTAGTAAAAAACTACATTTCAAAACCATTGACTGACAACTGTGAGAATAACGCTTGGCAACAAGTAGTTATAATAACTTTGAAGATACACTTGAAAAGTCTGTCCATCAATACAGAACAAGACTGACTGCATGCTCTATAAAAATGTGTCCTTGCAAAACACAAATACCACCATGAAAACCAATCCTCACCTCTCTGTGCATTGTTTGAGGTTTATTAAAGGTTTACCTTTTGACTACGAACTGCATCCATCTCCATCCTGTGAAACACTATGCATAGGGATGAGGCTTTCACACTGCTCACTTTCTTCTGGCATTCTTAAAAGAAACACATTTATTTAAAGTCATACAGTAATATTAAATTGATTGTTATGAAGCCAGCATAGGCACCAAGTATGCAGCTGTTTGAACTTCAGCCATCAAAACCATGCAAAGACTCTTAAATTTATCAAGTGTACTCAAGTTTGCACAATTTTCATTGCATGTGCTGGGTACAGAAATTATTACAGATGCATTAAGGGAAAAATTGTGACAACCACTAGGAAGCTTTAAAACAAAACTCTTAAAACTTTTAAAAAAAATTAAACAGACTTCACATCTTTCCATTTTCTGAGCATTACATAGGTTAATTGTATGAATGGATTAGCAACTACTGCTATTAAAAAATCAGTGCACCTGAATATAAAATCAGGTGAAAATAAACAGAGTATGAGTACTGTGGCTTATAAAATACACCAGGATTACAGGATATTGGAAAGGATACTGGAAAGGCTAAAGCGACAGGATTATAGCTTGTGACTGCTCTACCTCTGAATTCGATGTTTTCTACAAATAAAGGCAAAAATTCTTCTGACTCCCACCATCACTGGATCCCAGTTGTTATAGTGACACAAGAGAGTTGCAATGAAAAATGAAAAAAATACTGGTACTGCTCCTGCAAAAAATAACCAGGAAAACTGCACCTGGAATTGAAACACAAACATCATTCACTTGATAGCTCAAAAAAGAAGTTACATTCTGTATATTTGGAATTATTATTATTGTAAGTTTGAGATGCAGTTTGAGTAATTTTAAACAGTGTGAGTTATTTTGTACAATTTCTACCATTACTGCTTCTTCTAAGAAATGCATAACCTATTCCCACTGATCCATTCTTAACAACGGAACATTCTGTTCGCACTGGGAGCTGAATGAAGACTGCTATTTACAAATAGTCTCGGGTTTAGGTTTTCAGTTGTGTTTCTGGGGCCAAGGAGAAAGTCTCCCAGGCATCCCATAGATTGGAAAGCAATGACCTTTAAAGCCCATTCCAACCCAAACCATTCCATGGTTCTGTAACTCCAAACCAAGGGCACAGGGAGAGCCTGGGACCTGCCTTTCAGGACAGAGCCATGAGCCGTGGGCACAGCCCCCCCGTGTGGAGCGAAGATCCAAAACTGAAGACTTTGGAGAAAACATTCAGCACCTGGCACTGATGATCCTCCTCAAAGACCTCATCAATTGCAATTGTTAAGCCCTGTGTTTCCCAACTGATTTCCAATGCAATTCAGAACGCGTTAAGTTGCCAAAAGGAATTAGTCATAACAAACCTGGTTGCAATTTCCTAAGATTCAGATTTATGTTAGAAAATTACACACAGAAAAATAAATACCCAGAAAGTTAGTAATTATGAATATTCTATAATTACCATGCCACTTGACAGTCATATGCAGGCTGCAAGTATTGGTATATTAATCTTTACATTATATGGAGTTATTCTTGGGGTGCCCTGTGCAGGGCCAGGAGCTGGACTGGGTGAGCCTGACAGGTCCCATTCCAGCTCAGCATTCTATAATTCCATGATTATTGGCCATGCCAGTGGCATTCTTGTGCAGGGTTCTTTTAAGTAAAATCAAGGCTGGCCAGAGGCAGCACAGCTAAAATTTCTGTCAGGTTATCTGAGATGTGGACACCTGAGACTTCAGGGCACACAGCTTGGCTTAGGACAGTCTGATATCTGTATGAGAGACTTGCACAAATACACCTGTGCAAAAAACCTCCAAGTCTGCAGCACCTTGCCTTTAATCAGGGTCCCTCACTTGTGCTTCTAATAGTAGTAATTTATTTTCTAAAATGCGAGACGGAAAGGTTTTACGTCCCACAACATGAGTTAAAAAGGTAATTTTCCCTTTTGTTACCAACATCAGCTGAAAGTCATGCAACAGAGCTTGAGAGATGTTTCTGCTATTTGAAATGCCTCCATGCATTAGTACATGAAGAATAAATTAATTGTACAAGATCTGGACTCTGTGTTTATTCAGAATAAACAGTCTAGACATTAGGCTGTTTACTGGGAATTAGAAAAGTATAGTCCATTTTTCAGCGCATCCCAGAAGAAAGTTTAGATAAATGACTTCAGAAGATAATCTAACATTTTCATAAATTGATATATGTAACTATATATATACATCTCTACCAATGTATTTGCACATACACACTTTGCCTTGCAAAAACACTGAACAGCAAAGCCTCTTTTTGGCTGGAAACATTCCAAGTGCAAAACTTGACTAATTTTTTGTACCAAATACACCAAGCCTAAAAGAATTTAATTAGAACAAATTCTGTAAACAATGATCAAAATTTAGTAGTGCCTTACCTTTTGCATGCACATGTCAGCTATTATGGACAGAGGTATTGTAAGGCTTAGGGCAAGTGTGCCTATCAGTGATGAGGTAAGAAAGCAGCCCCTAAAAGACAGTAAAATCATAACAATTATACAATTTAAAAACAATAAATAATAATTATAATAATGAGGTATTACTTGAAAGACAACCAAAGTAATACATCAAATGAGGAAGAAAGTCTTTGTTACTGTTTAATAATCAAAAATTAACTCACACCATCACATTCCATCATAAATCTGTGAAAGAGCATAGAATTCTTAACTAGGCAATGGATATCTTCTAGGCTGAGGTTTAATTCACATACCAATCTGTTGAGATGATGGAAATTTCCCTATTTCATATGTACTAACTTCATCTAGAAAAATCTGCATTTTGTTTCCATACCATGATTCTCTACAGCATAAGAGACTGCTTCTGAGTTACAACCAACCTGTCCAAAGAAAACTGTAAATGAATAAATGGTACAGAATCCAATAAAAATTTATCAGCAGGTTAAAAAAAACCCAACAAAGAGTCACATCTATCCATACATTATTTAGTTGGTAACATGTGCTTGGGTGGAGTAAATAGGTTAAACGATATTATTTACTTCCAAAAAAAGTAAAGAAGACTATACTTAGTGGCACACTGGACTGGTAAAGAATGATATCAGCACAAACTCTGTAATTAGTCCCAATCCAAAACTCTAGGGAAGAAAAACTGGAAGTAACACTAGCTCTTAACTTGACTGGAATATAATTCTGAGTAATTAAACAAATATCATGTATGTAAAAAAGTCTGTGCACACCCATGTACTAAACCCTATGTTAGTACTTGATTTTGGGACAAGAGACAATGTTTGAGATTTGGGGGGGTTTATGCATTTGTTTGTTATTTTGTCTATGTTAAAATTACACTTAACCTTACAGTGATACTGAGCTCAGTTTAATGTTAAAGATTAGATATAATCACAAAAATATTATATCAAGAAACCAGTTCAATTGCAAAGGAACATATGCTACAATGCATTTACACCTAGGACTGGTGTAAAATTTTGCCAAAAAACAAAAAAATAACTAAAATTCATACATAACTTTAAACTTGAAAAAACAAACAGAAATCTACACCCCCTAAAAAAACCAAAAGGTTTTTATGGAACTCCATCTACTCCACCTTGATCTTTTGTTGCAGTATTGTGACAGAATTGTTACAACAGAATTCATAGTCTTCTTTTGCTACTGCAACTCTGTAGTACAAAGTCTCTTTGTCTCAAATGTTAATTCTGCAATAAGCTAAACACACAGTATTTTAATTACTACAAGCACACATCAGTTACTTTTTAAAGTTAGCTTTTGTATTAATAGGACATTGTGACACAATGCTAAAACTGCACAGGTGGATAGAAAAACAAGGATAAAGAAAAGGACACAAAGCCCAGACTAGACAATTTTACATCTCAACACAGGAAAGATAATTAATGTGAAATATATTCAATGTATGCAGTACATACCACAGCCAGAGAAACTCTGACAAAACTGTTCCAATAAGGCCATTTATGACAATGCACATCCATATCAGTTTATTGGGAAACTCAAATGCTTCAAACCCAGTATAGTGAAGCAGGAAGAACCCTGGCCACAGCAGCAACAGATTAAACAGTCCTACAAAACCTGGATATAAAAACAGTATTAAGTAAATCATAATAAATTTTCTTCAGCATAACCAAAATCTCAGCTAAAATCTGCTATTTTGACAAGATGCATATAGAAAAGCAGTCATGAAGCAATATTTTAAATCTTTCAAAGGAAACAAATGTAAGAAATTTAACCTGAAATTCACAAACTAAATTTGCATCAGATATTTACAGGTCTGAAATTGAAAAGAAAATAGAAACTAGAAATCTCATTAAGTCAGTGGGGCTGTCTGCGTACCTACAGGAAGTTCCTCTCATTGTTAAGGCTCTAAAAAAGAAACAATTCACACAACCAGTCTCTAAAGGACTCACAACCATGGGAGTAAGAGGCTTTCTCTTCCTTGGCTTTTCTAAGCCCCTTTACCACTCAGACACAGTTCAGTGACTAAAAGCATATCATTTAATCACACAGTGAATTAAAACTTTCAACAGATTTACTTTTAGTCTTACCAAAGAACATTGGTATGTCAAGTTTATCTTCTCTATCTACTTTCCTTTTTATCATTACTATGTAGACAGCATACAGCATTGCTCCTACAAGAGACCAAATGGAACCTGGAAAAATGGAAAAAATACTCCTTTGAGATATGCCAAACATGTTATGACAGCAGGATCAACTCTCCTAAATTTCCATTGATTACAGAATCCATTACTAAATGGAAAACATGGGAAAAGGGAGAAAGCTCTAAAATAGAAATACTTTCCCAATATACACATAGGATGGAAATTTATCAAAAATGGCAAGTTTTAGAAGTTTAAACTAAAAAGCCAGATTGTGAAATGTTACATGAATAAGAGATACAGAGCTTGCTATATGACTACTTAGTACTGTCAGAAGGTACTGATCACTGCATATTCCAGAAATAACACCCGTAAGTAAATACCTATGGTATCTTTTCCAGCAGATTTTTCAGATCCAGAAAGGTTAACAAGTACCACACCACCAATGCTAGCAAAAAAAAAAAACAAAGAAGAAATGCAAAATGTTGCTTGGACTCAGGAACTTCTTTACGAAAACAGATAAGAGATACACAGTTCTATCTTTAGGCATTTTTAGTTAACCAAAACCCACTTCTGGAAAGACAAAAGTTCTCAACTGCTAAGATATAATCCCAAGTTAAAACCAACAAATGCTACTTTTAATTTCCTAGAACAATGCAGCAGGCATTTAATTAAAGACGCTGAAAACACTGAGTGTCAAACTTTTTCACTATTACACAAAAATAAAACAAACCACAAATGAACAACAAGAAAATAAATGTATCTATTTCCAACAGAAATTAATCTAATTTCCTACAGGAGAATGAGATTTGGAAATGGTTCATGATACAAAGCATTTAAGAATCCTTAATTCAGTTGCTCAATTCAACTGTGAAACAAGGAAAAGTGATGGATATCATCTATTGTCACAGATAACACAGGTCCAGCAGGTACAGTTGTCCTCTCACTGTACCAGGGAGTTTTGGAGCAGATGTTCCCTCACATTATCTTACCTTAAAATAACAGCTAATAATTTGGACAGGGTAAACCGATCTCCACTGTTACTGGGAAAGACTGCAGCTAAGATTAATGTAAAAAGCCCTGCAAGAGAAATTCAGAGGGGTTTATACAATCAAGTTTTTCCAGTAGTTTGCTCAGAAAACTACACAGTTTCAAAGTTATTATACTGCAAATATATTCCTTTAATATACAGATGTAGCTGCAGTAGTACACACACAAGAAGCAGGGGAAACATGAAAGTACTTTAAAAAACCTCTGCAAATGCAAAATGAACTTTCTAAACACACACATTCAATGCCTTTAGGTCAAATCTGCAAGCAAAAATGTTACACAAATCCATTGTAACAAGATTTTTATGATATAAACAGTGTTGTAATGCACTTCTGGTGGTGTAAATAAAACTTACCAGAGGTTGATGACAAGATATTAACTATGGCCACTTGGGTATCTGACAGAGCTTCTTGGTATGAGAAATTTGCCAAGAACCACTGGGGAAAAATAAAAATCATTTGTTATTATATGGGTAGCAACAACAGAGCTTAAGTTTCTCACTGCAATAAAATCCTACTTAAAAAAAACCCAAAAAACTACAGTTATTTAAAAATAAAATCAGAACTAAATTTTTAGTTTAAAGAGACTTCCAACTTCTATTAAAGTGGAAACAATATTAAAAGACAGCAGCAAACTTAGAACTGGCTCAAACCAACCATATTCAAGTACATATTCAATAACGAAATAACATACTTCAGAACTTGAAAGTAATTAAAATGACATTATAATAGCTAGTCTGTAGTAACTAAAGGTACTTTTGACTTGTTTTGGAGAGCTTTACGATAATAACTGCACAAGGGCTGCAAAGAAATTTCAGTAATATATGTGACATAAGTCACCCTAATGAGGTTTTTCAGAGTACTTAAAACCAGCACACATCTCCACTGTTAAAAACGAGCATCTCTTATGCTTAATGCCTAAAAAATACTTCTTAATTCCTCCAAAAAGGAAAAAAATGGCACATGTTTTCTTACTTTTTGATTGAGATCTCACTAGCAAGATCTCAGATATATTCTAAGGGAAGTAACCACTCTCTAGTCTTAGTAGAAATATTCATAAAGTCCAAGCAGAAATACATGCACATGCCAGTAGTGTCCATGAACACACGAAACAGGATTTGATTTGGACATGAAGACACTACCCCAGAAAAAATTACACCACTATTTTCTGGTACATGCATCAGTGGTATTATTGTTGATAATGATAATAACAATAATGCTTAAATAGCTCTACTTCCTAAGGAAAAGCCATAATGAGTCCACATTACATAGAATCCATCTGGCAGTATCAGTGAAGGTGATGCCTTCTAGACAAGGCATCACTGATCTGCCCTCTACATTTTTCTGTCTCAAAAATCCTGCCACTGGAATCTCTTTCTACCCCCAGAACTGAGGTATGATGAGCAACAGCATCTACCAGCAAATCCATAATTAAATCTTACACAAGAAAAGTTTAACTTCTTACAGCACATTTAAAAAATAAGGTTTAAAGAATACAAGTCATCTCAATACTTATTAACTATTATTATACAAGTTTTAAATGCATCTTAAGTTTTGTGGAAGAATGGAGCACATACCACGAAGCAAAAGAAAAAGCTAATTTTTGCTACTTGGCTTGCAGTGAGTTTTCCTACAGTTTTTAAGATGGATTCCTGCTCCTTCACGTTTGGATATGACATGCGGGACAGCTTTGCCTCCAAAGCATGGCTGGATGGGAGCTGCCGGATCTCCATGATGTTACTGAACCTCACACGAGGCTTCTTGGGTGCTTGAGAGAAGGAAACAAAAGAACAAAAATTAAAAAAAAAAATAAAAATATTCATATTATTATTAAACTTTTTAAGCCAACACAATATGCAAATAAAACTATGATATTGTAACACACCATTGATTACAATACTGCACAAATAACAGGTTCTTATCCAATTAGAAGACATGCCATCATGATTTATTAAACTAATATTTTGCTATTCAGGAGGCCACTAATAAGACAAAGCACAATTAATTACTATTTTCAATCAGTAAGTTGTCCACCCATGAAAACCTCACTGAAAAGCACCACCCCTGCTCCCTGTCAAAAATATCAACAAAAGGTAGCAACACATTTTTAGACAGGAATTATTCCATCTTGAAAAGCATTATATATATCAGATTTTCTTTAATTGTTTAATAGCCAGACAAGCAAAACCTGCATACAACTATACCTAACTGCAAGTACAATGACTCATTTAGAAGATTAAAGTCCAACAGACCTCAAAGCTTAGAAGAGACCATAAAGTGACTTGCCCTTTTGAAATCCACTCTCTAACTAATCTTGCAAACTAGGATCAGGTTTTATTTAGAAGGTTATTTTAGTATCATTAGCTTCCTCTGTAAAGAAAACATTACACTAAACACTACAGGCAAATATTAGCTTAAATCAATGTGAAACAATACTTTATTTCCTAAAAAAAGTAAAGGGAAGGCTGCAGCTGGAACAATTCTGAAGTGATTGGTGCATGTTGCCATAGGAAGCAGAGCCTACCAAAGTGGTCCCTGATGTGTGCCATGTAGAAATTAAGAGAGCTTCCCTTTGATAAGCAGGAACTCTCTGCTGAGAATTGGCTAATTGGATGTTTGGAAGCCAATCTTCCCACAATTCTGGGACAGTTAGGCCTGTTCAGGTACTATCACAAGATAGTGAGGCTTAAATAAAACCAGAATGCACACAGACTGTTGAAATTCTTACTTTGACTGCTTTGCTCCTGCTCTAAAAAGGACAATAGCTTGTTTTTCCAGAGGCTGACTCACTGCTGCTGGTCTTACAAGGCCAAAAGGAAAGAACCACAAGTACTGAACCCAGTTGGTCCCTTGAGATAAACATAGGCTGCATCTGTAGTGACCAAGAAAGGTAAACTGAACGACAGGCCTATGTTTTCTCTGCCTGAAAGTAAATATATGAGATTGCAATTCATGCAATAAGAGATTTCAGAAAGGAGAAGGAAAAAAAAAAAAAAAAGAGGAGGGGAGGAAGGGGAAGCACGTCCTGCAACATGACAGCAGCTATACTAAACAAAGAGAAAAGTAACTCCTGCACCAAAGAACGAACATTACAGCATTCCAAAAGTCTTTACTCACTTTTCTCTGCATCACTACTATTACTGCCATTTTTTTCAGTTGGCAAATCATGAAACTTTACAGGAACATATAACGGTTCACTCTGCAATGAATCAGTATAAGTAAAAATACAGTTAAGCAGGATATTTAAATTATTACCAGTAGAATTTATTTAGTGAATTAAAAAAACAAATAAAGAAAAGCTTGGTGAATAGTAAGAGAACCAGACTTAAAGCATGTCTGCACACAGGGGATAGACTTGTCAAAATTCATGTATACAATATACTATATGTTACACATCTTGGTAAAACACAGTACTTAAAGAGAACTGTGCTCTTTTGTGTGTATCCTCATGCACACAAAATTTATGGCCAGAAAATTCCCACCTACTGATTTAAAATTAAAAATAAGTCATCAGTATTACAGATATTTCATTAGCTATAGCTTCTGCCCACATTATAAACTAGAAACATGAAATACAAAATGTATGTAGTAAAATTCATGTACTCATTTTCTTCCCATGACCCTAAAATCCCTTATTCTCTTCCCTAGACCTACACATCAAAAATCTTCGGGAAAGATCTACAATACAAAAGACACTTAGAAGTAGTTCAGGCAATTAAAACTTTAGCTAACAAATTTTCAGCTACTTGTTTAGATTAAATTAATAAACTGTAAAAGTGAAGTCATGAAAAAGAGCTGATAGTTGGATTTTCGTTAGGCTTGTTTAGGACAAGAATTTTGGCAGACATTTAAATTAATGCAAAATTGCCCAATTTTGTAGAGTCACATGATCTTAATGAACTGAGAAGGCCAAGATTTTATTCTTAAATACAGATAGATAAAGTTGAAAATCCCCAAAAACTTAAATGAAGAATACATCTGAAAAAAACATCTCTTCAAGTAATTCTGTATAAAGTATCCATACAATAATTTGCAATACTCAATTCCTACCCCGACTCTATTAAACAAATGTTACTGAGTTGAATATGTAAAGGTTTTCTCTGCACAAAATATTTCTCTGACAAACTACTAGAGAAACATTCAGTTGAGTGCTTTATTGAGCCGAGAACCCATATTTCTTATAGTAAGCAATACCATTATTTGCACTACTTATTAGTAACATACAAGCAGGCAAATTACCAATCCCCTTTGACAAAAGCTATTACACTTAAAACTGCCGTATTTTATATACAGTAGGTCAAGATAGTTGTGCCAAGTCACTGTGAAGCATTGACCTTCATAAATTAAGGCACTTACCAGAGAACTGTTCACAGTGCTATCTGTTGTACAAGCAGCAAAATAACCTTCAGCATCTGCAAACTAATTACAGAAATTTTAATGTAATAAACTACCAAGGCAAAGTTATTAGTAACTGAAATTTTTGAAGAGTAAGGGTTTTTTATTACTTTTTCCATCACTCTGTCAAAATTCCCTCTCTCCTCTCAGCCCTCCTGCCTAATACCAAGAGGGCTTACAAGTTCAGTAATTAATTTCAGTACTTCCTTGTACCTCTTGAACCCCAGTGAATTAAACTACTTGGGTATGAATGCAGGATGAGGCTCTCAGATACAGAAAACCTGCAAAATTCAGTCTTAGGGACACAATTCCCACTAAATGATTGTGCATCTATTAACAAGCTGCTTCTTTCTTCATTTTAATGAGGCTGAGTTCCTTTCCCTCCTCCTGTCTACACCTTACCAAACCAATATTCCCTGATCTGCAGCTTGCTGTTCCACCATGATGGTAGCTAAACTATTAAACAAAGCCTCCATGTGGAAAAAAACTTAAAAGTAAAGTGTGAGTGTTTCTCCAAGCAATCATTGAAATAAAACCATATAAATGGATGTGTAGTGCAGACTAATAAACACAAGACACTTTAAAGGTACTTGCAATAATTACAGAGTTGACTATTTAACTACACCACTTGAGGGGGAAGGAATTTTCTAACAGCACATTACAGTCCTGTCTGCACTGTTCTTTTGAAAAGGAAAAATAATGGGATTCCAGTAGCAGTGTCATGAGTGCCACACACAACATGTGACAGACTGGGCACTATTAGTCACTGCTTTCCAGTTCATATTTCATTACTGTCAGCAAAGAAACTAAGTTCTGTTTATTCCCAAATTATCTTATGAAGATTCTGAACATCACCAAGTCTAACACATGCCATATTACACACAAACACTTGGTAGTAAAGGCTGATCTAGCAAAAAGTGTATCAAGATATCAGCCAACTTTAAATGCTCTGTGTTTAACTCAAGAATTTTTTTTTAATATTTTTCAGTTGTTCTTTGTGCTTTGTCTTTTCTTAAAAAAAGAAATTAGATAAAAATCATGTAACACTTTAAATATGATATGTTATGCCTGCAACTGTCACTATCAGTGAAGTCTAACATACCCAGAAAATCTTAAATCAGTTTCTTTCACACAAGCTATTTTCTATGAAGACATGTTGATTAACAGCATGTTCTTGGATCACATTTTCTGGGGTTTTTTATGTGAGATTAGTATAAGGCCAAATGCCTTCCTGCTTCCTGAGTGCTGCTGCTCAGCATCCTGAAACACTGGCCCAGAACAACTGTTCTTCCCAGCATTTCTTGGAAAAAAACCCCAGTATTTCTGTCATATAACAACAATTTTAGGTTCTAGCACAAACTATAACTAACTCTGGAATGGGCATCAGAAGGTCACATGCATAAAAGTTATAAAAAAACAACATTAACAACAACAAAAACATAATTCTACCACCCCTACTAAATGTAACTTTAAACCCCACAAAACAGTCAGCAAACAGTTCATAGTTGTGCCAGAGACAAAAAGAGTCATGCTAAAACTCAACTACAAAGTTCAAGTTCTGATTCCATTGGCTGCAGATGTTGGGGAGTTAAAGGGAACCAAGAGCCAGCAGTGAGTTTCATAAGCTCTTGTTAAGAGGAGTTATCCTCTGCAATTGCCCAGGATACAAAACCAGGCTGCAGGGACCGATGGCCTGGCCCAGCAGAGCATTTCTTACAACTCCTGACACATCTCAAATTGCTTTTTCTTGCCTCTCATCCTTTCACAAGACAACTGTTATGGCTGCCTGTGGCATGATTCACCTTACATCTCAAATATGCAACCTTTGCTCTTCTCTAGTGTCCATTTCAAGGGGATTTAGTTCTGTACAAACTTAGAAAAATATCACAACATCTAGAGTTACAATACTTACAAAAGCTGCATGCCTTCCACGAAACCCACGAGTACACTGTTGCCTCCATGGCTTCCAAACAATAAATCCGAAGAGGTACAGAACAAACATGGATGTTTTTGCAAATGTACTGAAAAAGGGTTTGTTGTACCTTGAAAAAACATACTGTGGAAAGAAAATAATTGCAGCATCCAAAATTAACAAATAGGTAAGAGTTCACAAATTAATGATCAGGTGTAAATAGAGAATCCAGAACAGTCTGGTTCCCAAAATACCACAGTTGTAAGTACTGGCGTGGATGACCAAAGGAAGCAAGTGGCTCTACGTGTTCTGGGGGAACCCTCTCCCAAACTACCTCCAATGCCAACAAAAAGAAGACTTGTAAGAAACAATGCCACAGAAAGAAAACTACTTATTACTTGTATCTCACCAAGCAACACATTTATCTGCTACTGAAATCAAATAGCACCGAAAATACATTTACATACAAATATTTTGTAAATTGAAGACCACTTTTATAACCAGTAATATATTAATCATAAATTAGAGAAGATTACTCTGGCTAAATAACATTTCAGTATCAAAAGTGACTCCACCAGCCCATTACAAAAAATGTTTTATTAATACCACATGATAAGCACAAACATTTGTATATGCTTAGTTTCAAAACTGATCTAGAACATAACAGTTCAGAGAAATGAATTTATGAATTTATTAAAAACTCCATTTCCACTGCTAAACCTCTGGTTTAAGTCCTAAAATTTAACATGAAATAAATACAACAGTTTCAATATGGTTAATATATGAACTAATGAAATTACAGGGTTTAAGCTCCATTACATGAGTCCTTTCATCCTGAACTTCTGGATGTTCTGAACTACAATTCATCACAACAATCAGCCTGCCATGTTACAGCACATTTACTAATTTTTGGGAACCATATGGGCATTAGTGTAATCAATATAGCAATAACAAAATGAACTCCCTGATTACAGTACACAGTGATGAGTTCATGCTGTTTCCTTTTTAAGTCATCAGTAACACCTTCTGTCTCAAAAGAAATGGGCACTGAATTGAACTTATCTGTAAGTTTTAGTGGATTCAGGGTGGTGAAACACCAAGTGTTTGATAACCTCGTTTCTGCTGCATTTTCTCTTTAAAATGTGTGGAAGAATACTCACAGAAGTGAGTTCTGAAGAGGCCACCCAGATGACATCAACCAGGAGGAGAATGACAATTCCTAGAGCCATTCGCCTGCGCTGAGCAGATGAGCTGCTCTGGGAGCTCATCCGGTTCATGATAAAAACCCACAACATTTGGAACCTGAGAAAAGGAGACAGAAATAAAACATAAAAGCTTACAGGGACACACAAAAAATAAAACAGTGGGGGCAACTGCTTCATACACATGAACAAGGCCAAATAGGCAAGGACATACATGGCTGTGTTGTTAAAAAGCAGATCTTTGACAGATCCGGCAGGAAATTTTCTGAGATATTAGGGACAATTAAAAGTAAATCTTGACTTGACAAAAATTTATCAACTGCTTTAGCAATGAAGTAAGAAAGAAGTAGGTAAAAGACAATGTCTTTTTGGAATTTACACTATAAGTTCTGCAAACAGTATAAATTAGATTGATGTGTTGTGACAAATGTCAGAAACGTGTTTAAACTTAAGAGGCATTCAACAAATATTTCAGAGGACATAGGAAAACATTTGGATAAATTATAAGCCCTTACAACAAGAGTTGATTCAAGAAAAAAATAGAATAATCAATTGTAAACTTAAAAAAGTAGACTACACATGTATTTGTATTAAAAAAATTATATAGCTACTTGGTAATTTATGAAATATAGGCATGAACCAATTCTAGTGAAAATCTATTGAAAATTCATTAATGCTACTGCAAATGAATTCAGATTTCTGACACAGCTTTACAGGTGACCACTGGATGGCCTAAATTTATAGAAGGCCTAAATTTCGGAAAACTTTCAATTACATTACCAAAAAACTTCAAATACAAGTGACAGAGACTGATGACTCATTCTTGTACTAGAATCCATGATGTTAGCCAGACATGTATGTGGTATTTCTATCATTAACCTTCACTTATTTATGTATGTATTTTAAGAACCAATTTATTAAGAGTTCATTAACTACAGATGGCACAGAATACCATAAACTCAAACACCACCTCTGAGAGAACTGCTCAAGGAACTGCAATCTAAGTCATCTTTAGAGAGCAGCTTCTGACTTTCACAGTAAATAGAGGTCATCTGCTTTGCTAATATGGTCTAATAATTTTTAATTGAACTTTGTTTTTCCCACATGTCAACATACAGATGCTTTCTTTTCATTATTTACAAATGATTTATGAAAGAGACAGTGCAATAATGTCCTCAGTGAGTGAGGAAGGTACATTACTTTTTCCAGAATCGCCTGTTCCTCAGATTAAGGATTTAAATGCCCAGATAATGCAGAAAACAGTGCTGTGATCTCCAATGTGCTTGTGCATGAGTCATATTCTATACAGTCTCTGCCATGCTCAGATCTTGACACTTTTTCCTCCATTTCTCAAAGGGCCTCTTTCAAAAGGAAAATGAACAGGCAGAGTTCCTGAAGTATAATTATACCACTAGATCTATGCTGATATATTCCATGTGTGGGCATCAGTTCTGGATAATTACTCTGCTTTTCTGATAAAATGCTGGGACTGACAAAAGAAAGCAGAAATTTTTAAGTAGAGAGAGGCAAAGTTATGAAAGACTCAGCAAGGAATTATAGTTTCTACTTGATACAGAATAAAGGAGAAAACATTTGTTCTCAAAGAGAGAGCAAATGAATGTGTTATCTTAAACTTGAGGAAACAAAAGTTTTCATGCTTGAAAGCTTATAAAGGTTTTTTCGGTTTTTAGGAATTGGTTTAACAAATACTATGTATTATACTCTACAAACTTTGCCTTCATTTTATTATGACTAATAGCCTATAAGCCATTACATGAAGGCATATTATATATATATCCTAAAAATTGCTCATGTGCTTGCATAGTATGCAGCTAACACGGAAGCTGGGCATAGAAGAGTTCAAGCAAGCTGGAAGGAAGAAATCTCATTCCTGTCAGGCTATAGCACAACTCAGGGACAGTGGGAAAGTGTCCTAGAAAGAGAAATCACTGCAGCCTTCCGCCAGTTCTGTGCTGCAGGCAGGAGGGGAGAGGTAGCTGGGAGACAGGAGGGAATGGCAGCAGCCTGATCAACTGGACATCTCCACATTGGATGTTCCCTCACACCTACAGCTCTGCTGTTCTCACCACAGGCTGCTTCAAAGCACACTCTGTGAACAGAGATCATGCACAGATAACATTCACACTCTGCACCTGTTTAATCTTGTGCTCAGCTTGTCTACTTTAGGCTTGAACAAATCCCTTGCTTTAAATCCTTCATCAGGAGCAAAGTAAAGGATGATGGAACATCCAGCCCTTCTTAAATAAGAGGTTACACAAAGTTATTCAGAGTCTATGCACGTTTTACACCATTTCTTCTGTATCTTTGACAAGTAGATGCTAAAATTCTAAATAAAGAGCCCATAATTATGCTTTGGAAGTTGAAATTTTTTATATGTTGCAATAAGAGCAGCTATTACTTTCTCATCTGACTAGCAAGTATCTGTTTAACATTTCTGTGTGCCTAATATAGCCTTTGCTAGATCCTTCCCTAACAAGGCAAAAAGCTTAACAAGAAAAGGTGCTACAAAGTGCAGCACAATCACCTTCAAGATAACAGTTGACTAAAAAAGTTACCAAGCAGCAATACTAAAATGTCTGTAAAGTACAGCAGAAATTCAAAAGCCTACTGAAACACAAATACTAAGTTTTAGGACAGAATTAAAACCCTGTAAAGCATTATACAAAATGCAAAAATGCAAAGACAAATTGAAACTACTATTTTGAGAAGTTTTAGACAGACACATTGTCCCACTTATTAACAGTACTCACTAATTTGCAATGAAATGTAATTCCATACTTTTATGTTTGGCTTCTGTACATTGAGGGTAATATGCTCTCTAGAAATGAACACACAAGAACAAGACTTTCTCATATTACCTTCCACAATAACTGTAAAAAAGAAACAAAAGTGGTGACTAACAAACTTCACACTTCATGTTGAAGTGAAGATAGTCTCCTAAAAAAAAAACAAAAAAAAAGCAAAGTGTGAAACATCATGGTATTGGTATATTAAGTGTTTATCTTTGCAAAATACTGTCTTAAATTTCAAGTTCTACAGTGCCTTCTGCAGCTCAAATCCTAAGTGCTGGGGACATACAGATCTAGAACCTTAACAATTGGCCTGCACCAAAAATGCCAGCAGGGCAGCCCTGAATTGCAGGAAAACAGGATCCTTACCTACTTTTGATATTACAAAGAACACAATCCCTTCCCTATTAATTGACTATAGGAGGTTCACAGGAACAAGAACTTGATGTTAAATTCTGATTTTCTAAGCTGTGCAGAGAAAGGCACTGTTTCTTAAGTGCACATTCCTAAGCAAAGAATGGAAACTTTAGAACTAGGAAGGTAATGGAAGAACATACAGGCTAATTGGCCACAAAACAATCTAGAAAGATAAGGCACCTCCACATTGTGTCACGTGAAAGCCCAGTATCTTTCCTTAAATGGATACAGCATTACTATTGTATTAAAAGAACATCATCTTACATAAAACATTTTTTTTAATTTTTAAACTCAGATCCAATAAACACATTAAATAAAATCCACTTTAAAATCCACCAATATATAGGAAAAGAAACATTATACAAAATAGCGCCATAAGTATTATTGCCTAAAGTGCTGGAATTTTTTAATCGTTATTATTATTAATGTGAAATGTTGTTAAGCTCTGTTTTAGGGATGTCCTGAATCAAAAGGAGTCACACACTAGGCTAAGGAATCTCAAACTAGTGTCCCAAAGAGAAGTGGCAGCAAGGGCAGAATTAAATGCTTACCCAAAATTAGCTTTTGATCACCTGTCAAGCATGGCTGAGAGTCTGTAAAGTGTTAAGAGGGAGCAATAGCTAAATTCATGTTTTTCAGCTCTTAGATTAAGAGGTAACTCATTAAGAGGGACCCCAGAAGCTCCCTGAACTCAACATTTACACACAGCAAGTTCAAACCTTTTCCACAGTTTACCAAATGATCATAACTGCTGAAAAAGACCCAACAAACTGGAAGATGCATTTTTTAAGAAAAAAGCATGTGATTATCCATCCTCTATTCCACAAAGACAATGCTCACTGTAGATCCTGCACACCAAAGCAATTAGTCACAAAATCACAAAATATTTTGAGTTGGAAGGGACTCACAAGGATCATAAAGTTTAACTCTTAAGTGAATGGCCCAGGGATTGAAGCCACAACCCTGGCATTATTATTGTAGAGCTTTACCCTTACAGAACATTTAATTTATCAAGTGCAAAAAGTTATGACAAATTTAAGCCACCAGAAGACACAGACTGCAATAAAAATCATGGTTTGAAAGTAAATATCATATTCTACTCTATTAATAGAGCAGAAACTGAAGCCCTTTGTTTCCATTATTAGGAAATAAATATGCTTTCCACACAGTGTAGCTTTAAACATACCAGCTCAAATCTGACATTTAAAGGGATATTCATTTAAAAGACTTTTCTTAATATCATTATAATTTTTAGCAAACAGCACTGAGACCTTTTAAAGTCTCCTTTTTTTTTATTTATTTACCATTCCAACAGTCTTAGAGTTGGTGCTGTCATCTTGCAGAACCATTTCTCAGCCAGTTACAAGATCTTCTGAAAAACAAACATTAAAATTTTTCTTGTCATGACATTGTACTTTGATTTTAAAATGCTGCAGTACCCTAGATCATGTAAGAAGAGCCACCACTTCAATTTATGATATCAAAAAGATATCAAAAGCAGTCTCACTGTGTAGCCTACAGTGCATGTTCAGACAGCTGACTGCACTAAAGCCAACAGGCTCAGCAGCCTGTCCAACTCTCCTCTTCTGAGCATGCAACAAGCAACTTCTGAGGGCAGGAAATAAAACTGCACCATTGATACTTCATCTGCAAGCTTATTTGGACAGCATCAAATGTTTCTTTGTGCAGATTATTTCCACATTACAAGCTCCGCCCAAGAAGAGAAAATCATGTGAAACTCTCAAACTTTTACTGCACTGACAATTAGGGAAAAGAATATTATAGGCCAAAGAATTGCCAAATCATTGCAAAACAGAAGTATTGCTGTTCTGGCTGTTCCAGGAGGAAAACACACAGCCTGTCTCTCCCCTCCACCACCAAAAAGTAGAAAAAAAAGAATAGCAAGAATGCCAAAAAAACACAGAACAGCATCTCAGTCACAAGTCATGGTGCAAGCAAGTCAGCTGGAAATTCTTCCTTGTATTTACTCAAGATTATTTCATATACAATTTGAAAGACAACATATCAAGATAAGGCTTGCAGGCAAAATAAATGGGTTTAGTTTTTCCAGTTATACCAGCTGCTCCAACAATACAAGTTCTGAGATACAACCTCCTCCCCCTTTTAACATGTTCTGTCATCAGGAGATTCTTGTTTCATATTGGATTGCTTCTGAGATAAGAGAAACAGAGACACTACTTTCACTTTAACCAGAAAAAAAAATGAAAGTAAAATGATTTACATTTCTATGTCACAATCTGTAAGCCTACATTAAAGCAACATTAATCTAACACAATTCTGATGTCTACTCAACCTCTAAAGAGTACCATGAGATTGCAAAGGCAAGAATATTCAAGAGAGATGGAAAAGTGAGCCTTATGCAACATGACTATTACATTCACTGCAGCCCTCTAATTTTTACTCAAAGAAAGTTTCCTGTAGGATCTTAGAATACAGTGAAGCAAAAAATCCAAGAAAGCAACCAAGTTTTCCATACCAGTATTGAGTTCTGCAAGTAGAGATCACTGCTCCCATCTACATAGGAACTTATACAAGACCAAAATCTGCACAGAAAATTCATTAATTTTACTAGCAAAATAAGAGAATTTAGGTTAATCAAAGATATGTTTTAGGAAACTGTTGATACGTAAGTGATGCTATCAAACCGTCATGGCACAGCTGAATATGGACATTTAGGGAATAAAAAGAACAAGAATGTTTGAACATTGTCAGCAATGAAATGATAGCTTCCTATTTAGCACTTAAAATTCATGAAACAACGCTTCAAACAATTTTCCCATCTAGAATTAGCAGTGCAGAGTATTAATCTGTTTTATACCTCAGAGTCCTTACCAGCTACCAGCCTATCCAAGCACACAGTTCTCAGTAACTCCTGCAGCTTCCCCAGCAAGGCTGTGACCCTGCTGGACCTGAAGTCTGCCTGCAAGGAGTTAGAAACACCCAAGTTTCAGGTCAGTACAGTGAAAGCTGACAAACAGAACAGACATTGACCTCCTTGTTAATCTTGTCCAGCAACATTAGGAGAAAAAAAGTCCATGTCAAGCTGCCAAGGCTTCTCTAAGCTTCACTATGTACAGAGCAATCTCAGCCACCAGTAGCTCCACATTTAACATCAGCTAAGGATTACAAATGACATCCATTTCACATGCTGCAGATCTAATCTTGTCTAGTGCAAGGACTAAACATATCGTGCTTTGTCACAGGACATACAGACACAGATTCCTGATAAGAACCAGCAGGGCAGCTTTCAGAGAGACACCCTGGCAGCTGGAAGCTGAGCCTTCCAGGCAAGGTAGAAATCCACGAAATCACTGCACTTGGAGTGAACGGGGGTCTCCTCCTTTGGGGAAAAGTAGCAGGAACAAAGAGGAGAAAATGAGTAAGCCTTCTTAATGCACTCAGAGAAAAGTGAATGCCTAAGAGCGAAGATATATGGCTCAAGCCCTGGGGACCTCGGGGGAGAAAGAATTACTAGAAACTCACAACTAGAACACTGGAAACTGCAGAGGGAAAGGAAATGGAGCTGCAGCCCAAGCAAGGGAAGCACCCCTCACACCCCCAGCGAGGCAGGACAGTGCTGCCAGCACTAAATGATTCAGAACGACTGAATCAATTAGGCTGAAAAAGAGCTCTGAGATGATCGAATCCAACCCATGACCAAACACCACCCTGTCAACCAAACCATGGCACAGACTTTCCTTAAACTCCTCCAGGGATGGCAACTCCAGCACCTCCCTGGGCAGCCCATTCCATTGTTTAATCACCCCTTTTGTAAGGAAATTCTTCCAAATGTTCAACCTGAACCTGGCGCAGCTTAACACTGTGTGCTCTTGTCCTGCCACTGCTGCCTGGGACCTCGACCTGGCTCCTTTTTTTGCAGAACAAAACGGTCTCCCCAAAGTCTCCTCTACCCCGGGCTAAACTCCCTCAGCTCTGACGCTGCTTATGGCGCTTGTGCTCCACACCCTCCGCAGCTCCGCTGCCCTTCTCCGGACACGCTCCAGGGGCGAGGCACAGGGCAGGGCCGGGCACAGGAACACAGGGGCACAGCCGCTTCCCGGCCCCGCTGCCCGCCCTGGCCACCGCGGAACCCCGGCCCGGCCTGGGGAGCTGCCCCGGGGCTGGCAGCGCTCCGTACACCGCCCCCCGCACCGCTGTCACGGCCGGACGGGGCCGAGAGCGGCGGCACACGGCCCCCCTGCCCACACGAAGGGACAAAGTTCCCGGCCCCGCTGAGCCCCGCGGTGCCCCGGCCCCGCTCCGGTACCTCAGGCCGCGCCGGGCCCGGCGCCCCCCGCGCTCCGTCCGGCGGCGCCGCCCGCCCGCGCCGGACACCCGCAATCCATCCCCGAGCCCGCGAGCGACCGCCCCGCCCGCCCCGCCCGCGGGCCGGCCCCATCGACCCGCTCGGCCGGCAGCTCCACAGCCCTGTCCTGCTGCCCGCCCCCCGCCTGGCTGAGGGAGGGGCGGCGGGGAACCGGGCCGGGAGGGGCGGCGGGGGGAACCGGGCCGGGAGGGGCGGCGGGGGGAACCGGGCCGGGAGGGGCGGCGGGGACAGCGCCGTCACCGTCCGCAGCGCTGGGCCACCATCAACATCGCCATCCACAGCGCTGTGCCACCATCACCATCGCCATCCACAGTGCTGTGCCACTATCAGCATCACCATCCGCAGCGCTGTGCCACCATCACCATCACCATCACCATCCACAGCGCTGTGCCACCATCAACATCGCCATCAACATCGCCATCACCATCCGCAGCGCTGTGCCACCATCAACATCACCATCCATAGCGCTGTGCCACCATCACCATCCACAGCGCTGTGCCACCATCAACATCACCATCGCCATCCACAGCGCTGTGCCACCATTGACATCCACAGTGCTGTGCCACCATCACCATCGCCATCCACAGCGCTGTGCCACCATCACCATCGCCATCCACAGCGCTGTGCCACCATCACCATCGCCATCCACAGCGCTGTGCCACCATCAACATCACCATCCACAGTGCTGTGCCACCATTAACATCCACAGCGCTGTGCCACCATCACCATCACCGTCACCATCCACAGCGCTGTGCCACCATCAACATCACCATCCACATCCACAGCGCTGTCCGACCACTGTCACCATCCACAGCGCTGTACCACTGCTGTCACCATCACCACTGCTGTCCCAACACTGTCACCATCAACATCCACAGCCCTGTCCCACCACCATCCCCATCCACATCGCTGTCCCCACCACCACCACCATCACTATCCCTATCCCACCACTGCCACCATCCCCATCCCTGTCTCACCACAGCCACCATCACCATCCCCGTCCACATCCCCATCCATGTCTCACCACAGCCACCATCACCATCCCCGTCCACATCCCCATCCATATCCCTGTCCCCATCACTGTCACCATCACCATTTTATCTAACCCCGTGCCTGTGCCTGTGCCCATCCCCGTCCCCATTGCCATCAGCGACCCCATTCCTACCAGCGTTCCCTTCAGCGACCCCATCCCCATCTCCATCCCAGGCCAAATCACTTCTCCTTCCTTGTGCTCATTCCTGTCCCCATGTCCACCCTTTCCCATCCCATCCGCAGGACTCTCGGCCCCGTGTCCCGCGGGGAGCGGGAGCAGCGCCGGCTGTTCCCAGATCCGCCGTCTCTAACGAGGGAACGGAACAGCTCTGATGGAGCAGAGCTTGCTCCGGAGACACGGCCATTTATACAGCCTCTTCCAAAACTTTACGATAAGCAAGTCAAAGAAAAACTAGCAAACAAAACAACAACCACCCACCAAAAAACCCCAAAAAACTAAAATATAGAGGAAGAGAGAAGGCAGAGGAAGAGAACACGGAGTGAAGAACTAGAGATGGAGAAGTGGGATGGAGGTTGAAACTAGTCTGTCAAAAAAAAAGAAAAAAAAAAAAAGGGAAGAAGCAAAATCGAAGTGTGCAAGACCTTTGAGAAATGTCCTAAAATACAATGAGGTGGTGGAATCTTAGTTTCATAGTTACCATAATCTTTACACTGTGTGATACAAAATTTCACAGGACCTGAAAGTAGTGGCAACTATTAAATTTTTGCTTCACTATCAAGACACATTTAAGAGCACAAAAAAAATGATATTGTGTAGACATGCAAGATAAATTAAAGTAAACTTTCAAGATGTATATGCCAGTGACTAACAAGTTGCAAAAAGAAATGCTAGACAAAGTCGTCTATCAAAAATATTGAATAAAATGAACTTTCATAGGCTTAGATGAAATTGCAAAATCAGATTCTGGTCTTGTTTTGTTTGGTTTTATAGCCAATGTTAGTACTCTCTGTAGTCAGTGCTATTATTATTTAATAATTAAGCTCACAATACCAACCTAAAGATAACTCAGTGTATGTCACATCTTGTAGATTATTTAGTATTCACCTGCTAACAGAAATAAAGCTTTTGGCAAAATTTAGCTATTACATATTTTGGAAATTTTACAGCAAAAACTGTTAAGAAACAATAGTAAGCAATGTATATACATGAATAAAACGATGTTTAATTGTTATGATGTGATACATATGATATAGCTGTGAAGTTATTTTAAGTGCTACTCACTTAAATAACAAACTGTTGAAATCAAACATGATATTTCACCCTTCCTATGGGTTAGTGATTGAAAAAAAATTCATCCCCTCTCATATAAAAATGTAATAGCTTATCATAATTTTTCTAAAGAGATTTTAGGTAAACTGAATTTCTTAGACAGTTTCAGGAAAATAGCAGTCCACTTCAAATGGTGTGTCGTGTGGAATTCAGAGGAATTGAAAAATATACACAATGTAACTGCAAAAACGTGTGTGCATCTCACAGCCTCTCATTTCCTTGGATCTATGTATGCAGATCTTTGTTTAGTATTTATACAGAGACTCAGTAAACTTACACAGCTTATCCAAGGTCAGTCAGTTCATCAGCAGCAAAACCTGAAGAGAAAACCAAAGAGTTATGACTATAGTACTGCATGTAATACTTTCCTATATCTAATAGTGCATTTACTAAATAATATATTTAAAATATTATGCATAATTTATATTAAAACGGGGTGAATATTTTATATTAAAAAAAAAGCTCTGTTGCATTTGAACAGGGAGAATAAATAAGGCAGCAGGGAAGGTTGAGATTCCCAGGCTCTATCTCACCTGATCATGCATTAGCAGAAAAAGTTTGGTTTGCTGCCCCTGGAAAATGCTTTCCCACAATGATCTTGGCAGTAGTGATGACAAAATACCTGTGATATGCAGATTTTTTTATCTTTTTATGCTTTAGTCTCCTTTGACAGTGGAAAGCACATGAAATCCCACCTGAGTTAAGACCAGATTTCAGTGTGTATCTCCATGTGGCCTCTCATGTATATGAGTTTTTTTTCTTTAGGAGGCAATGCAGCAGTTTGCCCCTCAATATGGCAGCACAGTTAAATCCACCTTGTTAAGGTTCTGATTTTAAGCATCTTGACTGGGACAGGCAAACAGGAGGGCACTGTTGTCCTTCAGGTGGAGTGCCAAAATTTCTTCATCACAGGATGAAGCATTTACACTGTGGTTCCTGGGGAATTTTGAGAGAAACAGGTCAGCATTGTCAAAGGCCCAGAAGTTTGTAGTTATTATGCTTAGTAATATCACAGGACTTCTGTATTTTTAGCTCTTTATTAAGTAATTTTCTTCCTATTGTAAAATTCATATGATCTTGTGTCTTCTCTGAAAGAAACTATTACGAGAACGATTTGTCTTTTGTTTTAGTAAACACATGTAATAAAACAATATGTATCTTGAAAGTACACACATACTGCATATTTATTTTTCTTGCTGTGAATATTTGAGTTACATGCATAGCATTTTTGTAGGCAAAGCAAAATTCTATTTCCCAGCATCACTGTAATATTTTCATAAGATAGAACATCCACAAAGCATGCAAACCTTCTAAATTGCACTTATCAAGAAAATTTTAATTATTTTTCTGCTCATATATG
The DNA here is from genome assembly GCF_048771995.1 of Taeniopygia guttata. Lineage (NCBI taxonomy): Eukaryota > Metazoa > Chordata > Aves > Passeriformes > Estrildidae > Taeniopygia > Taeniopygia guttata. The sequence goes on along the minus strand of NC_133032.1, from coordinate 32,099,277 downwards.
TTCTACTTACAAGAACATAAAAGCTGATTTGGAAGAAATAGATCAGATCCCAAGAATGAAATTTAATACTCTGTTGGTCTCGTAATAGAGGTCTACAAAGGAATTGATTCTACTTATTTTAGAGCAATGCCTAAAAGCATTTGGAACAGATCTTTGATGAACAAAAGGTGTTCCCCTGTCCTGTTGGGTTAGACCAAAAGTCCATCCAGCTCAGAATCCTGATGTCTTCCCAGTACCTCATAATGGGTGCCTGGGGAAAATGGTGTTGGAAACAAGGGATTTGTTTCCATGGAGCAGCCTCCTAGTTTTTAGAAACAAATGGGTACCAGCATCCTTACCTGGAAGGATGTAATTCAGCCAATGCATTTAATTGCTCTGATGGACCCATGAATTTGGCAGATCCCTTTTGTGAACACAGTAACACAAGAGTTGTTATGGATTTACTGAGGCAGAATCTTGTGACATAACAGAAAATCTTTTGTTTTGCTTGGGTTTAGGCCACTGGATAATAACCCTGTCACACAACTTGTAATCCTTGCTCCATTGCACCTTCTTTGCTTTATTTGAGTTTTAACTGTCTTATATTTGTCCTCAACTGTCTTTGAGGTGTTCTCACATCCTAAGTCCAGCTTTCCAAGAAGTCTCTTGTGACTGAGGGAGTGATTTTATTGCTCAATTATCCTCACTGCCTTCCTCTCCTTCTGGAATAATTCTTGAGAGACTGAAATGAAAACATTCATATGAATACATGAAATATAGTTAGACTGTTAAAGTTACAATTTCCAATCTGTTTTCAGTCCCTTTTTTGTGTATTTACAAACATTTTGTGGTTTTGACCTTGCTGAGCTGTTACATGGCGATTTTCCTAATGTTTCAGCCAATGACAAGGCTCTAAGAAATCTTACTGCTTAAAAATGCATTATTTTGAAAAAAATCTATGCTGATCACTATAAGAACTACTGGCGCTTACAGGAAAAATGTTACTCTGCAGATGTAATAGCAGAAAAATCCACAAATATTTTTGTAATTTTTTTATCAACCATTACTTTTAATAGCTGTAGAAAATTAATTGGAACTGAGAGTTTTTCTGCTTCCTACTGAACATTACTTGCAAATATTAGCTAGTAATAAAATTACAGATGAGTAAAACAAGTCATTTGGGGAACTTGCCATCACTCACTTCAGTCTCTTTACTCTGCTGATTTATAACAGGAAAGAAAACAGGAAGCTTAATTTGCAGTGGGGTTTCCCAGACTGAAAATTATTAAATTGCTATCACTCAATTATTTTCGGTAGATGAGTTGTGATCATTAATTGTTATAAAAAAGACAATTTAAAAAGTAATTTGAAAGCCTATTCAAGCAAACCAAAAAGTAAATGGAAAGTAAACCTTTTGGAAGTGTTCTGAATTATTGAATTACCATGCCACTGAGAGAAGTCATACGTAGGAGTGGATCGCACGTGTAGTGTTCATGCAGGTGAGACCATTTGAGCACCAGGGCTGGCAGAAATGCATGTGTGAGCATGATTACCTGTCCTGCTGGAGATAATCCAAAAACACCTAACAGGCTTTAGCAGAGAGAGCCAAAAGTGAATTTTATTTACACTGAATATCACCATGAAAGCAACTCTTCTAAAGGTTAAGTCAAGCAGTTCTTCCAGCACAAATCCAGTCAGATGGAACTGCTGAAAATGTGACCCCGCATGTTCAGAACACAGAACAGATTTTCACATTTGTGCTTTTGCACATTCCTGGATGAATAATCACAATGATTCAGGGAGGCACATTGCAACATAAGGTGGTATTCAAAGGGAATGGAAGCATTGCCCAATATGGCAATAGGGAACTGATCCCTTGCTGGGAATGCATAATGCTCCAGAGAGGGCAGGGATTCTTCTGGGAAGGGCTTAAAGCAAAGGAATCAATGTCCCATGTGGATTCTTACCCCATCAGCATGGGAGACCTCCTGTGTTCTATAGAGAGAGCCCACAAATGGATTAAACTGGAAGCTGTTCTGCAGGGAAACACAGGAGATGAAGCTTTGTTTTTCACATCTTCTAATTTTAACACTGGTCTTCTCAGTGCAGATGCTCTTAAACTGTACCAAAAATGAAATTTTATCAGGTGAGGAATTGCATGGACAGAACTACTGGTTTGGGGCTTTGCTGGTGCATTATTTTTAGATCAAAAGGTTTCAAAGTGTATTGTTAATAAAGGTCAAGTCTGTGGGCTTGTTAGGATGGCACACCAAATTGAACAGGCATGTAGTGCTCCAAAAAGAGATTTTAATGCCCTTATTCCCACAGTAAGGACTAACATAATTAATGTAATCTATTTGTCTAGAAGATTTTGTCCAATTTACATATTCATTAGCATAATTTACCAGAGTGTTTGCTTAAATACTGATTTTTAAAGCAGCAGAGTGAGAGAAACACTTGGATACAATGTGTTAGTTTTGATGTATTTTTGATACTGGACATGTGAAGGCCACATCATTAAAAACTGGCTGTGGCCTTGAAAGGCATTCACAAGATCCTTACAGTGTCAGACACAGCACTTCAGAGCTGCAAATCAGCTTTTATATTTTTAGTGATTCATTAAGGTATTATTTCAGTAAAATTTCCTATCGTCTTTGAGCAGGAGAAACAATTTTACAGAAATGAGCTAACAGTTTCTTTATGTACTACCAAACAGAAACAATAAACCCCATATGGAGGCACCCAGCATTCAGAAACAGTGCTTTGAAATTCTTTCCATTTTGTATGCAAGCAGCATTGTCACTAGAAATAGATTGAGTTGTACATTTATCGAAGAACAAAGTATTTTTAAAGTGTTCTACTGCTGACTAACTTAAGTGGTATTGTATATTGTTTCTAAATAAATCATACATCTTAATAAGAAACTTGGACTGCAGATAGCTGTGATAATTGAAAAAAATGCTGCATGAGCTGTTCATTGCCTTCCCCCAGCTCTGGTGGAGGGAATGTTCCTATTCTGTGAGAGAACATTGCCCATCCTCCTAGAAAGAAAGCAGCCAAATAATTTAGCCCAACAGAAGGAGTATTTTTAAATATAAACCATTTTGTCTAGAGACAATTGGAGAGTGCTCATCCATGCTTCTTCAATAGAACTGTGGATGCTATAATATCCAGATGACTGATACCATATAGTCAAGGAGCACTCTGCTACATCCAGAGAAAGACACATGTCCATGTGAATTCCAGATTCTCTTCCTAGCCCTCCTCTCCTCCCTGCATTATCTTAAAGTAAATACAATAAGAGTAATGTGGCACAATGACCATAAATGGGATATAATAACCTTATCACATCTATTGTCTTCTGAAAGCTAATCTGAGGAGTCAACAGTTTGGGTCTGCTGAAGAGAATATATTTTTATCAAAAGTCACACACCAAGGAGAAATCCAAACACATAAAATATGAGTGTTTCTAAACAATCCTCTTATGAAAAGCCATTTAGAATGAGAGGTCAAATATTAGCAGCCAAACCCTCTCAAAAGTTGATAAGCAACGGTGAAAGCCAGAAAAATGTCTCAGAACAGAAACCCATTTGTTTACCTGTCACACATTCAATTACTTGCAGTTTCAAATGGTTGGGTAGCAAAAAAACCCATGGTGCCATTGCACTCTCTTCATGCTACTTCTGTTGTGAAATGACCCACTTTGGTTCACCTTGATCCTCTTTTCCAACCCAGTTTTCCTTGCTCTGGTACTTGCCACTGTTCTAAGGCTCAGTTTTACCCTCGTGGGCTTCTGTGCTCTGCTGAAAAGCTCACATAACAGTTAAACACCTGCTAAACTGCAAACACACTGGTTTTATTTAGCACATTGCTGACATCTTTGAAAAAAAAAAAAAAGAACAACTAAATTAAAAACAGTGATTTTACATAAATTTTCGAGTTATCATGGCATTTACTCAAATTAATGTTCATGACACAGTGAGCATGGAAGGCATACACAGCTGTGATTGATTCAGGTTCTCAATTCAGTTGAAGTGCATAAGTCACATGAAAAAGGCAGCAATCCACATTTGTTCCAGCCAAGGAAGTACATAGGTGCAACAGAGAACACATAATAATGTTTCTATTACACAAGCCCAGATTTTTTTATCACGGGCAAATGATGCACTGCTGTTCCTTGGCTCCCAGGTGTGACTGTGTGGAGCCTGTGCAGTACAGATACAACTCCAGGGCAGAGGTTTGTGCCCTGCTTTGCAGTTGTAGGAATTCTGCTGCCATCCTTCTGCTAGTTCATTTTCAGTGGTAATATAAAGGATTAAGATGTTATGAGAAAGAACAGAATAACAGCATGTAGATAACCAATTTTAAATGGAAAAGCAAGCTGTAAATAGGAATGTAGTTTCCCTCAATTTCTGCAGATTTTGCCTCAACCCAGAACATAAATTCTTAAGGCGTCATATTTTCAGTCAAATTCTTTTTCTGGTTTCTCTTTTGATGCAAAATTTGCTGTTATTCTTACCAAATGAAATGGGTAATAGTGGTGTCATCATCATAATAGTCCAATGACATAAAGAAGCCCCAGTTTATAAGCTTATCTCTTCCTTACACACCTTGTTTCCATGTTCCAAGAATTATAGCTGGGTTTTTTCCCCATCCTTCATTTAGAAAAAAATATGGACTAATTATATTTTGAAAGTTAATGGTTTTAGTTGATCTACATTGAACTCTTGGAAAGCAGCCACATCAAATGAGTTCCTGGTAATTTGCCATGACTTCACCATGTGTAGCTCCATGAAATTACATGCCTCCCATATGGCTGTTGCTATGGCTGTGCCAAAATCAACCAATTACACTGTAATCTTGCTTGTGACCCTTCTTGGAGGAAATCTACACACTCCTTTTATCTGGGTAGATAAAATGTTTTGGGATTTTTTTAGCTCTCTGTAGTATTCTCTCAACTACTGGAAAATTTATTTATATTAAAATACTCAGAACATGATAGTTAAGTGATTAAGCAGTGTACTTTACAATAAATACTTAACAATAAAGGAATATTGAGTAATGGATAACCTAGACACGACTTTTCTTGGCTGTTACTTTAACTTTTATTGTCATGTTTAGCTGGGCTTAAGAGCTGTTCAGTGTGATGTACTGGATATTAAGGTCACTTTTCAATTCAGTTTATAGCAATCTGAATGGCAACATGCTGATCCAGGAATCAGATTCTCAGCCCTCCTGTGCATTTCCAAAATCCTTCCACCCCTGGAACTTCCTTGTGTTTGTTTTTTTCTTCTCTTACACTTTACTGCGCTTCCCAGGCCTGGATCTATATATGGATTCACAGCGTTGTTCTTTCTGCATGTTCAAGGGCAGGCCATTAACTGCATGAAAATGATCCAGAGTGAGCAAGATGCTGAAAAGCTTCCCACACAGCTTAGCAAGGGATTTGTAATGCTTTTGTCTAGGTACACATCTCTTCAGGCTGAGGTACTTATGTGAAATTTTAATACCTAGCGTTGCTGTAGCTGGTAAACCATAGGAAACATCTTGGAAAACTGTGGATCCCCATGATTTATTTGTATAACACTTGCAGCAAGCTGTCTTCAAATTCCTTCCATCTGAATCAAACTGTTAGACTGCATCTCTGTTTACCTGTTGATTAATAGAAATACTTTCCTCCTGACTTTAATCCTCTCATTCCTTATTCATTTGTATTCCTCTGCATTCTCTTGCTCTGTGTTTACATCGTGAACTGCCTGGAGGCAGATGGCAACAGAAGGAGGATGCTCTGTAATGATAATTACTTCTGTTATCATGGATGTTTAGGAGAAGATCACCTGCAATCCAGCTGTGCTTACAATAGCTGGACTTGGTGCATCATAGAAGGATGCTGTTGCCGGATTATGTGTGCTGTACAGGATTTCACAGAATCATAAAGGTTGGAAAAGACCTCTAAGACCAGCCCAGCACCACCATGCTCACAGCTAAAACATGTCCCCAAGTGCCACATCCACATGCTTTTTGAACACTTCCAGAGATGGTACCAGATAAAGGCAATTCAGGCTTTTGTTCACTCCTGTTCCATTGGTAAGATTGACAATATACTAAGACATTGCCTCTACACATTAAAGATTTAGTTTCTGGTACACCCTGAAACAATGAAAAGCTTTTCATAACTCAGGAACTGACTTCTGGCCAAAAAAGAATTAAAATATTCAGAAAATTACTCCATGACTACAGACTGTAGGCTTTTCTACTGCTCCTGTACCAAAGAAATAAGTAAAGGTTGGAAAACCTTTCCATGAAAGTAATATACCAATCAGCACAACAGCTGAATTTCAGCTTTATAAGCTCAATTTTGTAATTTAAGCACAAGGCTTCTATGCTAAAAATATCCATCAAGATAATCTAGATGCCACGCATAAAACTACAAAAGGTCTATACAGAAAGCAGTATTGAAATTTAAATTGATCTATTTGCATTTGGATGAGTTAATATATCAAACTTGTGTTTATGATCCAACGTGAGATAACACTGCTCAAAGAGAAATCTTGCCCCTTTATTTTATTGGACTGGTGCCTGAGTCCACAGCCACCTGAAAACTGCATCTGGCAAGGCTAATAAAATGAAATATGAGATCTCATGGCCAGGGTCTTTCAACCCCTTCCTTGCAAAACTGTGATTGATTTGGCACCTCCATACTGAGAGAAATCCTATGCTTTTTGGTTCTCAAATGTAAATTCCACTGTAATTCAGTAAATTAAAATGCACCAGCACTGCTCTTTTTCAATGTCATTCTTCATGCAGACTCAGGAAGAACACACACTGATAGCAAGAGATTGCAAAGGATTTGCTTAACAGAGTTGTTTCACTTTCCATATGACCTGCAATACTTTTTTGTTCTGCTCAACCCTTTTGTTCTGCTCAGTGCCCCACCATTTCCCAGAAAACACTTGTACTCACAGGGAGGAAAAGATAAATTCAGCAACGGGATATTTTCTGTAGAGTGCATTACACTAAGTGCTTTTGGGTGTGATTTAAAGTTTTACAGTGAAACGATGCTTCTGCTAGCAGAAAGTCTCCAGCACATTATCACAGCCATTCTACTCTCTGTCCTTTGGCTTTGCTATTAAGGTTAATAAGATTAATCAGGAGCATTATTTGGAAATGCTAGGTAATAAAGGCTGGCCAGCTATGGAACACTAACAGTTGTTCTGTTTAAATCTCACTGCAGTTGGGTAAATTAGCTCTGAGGGGTCCTGATCCCCTTTGTGCTGTATGGCCTGGACAGGAGCTGCCAGCTCCATCCTCTCCACATGCCTCAGGTTTTTGGACCTTGTTTTGTGCTCCTCTGGGAGGATACTTTAACTCCAGCAGCTGGAGCTCAAAGCTGCTCTCTCATTCCGTGATTCCATCTGCCAGATGCAGCAGTTGAACCTGCTGCATCTATAACCCTGACTACCACATAATAAAACTGAGAGGAGAGTGAAAAGTCCATATAGTAGTTTATATACTAACTGTATTTATTTTAGATAAATATTTACCTATGCACACACAGCAGCACATACAAAGGAAAGGGCTATTTGCACTTTCTCTGAAAAGCTTTCAGAGATATTCATCTTTAATATTCTAGCTCAGCACAGCTCACAAGCGACACAATATCCTGCAGAAATCCCTTTCATTATCTGTAAAATGTCTCATAATGTTCTAGTCGTAATTTGCTTTGACATTAAAATAAAAATGTTAATACTCTCAATATCTCCTTTCCTAGCTTATGTTCCTCAGGAAGATCTGGCAGCCCACGGAAGCCAGATGGTGACTTGAACTTCCCAAACGAACTGCCTGGCTGCTGCTGCTACTGAAAGGGATGGTTTTGCCCTCCCCTATCTCATCCTGAAGGGCATGTACCTAGTCCTTCCTTTGCTTTGGCACTGACTCTATCCCTCCAGTGATAGAGGCAAAGAGGCTATTAATTAGAAATAGCTGAAACTGGGTGAGGAGAACATGCTTGAAGAAGGAAGCAAGACCACTGGGAGAATGCTCGGAGGGTTCCCTAAGGGACATGGGGCCACCTGCAGCCACACAGCTCCAAGGTGAAGCCAGGATGTCAGACCAGGACTAGGACCAGTGTGGAGGCTACCAGAGGGATAAGGCAGGTCTAATATCAAGGTAGCAAGCAAGGCTAGGATAGCACAGACCTACAGCATAGCTCAGACAAAATCTGAAGAGCCAGAGCTGAGCTTATCTGGGTCTTCACTTCCCTGGGACAAGGACTGTGGGGTGGAAACCCCTGGTGATGCTTCTTAGAGCCATTAAGATCCATCAGTGCCCACTGGGTCCAGACAATTACTCATTTTGATCGACTACCAAATTTGTTCACATCTTGACATACCGATTATACCATACTCACACCTTCCTATTACCAAGGGAGGAGCAGCAAGCAAAGGATTGAAAATACCTGAAATACCCAATATGAGAACTGTTAAAACACTAAGATAATTTGGAAACAAACAAAAGTAGTGTGTGGCTGCAGTACACTACAGGGCGAGGACTGTCCCAGACCTGTTGTGCTCAGCACTCTGTCCTTCAAAGCCTGAAGGGTTGTGGAAGGTGGAAAGAAAGAGTACAGACTATATTTTGTCCACCCGAACACCTGACCCCAACAGTGCATTGTCTCCTGCCCTCTGTGGACAAAGATGATGGGGGGAGTCTGTCACATCTCTCTTACGAGGAGGGACTGCGAGAACTCGGCCTGTTTAGTGTGGAGAAGAGTGAGAGGGGATCTCATTATTCCATATAAATATCTCAAAGACAGGTGCCAAGAGGATGGTGCCAGACTCGTTTCAGTGGTGCCCAGTGACAGGACGAAGTTTCACCTCAGCATGAGGAAGAGTTTCTTTACATTAAAGGTGGCAGAGCCTTGCAACAGCTGCTCAGGGAAGACGTGGAGTCTCCCACACTGGAGACATCCCGAGCCCACCTGTGTCCCTGCTCCAGGGAACCCGGCCTGGGCATGGGGGATGGACCGAATGATCTCCACAGGTCCCTTCCAGCTCCAACAGTCTGTGGCTGCCCATGGAGCTGGTGGAGCCGCGTCCCTGGAGGTGTTTAAAGAAAGCCTGGACGTGGCACACGCTCTGCTTGACACGGTGCCGTTGGTCACTGCTCGGACCCGGTGACCTCGGCGGTGTTTTCCAGCCCGGCTGACCCCGCGCTACACCGGCGATAATCACCGAGCGAGCGGCTCCCGCCGCCCTGAGGGCGCTCGGCCGCTCCGCCCGGCGGGCGCGGCCGCGCCACCGCACGTCACGGGGCGGGGCGGGGCGGCCATCTTGGGCTGGCCGGGCCGCGAGCGAGCGGGCGGGGGCGGAGGCAGCGCCCGCCCTGCGGAAGTCCCTCGGTGCCGCCGAGCGCAGCCCGCCGAGCCCCGCCGGAGCCCAGGGCTGCCCGCCGTCCCTAGCAGCGCCGCTACCGACCAGCATGGCAGGGCGGCTCCCGGCCTGCGTGGTGGACTGCGGCACGGGGTGAGACACGGCCGCTGACAGCTCGGGGCCGCCCGGGGCGGGGCCGGGCGGGTTCCGCCGCCGATGCTGCTGCAGATGGCGGCGGGGGTCGTGCTGCCGGGCCGGGCAGCCGCGCCCGAGCCGCCGCGGGGCCGGTGCTGGGAGGGATGGACCGGGCCGGGCCGGGCCGGGGGGAGCATCCAGCCACCTTCTCTTCCCCGCCCTTCGCTCTCCGCCCTGCGGGAGCCTTGTCCCTGCGCGGCCCCGCTCGCTGCTCTCGGGCCCCCCGGGGCCGCCCCCATCGGTCCCGGGCCGGGGTGCGGGACCTTGTGCGGCCGCCGGGCCGGGGGCGGCGGGCGGCTCCCGCGGCTGCCCGGAGCCCCTGGGATGCCCCGGCTCGGGGGAGTCGCCGCTCTGCCCGGCGCCGTCTGGGGGAACCGTGTGTATTCATTTTTTGTTTTAATGTGCGGATAATGTCATTTATTCTGTGTTACTTCTCTCTGTGGAAGAAAAAAAACCCCTCCCCTTCCATCGAGCAGGCGCAGAGGAACTTCCTTAGTTTTGTCAAAGCCTCTTCCTGCTTTCGGGCTTTTATACCTTATAAGGCAGTTTTCAGTGTCAAACCTGAACCAAATCCGCTTTGGAAACGCTTCTTTTCGTTCAGCAGCTGCCAGGCGGTGGAGGGAACGCGGTGCCAGTGATCCTTAGCAGCAGGAGCGATGCGGGAGGAGGCCCCGGGGCTCCGGGCTGGCTTTTGCACGGCTCCGGGGCCGGGGCAGCGCGGCAGCCGCGGAGGAGCCGCGGGCAGCCGGGCCGGGCGGGCTCCGCCGGGCCGCTCCCGGAGCTCGCTCGGAAGTGCGAACCGCGCTGTGACCCGGGGGCTGCGCTGCCTCGGAGAGAGGAAACGTCCCCGTCAGGCCGCAGTTTTTCATTGGAAGGGCAAGCACTGCTGTGTTTTCAAAACTCTTTCGCTACCACTGGTGGCACGCTGCTGCTTTAACTCGTTTTTTACTTTTGTTTCACTTCTCATCCCTCTTGCTAAAAATAAAGAAAATTTTTAGTGAGTGCTCCGTAGATGCAGATATTTATCATGCTTTCTTGAAAGGATGTGTTCTTCTGCAACCCAAGTGTTTGTTACTGAAAGCATGTGCTCATTGCCCCCTCAAGAGAATCTGTTTGGTGTAGGACATTAATAAATTGGTCTTTAGGAAGAACAGGTATATGTATGTGTGTGTCTGATGCCTACACGTCTAACGGTTGTATGAAGAAGTCATTCCTGTAGTGAAAGCAGAATTAAACCTTGAATTCTGTGGGATGGTTGAAAGTTAGCACAGTGAGGGTGTGTAGCTGAAGTATATGTGAGTTTAACATGTATATATGTGCTGTTTTCTTTCAAAGCAAAAGATCCCTAACTACTCTGCCACATGCCACCAGAGGCTTTTTCCCATCCCACATGTTTGTGTATCTCTGGTAGTCCCATTAAAGGCAATAATTATGTCTTTATAGGTTTGTAAAGTGCAGGTTGTGACCACTGGATTAGAAATTCGCTTAAAGCTTTCAGCAGTGCCCCGCAGGAGCAGCATGCAAGCACAGAGCTGTGTAAGGTGTAACTTTGTCTTGTTGATGTAAGAGGTGTACCAAGGGACATAAGTGTTAAAGCAAACGTTCCTGGGGAAAATGTGTGTGCAAGTACACCATTAATCAACTTCTCTTCAGGTGGTGTACTCTGTAATGTTCTTGAATATGATATTAGCCAAGTCTTGCTCCTGTTTAATATATAAATTTCCCTACAAATCTTTAAAAAATGCTCTGAGGTGCTGTCTTATTATGCACCATATTTTTTTTACAGTCTGGCCTATTTTAATCTCCTGGCTTTTCATTTCAGGTGCATTTCCTCATCCAAGGTTGTTCTTCCATAAAATTCTGCTTCAAGAAAGTGGGGCAAAGATTTGTAGCACTATAAAAATTGCAGAGTGTTGGGGTGGTTTGAATTCAATAATTTCAGTAGACAAAAATCTAAAGTGGTGAATTTACAAAGGAACAATAGTTGAGATGAATAAGAAACAGGTGGGTTATGATAGCATGATTATGCTCTTGGCTTTTATTTTTTATTTGGTGTAGCCCTCCAAGTCCATCTCGCTTTTTGTGTGAGAACACAAACTCTGTCAGCCCTGTGGTCAGTGCAGATCAGCTGAGGTTTCAGTCTCCTGTCCTGTCTGCCAAAATGACAGAAAGCAGACAAATGAAATAAAGCCCTGAAAAAGAGGAAAAGCGGTTTTGAAAATACAGCCGAAACAGGGTGAAAGGAGCTGCGGTGCTTAGAACAGGCTTTAAATGTGGGCTGGTTTTCCAATAAATAGGCTTTTTTTAGAGGGAAGGGTTGATAGTTTGTAATCTCAGGAGAATTGACCTCAATCAGCAATAGGGCAGGTGTAGAAGTGGTATTGAAGAGTGTCTTCCTGTGTCTTTTGCTTGTAGCCACAGTTCAGTTTGTTTATCTGAGTGTTAAATTTGGGTGGTTCTTTTTTTAAATGTGTGTGTGCCTTTTTGCTGGCTAATACAGAGGGATGAGAAAGGCAGCAGAATGGTGCTTTTCAGCATCAGCCTGCACAGATTATACGAATGATAAGGACTTACTTCAAAGCATAAAGACATAAAAAATACAGAGGAGATTGGGGAAATAACATGACTGTTGCTTGAGGTTTTAACAATTCAGTCAAAGTTTTTAGGGGTCATCTAAGTACATGTCATATAGCTGGAGCTGGGAAATGGGTTTAATCAGTGACATGGCAATCAGATGCAGCTGAAATTCTTCCAGTGTTACGTTTGTACCCTGAAATTTGCATTCTTTGCTTAAGCAAACTTGATACCTAGAAAATAAGGTAATTGATATCTAGTAAGAGCAAGTAAATACTTGTGGTTTTAGAAGCTGCATGTCTGAAGCGCTGTCCTTGTAGTTGTACAGTATTTGTACGTGATACGAAAAATCTGAAGAGCCCAGTTAGTTTAACATAACTGTTAAACCCAGTATTATTTATTTCTATAACTGATAGCCTTGTCTAGTTTAGTTTTAAGTATATTGTTTTGTTGGGCAATCTGTAAAACAACACTGTGGACCTTCTTGTCAGGAAGTCTTTGTCCATGTTAGTAGTGAACTTGACTTCACTTGGCTGCTGAGAGCCCTTCTCTCTCTTCCTTCCACAAAAGATAGCACCAGATCCATGAGCAGTGAGCTATGAAGTAACACCTATGTGCTTTTCTGTTCATATCCTTCAAACACTGGAAAATTTTTGATTTTCCTGAAGTAAGTAGATATGCTGTGAATGAGACTTCATACTTGGTGTATCTAAGAATTACATGCATTTTAAAACAAAAATTAAAAATAGAAAAATGAGATGGAGTTCTTTCCATAAAGTATGTGAGCAATGTACCAAAGAAAGGAAAAGGCTCTTAGTCATTTTTTAATCACAGTAGGCTGCAGTCTTTTGCTTTGTGCCTTTTGGGTATTTGAATTGTTCTTGCTGCCTCTTCTACAGGCGAGCACAGCACTGCCTGCAAGTCATGATTAAAAGCTCTTCCTACGCCACTTTGGAATTTAGCTTGATTAGGTTGACAAGTAGATTTTAACTGTGTCTTTCTGTGTGAATGCACTTTTTTCCTTCAGTTTGACTTGTATAACACTGAATTAGCTCATTTGGGATGGCAGATAATTGCAAGTGTTCAAATTAATGGCTCTTCAGCTGAGCTGCAGTAAGTGGCTGTGCAACTACTGCGCTTCCAAAATGAGAACTTAATTATAGCACTGAAAGGGGTTTACAGAATATTATTTGTATTTTGTATACCTGAACTTTTTCTGCAGGTTTGTGTGCCATTTTTCAAGTGGATCCAGTTGATACTTGAGTGTCAGTGGTGACCAGCTTCTCCAATATACCCAAGAGTCTTTTGTTGGGAGGGTCTTGTCTGTTGGTAACCTTTTTCTTGAGTAAATTGGTTATATGATTGTGTGGAAAAAACCCAACCTGTTGTCATGGGTCTTGTTTTCTTCCTCCCCCTATGCCAAGCTAGGCCCCTTCTGTATTTCCTATGCACAGTTTGCAGAAGGTGGTGCATTTTTAAAATTTCTTTCTTGCATATTAGGGATGAATTAAAGGTTTTAAGGTTGACTGGGGAAAGAGTTCCTGTTCTTGATGGGAATTCAGGGTTTCTTGGATACCTCCTGGCAGTCTGGGTTCCCTCTGAGCTGAGAGCCAGGAGGATTGAGGCTGCTCAGGATTTCCAGGGTTTCTTGATGGGGAGTTGCAAGCTGTTCTTTGGAATGAGTCACATACATCTCTGAGGGTTTCTTGGCTGTTTGGTCTCTCTAACCAGTGCTGTGAATGAAGGAAGAGTAAATTTGGGCACACAGAACCTCAGAGAAGCAGAAGCTGGCTGGAGTGAGCTTTGCTTTGGGGAAATTCTCTACAAACCCTACTGCTCTAGTTAATCTTCATGCAGCACCTCTATGGCTCTTAAGCAGAGCAAAGTGTTTATGGGTTCAGTGTCTTCTGATGTGATAAGGTGTGACAGGATTATGTCATTCTGTTTCCTTCTGGGTTTTGACCTGAGAGTGTAAATGAGTACAAGATCCATGAAAAGCAATAATCTTCAATAGACAGCAAAATCTGTGAGGTGAGAAATCCAGTGCTATAAAGTCAAGGTAGGGGGAAGTAACAGGCTGTTTTATGAGCTCTTGAACTTTTTTAGTATCTTATACTGTGCCTTGAAATTATTTTTCTTTCCTAATGTTCCAGACATGGGTTATTTCTACAGGTTTTTCAAAGCCTAACTTCTGTTTAGTATAAAGATTTCAGTACCATATTTTTGCAGTTTATACTTTAACTGGACATCTTGTCATGATCTTCTGTGGTCTCAAGTCTTCATGAAATTTTTCTTTTTTGGGCTGAATTTTCTCTGCATTGTGTCATCTCAGAAGTAATTTTTCAATATGGAAAGCATAGAAAAAATATTTCCTTGATGGCATTTGGAAAAAATCCTCTTCCAGGGTTTTAAGAGTATCTTTTGCTTGCCAGTGGCTGAAGTGTGGTTAGGGAGGGAGGGGAAAATGTCTCATCCTTCACGTGGAAAAAGGAATTGTACTAGGCTAAGAATTGATTTAATACATTTAAAAAACATTTTCAGGGAGACTTTGAAGGCTGATGATGACCTGTGGTGTTCTCTTGGGTGATTCTAATACATTACAGTCCATGTTGCAACACTAAATGCTCAGAGTATGCAATATAATTAGAAATAATAGGAGTTCAGGAAGGAGTACATATATTTCTATTGACTCATGCCTTTTTTTTTTTTTTTTTTGGTAATTCTGTCATAGGAGTAATTTTATATCTTGTTTTATTTAGTGCATTCCAGAAGCCATTCAAGGTGCATGACACCTTCCAGTCCTTCTGTTTCTGCTCCTCTTTTCCTGTGTCTCACTTGTGCTTGATACAGAGGAAAGGGGCAGTGGCATTTCAGGGCAGAGGACAAACCCACTTAATCCTGAGCTGGATCTGTAAAGTTAAAGATTAATGAACCTCCTTGTATGAACTGCAGGGCTCCTGCTTGGGGCAGGGTGTGAGGTGTACCTGGGATGGGCAGGTTCCACTTGTGTTCCTTGGTGTGTTTAGTACCTGGCTTGGACTTTCTGCCCAGCAAGTGTGCTGATTGCATGACTCCTGGAGACATTTACTTGTCTAAAATAATTGAAAATACAGTTTTTATGAGTTCAGGAATATTGAACCAGTTTAGAGTAGCAATCCATGCGTTGTATTGGTTCATAGGCACATGTAAGAAACTTTGCAGTAGGTCTGTTAGTTCATGCAATTGGAAAATTTCAACACAATGTCTCAACATTTAGTTTCATCATTGAAGACTTTCTTTGGGACATGCTAAAAGGTTATAACCAATTTCAAATGAACTTTAAAAAAAAAAACTTTAAATGAATGCTTGTCCAAAAATAATTTTAACACTTTAGGGAGACAAGGTTAATTTCAAAGGTAAAATAACTAAAAACATACTTGGGTTTGTCCCCAAGGAAACTCCAAGGTTTTTTTTGCTCTATGTAAGAAAAGGAATCTCTATTGCTTTAATCTTTAATTTTTGGTTTTGGTCACTGAACTAAAATACATTTAGGTGTACCAGTCTTAACCAAAATCATCCCTGGGTAGATGCTTAAAAATACCAATTGGATTGCAAACTTGTCAGTGCCCATAGCAGTTTATATAGTTACATCTAAAATTGAAACAAATAATCATGTTATCCACTGATTTAATGTAGGGTATAATATAATTAATATTTTTTTTATTTTTACTCTGATCATGGGATTGCATTTTTAAGACTAGACGGAAAATCTCTAGATAAATGTGTGGTTTTAATTTTTCTGGGATTTCCTTTTTCTCTTTATTATTCTCTTGTGGTCAGTGCAAATGTTTGCAGCTGTGCACAGGATATGTTTTGGCCTGCTCAGGCTGTAGAGTGCAAGATGCAGACAGGACGTTGATGGTTTATTTTGATAAATAAATGCTATCAATGGATGAATCCAGATTGTAATTCTTATCACCATATTTCTTATCTAGGTTTTCAGTATTAGTATTTTTTTTGTCATGACTTGCCTTAGATACCGAACATCGTTTATCATCTGCAGGAGCTTTCACAATACAACTGCTTGCATTTTTACTGTCAGACTTCAGAATCCCTATGATCCTGTTAAATGAGACCTGCTTTTTATATTAAACAAGATTTACTGGTATGTTTTTGTCCACAGCTGAGTTTTGTTCTACGAGCCGACTGTTTCTAATCGAAACAATCTTTTATTAGGAGTGTGGTGTAACATGATAAATATGTAATTGGTGCTTTAGTGCAAGCCTGCTCTTGATGGAAAACATTTGGTTACCTGCTGAAAGGCTGAAGTGGTCATGGGGCAGATTGGGAATGCTGGGACAATCCTTTGGTGCTTGCTGGGTGCTCCTGCCTCCATCCCTGCTCTCCCAGGCCATTCGGGCTCATCCTCCCCCTGCTCAGGTCATGGGGCAGGTTGGGAATGCTGGGACAATCCCTTGGTGCTTGCTGGGTGCTCCTGCCTCCATCCCTGCTCTCCCAGGCCATTCGGGCTCATCCTCCCCCTGCTCAGGTTCATGGGACTGGGGCCACAGCTCTTGGATCAAAGCTGGAGCTCTCAAGTGCTGAACCTGTGCAAATAGCAAGCAAACAAAAAAGCTCAACTTCTTTCTTTTGTTTCCTTTTTTTAATGTCGAACAGCTTTACAGTTTTAGCTCCTTATTACATTTGCTTGAAGAAATTTGCAAGTCAAGTCAGGCTTTTTCTGCATAGTAAGATTTAGATTTCACCTGTTTAATTTCATCAAGTGCAGGATTTTGTTTACTTGCAAGTTATTTATGTGTTCATTCAATTTATCCTTCCTTGTTTTATCTGTTTAAAAATATGTATAATTCATTTATTTTCTTGGTTTTTTTCCCCTTCCTGATAAATGTCTGTGCAGTCATAGAATATTCTGAGTTGGAAAGGACCCACAAGGGTAATTGGGTCCAACTCCTGATGTTCAGCTTATTTTGGGTAAATGATGTAGAAAGTTGCCAAATAAATCTCCCCCTCATACTAAATAACTTATACTGTTAAGTAATTATTCATGTAAGACTGCCAAACTTTTGGGCATTCATTCCTCAGTATTTGGAAATACTGCATGGAGTAGGCAGGCTGTGAAAAGTGCTCAGAAAACCTGGAAAAATGAAATACAAATTTATTAAAATGCCTATCAGTATAGGTGAGTGCTGTGTGGGTGTGGTGTAACACAGAGGCACTGTTAAGACACTTATTAAAATGAATTAGTCTAGAAGTCTCAAAGGAAGTAGTGAGTAGAGAGGGAGCATTTTGCCTTTGCCAACACAAACTACTCTACTCTCATTATACAAAGATAATATCCAAAGCCATTTGTTCTTTATATTTTGAGGAAAATGCAGTCAGAGGAAAGCTTTAACTTTTTTGTTAAAGTATGTGCCAGCATTAAATACTAGAAATGGGTTTACAAATACAAATTAAATTGACAAAGACTACAAGTTTATGTGGTAGTATCATCTGGATGCCAGAGTTGGGATTTTGTTAGTTGAAAACACTTAAGTATGGGCTGGTTTCAAGTCCACTTTTTGTGGCTCAATTATAAGCCAATTTTTTGACATAAATGTATCTTATCTTTCTCTTTACTTTGAGGAGAACTTTTCCAGAGTCAGATTACCAATATTGTTTGGTTTTGGTTGGTTGATTTCCAGAGATTTGGTGGTAGTGAACAGAAAGCAAAATTGAAAGTTGTAGCTCTTCTACTCGATCCAAATGTTAGTAAAGTTAGAAGCAGCACAATGCTGTAGCTTCCTCTGTTCTCCAGACTGATATTAAAAATGTCACCTGGAGACTTGTATTACAGTGCATGTGTGATTTATTCTGAGTGCTGTGCAGCACAGGCTGCTTTTGTCCCCAAGTTCCTCTTGGTCATTCTGGCCTGGCTCTGTGCAGCTGTGTCTTTGTGGTTTTCACTCCCCATTTTAGCTGGATTTTACTAGCAAGCACTACAGTTGTCTGTGCTCTGAGCTGTAGAGGTAGCTGCTGATAAAAAGCAGCACTGGATAAATTTCTATACAAAAATAGAGATGCCTTTAAAGATAAGGTGGTTTTTATCTATTTAGGAAATAAACCTTTGCTAGAAGCACTTCTCTTTCAACCTGCTTTTAAGCTAATTTATTAAATTGCTCAGCAATCTTCTTATGGTTTGTTTTACTGTGATAGTTTCAGTATGTGGCACAGAAGTATTTGTTGCCAAGGTGAAGGCTCTTGCTTGAGAGGGCTGATATTTTGGGGGGGAAATACTGTAAAATAATAGTTTCAAACACACAGTAGTACAGTTAATTCCAAGGTCAAGCTTGTAACCTGTGAGATTTGTAACACCTCTGCTATCTAGAGGTATCTACGATTTAAGGTTCTCTTTACCTGAGAGTGCTTCTAATCTTGTGGGTTTTTTCCATTTATAGGGCAAATTCTTTGTTTTCCACTACTGATTACTTAAAACACTTGTTGATCAAAAATGTTTTAAAATTTGACAGAAGCAGGTGCTCTTTAAAAATGCAAACTAGTAATGTGTGAAAGGTAAACTATATTAGCTAAAGATGTAAAATACAAAAAAAACTGGCTAATTCCAAAATCTTGCTGTCTTAAGTTTTATCAAGGACATTTCAAAAGAGATAGTAAACTAATTTATTAATACAAGTCCCATTTTCCATCAGTCCTTCAGGGGCTTCTGCTACTGCTTAACCAGTTTGCACCTGATGCTAGAGCTGGGACCTTTTTAAAGGGGCAAGACATCTTTCCTCTCTCACTGGGATTTTTTCATCATTTCTCTTTACATGATTTGAAAAGTAAATGCTTCCTGGGCTTTTCAGTCCCATCTGGATGGGAGAACAATCCTGGTACAAGAAGGATGATAGAAGAAAAGCAACAAATAAACACATAAGGACTTGTTCAGGCTTTTCAGTCACAAGAGGCTCATATATGAAGACTAGGAATTCATTGATGTTTGAGAAATGTTCCATTTCTTTTTAAGGCAGCTGTTATCAGAAGACATCAGGCAGTAAAAACATGATATCTATCTTATAATTCATGTCTATGTAGAATTTATCCAGTTAAAACGAGAAAGGATAAAGACTTTTTGATAAAATCTTTGATGGACAGACCATATGCAAGAAGGAGCTGGTATTGAAGAGCAGAATCCCTTTCCATTCTGTTTAAAAACTTGGAGTTTTTGCCATGAGATTTATTTCATGCCCTTTTGAATATATTACCATAGGTATGGTCTCCTTAGAATCTCCACAGTCTGAGCTTTTCTGTAGTGTCTTCTGTACCCCTGCTGTACTTAATTACAATTTTTTAAGTTAATGTAATTTAGCCAGCAATGAATGTGTGTTGAATGATGAGTGTTGCAATCATCTTGCTTTCTGTCTTTGGCCCTTGTTTCCTGGAGTCCTTTTTCCACGTGGTTTCAGTAAAGAAATGCAAAATATTCCTGCTCTGGAGAATTCATAAACACATGAGAAGAGGCTCTCTCGAGGGAAATGGGAGATTGGCTCCAGACCCATTTGCATGGAAGGGGATATAGAGCAGGGATCTCCTGCTGCCTGAGCCAGTAAAAGGCAGTATCAGCTTACATTTAAGAATAAATGCATTTAACTGTGTAAAGCCTAATGTAGTCACTGGATGTTAGACTTGCTTGTAGCATCATCACTTGGACGTGTTCTGCATAGTAGTTGAGGTGTGTTTAGGTAGGGAAACTTTGCTGGGCTTGATGCACCATGGGCTGTGGTACACACCAACACAGAATTTTAGAAGTTACACACGTGTGCTGTCCAGGCTATGGTGCCTGGGAAACCCATTGCATCTGTAGGGTCAGATACAGGCATAGGATGTGTTGTATTTGGAGTGAGAACTTGCACAGAAGAACTGTGGCTCAGATGGTGAACAGTAATTCAGAACCATCATGAAAAGAGCAGTTTGAACAATAAGAAAAGAAAAAAATAACCTTCTGGACAAAATGCCCTTGTTTTTCTAGTGATGCACCTTGAAGGTAAACCAGAGCACGTTTTGATTTCCTTCAGTTTTTGGTTTTTTGCTCCCACTTGCTTTACTTTTCTGAGAGAATTTTTTTTTGTTGTTGTTGTTTTTTTGTTTTTTGTTTTTCAAGTTGCTTTGTATCTTTCCAGTGGGACCAGCATTGCAGGTACATCTTACTTCTGTTTGTGTGTGCATTTTAAATATGTGACATTTCTTTTAGCCCAGGTCATTAGGAGCAGCTGAGGAAGAGGCTGCAACCCAGATTTGCTCTAGGAGTTGGAGATCAGGTGATGCTTGTCCTCGAGTGCTCTTGTCTGCTGGTGCTCGGTTAACTCCTGTCTTTGTGTGGAGCTGTCAGAGAAATGACACTCACAATTTTTGCTGGACCCCCCCCAGCTCTGTGGTACTTCAGGAGCAGCTGGACAACTGCATTGCCCACGAAGCAGTTGTCCCCCTATTCCTCACTTCGCTGGAATTGCAGTTGTGCTTGAACTAGGGTGTGTAACTCGGGAGAACGGCACATGTTGTGGGTAGGAAAGCAGTGGAGCAAAGGCACTTGGTCATAGTTTGTGGTTTGTAGATGGAGGTTCTGGTAATGACATCCTTATTACAAGTTCTTACCCTCAGCACTGTTTCCTTTTGGCTTTAAAATTGTCTGTGTGACTAATGCACAAGTAACCTCCCAGTGGCATTGCTTTTGTGTCATAGCCTCAGAAACATCTATTCTAGGTGAGAGAGCACATGTAAAAAATCCCATTAGTGCTGCTGAGAACATTGTGGGAAGCCCTTTGGCTGTCCTTCCAGAGAGCTTTTGGGAGAGAGTGCAGAGCTGCTGTGCAGTTTCAGGATGTGAGTTTTTGAGGGTCATGATCACATGCTGGTGATATTTCTCCACTGTTAGTAGAGTTAACTTGGAGGGAACCTTCATTAGTTGCTCTCCCAAACCTGGTTGTGCTATGAATGTCCATTACAAAAATATAATGTTTTATTTGTCACATATCTTTGTTGACTAGGAAGTGGTGCTGCCTTAAGTCACTGGGGAGTATCAGCACTATATATATATATATATATATATATATATATATGCTGAGAGAGACTGTGTGTGGGGGTGTATGTGGTTCTTCATATACAGACATGCACATGTATGGAGAATGTGCACTGCTTTTGAATACGCTGTAGCTGATTTTCTGAACTAAAGGCCATGGTTATCCAACAGATTTTTTCCTGATTGTTTCTTAGAGGTTTTTTTTTTTTTTTTTTCAAAATATGAGTTAATAGGCCTACAGAAACATTTCAGGGGGCTGAACACAGAGAAATAGAGGGAAACACCCAAACAATCAAGGCTTTCACCTTTGGGATTTTGTAAATCAGTTCTGTGTTACAGATTTTGATAGAAATCAGCTTATACCATTACACTCCAGCGTGCAGTGCCTTGTGCTCTTACTGCTGAATGCCCCAAATTCCATGTGGGAAACTGAGTGTATGTCTCATTAATGGGGTGTGCCTGCCTGTCTCCATGCAAGTCCCTTCTGCCATTCTTTAGTTCTGGGTAGCAAGCCCAGGGGTGATTTATGGAAAATCCAGTGTAGGTACTGCATTATGTTACCTCTACTATCAGGATTCTTTTCCTGTAGCAGCAGTAATTTCTGCCCTGGAGAAGCTGGGGTGTGCCTTATTCCCCTGTGAATCATTGATTAGTCAGACACACGTTGCTATGTAAGAACTCCTTATGGAAACTGTATACATGTGGAATCTGGATTGCCTATAGTATCCTTTCCATGTGATTTAAATATTTACTTCAAGTGACAGTGATAGATCACATCAGTCTGAATAAAGCCTAGTATCTGCAAAAGTTAATTTGTAAAGAATCCCATGGTGACTAGATTGTGCATTTATTATTTAAGATTTTTATCGACTTTCATTCAGTTTTACCTTAGCTTTTTAGCTTCACCTATCACATTTTTAGACTCCATTTCAACTCAAGAGTATCTCTATAGGCATTTAGTTATGAAAATCAGATTTAATGTTTATAATGTGCTGTGCCATGGTCCCTGGCTGTGCTGTGAGCCTGGGGCTCCCAGAGGAGCAGGGGTCCATCCCTGGCCTGTGTGCCAGCAATGCTGGAGTTCCAGGGGTGAAAGGAAGTCTTGTACATGAGAGATGTGAAGTGTTGTATAGGACACTGTACTGGAGACTTGCTGGTACAAGGCTCTAATGTTCAGAGATGTCATGCAGGTTTTTTCCCCTTTTCTTTGACGCCTAAATATGCACTACTTTTTTTCCCCCTAAGTCAGTACACTTCTTGCTGAGTAGGCCATAGTATTTTTATGTATGCTGATTTTATGTCTGAATACGCTCTTTTTATGTAAAATGCATCTTTCATGAGCTTATTTTTCTTTCAGTCTTCCTGGCTGTGTGTGTGCTGGGTAAACTCCCACCCACAACTAAGCTAAGTTCAGCTTTTGCTTCCTTTGAAATACTGAGTTTAATAATCACACAGTTTTAACTTTTTTAACTGTTAAAAAACACTTTTAATCTAGTTGTAGGTTTATGTAGCATTCAGGCTCCAAAGTTCTTGTGTAGATTTAGCTTTAAAATCTGCATTCCACAGTTTTGGTTTGCAGGGGAAGGTAGAGGGAGTGAATCAGTATTTGCTGGTTTACTTAGTAATTGTGGCACTTAAAACACTGTAAATGTAGTGAGCAGTTGTACTCTGCATGATTAGGTTATGCGTTGATCTTAAAGAAGAATATCAAACTTCAATGAGCAAAATCCAAATTGTGTGTCCTGAGGTGAGGCGCATACAGTGCCTAATGTCTTCACAAGGTGTGAAGTTCTTTCTGATATTTAGTTTCTTTTTCATTATTTGTTATCTTCTGCCTGCGGCGTTTTCTTTGTCAAGAAACATTCTTGATGATTGGTGTGAAATCAAGTTTCTGTGTGTGGTTACTCACGACTGTTACACAAGGTCGGGTTTACAGCTTTGGAAATACATCTCCTGCAAAGCACCTGTGGGTGTTAGACGAGGTCCTGTGCTAACCACCTTTTAATTCCGAGAGAATCCCACCTTGCCTCTGAGGATCTGATCTTTGGCCGGCGCTGATGGGTGCAGTTAGTGTCAGGGATGGAAATGGTGTGGGTGTCACTGCTCCCGCCCTGTGAGAGGCATGGCAGCCAGAACTGCTGCAGCAGCAGCGCTCCTCTCCCAGCCTGGGCAGCTCAGCCTCCTCCTGTCTGTGCTCCTGACGTGAATTTATGGTTTGGGAGAGTTACTGCTGCCTTACACCTCCTAAGATCTTCCAGCTTTACATCAGAGTGCTGAAAGCTCTAGAGGTGCTACTACAGCCTTCATGCCTTTGCTGATGCTGCTAATTCAGTGCAGCTGCACTAAAATAAAACAAGAACTTTGTCACGTCTGTGTTTGTTAAAAACATGTGGGTAAGCTCTAACTCTTTAGCTGGAGCTGTGCATTTTGGTCTGCATGGTTTAGAATTTGCCTCTGCTGCTTTAGTGACAACATTTCTAGCAGCTGGTTTTGGTATCCTGAGTTTTGACGTTATTGTTCATGAACAGTTTGCTAATTTCTTCAGTTTTCTTGCATCGTGATAGTGAAGATAATGTGTATATCCGTAGCACATTCTGGAGACTGGGTAATGAAAATAATGTATATATCCATAGCATGTTCTGGAGACTGAATGAAGGCATGTAGTTAATGGCATGTAGTTAATTTCCCCTTGCTTTCTTTACTCTTATTAGACACATTTTGACAGTGTTTCCCATTTGTGAAATGGAATGGCGTTGGCTAATTATTGGCATAATCAGCTGCTTGTGGCATGAGGATGACCAGCCCGGCCTCATGCCCAGCTGGCAGTCCTTGGGCTGGGCAGCTTTCCCTCCTATAGTGGAATTTCAAAACCACTTTTATCACTAGCATTAGCTGTATGAAAATATTTCTGTAGAGATGCTAGCTGCTGAGCAGGGAGGAACAAAAATTCTACTCCTAAACATTGATAGATTGAATTACATACTTTGTGTTTCTTAGTAAAATGTTATGAAGTAGAAGTTAGCAGTGATGCTTGCTTGATCTGTAGCTGGGATCATTGTTTTATACTTTAAAAGAGAGAAATTCTTACTTTGCCTTAGTTGTTTTTGTTTATTTTTATAGAAAAGTCAGTGTGGTGTCCTGATATGGGAAGAGGGGTCTGCTCATTAAAAAATGAGTTATCTTGGTTATTCATGGTGTTAAATATTGCAACCAAATCTTTTTTTCCTCAACAGGTATACAAAGCTCGGATATGCGGGTAATACTGAACCCCAGTTCATTATCCCTTCATGTAAGTATTTGTTACTTGTGTATGCTAAAGTCACTCTTGGGCTGTCTGTAACATGGCATTAAAAAACCCCAACGTTAAAAGAGGATGACTTGGCCTCTGAGTGATGACACAGAGTAATAAATAATGTGGCTTTTTTGTTTTGCTATGGATGCTCAGTTTAGAAAGATACATTCGTTGTAAAAGGATACTAATAGTTGAAGCTAATTTTTTTTTTGACATTGAAATAATGTAAAAATCCAGTAGTATGGCTGTATTTACCTTTTAGGAGATTTTTTCCTGTTTAGTGATTTATCTTGTAAAACGTTGAGTCGATTATAACTGGAAAAAAATTAGAATTGTATTATTTAATATCTCTAGGGTTTAAAATGTTCTGCTTGCCTGGAAGTTGTCAGTATTACAGCTATGTTAATTTACTATATTTTGCAAATGTAACAAGAAAGCATGTCAGTTTTCCCCCCACGTAGAACAGCTTATTTATTTGCTCCCTGGCTCCTGAGCTGTTTCTTCCACTTGAAGAGATAGAGTTCTACTCCAGAGAGTGGAGCTCACTCAGCTTCCCTTAGAAATGCTTCACCTTTTGACCTCCCTACACCACTTGGCAGTTCCTCATTGTTCCTCTGTGCCAAAGTAATCACGGATTACATCCTGGTGAAAAGGAATAATTAGCACACCCAGTTTTCCTTGCAAATACAACAGGAAGAGAGCTGGAACTAATACTACTTCAGCACAGTCACTGTGAAATTAACTTGGAAGTTCAGGCTCTGTGTTGATTTTTCAAGGAAATGTGCTTCAAAAAGTAATTATCATGGAAAGATAAGGTTAATTGACTTATATGAGAACAGGAGGATGCATTCAGAGAATACATTCTGTATCTTCTATTTTGGCTTCTAATAGGTATTTCTTAGATTGTTTGGTTTTCCAAAGTAACTTTATTTAGTTTATTTCAGTATCATAAAACAGTTTTGCTTTTCACACAAAAGCTACTTTAAGATTAGGTATTAATGTTTCTAAACATTGAAAAAACGCTTACAGTGCTCATTAAACTTTGTAGCACTTGTTAAAATATAAATGGGCAAGTGGTTATTCAATTTCAGAAACATAGTGTTTACATACTTTTTCTGCATCTTTAGATTTGGTTATTTAATTTGAAGATCATTTTCTTGTTCCAAAAAAGAAGAAATATGATATTTTAAACACTGGGAATGAAATGACCTGTCAGATCATTAAGCAGAGAAATTTATCCAACAGGGATGCTATTAAAGTAGAAGAAAAGGATGGGAAATGAGATTTTTTTGACAGCCTTTTGATGCAGTGTGGTATATGGAAAAAAGGATGCTCAGTCTAGATGCTTCTACAGCTGAAATGACCCTTGACTGCAATTCTCTCAGTAAAAAAGGCATTTTTCTCATTTGTGCTGCAGTCCAAGCTAGATAATTACAGTAACAACATGAGTTTGTGTTAATCCGCTGCCTGGAATGAAATAAAATAGCACTGGGTTAATCCACAATAGAGAAACAAAAATAGAGTACAACAGTACCTAGTTTCAAAGTAAAATGTTACAAAAAAGCACTTTGGTGTCTGTAATTTTCTTTGTTATTCCCTGTGGAAAAATGATTTGGTTTCTCCTTGCACTTCCAGCAATGGCATTTTATCAGTTTGATTCTCTAAAATTGTTTGCTGTTAAACAGGTCTGAGCAGCATTCCTTGTGCCTTGTTCATGTGTAGCTTATCTTATTCACTCCTGCTCTTAACAAATTTTTATCTCCTTATGAGATGTTCTTGATTCTGTTCTGAATATACTTCTGTAGAGATGATAAATGCTTACGTGAAAAGTGAATTAAATGAGACTATATTGGGCCAATTTTTTAATGTGGCTTGGGTTCACTACTTTCTTCCCTATCTGCTTTTTAAATCTTAGATCGTTAATTTTGTTTGATTTTTACTCACTTAAACAGGTTTTTCCTACTGTTTGTTAAAATAGGAGTCACCTTCTTTCCATTACCCAGTAGTTCCCTTGATTTTTCATTATTTCAGTTTATCTGTGATAGCTGATGGCTTTTTCTTTACTTCTAAAAGAAAAACTGGCTTGAGTAGTGTCAGCACAAAAATTGATTCAATAGAAGGATGTTATTTTCTT
This sequence comes from Taeniopygia guttata, assembly GCF_048771995.1. Classification (NCBI taxonomy): domain Eukaryota; kingdom Metazoa; phylum Chordata; class Aves; order Passeriformes; family Estrildidae; genus Taeniopygia; species Taeniopygia guttata. The sequence goes on along the minus strand of NC_133032.1, from coordinate 32,072,680 downwards.
TTTCCTCCCCTAAAAGCTCTTAATTCTTGTGCCAAGCAAACCAAAGGCAACTGTTCCAAGTATTGCTGGGGTGCTGCCCATCCTCAGCCACAGCAGCTGAGGTTTCAGCAAGATTTCTTTTCTTGTTTGTATTTTCAGGATATGATTCTTGCTTCAGGTTGTTTGCTCCTAATTTCTGCTTTTCAAATGCAGGGCTGAACAAGCTGGCCTTGAGGGCAGCAAAATATTTGAGACCTCCATCTTGTTTTAGGCTTGTAACAGGGTGAAACCTGTTGGGTTTGAAAGTTGGTATAACCCTGTGGCAAGTGGTGGATTTTATTTAGAAGTTCTTGATGATAAGACACATCTGGACAGAATAATTCCCCCAGATGTGTGACCTCTGTTACAATGACCTGAAAATGTTTGTCAAGGTTCCTCTCTTCACTTGCAGCAAGCACCTGCCTTGCAACATTTCCTTCCCTGTGATTTTAGCTTCTGCTTCCCATCTACCCCCCTTCTGTTTGGCTTCCCCCAGCCTTCTGCTTCCTCTCTGCTCTCCTGTAAGCAGCTACAGAAGTTGCAGTATGATTCAGTTTTCTTCCTGAAGAGCTCAAAATAATGACTTGTGTTCCATCCTGTCCTGTCTTTCACAACCCTCAGCTTGGTTCCTCTGGCTCTGCCTGGGTTGCTGAGTGTGGGAAGGGAAGGGAGGAGGATGAGGATGAGGAGGATCTGTGAGCTCAGGGTGCTTTACCCCTTAGCCAGCTGCTGATTTCCAGGTCCTGTAGCTGTGCTGCCCTGGCTGCTGGGCTTGAGACTGCAGCTGTTTTCATAACTTCTTTTAATCTTAGTTGTGAGCAAACGTAACTTCTTGCTGAAGGTGAGAACTAGAAAAATGCTTCTGCCATTAAAAGAGCTTATGGAGCACAGCCTTAGAGCAGTTGAGGCTGATTTAAAGCTGCCTGGATATGTGAATTTCCTCATCTGTGTAAAGGATTCTGTTTAAAGGAAATTAGTAAGATTTGAAAAAATTCAGCAGATATTGCTGGTGAGGCAGTCCTGATGGCTGGGGAGTGATTATTTTTAAAAGAATAACAACACTAGTAATAATACTTAGCATTGTTATTTTTGGAGTGTTCAGAAAATTAGCATGTTTGTTGAATAAAATGAGATCTGTATGGATATCCTATTTTAGTGTTCCTGAGTATATTTTCTTCCTGATTGTACGTTGGTGTCTAACAATTAAATTTGTATTTAAGTCTGTTACTGTGTTACTTTTTAAGTCCTTACCCGTGACTGGAAGTCAAATTAACTGTGTTCTATGCAGCTTTTCTTTAAAATTGAAACAAAGGATGACTGTGATCAGTGTGTCTGTTTTTCCAGTGTAGGTTTTCTTTTTTTGGTGAAGGATGTATGGCCTGCAATATTTGTGTTCTCTGTTGAAGGTATTGCTATCAAAGAGTCTGCAAAAGTGGTGGATCAAGCACAAAGGAGGGTTTTGAAAGGTGTGGATGATTTAGACTTCTTCATTGGGGACGAAGCAATAGAAAAACCAACTTATGCAACCAAGGTATTAAGAATTTTAAAAATAATTTTTCAATACTGTTTAGCAAGCATCACGTGTACAGTAAATATAACCTTAAGAATGCTTTTTGGATAACTTAAATCTTATTTATTTACTCTGTTTAAATAGGAAATGAGCTTTGGTATTAGTTTTGTTCACCTTGGGGAGCCTGTGGGAATTTGCAAAACACTGTGAATATATGTGTTACATATATATATTTCTTCATAAGTCAAAGGAGGCTGAGAGGGTGTTAAATGCCACATTCTCTTGTTCCTTGGCAACTTCTATCAGCAGCATCAGAGATGGACACTGGGCTGAGGGAGCTTTTGGTTTATCCCTCTGCCACCATTCTGCTGTTCTGAGAAAAATGCAATGTGTTGTCTCTGCTACTCAAGGTTGGAATCAGAATTTTCAATAGGTGTCACATAGGAATAGGGGAAACCTAAATCGAGGTTTTTTTTGCCTGTGTAGGTCATATACTTTTAATACAGTTGAAAACACATTTTTTTCTTTGGTTTTGGGGTTTTTGTTTCTTTTTTTGTCTTTTTGTTTCCAATTATAATATGATACCTTTTTCCAACAGTGGCCTATCCGCCATGGTATAGTTGAAGACTGGGACTTGATGGAGAGGTTTATGGAACAAGTAATCTTTAAGTATTTAAGGGCAGAACCTGAGGACCATTATTTTCTTTTGGTAGGTAAATTTATGCCCTGCTTAAGAAGTTCTGTATGATGAATACCAATGTGTTGATTTATGTAAGTTCTTAAATATAAATATTTGTATTTTGAAAGCAAAAGTAAATAAATTACCTGGAGCTTTCTTAACCTGCCTTAAGCCATCCAGGTTCTTTAATTTTCTAAAAATGTCAGTGTGTATGAACAGCAAACATTTTTCTGTTCTCTTCTCATTTCCCTCCAAATTATCTGATTCATCACTTTCTTATTTTCTTTCTCCATTGAATTCAATAATCTCAAGTTTATATGTTTGAGATAAAAGCAATACTTGTATTTTGACTTTACATAATTGCAATTATTTTGTTTTTACAGTACTGTCATCTGGATAAAGTATCTAGAGAGTAAATTTTTGTCTTTTATTTTCTGTGAAACTGGAAGGGTTGATCGTCATATTTGGGCTGATTAGATCTCAATTAAGGTCAATGTTATTCTGAAGCATCTGCTATTCCTTAGTATTTTATTTAGGGTCATTGAAATAGGCAATTTGGTTTAGTGTGATATTTATAGACCAAGTTTGGAATTAGAGGTGTTGGCCATGCCTGTTTAAATGCCTTCATCTTCTTGAAGCAATAATTAGGTCCAGTTGCTTAAGGCTGTGTCCAGCCAAGCTGTGAATTTCTCCAGGGATCTAAATGCCATTACAATCCTGAGCCCCTTTTCAGAAATTGACCCCCTTTAAGTTACCTTTTTTCCTCCTAATACCTACTTAGGATTTCCCAAGTGGAGTCTTGTGTCCCTGGCCCCTTGTCCCAACACCTGTGTGAAGAATCTGACTCCCTCCTCTTTTACACAGTTGCTGCAATGGAAGAATGATGTTTTCTTTTCTCAAGTATTCTGTAGCACTATCCAAAATGCTCCTTCAGAGTAGAGCCTTGAGTATGTTTGATATTTCAATGAAAGCTATAGCACACTATTATGTTTTATGTTGTTCAACTTCTCTCACTGGAGTACATTCCTATAGCTGAGCACATCAATTTGTGTTACAGTGGCTGCCTTCTGAAGGAAAACAGCTCTTTTCACTGAGAAATCTAAAGAATGTCATTCTTTGCATCCTTTGACATATTTTGATAGTCCTTGATTCTTTCAAGTGAAGTCAAAATCAAAAGTTATAATGAGCTAACCAGCCCACAAAGGGGGTCTTGGATGTAAATTCTTAAGTAGTAACGTACGTAATTTTTGCTGCACTTTGTTTTTCTTTCTTTTAATGTAATTTGCATAAATTTTTGAAATCACCCTTTGTCCATTACTATTTTTACATGCTATTGTTGTTAAATGACTCATCTTAACTGAAGAGTTGGTTGTTCTTTTTTTAAAGCCAAATATTTGGTTTGAATGTAAGTAAAACTTTTTTTTTTTTTTTTTTTTTTTTTTTTTTTTGCCTCACAGACTGAGCCTCCATTAAATACTCCAGAAAATAGAGAATATACTGCTGAAATCATGTTTGAGTCTTTCAACGTTCCAGGGCTATATATTGCTGTTCAGGTAAGGGGAGGACTGTTGAAAGTTACAACTGCAGTATTTTTCCTTGGGCTAAAACTAATTTCACAGTGAAAAAACTGTGTAAGTGGTGTTTGGAATATGTTTATATCCTTCTGGTTGGCAGTTCAGCACTGCATGTTTGACATGCTTCAGTTCTGTGGGTGGTTACTGGATACTGTTCCTCTGTTACCTCTACAGGCTTCTGAGCAGTAGAGTATGGTATCTGTTGCATCATAAGTAATTAAAAAAACCACACCACATTATAATAATTTTATTTTATTAATCTAAGAACTGAATCCCTTTCAGTATGAAGTAATGAAAAACTATGTTTGAGCATGGCTGAAAAAAACTTCAGGCAAGTGTTAAAAAAATACATTTTGCAGCCTCTTTTTTCTAAGCTGTTGTATAGACATATATAATATTATTAAATCAGTTTCCATGCTGTAAATTACCATGGGAGTGTCAGTCTGTCCTTGGGAGGAGTGGTGGAAAGTGAGGTCTGCAGGCAGATGTTTTGCCAGTATTTGATTTTAGTGTGTTTTTTTCCCAAGGCTGTCCTTGCCTTAGCTGCATCTTGGACATCAAGACAAGTAGGAGAGCGAACACTGACTGGCACAGTTATAGACAGTGGAGATGGTGTCACTCATGTTATTCCTGTGGTAAGTGTGCCTCAAAGCTACACAAAAGCTTCAGTGAGAGTTATTTGTCCTCTGAGTTCTCTGAAGTGTACACCTACACACACTGAAGTATAGAAAGGAGTCTTCAAAAACATCAGATAATTCCCAGGGCTGTGGGTGTCAGTTTTGGTTCATTTTGTAGTGCAAAAACTCTTGAAGAACTTCTCTGTAACCCCAAGTTTGTCAGGGCTAATTGTCTTGCAGTGACTTACCTTACAAGGGGAATTACCAGGGCCATGCTAAGTGATGAGTGAAATTGCTGTAACACATTTCCATTTTGGCTTGCTGGTAAGAGTGAATATACTCTTTGTAGTAGTCAGTACAAAAAGTTTTACTTATTTTCATTTAGCTGAGTCCATTTATATAAAAAGTAGAAATTATACAAAATATTAGATGGCAGATGTAGTATTGTTTATAATTTTTATTCATCTGTTCCCAGTATTTAGTAGTGTTTCAGCATACAGGAAAAGGCAAAGTTCCTGCTTGACTGGAAGAAAACAACCTCTAGGGTTGGTTAATGTTGAATATCTGTTCCAATACATCAAGTTGCTAAAGCAGAAACTTGGATGATTGTGTGATGTTTTATTAAATAATGAACACCTAGAGCTGCAGTAATTTTCCTTACTGTCAAATTACTGCCCATCTTTCCTGGTGTAGCTAACTTCATGGCCATGTATCAGCTATATTTGTATTTTCAAAATGAAGTTAGATCACAATTTTTAAGACAAAAATCTGTACAAATCTTTACCATGCCACAGTAACATCAGCTTTTTAAAAACAGTAGCATTGGTGGTGGTCAAACATACATGGTCATGTAAAAATTTATTAAGTTTGGGGGAATATAGTGCCTAAATCTTCATGCTGTTCATCCAAGTTAGTGTATTTTTAATAAGACTTAGGAAACAATTGGCACCTCAGACCTTCTATAGGTAAACTTTTAAAATTTTACTTAGTAGTTAAAAGTTACTGTTAAAAAGAGTTGAACTTTTGCTGATTTGTGGGTTAGAGTATTTCTTTTGTTGAAATAAGAGTAGGTAGTCATTTGAAGCATTAACTTCCTTTGCAGAATGTCATTTACTTCTGAAATTTTTAAATATGTTGAAAAGTTGTCAACAATGTTCTACCATTTCTGTTATAAATTAGATAAAAAGGAATTAAGAAATCCTGTTCTCTGTAGTGAAGTAGTGGTAGATTTTTTTATGATGTTATTTTCTGTGTTAGTAAGACATTTTTGTAGGAACGTGAGGAAAACTTAAGCATTTTATGAGTGTGATATCTGGATTCCTCTGTTTGGATTTAGCAGGTCTGGTAGGGTTGAAGGCCAACCTTGCACACTTGGTTTATTTGTTTAAACCAGATGTTTTTAATGCATTGATGGTGGTCCCCAGGATGAGTGTGACTTGTAAGGGTAGGTTGATGGATGAGGATGGGCCAGTCTGATGTTCTGAGCAGTCTCAATGTGCTGAAATGATGCATTTTCTCCCTGCTTTCAGAAAATTAATTTTGGTTCATGTGGATTGTAACGTCTTACATCAGTGGCTGTGACTGCAGGGCCACATCAGTTATTCTAAAATAATATTTCACCAAAAAAGCTTCCTTGACCTTTTTGGTAAGAGTAACCTCATTTTGAAGAGAAAATAAAGGCCAAGGAATAGTGAGTATAGTGATTTGTCTGCCTTATGTACTAGTGACCTTTCTGTTCCTTCTAACCTTGTAAGAATTATGAATCAATGCCATGCAAAGTAAAGCAAGGCTATACTGTGAAGAATTGGATTTGTGGTAATTAAATGAGCCTGTCTTAAAGGGCTTTAGCCTTAGAATCACAGGTAGTGGGTAGGAGTTTAGACTCCATGTCTTTCTTCTCCCTTTGAGCTTTGATAAAAGTAGTTCTTATCAGTACCTTTGTCCCCATTAATTTTGTGTACAGGCTGAAGGATATGTGATTGGCAGCTGTATCAAACACATTCCAATTGCTGGCAGAGATATCACATACTTCATTCAGCAGTTGCTGAGGGAGAGAGAAGTAGGAATTCCTCCTGAACAGTCCTTGGAAACAGCTAAAGCAGTGAAGGTAATGTGAACATTGCAGATCTTAAAGTTATTTTATATCACAAGTTAGTATCTTGTTTTAAAGTACAGGAATATCTGAAAGTAATTGTACTTCTGAGTAATGGGCTCTGATTCTAAGTAATAGAAAAATGTCTTAATATTGTAATAACATGAAATAGCTTAAACTAAAGATTTACAGTTGGGTTATACTTGTGCAGTCTGGCCTGGAATTTCACTCTTCGCCTGTTGTCTCCCCTTTCTCTTCTCCTCCATTATCATTATTATTGTTATTCTCCTGTTGCTATTATTATTGTAATGTTCTGTAGGAAATACTGTTGGCTGGATGTGTCATATAAAGAGCTGTAATTGCTCTTACATTCTTTCTGAATATTAATGTGTTCTTTTTTGTAATCCACATTACACAGAGAACAAAGCAATTCTGAAAGACATTCAGCTTAAAGTACACTTCAATTTTGTTTCTCTGGCAGTTCTTCAATGTACTTCAGAATTAATTTCTCACAATATTCAAAGTTTAGAGGAAAAGCAGAAGAAAAGTAATTTTAGCTCAGCCAGAGCCTTCAGTGCTGCACAGAAATGATCTGTAGTAGCAGAGCCATTATCTACCTGTGTACAGTAAATGGCAGTTCAGTTGTTTTGAGGCCTGTTCTTTATCTGCCAATTGAATACTTACTCTTAAAAGATACAATTACTACATTTTTGAAATTTCATACTAGTTTTCTATATTTTAGATAGTTCTAACTGTATCTGTTCAATTTTCAGGAGCGCTTTAGTTATGTTTGCCCTGACTTAGTAAAAGAATTTAACAAGTATGACACAGATGGTACAAAGTGGATTAAACAATATACTGGAATTAATGCTATCTCAAAGAAAGAATTTACCATTGATGTTGGTTATGAGAGATTCCTGGGGCCAGAGATTTTCTTCCATCCTGAGGTAAGTTGATTTGAATTGTCTATACTTTGTTTTAGATGTGATTTAGAAGATAGCAGAGAAATCCCATTTGCAAAATTGTAAAGAAGTAGTTGTCTTTACTTACATATATTCTTATTTATAAGTAGATATGGACTATTATTGCAAGTCAATGCTTTGATTCTTGATTGCTAATGATCTTTATACAAATCCAGGTTGATACACAAAGCACTTTTAAATGGCAGCAAAATATTTAACAACTGTTTCCATTATTAGTTTTCATGACATCTCTAGTATAGTAGAATGGTTCTTTCCTTTTTTCCCTCTTTTCCTCTTTGCAATAAATGGTCCTCCACAGTGACTTGACTTGATTTTATTCCTGATTGCAGTTTGCTAATCCTGACTTCACGCAACCAATCTCAGAAGTAGTAGATGAAGTTATTCAGAATTGTCCCATTGATGTTAGACGTCCTCTATATAAGGTCAGTAGCTATAATTTCTTTTTTTATACATACACATTTTAGAGAAATTGTGATATTTATCAAGGTACATATTTGAAACTCTTAAAAACCAATACCAAATGAGCAAAATTAACCATTTTTCTAGAAATTAATCTGATATGTAGAAGGGTTTGTTGTTCATGTAGACATTTTCAGAATGTGCTTTTCATTAGGGACACAAAAAACTGAGCAAAAGTGGGGAGATGTAATAAGGCATAAATGGATTTTAAAGCACAGACAGTTTTAATGTGGCAAGCTCTTGGTGAGTTCATGTCGTGTCATGCTTGTATGCTAGATAATTTACAGTGAAAGCATACCTGCTAACTGTAGCTTTTAAAACTGTATTTAGATATTTAGAATTTAGGAACTGGGTAATGTGATGACTTGCATTTTCAGATGTGCTTAACAAATTTTTTTATTCAAAACAGAATATTGTCCTCTCTGGAGGCTCAACCATGTTCAGGGACTTCGGTCGCCGTTTACAGCGAGACTTGAAAAGGACTGTTGATGCCAGGCTGAAACTTAGTGAAGAACTTAGTGGTGGCAGACTGAAGGTTGGTTCCTGCAGCTCTTGCACCTAACAAGTATCTGTTACCTGGAAAATGTGCAAATAACATCTTGCAATGATCGTGGTCTTTGTTGAAATGTCTTTATCTCATTTGAAGTTCTTAGAGAGGCTTTTCAGAGACTCGTCCATTGCACTGATCACATGCCAGCAGTTGGCCACTCCAGCTGTCTTTGTGCTTGGTGTTTATTGATCAGTTACAGCTCATTGTGCTCAGTCTCTTGAGCTTGAAGATAAGAGAAATGAATGGAGCTCAGTGTTGAGCCACCAGGAGAGTCAGGAGCACGTGTCCTGTGAGGAATGAGGGAGCCTTGGTTAGAGAAGGGAAGGCTTTGGGACTCCTGATAGCACCTCAGTACATGTGGGGAGTTTACTGATTTTGAGGTAAACCCTAAATACCTTCCTCTGGCTTCAGAGCTTGCCCTGCCTTGAGCAGGAGGCCAGACCAGAGATAAAATGTGGTCCCTTCCCACCTCAATTATCTTATATTCCTTATAAGGGACTTCGTGTTTTTACTAAACTTAATTTATGCTCTTTTTACTGCAGACCTCTGACCTGACTGTTGCATCTTTCTGTTGTCTCTGCAAAAATAAAGGACCAGCAGAGAAAAAAAAAATTGTGTGATTTTTCCATTTTAAGCAAAATTTATTTTCTTCATTTATATTTTAGAATCTAGCTAAGTGAACTCAGGCAATCATTTAAAGCCCCAGCAGAGCTTTATAATATGCCATGTAGACAACTCTAAAATTTCAGTCATACACAGTTCTCTGGCTTAAGAAGCATAGTTTAGTCTCTGTTTTCTTCACTAGACTTGTACCAATTAGTAAAGAAGCAGAATCTGAGTAAGGAAGTTGGATGTGATTCTTCTTCTGTTCTAAGTGCCAGGCATGGTAAAGTATCACTGGCTGGAGTTTTGCAAATGTGTTGCAGAACATTTTTAGATACTGTTTTAAATTTCAGCAGGCTGGGCTGGAAAAATAAATTCTGAAACTGTTACACTGGCAGTTTTGAGTGTAAGGGTATTCCTTTATTAAGGAATAGGTTGTGTGCCTGTGGAGGGAAAGGGAATGCTGACTGGAGTGAGTGTTATAGTTCAGAAAAGCATGACTGTGACTGTATTGATCCTGGATAAACTTTCAGTCTGCAGCTGATGCTTTGTTAGAATCATCACATGAAACTTGAAAATTAGCTTCCTAAAATGTAGGGTTTTTTTTTAAAGTTTAGATCGTATGGATCAATGCTTATAAATGCATAAATGAATAATCCATCAAGAAATTAAAGAAAATAGTGTGAAAAAATGGGTGTGAATGAAAGTATCTCTGTCTGATAAAGCAGGTTACTTATCTATAAACAGGAGCTGTTTCTTACTCCTCATTGTACAAAGGCAAGTCTGATGCCATAAATGTAAACTTACATGCACAGCATTTGTGAAAATACTAATTTATGAAAAGCAAGCTTGGTATATACACTCCTTTAAAACTAGATCTGTTTTTTACCTGCAGAAGTGACTTTTAATGTGTTGCTTTTCTCTCCTTTTTCTGCAGCCGAAGCCCATTGATGTCCAGGTCATTACACACCATATGCAGAGATATGCAGTCTGGTTTGGAGGATCAATGCTGGCTTCCACAGTGAGTTTGGCTGTAAAGCTGAGCATGTTTGGGCCATTCTGACTGTGCTTTTGGAGCTCTCATCTCACCTTCATTGTATATTAAATGTGATTGGGGAATTTCTGGTAGACCTCAGGTGGTAAATATACTTTCCCTGTGTTTGCATTAGACTTTAAAGGCTTGGAAGAGCACAAGAAAGCTGAATTAAAGTTTTGTGTGAGTTGTTAAATAGTGCATATTAGTTTTGTGGCAGAATATATATTTTTTATTTGTGTTTAGCCACACATGATGTAAGTTAATTTTAGGATTTCTTTGCTATCTTTGTTTTTTTTTTCTACTGGCTACATAAAAGTTAATATTGTTAAAATAACGTGTCTATACCATGCACTAATGTTTTTTTCCTTCCCTTTACAGCCTGAATTCTACCAAGTATGCCATACCAAAAAAGATTATGAAGAGATTGGCCCTAGCATCTGTCGTCACAACCCTGTGTTTGGAGTCATGTCTTAAAGCTGACCCTGCTGGGGTCAGGGATGGGGAAGTGGGGAGGAGGAAGAGTCTTTCTGATTACTTGTTTGTCTGATGGCTGGTATTAAGATAACAAACATGACTTGACAATAAGAAAAAGACCAAACGCAATTAAGCAGGATCATTTTAATAAGTGTCTCAACATGCGGATGTAGTGGAAAGCCAAAATGATCACGTTTTTTTCTTTAGATTGATTATTTGAACCTGTGCGTAACAAAACAAAAAAAGTGGATTTTAGTTCTTTCTGTGCCCTGATATTTTGTATATTAATGAATTATCCAAGATTTGATGGGATTTGATGGTGTGTAGATAGTCAGCTCTCTAATGCTTCCATTGTACCCTTTCATGGGTGCAATACAGGAGCTTGTTTATATTTCATACTTTTTTATACTTTGAGGAAAAATATGAATAAAAGAAACTGTAATATTTGAGGAAAAAAATTTACCAGTGACCAACTTAAAAGTAAATTAAAAAAAAAAGAAGAAAAAAAGTCATGACTCGTGCAACTAGCTCTTGCAAATCATGACCAGTCTAAATCCTGGGTTCCATACAATGCGAGTGCTTTTGGAACTAAGAAGCTACTATCTTGGATTAACCAATGCCTGCTAGTGCTTTCTGATTACTTGGTGCATTTTCATACTATCTCTTGCTTTAAAAAAAAAAAAAAAAAAAGTAAAGACAAGACTGTTGGACCAGTATTGCAGTTCTGTAGTGTCATTTCTAATTAAACCAAATAATCAGGTTATCAAAATTTGGTGTATTTAAAGCCTAACACCATTCCAATAAAGGCACAAAATTTCTTTTTATGTTGGTGTCAGACTTGTTAATCTCATGACATGGGAAGTTCTGAGCATGGGTCCCTACATATCCGCTGTGGCTTTTGAGGAGTGAGGTTGGTCTGTGAGGTAGAGATGTAATGTGCTTTGTGTAACTCAAGTGTGAGCATTTTAGAACTGCAGTTTGTGTGTTCAGCTAGCTAGCACTTACCTAGAGAAGCCTGACAGCTCCTCCACTGTTGGGTTTGTTCATCTACTTTGTTCTGTAACTTTTTTCCCCCCACTTTCTTGCAGGTGGTGCTATTCAGGAGTCAGCACTGCGTTTTCAATCTCTGTGGTTTTTCTGCAAGAAAATACCATGTAGATAAAAATAAAGTGGAAACAATCTCTTTCTCATTCTTTCTAGGAAGAACACTTTCTGTAGTGGCTGGAATTGCTTACAATTTGTTGGTATTTGATGAAAGAAAACTCTTTTTTAGGCACTTCTGAGCCCAGAGGGCGTTGAGGCTGTTTGCATAGAGGACCACAAGAGGGAGATATCCCGGTTTCTTCCGAGTTGCAAAGATGTCTCACACTTTCATCAGAGCTTATCAATTACCAGAGCTTCAAAACTTGGTAAATGGACTCCAAAACAAGGATAAATATGGGAAAGTGTTTCTGCAGCAAGCTTTGTAAAAAATTTACACGCTGGACTCAAACAGAACATGATGCAAACAACAAAATTTTGAATAATTTTATTACAAAACTATTAGTGACATCTCCCTAGCAGTGATACAATATTTCAGTTTTTAATAAGTCACTTTTTAACTCAGTTTGAGTCATAACCAATTCATGTGGTAAGGAAGACCAATAGGGCAAATATATAAAAAATGAAGTTCAAGTTGTGCTTTTCCAGCAGTCCTGGTTCTGCCTCTGTATCATACTCTAGTGACAGGATATTTTGATACACTGCAGTGGTGTGAAGATAAGGCAAGGATCTTTTTCCTCTCTAGAAAAAAAGTCTTAAAAATTCACTTGAAAAACTTAATTTCCTGACACACAGATACATAACAGTGAGCAAGTGCAAAGAGAAGGAGTGAATTCCTCTTCCTGTCGCACACGGCTGTAGGGAGACCTTGAGTGTTACACAAATTCTGGGTTCATCTTCCTGAGGCCCCGGGGAAGCTGCTCTAAGCTTCTATTTGGCATTTGTGTAGGAGAGAATGGAAGGCAACCATGCCCTTACACAGCCATTTTTTTTTTTTTAATAGCTGTAATCTAAAATTATGTTAGTTTTCTCATAGAATGAAGTAAGTGGGAAGTTTTTTTTTTTTTTTTTTTTTTTTTTTTAATACTGTAGCTGTACTTTTTGGAGAAGTTACCCAGCCATGGCTGATTTTGAGTGTGTTAACTAAAAAAAAAGTATGAGCAGCTCCTGTTAATGACTTGGACTGCATAGAGAGTCATCAATACTTAAACACTCCAGACATAGTAGTAAATTCAGTCCTGTGCAATGGGAATAACTTTCTGGAAATGCTCACATCAGTGTTCTCCACTTGTAACAGCAGATCCAAATCAGCTCTGAGGGTGAGTGGTAAAGGGCTGAGCAGCCTGTGGGTCAGTTATCCCAGGGATTGTGTGAAGCACACACTGTACGCACAGGCACTTCAGGAAAACCCTCTGCAATCTTGAGATGTGGACCTCCCATTGTTCTGTGTGGGGTTGAGCTTAAAGCATCCAATAGCTTAAAAAAACCCCACATGGAATTAAATTATTTTTTTTTTCTCCAAACGCTTGTTACTGGGCAGGTGACATGAAGGCAATTTTAAGCCCCTGTAGGAGGATTTAATGGGGCTGATACCACAGCATAGCTTTGTGTCTATTATGAGAATGGCTGACAGAATCCCTTAGGAGACCATCCTAAAGGGCAGAGAAATCCAGGCAGGCTGGACCTTCTTCAAGAAGGAAATCTCAAAGACACAGGAGCAGGCTGTCCCCATCTGCTGAAAGCTGAGCTGGTAATTTCCACTTTACTGATTTTATAGTATATAGTCTCTATAAAGAAGACTTACACTTCTACTGTCCTGCTGCCTGCAGGATGGGTGGGAGCAGTGCTGGTTGTGCACTGAAAAGAGCAAAGAGCATTAAACAGCTGCAGTCTGGCCTGCCCAAACTTGGCTTACTTTACTCTTCTCCAAGAATTTGATTTTATTCCAGTAGATGAGGTAGGACTCCAGGTTTAATTGGCTTAAAAGGAGGTAGTTTCATGCAGCTGAGCTTGGAATAAATCAAAGGTCACTGCCAAGTCAGTTTAGGCTCATCTCTTCATTTTGTGCAAATGTTGGTACCAAATGTTACGTATTACTGGGATGGATGAGTTATCACTTGAAAAGCTGCCTGGAGGTGACTGCTGGGCTGGGTGACCTGCCAGCTGTGCTGGTGCTGTGCAGCCTCCCTCCCTTGATAAATGAAGAGTAATACATTGTTAGCATCACTTCGATTTTGTTGTTTTGTTTAATTTTATTTATTTTTTTTTATTTCCCCCCCAGAAGCAAAGTGCTGGAATAATCAGCTCCAAGTGCTAGTCCCCTGTTCAAGTTTCCTGCTTTAAACAGGACAGAGATCCCAGCTCCCATGTGGATGCTGCAGGTGTCTCTTTCCTCTCAACATTTTTATGAAATACTGGGTTGCCAAAGGGAAGGCAGAGCCTGGCCCGTGTTGGCTGCAGGTGTCCCTCACCTCCATGAGAAGCAATGTCCCCCTCTGTGTTTGGGCAGTAACAGCACAGTGGCTGTAGGCTTTTACCCCAGAGCAGTATAAATATATATTTTAGTATAAATGCATTTACTGCTGGAGGGAGGCCCAGAGAGCACAGCAGCAATTAGTTTATAGGAGCTGGAGATGTAGTGCTTGATATGAAGCATGTAACACTGGTGTGGCTGAGAAAAAATGTTGTTTTTTTTTTCTTCTTTTCATGAATTCAAATGTCAAGAAAGATGTTTCATTTGAAAGACAGAACAGCACAAAAGAAGCCATTCATGAAAGGCCAGAAGTTGACCAACATGAGTGCCCAGGACTCATCTTTTTGAGTTCCCAGTTCTTTTAAATAAATGAACTTTAACTGGAGCAAGGGTTTAAATACATCTCTCCTTCCCAGCTAAATGCCCTGGCTACTCAACTGCATAGAAAATTTACCCCTAGTCTTTTTTGGGTCTCCCCCTCCCTGACTTGTTGCAGAGCCCAAGGCTGAGCCTGCTGCCCACAGCATGGCAAGGAGTGTGCCAGCACTGACTGCTCTGAGATGCAGCCCCCAAAGGTGGTGTTTAGTTGTGGGTTGGTTTTATTGTCTTCAGTTTCCCAACTCTGATTTAGCCACACTGTGTTAGTGGTGAAAAATACCAAAATTGTCCCTCAAACAGTAACAAATATGAAGCAACTGATCTATCTCCTAATGAACCCAGAAAATCAGGAATATGCACGAGTCTGTTGTCATGCAGAGTTGCAGCTGAAGCACTGTGGGGAGGGGAGGGGGAATTGGCCTTATTGCAGCGCATTTGCAATATTATTATTGCAATTGCAGGTTTGCAATAATATTATTGCAATTGGCCTTAGCGCAGCGTGTGTTTGAGATGAGTGAGGCTTTGCCCGGCAGCAGTGGGCAGGCTCGGTGCACTCAGGGTTTCACACTTGGCCACAGGATGGCACTTTCCTACAAGAAATCCTGCGTGGCTGCAGCCGGGAAAACCTTCGCACAACCTGCCTGGGAAAAAGCAGCTGACTGGAAGCACCTACGGCAAACCTTCCCGGAAAGGCTGGGCCTTTCCTGAGGAGGATTAGAGCCGTGTTTTCCTAGCTGGAGCCGGGAATCCGTGTCTCCCTGCAGCCGCTCCAGCCAGAAGGGTGTGAGCTCACCCCGGGTGCTGAGCAGGGCTGAGGGCCTCGGCACAGGAGAGGGAACCGATGGCACCTGCGGGATGTGACAGCCCTTCAGGGGATAACTGCAAGGAGGTTTTTGCACTCTCGTTGCGATTCAGTTCTGAATTACCTCAACCTGGTTGTAGGGGGTGCACCCATCCCATTGGCAGAGCTAAAGGCAGGGAGAGCTCTGCTCATCTCGGTCCTGAGAGGGATTGGTTTTTAGTGTGCTTGTCCCCCACAGAGTGTGGGTAATGATAACCTCACCCTGCTGTGGTGATCCTGCACGGATGTCTCAGCACTGTCCTCAGCATGGCTCACCAGGAATTTCTGAGCAAATTGGGTTGTTACCTGAGGGTTGATTTGGGGAGGAGGAAAGTTTATACATTGTTTTTGGGAGCTGAGCCACAGCCAGGTTGCTCTGGTGTAATCACAGTGTTCAGCTCAAGCAGAAACCCTGGGTGTCCTGGGTGGAGCTGGGCAGCAGCTGTGTGTGCCTCTCATGTTTTACAGAGCTACGAGTATTTATAGAATAACTCCTCTAATTATTGCTAATGCACTTTGATTTCATGAAGTCATGACCTGCCAACCTTCTGCTCCTCTCTCACCTCCATTAACTTGTCTGACCTACAAAATGTCTAATGTGGTTTATCTGCTCAATGTGCAAGCTGACAGCGAGCTCAAAAAGGGCAGATACACCTTTCCTCAGCTGTGCAGCACCCTGAGGGCAGGGATGATTTTGTTCTGGCTGGGCAGCCACCTCTAACTCGTGGTCCTTTCACTCTCTTACCCCTGCATGCCCTGCAGTACCCTGGCAGCCGCTAAAACCTGTCCAAGTCAGACAAACATGGAGCTGTCTGCAAGGTAAAGGTGAGATGGATGCATCAGGAGCTGAGCCAGGGGGGCTGAGCACAGGTTATGGAGCAGGGGAAAGGGAGGTGCATCCCACAGCACAGCCTGGGTGTTTTCCCCAGTGATCCTGGTGCTCCTGGGGTTGTTCTGGATGTGGACTTGGTCAATTGATGCTTCAGCTCCTCACTGCATGGATGTGGCAAAAGTCTCTGAGCCTCTGTTCTGGGAAACTGTGGTGATGGCAGCTCTTTGCTGGCACAAACACTGCCCACTGAATACCTCTGGTCCCTTACTCCCCCTCCTCCTCCTGTTGTACTCAGGGAAAGGGTTTCTCATTTGTTGTCTGTGCCCTACAGAGCTGAATAGATCCAAACTAATGGTCAAAGGGGTAACAGGAGACAATGTTCTACAACCTGTGCGGTCAATGTCTCATTTTGCAGCACTCCACAACTTCTGTCCTCTGGTTTTTTTTCTTTCCTTATTCCATTATGTCCATAATTCCCCTAATGAATGGGGTGTGTTTGCTGTGGCAATGGCACCAGAGCTGAGCACCAGGCTGAGAAACCAGAGATGGCATGGGGACGGAGGGACTCTGTGCCATTGGTGGTGATGTCCAGACCGTGGTCATGGTTCAGCCTTCCCCTTCATGCCTGCTCCGCCTCCTCCAGCTGCAGAACCTGCTGGGTAGCAGAAGTCAGCTGCTTTCTGCAGGTAATGCCTGTCAGGGCCCAGGTGCTGTGACCCACCCTAGCCCTAATGAGAATTGCAGCAGCGGCTTTTCCAGCCTCCAGGAGACAGGGAAACCAAACTACACCTTATTTTCAAATCCCCTAAGAGTTTAACCATGTTCTAAATGGCTGTGCTGGAGGGACAGATAAAACACACCTGGAGCTTGTCTGCAGTGAGAGGTTGGTATGCAGGGAGGTGGGGTTTGAAGTGACAGACCTGCAGCTGGGGTCTCCCTGGTTTTCCTTCTTGCAGCACCTCCGTGCAGCTGGAGCCCTGCCTTTCACTTGGAAGGTTAATTATCCTTTAAATGAGAAATGTGTTTGGCTCCAGCAGTCAGAGCAAGGTTAAGGGCCTGGACAGAGGGATTGCACAGGGCTGAATCCTGCAGATCATTGCAGGTGGGCATCCAGAGCTGGGCTGGAAAGAAGGGGCAGCTTTCTTTGCCTGCTCCGTAGCCCACCCAAGCATCTTCCCTGCCAGCTTTTGTGACCACAAGCATGCCTTCTGCTGGGTACACAGCCTGTTGGTCATAGAAATGGAATTTGTGTTAAATACATAGCTGTGTAGCAATTTATTAATTTTCACAGAGTTCTTGCTCTGCAGAAACTCAAGCAGGTCAGAGTAGCTTAAATAAAAAAAAATCTGAGGGGAAGTTCATTGGCATAAAAAATTTCTTTTAAAAGTTCCATTCAAAACACACTGGAAATGTGAATTTTTCTTGGCAGAAAACATTTGTGCCTGTCTGATCCTATCTGCAGGGTTTCCCCTCCCTGGTGGGCAGTGCTAGCAGCTGCCTCAGCCCTGACCCTGGCAGAGGAGGAGGTGCTGCTGCTGCACTCTGGGATGTAGGGCTGCTGTGAATCCCCTGGTGCATCCCCTGAATCTCCTCTGATGTGTGACCCCTGCCAAAGCCAGAAAAGTGATGGAAGTCCCTTTGCTGCTTTGTTTGCTATCTTTCCTAAAGGAAAAAATATTTTCCTCTTTATGGATATTAGTGACAATACAGGATTTAAATTGTCTCTCTGCATTTAAGCCCTGAATCACCTGAAATACTATTTGTTTTTCACCATTGTTCAGCATAAACATAACTTCACATACTTTGTTTTGGGTGTGTTTGACCAGTAGAGGAGAAGAGAGGCAGACTGGAAATTCCTAAGGCAGGACAAGTATCCAGACATTAAGAGGAAGGTAATGATGGTGCAGGGGCTCCTCTCAATGTCCGGGGTGGTAGATCACAAAAGGCACTTGTCCAACACATGATAAACAATCAATACCTGCTGAAGAAGCAGAAGGAAGGAGCTGCAGGGCTGGAGACTCCTTGCTTCAAACCACATGCCTGAAGCTTTGGGACAGCACTGTGGCCCAGCCTGGTGACCTCCATCACCTTCCACCCCTTGGCTCTGGCAGCAGGATCCAAACTCATCTTCCTGAGGCTTTTCCTGCTGCAATGAAGTTCTAACTGGAGGTGTCAGCATTTCAGCGGGGGGATGGTGCTCAGCTTCATACGGGGAACAAAAAAGGAGCAGGATAATATAAAATAAGGGGTTTTTATAGTATTTGTATGTGCCTTAACAGCCTTGGCTTGCCAGTGACACAGTGCACTGGCCTAGGTGAGCACGTAAAATGTGCACATTAACTTGGTAAACACAACTGGCTTTTCAATATTGTCTTTCTATTGATGTGCACAGGCAATATTGATAAGGCATTTTACTCATTCACAGCTGGATCACACACTGTGAAGCTATTGTGTATATTAGACTTCAGATGGAAGTGGCTCAGAAAACCCCAAATCTACCCTTTAAAATGAAACAATTGTGATGGAAAAGACCATTTAACAGCCAGGTCTTTTTGTGATGAGTGCAAGTCTTGAGTGACTTACTGGATAATATTTTTATATGGTGTCTCTCTGCCATGATTTTTAGTTATTCCATGGAAATAATGTGATAATTGAAATCTGGTGTGTTTTTTGAGTAAGTTACACGACAGAGGGATGGGTCACTTCTGGCACTGAGGTGCCTGAGCTGTCTGTGCACCAGTGGGGATGGTACCCCTGCAGTGTGGGGCCCTTTGCTCCAGGGGTGACTGCTGCCTGCTCCACATGGGGTTTTGGATAAGCAGCTCCACAGGAAAAGGGTGAAGGCAATCAGGAAAAAAGGAGGGGAAGGACTCACAGGCTTTTGTTATAATAACAGTACATAGAAATTTAAATTAGATTGCTCTCCAAGATTATTTCTCAACAATTGGTCAAGGAGTCACATAACTAATCCAATTGTTACACTTGATGCCTATAAAATACCTGTTGGCGCATTTTCTCTCTCTTTTCCTGCAGGAGATACAAGTGCAATAGTGCTGCTAGAGCCCTTGGTCTGTGTGCAGCTGTGTTTTGGGGAAAACCACAAAGCCTTCAGTGTGTGATTTACTGGAGCAGCAAAACTTGCTCATCCCTTCCTTGGCTCACCTGAGCTGAAAATACAATCTCCTCTTAAAACAACCCTGCACGCAGCTGGGTGTAATTCAGCCCACAGCTTCTGCTGCCTTAATTCACAGAGATCAATTTACAGAGGGAAGCCTCCAGCTGACTGATGCCAGGTGGTGGCTTTGGCTTCCTGAGGGGGAGGGTGACAAATACAAGTGGCCTGAAACAAATCAAGGGATAATGCGGTGCCGCAGAACGGTGCCGGATGCTTCTGTCTGCGGGTATCTAATACAGCTAATAAGCAGCTAACATTACTGCCTGATTTGGCAGGAATTATTACCTGCTGAATGGCTTAATAGATTTCCAGTCCCTCTGTGTGTAATTTTCACTCATCCCTAAAGGAAAGCTATATAATGTTTGCCATAGCTGTTTGTAGAATTGGGATGCACCACAGGTGCACTTTGGACTTCACAAACTGCTTGGTGTTACATCCTATTATGCTTCTTGTGGGGCTGGAATTACTGGGAGCTCTTCTGGGGCAGCGACTGCTACTTGGGATGTGATTTTTGAAAGCAGGACCTTTGTCACTGCAGTGTTTGCCTTCATTATCGGTAATGCACAGACATTGGTAAATCTGCCCAAGTAACTCTTGGACAGCTTAAAATATGTTTAAGTGGTTGCATTCAGAGGAGTTTTTTATGAGGGCTGTGCTTTTAAATAAAGCAATATCTTGAAAAATGGTTTTGACTGGTCGATCTTTTTCAATAGCTTTTAAAAACAGTGTATTTAAATTAGCAGCAATGGTCACAGGTTTAATCATTTAGGTGGCCTACCTTATAGGAAACTAATTCACTATTTCAGATTCTAGTTCAAGAGGAAGAAATAGATTCCAGTAATGCTTAGAAGTCATCAATTAGATCCTGACAAGATGCCCTATACCCATGTCCCTGTATTAGGGGAGGAATGGTGTGATGTGGTGTGAAATGAAGAGAAGGACCCAGGCATGGAACACAGAGGGGTCCTGCACACATTCATTAGCCAAGATGATTTCAGTAGCCAAATATCTGATTAAGGGATATATAAAAATACCTATTAAATAAAATAAGCCTGCATGGGTCTTTGGCTGGTGTGTCTGAAAATGCCATAATCCTGGAATTGCAGAGTGCAAAGCAAGGGAAGACTCTCTGAAATGCCCACCTAAGGGACCTGTGAAAATTAACAGCGCAGCAGAAACGCTCTGTAAAGGTCAGCCAGGACTGTGCGTGGAGCCTGAGAGCTCAAGGCACTTGTTTGGCACAGGGCTGCCTGCTGCAATTGTTTTTCAGCACAGAGGGGTTTTAATTACAGTAACACTTTGTGCATCCCATGGTTCTGTCAGAGGAAGTGGGGAAAACTCCCCACCCAAGAAAATAAACCAAACCCACTCCTTGCTCTAGATTGGTGCATTGACACCATTTAGCAAAGACACTTTAAGAGGGGACAAAGGATTTGGTACATGAGGATTTTGGTTCACCATTGAGGGCTGATAATGGCACAAGAGCTTTGCATGTCACATCCAAACACCCTGGCTGGGTGGCAATTCCTGCTCCAGGATACCTCCAGGTACAGCCAACAATACACCTGGAAAAAAGGGGTACTGCTTATAATCTGGGAATGTTGCTTGTGAAATGTCTTTTAAAAAATATACCATAAGTGTATTATATCCTTGAACAAGCAAGCAAAAATGTTGATGCTCTCCAGGCAGAAGCGAGGAAAATCAGAGCTGTAAAGGGTCTTTTAAAGTTCCATTTTTGTTATGACTTCAAGTATCATTGCTAGAGCTAGCTAAAAATAATGCCCATGTCCAAGGGTTTTTGCAAGTAGAAAATGTAATGAAAATCCAAACAGTCATTTATTTAATGGTGAGAACAGTCACTATTTAATGGGAAGAAAAGTGTATTTTCTTGCTATGCACAAAAACTAGAAATGCCTAAAAAGATGTCATTCCTGTAATGGTTTGTCATGCTGAAGCTTTACCAAAGCTGCAGAAAAGGGCCATCAGGAATGTTTCTATTTTATCTTTAGTTAAGTGGGAAGCTGCTGGAGCAGATTGCCTTGATGGGGTGGGAGGTTTTCTCTGGGGCAGCCCAGAGGAGGTGGCTGGGGCAGGACCGTGGCTGGGGCTGGCTCCCAGTGTTTGGAGGGAGTTGTCCTGTGCTGGTCCAGGCTGGGAGCAGGATGCTCCTGTCCTGCCTCTGGAAGCTGTGGGACCTCACAGGCAGCTCGATCTGGCTGGCAGGGAGGGTTTCCTGCTCTTCCAGCAGGCTGATTCACATTCCCTCCACACACAGCTTTCTTCGGGTGTTGCCATTTTGTGAAATCCTCAAGTGTGTAGCTGTCATGTCTCCTTCCTGTTCCTCAGCAGTCCTTGCTGTCCTCCTCACCCATCCTGCCAGTGTATCCAGGGCACTGCCTGCCTCTACTCCCTCTGGAGCAGCTGAACCTGTGGCTATTCCAGGGAACAGCCCTGAGCCATGGTCACATTTTGATGATATTTACCAGTTTCTGCTCACCTTACACTCACCTGATTTATTGTCTGTTTTCAGGCTACTTCTGTTTTGTTGCTTTCAAGGCTTCATTCTCTTTCTGACTAAAAATTCCACATTTTAGATTGTATTTCCTATATATACAAGGTGGCCTTTTTCATCTCTCATTTAGACAATACCTTTCTAACTTAATTATCCTCTCTGGACTTCTCAGCCTCTGAATTTGCCTCTTCTACAAATGTCAGGGATCTGCCACTAACTGCCCATGATACACGGTGAGGGAAGTTATTAAACATGCAGGCCCTAAGTGGTCCCCTTGGTGCCCCAGTGCCACTTTAGCCATGGAGCTGGTGTGCAGTGTGCTGCCCCAGGGCCCTGTCCCCACGGCTGGGTGACGTTCCTGCTCTGAGTCGGGAGGGCATGCCAGGTTTTATTTGCAGCTTGTTGTGGTTTAACCCCAGGTGACAACCCAGCCCCACTCAGCTGCTCACTCCCTCCCACACCATGGGATGAGGGAGGGAATCAGAAGAGTGGAAGTGAGGAAAGTTGAGATAAAGAGAGCTCAATAGGTGAAATAAAAGCTGTTCTCTCAAGAAAATCAAACCAGGGGATTCATTCCCCACTTCCTGTGGGCAGGAGGGTGTTCAGCCATCTTCAGGAAAGCCATCTCCAGGCTTTGTCACACACAGAGGTAACTTGAGAAGGCAAGCACCACTGCTTCAAATATCCCCTCTTCCTCCTCCTTCCCCCAGCTCTGTGTGCTGAGCACGATGCCCTATGATCTTAGATTTCAATGCAAGATTTAACCAAAAGTGTGTGTTCTATTAGCATCTGTCAAAACCAGGTGGGGCAGTTTTTGTGCTAATGGAGCAGCTGCTAAAACCAGGTGGGGCAGTTTTTCTTTATCTCTTCCCCAGCCAATCCTCCCTCCAGGAGATCTCTTCTGCTCGTGGCCAGTGAGTGTCACTGCATGGCTGAGAAAATTCCATCATCCCATGGGGAGATGCTGCACGCAGGGGGAGGAGCCAAGCATTCCTACCTGGATAGAATCTGAGGCTTGGAACACCACTGGATTCCAAGAGGAAGACTGGACCCATCTGCACCACCACTGGACCTCAGGAGGAGAACTGCACCCTTCTGCAGGATCATTTCTTTAACAGAGCCACACCTGTCACTCCAGGAGGACTGCAGCCACCATTTAATCACACTAGTACCAACATCTTGACCCACAAGTTGTATTCTGACTCTGTCAATGTTGGGGGTTTTTTTTGTGTATTTACTGCATTTTAATTTTCTGAGTAAAGAACTGTTATTCCTATTCCCATATCTTTGCCTGAGAGCCCCTTAAATATTTTAAAATTGTAATAATTTGGAGGGAGGGGGTTTACATTTTCCATTTCAGGGAAGGGTTCTGCCTTCCTTAGCAGTCACCAGTCTTTTCAAACCAGGACACCTGTGGTCTGGGATATCTCAGCTGTCCTCTCCCTCCCAACTCCCTGAGTACCCCCCACTGCCTCGCTGGTGGGGCAGGATGAGGAGCAGAAAAGGCCTTGGCTCTGTGAATGCACTGCCCAGGGATAAGGAAAGCATCCCTGAGTTATCAGCACTGGTTCCATAAAAAAATACAAAACACAACCCTTACTATGAAAAAAATGGACTCTATCCCAGCCAAAACTGGGACATAGCTGTAAGGCCATTGCTTCTTGCTTTTATCTGACCCCTTCTAAAGATGTTTTTGTTTATTCCAGGTGAAAACAAGAGGAAATCAAGAAACCTCATTAGTTCCCTCAGAGGAAAATGTGTCCTGCTTGATAAAAAGGATGTGAAGGGGAGAAGATAGTGGTAGGATGAGGCTGTGAGATGGGATATCTGAGACTCGTGGGGAAGGAGTTCTCACCTCCCCACCTACTAACTGACTACA
This sequence comes from Taeniopygia guttata, assembly GCF_048771995.1. Taxonomy (NCBI): domain Eukaryota; kingdom Metazoa; phylum Chordata; class Aves; order Passeriformes; family Estrildidae; genus Taeniopygia; species Taeniopygia guttata. The sequence continues at coordinate 32,048,954 of NC_133032.1, read as the reverse complement.
TTTCTTGTGCAGTCAAGCTAGAGGAGAAATCTTGAGGTTAAATAATAATAATAAAAGATAATAATTCAACAAGGAATACAAATCACGTGAATGTGAGTGAAATGTAAAGCCTTTTTGCTAGATAGACTGCAGAGCCCCAGTACATCCTGGAGAATTTAATAAATCTAATGAAGCTTTCACACCTTCAGGGACAGGGCTTAAACTGCTGGGCTTCCTATCCATCTTGGGATCAATAGTGCAGTTAAGTCAAAATCACCTGCAAATAGAGAACACAAGGTTGGGAGTGTAGTTCATCTCTCACAGAGGAAGCAGAATAATAATCAAAAAGTCCAAGCCAGCGAATTTCAAACTTTCAGCACCATTTGTGATGCTGCTTTTCCTGGGATGACCCAACAGTAATTCAGGAAAATGATCATGAGGGCACAGGTAATTTCACATGTGGTAGGCTCCACCAGGCACCTTCACTTCTGGGGCCTTGGCTTTAAGGAACTTGGTAAAGAGCAAGATCTCAACCAAGTCACCAAACCTGGCAGAGCTGGTGGGGGAAGTGAGAGACATCAGCTTGTGTTCTTTGTCACCTGTGTAGGTTCCAGGTGTGGCACTTCGTGGAGAAATATCCTCAGGCATGGACAGGACATCTGGGGTGCAGAAACACTCAGCTCTCGCTGAGGTGGAGCTCACCCTTCCACCTCCTCCAGCCCAAACACAAAAATAATTCAGATTAATAACCAAATGGCTGAGATTCATTGCAGAACAAACAATTTTATTCCCCGTGACTTTCTTTTACATCATGCAGTGTGTAAGGCTTTGGCAGTGGGTAAACACCAATATAATGGAGTAGGAAAAGTCTTGCTTGAGGAAAGCAAATTAAAATTTTGCCTTTGCAGGGGTGGAAGAGCTATAAAGTTATTAATCTTTAAGAGGTGATTGCATGGCAATGAGTTGCCTTCTGCTGGAAAGAAAAAGAAAAGGTTATGTTCTAGAGGGTAAAATTAAGAGAGCTGACTGCAGTGGTTAAATGCACCATATATCCTGGGGTTATGTAGTTGACATGAGCCTGTGTGATGCCCAGAAGTGAAAACAGAAGGTTATGGGAAGGGAGAAATGAGCAGAAAAAGGGAACAGCAAAATAGAGGACAGGTGCTGGGAGTGGGCAGCTTCAAGGGACTGGTAACCATGGGGAGGACATTGGTGAGGATGCAGGGACCTCTCTCAGGACACTGTTATTTTTTTTTTCCAGGCTGGCAGCCCAGATGAAAATTAAGCTTCAGATTTGCTGGGGTCATGTAGGAGTGAGATCTGGTGGTCTGCCCACTCACACAGGGATTTGGGGAAGAAGGGATGTGCTGCAGGAATGACAGTCCTGTGTCTCCCTCGCTAGAAGTGTGAGCTGAGTGGGCTGGGGAGGGAACAGACAGCTTGAAAAGAGGTGGAGGCGTGAAAGAGGGCCCTGCTCAGGGATCTTGCAGGTCTCACTCTTCCCTCTGCATGCTTTGCACCTCAGAGGAAAGAAATATTCTCGTGCTTTCATTCCAAGCAATAATCTTGTGTTGCTTTAATCACCTCTCTGATCCTGAATCTGCAGAAAAAGAGTGGATTGATAAAAAATTGACCTTTGTGTTAACACTGGCTGTGTTTCTGGTTGGTAAATGAAAAATCTGTCCTTTATGAATTATGTCTATCTCTGGAACTGGAGTGAAGGATGGGAAATTAAACATATCATTGATACAGACTCAAATTTCATGGCCCATCAGTGTCCCTTGGTGTGTAGGGCTGCATGGCTGAAGTGGTCAGCAAAGTGGCTGTTCACAGAAGGACACAGGGCTCAGTCATCACTCCTTCTGCCAGGCTGGGCTGTCTGCAGACAGGATTTTATCTTAAGACACATAGATTTAAAGATAACTTTCCCCTCTCATTTTTTTCCCCCCTTTGGTTTGGTTCTCAGCCTGGCAGTAAAGCTCGAACATCTCCAGCTCATCACAACATCCAGGGAGAGCTTGTGGGAGAGTAATGACCAAAAAGCACAAGATCTGCTGGCAACTGCTGAATAACAGAGTGTTTTAACAGTGAATCTGACACTTCCATTTTTTATTTATTGAATGTGGAGTACATGCAAATAGAGTGTCTTTGGGATTGCCTGCTGAGCCCTGGGACATTTACAGATCCTAACTATAAATCTGGAATAAGGCAACACACCCCCACTGTGATATCATTACTGCTGTAATAAATATGAAATGTTTCCTGTTTTCTCTCTTTTCCTCATGTGAGATACTGCAGATTTCTGCTGTCTGGTCCTTTGAAGACATCTGGGCACCCAAACTGGCAGGTCAGCCCTTAGCTACTTGTCTCCCCTTAAAACTGCTGGAAATTAGAGCTCAAGTTCTCAAAAGTCCACAGTCACCTAATCCATGTTAAAAGCATGTGGTGACAGCAAGAATTAATTGGTTAATTGACACCAAAGCCTTGCCAGCAAAATAAATGAAAACCCATCAGAACTGGGGAAAGCAGAAGGTGAAATGTGATAATATGAAAAATAGGATTATCATATAGTCAGGTCAGGAGAATAATGTAAAACAACAGGACTAAGAGAAATGGCAATTGCCTGGAAATACAAAATAAAGGATGTGAAATAAAATTAGAGAATAGTATGAGAACCATGTGTAGGATGGTGTAAGGCATGATGAAGTCCTGCCTAGCAAAATTAAAGACACAATAACAAGTAGGCTGGTGTAGATGTGACAGACAAGACTGGTGGGGGAAGATTTAACGTGAGGATTTCTTGGGCTGCACTAAGAATGGAGAGAGATGCTGTGGCTGACAGAATGAGATAGAAAAACTATGTTATACAGAATTATCTATAAAGCAGTATATTGTTATGGCCCATTTCAACTCTGAAGCAGATTTAAATTTCACAGCTGATCACCTCCAGAATTTGAACAACACAAAATACCATCCAGAAAATCCCAAGTAGTGACTGTAGCCTTTGACCCCAGTTCTTGTGGTGTGGGCTGACCTGGGTGCAGGTACAAGCTGTGGGCAGGGCATGGCATTTTAATTATTCCAGCTCTGCTTCCAGGGTTTTCCTCTAAGCAGTTTCATTGGTCTTTCCCAATTATTTGCAAAGGTGATATGCAAAACAATGTATATAGTTTGCATAGAGAAATCTTTGCTTGAGGAAGATCTAAATTGTGACCTTGTGTCTTGGTTAATTCTTCTTCTCTTTATTATCTGCCTCCTTCCCAGCTCTGCACTAACTGAGCACAGTGCTGGTGATTTGGGACATCTTGTGGAGGCTTCTGGCTTCCAGTCATTCAGACATATCCTCTTGTGGGTATTTCCCACCCTCACAGGAGTGAGCTGGTGAGGAAGCTGCGTGTATTTTACTGCAGCAGGAAAATGCTGATGGGACATTCGTTCCACTTATTTGTACTGAGCAAACGGACATCGGGAAAATTAACAGTAAAATTCATTTGGAGTTTAATTAAGTAGGAAAACCCCACAATTCAAAAGGCAGATTCCCTTAAATAGCAAAATGATTACAGCTAATAAAAAACTTGAGATAGGATATGCTCAGAAATAACATAGCCAAAATTAATAGCAATGAACTGTATATCATGTTGTAGCACTTGCTGTTTTCCTCTAGAAAGGAACAAACTGCCAACTGCATTTCAGAGGAAAAGGAGGGTTGTGTCTTTGAAGGGATTACTGCTCATGTCTTCACAGGGTGGCTTGGATCATCAGAGACTGCCTCAGCTTAGAACAAAGTGCTCAGAAATGTCACTTGGCAGTCAGGCCCATTGCTGAAATCCTAAAAGAAACAACTTACAGAGAGTTACCAGACTGAGTCTTAATTGGCCCAGCTGAAGCGCCTTGCTGGGAATTGTGACAGGCAAAGTCAGCACTTGGATCTGTAATTTGTAACCCAATATGACTTTGGAATGATGTTAAGGTACAAAATGTGCATTTTTGGCAGCTGTGTTCCCATGTTGCAGTCCAGCAGGGCAGAGGCCTGCTAGGCAGCTGCTTGAACACGGGGATCTGGTGCCATTTGAGATCCCCATGGGCACCTTGCTGTACTTCACATCTACCTCAAGGACATCAGATACCCTTCTGATGTCCCCAAGTCACCCCTCAGGTGGCAGTTCAGGCAACTGGAGGGAGCCCTTGGCATCCTTGCTGGGTGGAGCAGCTTCCTGAGATGACAATTTACCTGTACATCATAGGGTGAATCTGTTTGCCCTGGAACAGGAGTGGTGAATTACTGACAGAACAGAAGGGGGCAGGTTCAAGCCTGTCTGTGCCATTTTCTTTCCTTGTCTGACATCTCTCTGGCTGTCCCCAGAACCTTTGTGCTCCCCTGTCCATCACCAAGCCCTCCTGCTGTCAGGCAGGGAAGTGTTAAACCTGCCTCTGGCCCTCGCCTTGATGGAGGAAACAGAGGAGAAGCACCTTTGGAAAAGGAGAAGACACACAAGGTTGCTGTCTTGTTCACTGTACATTATTAAAGGCCCAAGTTATGTTTATCCAGAGCTCTTTGCTGGAGCTGCAAGATGGATAGAAACAGGAATGAGGGCACAAGAAACCCTTCCCTGAGGCAGCCCTGGGGCTGTGTGTCATCTGTGCCCCAGCTCTGACAGGATGTTGAATTTCTCTGGTGCTTCCCATGAAAGTCTTGCAAAACCTTTATTTGAGACTAAAAATCAGGCCCACAGGGGTAAGAAAACCCCCTTCAATTTCCAACTGTGTGTAACAGATGTGTCCAAGGAGCAGGGAAGGCAGCAGGGGGAAACAGAGGCAAGGCATCATTGCTGCTGCCAGATCACTGGACCACCTTCAGCAGTTTTCAATGGCCAGAGCACTTCTTCATATGATTTCTGAATATTTAGAGAAGAAGCTGATGTCTTTGTAGCTGCTAGCCTGGGGACTCTGCTTTTCTGTGCTCTGGCCCTTGTGAATGGGTCTGGGAAGGGTAACTGAGGAATGAAGATGTTTTCCCTTTTCAAAAGCAGATACCTGCCCATCACTCTAAGTCAGGCAAAGTGCCCTGGGGCATTGGGGTTTGTGGTTGGAGGCACGTTTTGGAGCCAGGACTCAGAGTGCCTCATTTGGCTTCAGCTTGGAAGTGCCCACCTGCCTAGAAACCTACAGGAAGCTCAAGCACAAATGTGTATTTAATGATGAAAAACAACTCAGACAATGTTCCCTACAGCCCATCCAAAATATTCTGAGTCAATGACAATGTGGGGCTCAAGGGCAGCAAAATGGGACCACAAATGAGGAAATTTGCTGTGGCCAAGCTGAGCTGTACCTCTTTTTGTGCATGGTTGGAACCACTGGAAATACCAGATAGGTGGATTTCTCTCATCCTTCCATGTTCCAGACAAAATTAAATCAACATCCTCCTGTTTGAGTCATGCTAAAAGCATGGACATAGCCAGCTCCTGAAGCCCATCTGCTCCTTTTAAATTTTCCAAGCCAGGTAACTTGTTTTTGTGTTTGAGCCCCTGTTTAAAGTCCAGTGTTTTCTGCTCACCTCTATTTCTGTAAATCCCAGTGTGCTGTGTGAAGGGAGTGAGTCTACTAATCTGTAACAGGGGTCTGCAGAGTGAATTAAATGTGCTGAGTGCTGCCTGGTGATCTTGCAGAAAGAAAAAGCTGAAAAACACAGAGAGCATAAAGAATGATCAGACTTGGTATTTTAAACAATTAACATTTTCAAGCCCTTTAAAATGGAAGAGAACATCTGTTAATAAAAGAATAAAATGGAAAAACCAAAATCCCTAAAACCAATTATGCGAAGCAGCAGCAGAAGCTCAGATCTGTCGTATGTTACTTTGAATTTTCTAGTAACTTCTAAAATCTTGAGTGAGGAGTCACAAATGCATGTATTTGCATCTAAAGCAATTTCCAAAATGTGAAAGGTGAACAACATGCACAAAGGCAGAAAATTAAATGGAAGCTAGACAGGACAAAGCACACAGTATTTGGGGAGGCAGATCTCTGGCCACATTGAAAAATAAAATAAAGGACAAACTCCATGTTCATCAGTTCAGTAGAACTGATAGGAAATGTAAATTTTCATCCCAAATGGGAATCAGATCATGGAAAATGAACTGGTTTTTGTTGGATAAAAAATCCAACACAACAAACCTGAAAAACCCCTGAAGTAGTACCTGCCAAAACACATTGAAGTATGGATCTGATCATTGCATCCAAAGGGAAATCGCAGCAAATTGGTCTCTGCTATGGGGCTGCACCTTTACAGACCGTTTCCCCCTCAGCCCAGATATCTTTCCCAGTCCCAGGAAGCTCCCTGAATTTTAGCCCAATTAGCTATGAACAAACGATCTGCCCCAAAACACAGCAGTGGGGCACCTGTGCATTCCCCAGGCTTTTTGCCAGGACTTTGCTTATTGCCACTTTTTGTTTTTTGGCTGCTCAAATTGTGCATTTCTTGTAAATGCTGCTCTTTTGGAAGCAAAAAGAGCTAATTTCTTTAGCTGCAAAATGAAAAATATGTCCCAAACTTGAGAAGACAGAAATATAATGGTTGCACCTTTCAGGCTGACCTAGAGGTGGAGTGATTTCAATTAAAAATCGATTCCAGTGAGTACCAGAGGAGGAAAGGAATAAAGTCGGAAAGACGTTTGCAAAATGTTAAAAAAAAAAAAAAAAGTTTCATTGGTATTTGAAAGACTAAGAGTGTTCAGACTTGCATTACAAAGTGATAGGGAAAAGGAAATGTGTTATCTGTCTAGACAAGGATGGCACGTTCTCTGCACAGGCAGCTCGCAGAAGGACCAGCCCCACATCCAGCGCTCCCCCTGCGTGTCACACTCAGGGCTCCATTGGCAGTACAGCTGCTGCTCCCGGGGGCTTCCACTTCATTAGCAAATAGAAAGGCAAAATCATTGCAGATGGGTGGTTGGAGGGGGAGGGAAGGGAAGGAAGAGAGTTAAAATGTGTTAATGCTGCAGGGTACTATAGAGATGTGCTTTAAGATTGCTCGGGCTGGGCTGGCTGTTTGTGCATCCCCTGGTGCTGGGCTCCACAATGACACAGTGATGACAGCGATGACAGCGGCCAGCCCAGGGCAGGGACAGACCCAGCATCTGGCAGGGCTTGCTCTAAAATACCCAGAGCAGAAACCAGCCACTGCTGCCGTTTTTCACTCTCGCCGTATCTGCTCCCGGTTCTGGGCACATACAAACCTTTATTTGCCAGATTATAATCGGTGGCAGGTCCCTGAGTAATGGCTGACCTAACATGAGACAACATGAGAAACGAGGAGCTGTAGAGAACTTCCTACAGAGGCTGTTTCCCAGATGAGTTCAGTGATGGAAAGATGCTGTCCTCTTATTTCCCTAAGGAAGCCCAGCAGGCTCTACCTGACACTGCCATTTACAGGAGCTGCCTTCTGCTTAGAATGGCAATTGTGTCTCTCTGGCACTTGTTTTATTTCTATTATTTATTTTGTCTCTGTTTTCTAATTCTACAGCTGCAGATCCCATACAATGTAGAAGCTAAATCACATTACTGACTCCTGACTCGAGGAATGCATTAAGGTGAATCTTGTGAGACATTTCACAAGGCGCATTTTGAAAATGCAAACAGATCTTTCATTGTAACCCCATTTTCCTTAATTCCTCCAGAGACAATCAAAACTCCATTGAATTACAAATACCAACCACGGTGGGATTGTGACTGCAGACCCACAGACATCAGGGCATGGAATCCACATCACATTTATGAAGTCCAGAAGGTCAGGCTTGTGGCCATGGACATCACTGGGTCTGCAATGTCCAGGGCTCTGGTGCAGTGGGAGGGATTGCATGAGGTGTTGGGGGTGAAATCCAGGTGGCAGAGAGCAGTGCTTTTGCTGCCACCCCTCCTGCAAAGAGCACCTGGTTGTAAAGAATAATGTTATTTAAGCTACTATAATTAATCAAAGAAATATTTTACAAGCTTTATTATCTTGAACAGGCTGGTCATACCAACACTACTGGAAAGAAAAAAAACGGCACATGTAGAAGTTCTGTGGTGAAAAAATATGGCACATATGGTGGTTCAAAAAGGGAGGTTTCTAAAATGTTGAACAGCTGAAGTTGGTCTCAGCTTCACAATTGCTCATTTCACACCTCCCCATGGGTAAATGGGTGTTGGAACACAGCAGTGGGAGCTCTGACTGCACCAGACATCAGCAAAACCCTGGGTTGCCTGCCTTGCTTGTTTTACTGATCATGCTGCCTGCAGAGAAAAAGCCTCAGCAAATGTAGAGGAGTGTAAAGACATTGCCCTACACTTGTGAGAGAGGAGGAATGGCTGGAACTGATCCGGAGGGGTGCAGGGGCACAGCTCCCCTGGCCCAGCCAGCTGCACCCTGCAGGTCAGGGACAGCCCAGCTCACTGCCCCGGGAGGGGCAGGACTGCACTTAGTAAAATCAGCCTGGGGAAAACGCTGAGATCTGGTTAGAATGCAGCATTGCAGGAGCTGCCACCTGCCCCAGGTGCCTCTGGGGTCAGGGAGAAGCCCCCCGACACTGCTGCACTCCACCAAAGCAAATACAACATGGATTGTGAACCTGTGGCTGGTGCAAAGCAAGAACTAACATGAGGAAGGGGAAATCTTATTAAAGTCATGCAGATCACTTGGGAGGCAGGGCTTATTTGGGCAAAATGCATTTTAATCTGATTTTAATGAGACTGATATTTTAAAAAGTATGTTGAAGAACACTACTGGGGATATAGAAGAAAAAAAACTACACAGAATTTCAGTCTGCAGATTTGGTTAGGCTCCATCTGAAAGTGGCAGCATTAAGGAGTTTAAATTTTTTAAATTATCAAAAAGGAAATGGAGAGGTAACTTGATTACCCTGGAAATCCACAGGGAATGAGTAGTGGTTTATACAATTAAGTGGCTCAGGTTAAAGAAAGGTATAATAAGAAGGAATAGCAGAAAGCTGAAGTCAAATACATTCAAATGAGAAATCCAGCACAGTTTTTAGCAGTGAGGATGATTAATTACTGGGAAAAAAAAATTACCAAATGAAGCATCTGATTAACAGCATCCCAGTGTTTCAAATTGTGACCAGTTGTCTTCAGCCCAGAGTGGACATCTGTGGGTATTCTCAGCTCAGTCAGAGAGAAAAAAAGGTTTCTAACCTTTGTTAGAAAGGTTTTTTTTTCCCCAGAAGCCTGGAAAACAGTTGGAAATAATGTAAATTCTTTATCTTTCTTTTTGTTCACATTGTTTATAGATAAGCTCTGCCACTGTGCGTCATTCATCGCACACCAATGGTGTGAGATGCTTTTACTTCGGGACTAATAGAATTGGTCTGGATGAAACTCTCTATAAAAAGAGCAGTGAATTTGAAATAAATCAGAGTTCTACTCTCTCAACTTCTGGAGTCATTTCATACCATCCTGCCTCAACAGCGTCTGACATCTTCAGCTGAATAAAATGGTGCCAGGATCCTTTCAGTGGAGCCAGGGACAGGATGAGAAGCAATGGAAAAGAAGCTTCACCTCACCATGAGGAAGAACTTTACATTGAAGATGGCAGAGCACTGGAACTGCTTCCCGGGGAGGGTGTGGATTCTCCCTCTTTGGGAACATTTCAAACCCATCTGGACGTGTTCCTGTGTCCCCTCCTCCAGGTGCCCCTGCTTGGGCAGGGGGGGTTAGACTGAGGGATCACCACAGATCCCTTCCAGCCCTGCAAGGCCCCACACATCTTCCTGCAGCTGGCATCCCATCCTGCTGGACACATCCTTGAGCACAGTTCTCGAGAGCTGCCTGGCTCAGCTAGCCCAGGAATTGTTTGGAAACAAGTCTGAGCTTTTCCTCACTGTTGCATTGCTTGCCACTTTTTGCTGGGTTTGTTAAACACAATTATGTTTTAAATATTGCACAGAAATTTGGACTGAAATTCTCTCTGGCAGGAAACGCACACAAATGCACTGAAAAAGAGAGATTCCCACATACAAGGCTATAACTGACAATCATTCCTCATTCCATCATTCCTCAGCAGAATTGCTTCATTTGTATTGTTATGTGAAGCTACACAGAGCCTGGCACAGAGTCCATTAAGAAATCCCATTGGCTCTCTGGAGAACACTCAAAGGACAAGCACTAAGATACTGCATTTAGAAAGATAATGGATAAAGATGAAATCAGTTTTTCAGATGAGCCTTCCATTTCCATAGGGGCTGTCTTTATGGTTTCAATGATGTAGAGTAAAAAGAAAGAGTATTCACTTCCTAATGAAATGAAAAATTTTATTAATTTGGAGATATTCATTCCTTCAAGAGCTTCACTCCTGGAGTTCATTAACTCCTCAAATGTGGCTTGAGCTGATGCTACCTTCCAGTCCTTGCCAGGATTTTCCTTCTGTTCCCTGGTGCTGGCCTGGACACAAAGAGTTTGCCAAGCCCCATCGTAATGCCTGCATTTACCGAGCAGAGAGATTTCCTATCAAATGATGAGAGAAATGTTCTCATATTCAAATATCCAGATATTCTCAGCTGTTCAATCTGGCTGACTCTTGTAGCCATTACAGATCTCATCCTGGTCCTGCAAATCCTGTAGTGCTTACAAATCTCACCCTGGTCCTGCGAAGCATCCAGAGCCTGGTAATTCATGTGACTCTCAAGGAAAGCCATGTGAGCTCATTTTCCTTTTTGAACCAAGTGAAGTGTAGCATCAGTTCCAGCTGAGTGGCCAGGGGCACCTGTGTGCAAGTTCTCTGCAGAGCTGGGGTGCAGTTCTTGAGGCTTTTACCTTTCTTCTTTGCTTACCTTTCTTCATTGTCCCACTTCCCTTAAAACATTCAATGCTCTTGGCACTGCACAATGCTTTCTGAGTCTTAGTTAAGCATTTTCTGTGATTGAGATGTATCCCCCTGCAAGCTGATTAAAATGTTTGCATAGCTTTGCATTGTGGAAATCATCTTCACTGTAAAACTCTGCAGAAAACAATCTCTAAAAATCAAACCAAATACCATTGTGGATTGAAACCTGCTATTCTTGCCTGAGCAAAAATGTAACCTCATTGAGTGGGCGTTCTACTGCCACAAGGTCAGCAGCATCTGTTCTTATGTATTCAAAATAACTGCTATGGGATAAACATATGACATTCTGCAGTATTTTTGGATTTTGTTTACTGAAACTAATAAATTATGAAAGCATGCTTCCTGGAAGCTAGACTTTGATCTAAAGAAAGTTCATCTGTAATAAAGCCAAAGGAACAGAACAGTATAGAGACCAATGATGAACAAATTTTTGAATCTGTAAGTTTATAGTTCTGTTTGTCTGTATACGCACACAAATCTCTTTCTATACATATACATGTTTTCTATTCTTGCTCCATCAACATTCAAAAGCCAGGAAGTATTAAAGTAAGTTCTTCTGGTTCCAAACCACTGTGATTATTTGCATTTTGCTAAACAACATATTTATGAGAACCTGCCCCCTTCTATCAATTATCTAGAGCAGAGTGGTTCAACCTGTGGAGAAAAGGTGATGTGAAAATCAAAATATGGTCTAGAATAGAAATGATGGGAAGAGTATCTTAGGTTGTAAAATTGATAAATAGTAAATGAGATTTGTGAGTGAAAAGCTGATCCTTGAAAAAAGACATGATAGGAAGAGGGGTGGTGATGTGAGCTTGTCAAGGTACAGCATGGGGAAGAAGGGAGCTGTATAAGTACTTTGAGGTCCAGAAAGTGATGAGCAATAAAACCACTTAAAGTCCCTGGCTGGAGGCAAAAGGAATGAAGGATGAGGATGCCAGTTATAGGGGCCAAGGTAATCATCACATGGCTGAGACTTCAACAACAGCAAATAACATCATCTGAAGGGAAGGGTGGGCTTGATGAGACACTTCATGGGAGGGAACAGACTGCCCAGGGACACAGGCAGAGGTTCCAGAAGAAACCTGGAAACAACTTTGGACAGAGAAGCAGAGAAAGCAGGAAAAAAGAATTGTGTGGCTTTGACCTGATCAGCACAGGGGGCTTCCTGAAGAAAGGATAGTGAAAGGCACTTTTTTATAATCATGATCATGAAAGTGTTCTTGGGGAGGTGAAGTGGCAAAAGGTAATAAAGACAGCACATGCTGGTTCTCTCCAATAATTGGTAAGATTTCCACATGGAAAACAAAGCTACAAAGGAAAGTTATTCTGAAGGTTTTGTTGTTTATGAAGGAATTTGAAAGCAAAGTATTGTGCTGTGGAGATTGGGTAGGAAGTTGAACTGTCAGCTTTTTAGTGACCTGAGATTCTAAAATGAATTGTTATAGAAAGTGGAATGCCAGTGACAAGTGATGTTTATGAAAAGGACCTTTGACATGCACAATTATCCTCCAGCTATCAGGAAAATCATGAACATTACACTCTTGCACATCTCCTCCCTCCCAATACAAACATGTAAGGAGCATACATTTGAAATGTTTGAAGTGATGTGTGCACAGCACTCCAGGAAGGGTCACTGGTGTTCATGGCACTGTTCTCTATAACATGAAGTGGACCTGTCCCAGGGAGTACAGGGCTACCAAAAGTGAGATATATGAGCAAAGAGTGAGGTGCTGTAGCTGTGTCCTGAAGAGAAGTGGATCACTGAAACATGTCAGGCCTAAAATATTGCTAAAAAAAATGTGCAGAGAAAGAAACTGTTTCCATGACTATGACAGGTAAAGGAAGAAGTACTAGACTTAAATTGCAGCAAGCAGGACTTAGGCATTTAGAAGATGTTTGTAGTTCTGGGCTAGCTAAACACAAGGACACTCTGATTCTATGAGGATTCTCAAAACACATCATGGTGTGCTAAAATACAGCCCAAATCAGCACTTCTCAGAATGGGAACTAGTGAATCTGCCACAGTCCCTTGGTGAAGGAGCCATAGGCAAGGATTTTCTTCTTCCATGTCTCTCTTTTGTGAACCACAGTGAAAAAGGCTGTAGGATTTCCATTGCTGAGGTTTAAAGGACAGAATTGTCAGATATTTGCCAGGGTTTTCTGCCTGTGTGGGTTTGATATGTGACTTCAATTCCAAGTGCAAACTTTCATCCGGAAATTTGAGGAAAAGATCCAAACACCCAAATAAAGGACACTGATTTTTATCCTCAATTCAACTTCTGCGGCAAGAATTTGGAAGCTGTTGGAGCCGAAATCCATTCAGCACTTGTGGGACTTTCTAATTTGGAATGCTGGAAGGCCATTTTCCAGAGTATAGGGCAGAAATTAAAAAGTCTTGGAAAAGCTAACAGGACTTGGAGAAAGCATTCCTTTTCAGAGGAAATCTGCCTTGTGGCAGATCTGGCAAGGTTAGCCTGGAAATCAGCCCTGCTCTGCAATCAGGCAAAAGTCCTGATCTGAGCTCAAGATGTTTAGAGAGAAATAATTCAGCCTCCATGGCCATAGCTATCTCTGATGAATATTTCTGATTAAACTTGGCCAATTTGTGGCATGAACTGTTTCTTGCCCTTGATAGCAGAAATGCGTTACTTAACAGCATTGAATTCCCTAAAAATCTGCCAGGGTTGGCGATGTGAGGAAAGATCCCCAGGCCACTGAAGCACTACGAGGGGTGTGCTCCTCAGAGTTCCACCACAAAAGCACACTCTGGCTTCCTGAAATGCGATTTCCCGGGGGTGCCGGTGGCAGGGCTGAGGATGGCATTGCTGAGGGTGACATTGCTGAGAGTGGCGTTGTTGAGAGTGGCGTTGTTGAGAGTGGCTGAGATTGGCATTGCCGAGGATGGCAGTGCTGAGGGTGGAATTGCTGAGAGTGGCGTTGTTGAGAGTGGCGTTGTTGAGAGTGGTGTTGCTGAGGGTGGAATTGCTGAGGATGGAATTGCTGAGGATGGAATTGCTGAGGATGGCGTTGCTGATGATGGCAGTGCTGACGGTGGTGTTGCTGAGGGTGGCAGTTGCTGAGGGTGACATTGCTGAGGGTGACATTGCTGAGGGTGACATTGCTGAGGGTGACATTGCTGAGAGTGGCGTTGTTGAGAGTGGTGTTGCTGAGGGTGGAATTGCTGAGGATGGCGTTGCTGAGGGTGGTGTTGCTGAGGGTGGAATTGCTGAGGGTGACATTGCTGAGGGTGACATTGTTGAGGGTGACATTGCTGAGGGTGACATTGCTGAGAGTGGCGTTGTTGAGAGTGGTGTTGCTGAGGGTGGAATTGCTGAGGGTAGAATTGCTGAGGATGGCGTTGCTGAGGGTGGAATTGCTGAGGGTGGCGTTGCTGAGGGTGGCATTGCTGAGGGTAGAATTGCTGAGGATGGCAGTGCTGAAGGTGACATTGCTGAGGGTGGCATTGCTGAGGGTGGAATTGCTGAGGGTGGCGTTGCTGAGGATGGCGTTGCTGTGCCCAGCCGTGGGGCTGTGGCAGAGAACTCCTGTGGGAATCTCCTCACAGAGGAGCCCTCACATCCATCACCTGCACACAAACACCCAGTACAAGGCTTGACTAAAACATTTGACCCTTTATTCCTAAACAGGACATAAATTAAAGAGTGAGGGGTGAGCAATAGAGGTGACAGCTGGTGGCTGCCAGGAGCAAGGCCCCACAGGCCCCCACCTCCCCGTCCTGTGCTGTAAATTGATTTTTATTACATTTTTTACTTTTCCTCCAGTGTTTTAAATTATTTGATGATTCACAGCCTCCTTTTTTTCTAGGAACTAAGTTTAGGGAAGGAGCACTTCTTTCACAGCCACACCAGAGCCTGAGGAGAACTGAGGGTCTCCTTCCCCACTGCCTCTCAGGGTGAGCTCCTGCTCATCCCCAGTGACAAAAGTGACATTTTGCAGCTCTACCCCTTCTTTCAAGTGGATCTCTATGTTATAGCAAAGCTTGCTAGTCTTGGCAGAGACAATTACTTCAACCTTGCTTAACTTCTTCCCAACTTACACACTGGAGTGTTTCTTATTGATGATAGTCCATATTCCCAGCAAAAAATATAAGGCCACAAAAAACTTGAGAATACCTTTGTCAGTCAAATATGCTTGTCCATAATTATAAAAGATGCACAGTTAAATTGTCTGTGGGAAAAATATGGCTGAAAGGTTGAAATTTACTCTTTTGAAATTCAAATTGCATGTGGGAAAATTTGAGCCATAATTTATTTAATTAACTGTATGGTATCAGGCCTTTCAGATATTTCCTGTTTTATCATGGGGAAGATGTTACCATTATATGGAAGGAGATTGCTTGTTACCACAGCTAGTTTAATTAAACTCATAACTTTTTCTAATGTTGGATGTGGTCTAGCATCCAGACTGAGTAGTGTAACGATTTATCATCAGTCTGGACATTTCCAGTAAAACAGCAAATGGTTTATTAAAACCATCATTATTTCTTGGCATTGGAACTGCTATTGTGAAAATCATCATGACAGCCACTGGTTTCCATATTTTAAAAACTTGCAATATTTGTTTAAAAAAAAAAAGTTTGTCAGAACAATTTCTCTTAAAAACGTTAGGGTTTTTCCTGTGGTATTGTGGTAAAAGGAATTTTGGTTCTGAGTGTCTGCAGTGTAGCCCCAGTTCAGCACAGACCAGGGAAATTTGTTTCATACAACTGTAAAAATCAAGATGCCATTCAAATAGAAAATAATACAGTTGGTAACAGCTTACTAGCTTATACCTTTTTGTTTTCTTTAGATGGGTAACTTTTTCTTAAATGTTTTCTTTCTCTAAGTGTTCTTGTTATTATCTACAAAACAGCTTCAGCTTTGATCAAGCTTTTGCTTTAGCCTCAGTCGTGGTCCTGTGCAGAGGGGTGCTAAACAAAGTTTTGAACAGAAATCAGTGTGAAGATGCATAATAATAAAATAAAGTTTCACAGTCCATGAATCTAGATGTGAAAGCTATAAATGACAATTTCATTTGCTTAAGGGAAGCACAGGTTTCATGTTTAAGGTACCAAAGTTTTTACATATGGTATTCTAAAATGAATAGAAGTGTTTCAGGCTGCTACCACCTGAATGCCATTATTCTGAGGATGTCAATTCTGCAAGCACCTCCACCTGCCACTGAGTACTGCAGGATTTAAGCACATACTAGGAGCTAGCAGGCACCTGCTGTGAGCCTTAACAACCTTGAATTGCCTTTCTATAAGTAACATGGTGATTATGCTACCCATATCAAAATTCCCTCTTGACCATATTTTAACAGATAAATGTGTATTTTGTGCTAACTGGGTGTGATAGCAAAAGTAGTTTTCCCTGTAAACTCTTCCTTCAGTGAAAATGGTGTATTCATCTAAATGCAGTTCTAGAGGGAAAAACCTTCTGTCATTTCCTCTTTGTGCTTTCAGAGACTGTAGAGAAATGTAGCTGTAAATGCTTTTATTTTGTGGTTTTAATGAAAGTGATGGCCTAGGTATCTGTACTCCCTGAGAGTCTCTGTAGCTCCTTCTGGCTGTGAAGCAGTTTGGGTTTTCCTGGTGCTGCAGCAGTCCTGGGAAGGTGGGACGCTAATGGGATTGCAATGGTAAAAGGAGTTTACCACATTGCTCTAGGAAAACACTTTTCCTTCTGAAGTTATTCACCAAGTGCTGCAGAAGGGACTGAGAGGACCCCACTTACCCAGCAGGGACACAGGCAGCAGCTGTTAGATCTTCCACTGCTGTGTGGGTGCATGTGCACATAGAGGTCAGTTCCCACTCTGTCAGTATGCAGGAATGAGAAGCACTGAGTCATCTGAAGAGGCTTTCTCTGAGTTTCTTTGAAAACAGAAAGGGAGGGGAGAGAAAAAATATTGCTCCTAAGTGGTTGCTTGGAATTACTTCTGGTAGGGGCCAGATTGCAATTACAGATGTGCTGAACGCAGTGTCAGCTCTCTTGACAAATTCAGCATTTGTGCTGCTGTCCACAGTATCTATTTCAGACAGCTTGAGCCATAAAGTGTTCTGGCTGTAAGATTGAGAGCAGGAGCAGAGCCTGCAGATGCTGACAGAGCCTCGGGTTCGTGTTCCTCACGTACATTCACACTGATTGCTGTAATGAGGGGACCAAGTGGTTTTAAAATCAGGGCACCACCAATTTGCAGTTTTTCTGCAAGCCCTATGCCCTTCTGTAGAAGCAGTAAGAATTGAAGTTTATAACTTCACCTTTGCCACCCATCTGCTCAGTCTTTATTTATATTCTGAAATAGTAATATTGATCTGAGGACATTATTATAATTTCACTGTTTTCTATCGTGTTTTCTAGGCATCCAATTGTTTGATTAGATTTTTTTGACCATTGCTGTGCTTGGAGCAGAGAGTTGTGCAGCATGTAGAGATAGCAATCTTGGGACTGTATCTCTTGAATGAGATTGATTACAATCTCACTGATTCTTATCGCCTGGCCTATGTAAATAAAAAGGGCTGCTGAGAGCCTGAAACCTGGCTACCAACAGCAACTGGTCTTAAGGGATACTCCAAAATGTAGAGGAAAGGTAAGTTTATACTTAGTAAAAGCCGGTTGGAGAATTTTAATTAAACCTTGTCAACATAATTTATTTGATGTCTTCACAGCTTGTGGGTTTCTGAAAGCTTTGTCTTGCAATTAGGGTCGCTCCATCCATAGGAAGAAAAAAAGTCTGACTTCATGAAACTTTTTATATTTTTTTTCCTGAAAGCAGGTTTTAAGTCTTAATATGCTTAGAGGAGGAATTCTTTCTGAAATGTTCCTCAATACTGAGAGGACTTTTCAGGCCTCCAGAAAACAATCCCCTAAGACCAATTCTCCTGGCTGTGAACTGGTTTTTTAGGAGGAGATGTGCATTCAGACTTAGTGTGCTCCTGTGCCATGCAGGAGCACCTCCTCTGCTCTCCTGCCTCAGTCCTGGAATGGTTTGTGCAGGTTGCAAAGCTGACAGAGGAGGATGAGGTTGTGTTTGGTAGCAGCCAACAGCTCACCTGTTGTTGTGTGAGTTGTTGTTGAGCAATAAATAACAACTTGGAGCAAATGCAGCCTTGGTGGAATTGCAGTTGGAAAAAGAGAATGATTGGAAGGGAAATATCCATCAGAGGTGGAACAGGTCTTTCATCAAAATGTTTGAATGCACTCAGAACCTCCAGATGGGCTGGTGCTGCTTCAGCTGTCATGGGAAGGATGTAAAAAACAGAGGAGTGTTTTATAGCCTAAGACATGGAAATGGATGAAAAATTATCTTTACCTGATCTGTCTTTCATAGGTGTGAAATGGATGTTGGGTAGCTCAGTGCTGAGCTGAAGCACACTCTGCCTTGGGTGGGGGAAGCCCAAGTGCATGAGCCCAGGAATGCAGGTTTCAGACATGACTCCCTAACACCAGGAATGGGGGTTTGGGGTTCTGATTGTGTGATTTCCCCCTCTGTACTGGGATCAGAAATAGTTAAATGAGCTCTACTGCCTCTGAAACTTTCACCAAGCCCTCTGTATGTCAGGCTCAACCTGGAGGAGCAAGTAAAATGTTATTTCCTTATTAACTCCAGTCAAATGTGGAAATTAAATTCACACTTGACAAAGAAACAAAAACCAATTCTAATTTAAAAATAAGTACCCATGAAACTTAAAACTACCGAAACACTGAGGTTTTTTTCCACCTTTCTAGTAAAGGGCCATTTGCAAGTTTCATTGCTCTGTTATCCTCAGGTTTGTCATGGTTTACAGCCTGGATTGGGTTGAAATTTGTGATATGCTGGAGCTGAATTTCCCAAGTCCTTCCTTCAAGTGTCTTACCTAGTGAGACGTATCTTCATATCACTTATACTAACATGTAGAGCCTGACTGAAACTCAGAACATTGTTATTTCAGACATTTAGCTATTTAGGATGTAATTAGAGATATGTGCTAAAGTTTAATGATGTCAGTGGCTTATTATAATGGTTTGTATAGGCAGAGATGTGAAATAAAACATGTAGACTAGAAATTCTGGTTGAAAACTGCCTGACAAACAGTAGTTAGTTATGAGCATTTTGCTAATGCCTCACTTACCCACAAAGTCACTTCACTTCCTAGGAGCCTGTATGGTGCTGAGCTTTGAATTGATGATTAAAACAGTGTTGATAATACTGCCAATGTTTTAACCAGTGCTGAACTGTGCTTGACTCAAGGTCTTCTGTTTCTCACAGTGGATTTTGGTGCCTGGCAACAAAGGGGCTTGAGATAAAGAGGAATTCTCATTAATGTGCTCAGTTGCATCTCTGATTTCTACACCCATCAGTAGAGTTCAGGGATAAGAAGGCAGGAAAGCCCAGCAGCAGAGTTGTGTCACTGGATTATATTAGGGTATATATTGGAGCTGGGAAGAGGAATGGTCCCACAACTGTCTGGATTGGGATACTAAAAGCCCCAAAAGTAGGTGTAGCTTTTATTTGGCAAATGGGCATAAACAAGCTGCCCCAGACGCTGCCATTAGTACCTGGGGGGCTCCTGGGTTATGTGGGTATGTCTCTGTTGTCCTGCAGCACTGACAATGCCTTGTTCCTGGCCCTCCTTATGTGACTGAGAAACAGGAGATTTGCCACAGAAGCTCTGTGAGACATGCCTTTACTCGCTTGCCTCAAGGCACTCACCTGAATTGTGAATATCTGTTAAAGGTAAAATGCTTTTCCTCCTGTGACACCTTGTAAGGGATGGCACCTTTGTGAAGAAATCATTGAAATAGGATCACAAGGGTGTAGAGATGCACAATGAATATTCCAAAGCATTGTGCAAAGTGGATGGTTGTGAGGACAAAGTCTCACTGCTGGAAGCATAAAATTTTTAAAAATGCTTGTTATTTCCCTGAAGAAGCCTGATATGAATCATCTCATTGATATTCTAATGGATTTATATGGTACAAATATTCTGATTAAATCAGAAAAAGCATAATGACATCGTTATCAGATACATTTTTGTTCTATTTAAATTCACCCATCTATCAAAAATGCTCAGTGAAATACTAGAAGGGCACTCACTGGTTGCAAAACATATTCATTTCATATTCTAATGGACAGGAATTGATCTAATCATCACATCAGGATTCTTGGAGAAATGAAAAAGCAACCAAAACCCACTCAGAAGTCAAATGTTTGGGGTTTTGGACACTGATAGATACAAAATGTGGAGAAAGATCTTTTCCCTTGCTCTGATTTTAAGATATTATTGTCTACATGTCAACTGTCTGCATAAAATTCCCCCCAGCTTCTTCCTTTAACAAAGCTGTTGTCTCCTTGCTCCAGCCTTTAGAACATTTTGTTCTAGTTAGAAAAACCAAGCTTTACAGAATCCATGCTATTCCACGTGAAGCTAGAACAGACCTGGGATTGTGGCCTGTCTTGGATGAATGCAGAATCTCAGAGCATTAGTGCTGGTTTGGGATCTGAACCAGGGGTTCACCAGGGAACTTTTGGGATGTGGGCTTTTTGTCCTGGTGCTCTGATTGCTGCTGAAGCACTCTGTGAGTGGAAGTGCCTGTGAGGTGTCTGTGAAGGAAAGGCCAGGAGAAGTGTCTGCCTGTGGAGAAGCACCCCAAATGTGCAGGGAATCTCAGGAAGGGTTGGGGTTCTGGGCACTGGTCCTCTGCTGGTGGCAATGTTCCTCTTCGGTTTCTTATGTGTGTTGCACCCAGGAAATCCTCTCCAGGAGATTTGCCTTTGACCACATGAACTTAAACCATATTGCTAAATTTTAATGGTCTTCAATAGTCTTCACCCTGCTTTCTACAGGGTGCCCTGATGTTATACACAGTATGTGGGATTTCTGGAAACCTCCTCTCTGTCCTTTCCTGCTCTCTGGCCTGGCTCAGCCTCAAGCCATCTCAGTCTGTTTCCCCAGCATAAAATCCATTTTTTTGCATTCCTGTGAAGTTAGTCTTCACTCCCTCAGACCCTTTCCTCCTGACAACCACTTTCTGTCAGGGAGATTCTCACACGTTTTCACAGGTTGCCTACAACCTGCTCAGTGGGTCCTTCTCTCTGCTCTCCTAAGCTGCCCAGGGTTGCAGGTGGATCAGTCTTGTCCTGCAGACAGGTTGCAGAGTGGCCTTCTGTTGAGCCAGCTCTTCTCTTGGGACACATCCAAGCTTGCCATCAACAAGCTGAGCTGGGGTGGAGGGGGAGATTTCCAGCATGGGTGTGCATGAAAAGTAGTGGAAAGGGAAGCAAGCAGGCAGTAGTTGAATCAAATAAAACCCTTTTTGTGGCTCCTTTCTCGCATCTTGAATGTCTCCAAATATCACTGAATTTTATTCCCTCATGGCAATACTGCAGAGCCTCTGACAAAATCTGTTTGCATTTTTCAAACTGCTCTTTTAAATGCTGTGAAGAGCAGAAAACTGATGCAGAGTTGGTGTCATCCTTTCTGCTGCACTCTGGTAACTCTTCTTGGCCATGGTATGGCCAGATACTCCCCAGAACTAATGAAAGTTCCCATTCCTACCTCATCCATAAATGCATGGTGTTCACCTGTGCAGTTGCAGGCTTTCACCCTTGTTACTCTTATCTCCCCCCTACTTCAATGCCTGGTGCACTCATTTGCACTTACATTGCATACAACTAATGTAATTACTTTGCAAAACAGATTAGTATCTAACACCTGCTCTACTTCTAATTAAAAGAACTGCCTTAAAATTATTCATGAGGACAGTAATTTGCTGTTGCTTCTCTTAGGGGTAATCCTTGCTTTGGCAGTACAGGTAACAGTGCCTGGTAGTTATGTTTGCTTTTTTCCTTAGGACCATCCTTTCAGTTGCTTATATCTTTGTCTATCTTCTAGTCCTTAAACATATTTTGCTTAGGAGTGCTTCAGCTGAAATTGTTGAATCACAACAAAGTCTAAGAAAAAGTCATATATTCTTGATTCTTAAAATGCTCTTACAACAATTTTTAGCAGTGTTAGAAGACTTCTTGGTCATTTGCAGGCAACAGGGAACTGAAAGGGTCAACCTTTTATATGAAGAGATCTAACCCCAGTCAGTAGCAGGGGTGGTACTGAAGCAAATCCCAGTTCAGTCACAAACCTTCCCAGAATTTCAGTGAATTGATTTGTCCAGTGGGGTACCTGGCTCCCCTTCTGCTGTCCCAGCTGTAGGATTTAAATGGCAAGATCTGAGCATATATAAACTCACATAACAAAAGACCAAAAGGTTTGCATGAATAGGGATGCATTTTCACCAAATTAACAAGAAACATGTCTGCAACACTACTCTGTTCCCTTAACTGATGTTCCTCTGCCTACCTGAAAGCATGAAAACAGAAGGTCTCAGCTAACACAGAAAAATACTGAATAGTGCTAAGAAAGAAAGAGTATATTTTTTCAGTCTTACTTTCATCATGTCCACTTGCCATCAGTTCTGAAATATTAAATGTTCATGCCGTATGGATCTTGTTTTACTGAAAAATTAGAGTGATGACAAGAACAAACCAGATTAGAGCTCCTTCTTAATTATAGACTATAATTCTAGCACTGATGATCCTGAAGAATATACATTTATGATAATTAAAACTCAGGAAAGTCTTCATAGTGAGAGTTTCATCTTCACACCAGACATGATTTTGCAAGTCGCACTAATCGTTTCTAGATATGCTTTTGGAAATGACTGTGTAAGATACAATTTTTCTTCTACTTGTAACAATTTGGAGTAAAACAAAGTGCTGCCACTTAAAATTTTTCAGTGCCCTTTTACTGAGCTTAGGCCATTTCAAATGACATTTCCCAGGTAGCATGGGAACAAATCATCAGCAGGGCAGTCATGTTTAGCTGCTCATTAATGAAGTCAGTGTTCTGAAGCATGGATTGGCAGAATGAACAAAGCTAAAGCAATTACTAAACTCTCTGCAGAAATGTGTAGAAAATTGAGGGTCTCATTTAAATTGTTAACAGCTTACCAGTACTAGATTTGAACCCAAGAAACAATTAATTTGATCACCTGCCATACACACTAATTATAATGATGATGAAACAGTTGAGAATGGCCTTCTCATTTGGTGGGAAAAAGAGATAGGAAAGTAATGTAATATGCAGTTGCTAGTGTATTGAATTGCTTTCCCTCTTGATCACCACTTGCCCCTCTTGGTGGGAGGGAGAGGAGCAAGGGGAGGACACACAGGAGGTGCCACAGGGCTGCACTGAGGCTGTGCCTCAGTCACTGTCACTGGCGGTGCCCTGGGAGCAGCAGGGCCACGAGGAGCCTTTCCCACATCTGGGAATTTCCTGCTCACCAGCTCCCAGCCCAGAGTCCCTTCCAGGAGAGCAGGGTTAGCATTACTAATGTCTCACACCACACCAGCCAAGTCATTAATTTTCTGATTAACAGCAGTTCTTACAAAAAGAGACTAAACTGTGCATTGCTCTAAACATAAATCTAGTGCAGTGGCACTAAATTGGGTGGGAGCGAGTAAAACAGCCCAACTGAAGCTCATACCTTGCTAACAGGCCATTTAGATAGGCAGGCCATAACTTCTGAGCAGCCTGAAATAAATCTGTGGTGTGTATAGTTTCCAAAATGCCTACATTATCTATTGCTTAATCAGTAGTTGTGTAAGAAATCACTGTGGTTATCGGAGCATAGGAAACAGCTTTACTGCTTCCATTAAGAAGTACCATTATGCTATAGCAACACATTATCTTCATAAATCATTTGTACTGGGAATATATTTGTCAAGTTTCAAACAGATTGTGTAATTATCACATAATTTTATTTCAAGGGTTCATAACAGGGAATTAGATATGACATTTGGTTCTATAAACAGTGCACTTGACTCGCATAGCAGTTAGCCATAAATGTTTAAAGAACTTGGCTCTACAGGATTTTTATAATGCTTTGACAAGAGGTTCTCAGAATTCATATTGTGCATATAACATGTATAAGGGCAGCTGGTGAGACATTGGACCAGTGGGGGCATGTGACAAACGCTGTGAAGCGAGCACAAGTGCTTTGCAGTGTGTCAGAGCTGCCAACGTGTTCTCCACAATACTTCTAGTGAAAAAAGTTATAAAGAAAAAAAGAAACCTAGGCAAGGTTAGAACACTAATAAAACTTTCTATATTTGTTACAGAGAACCTCCTAAATGTGGAAGATTCAGAAATGTAAGAGGTAACGGACCGGAAGCACAGTGTCAGTGTTAATGATGTCTGTCAATGTGTTAATTTTTCTTTGTTCTGAGAAATACATCACTGATATTGCAAAAGAACCAGTGATTTGTCAATGTCTAGCTGTATGACATGTGGTGTGAAACTGAACACTGTCCAGAATAATTTCTGCTGTGAGTATTAGGACCTCCAGTATATTAAGGAGCTCTAATATGGCATATAGGGTCTTGTAATTTCACTTATTTGCTGAAGTTTAGAAGGCTGACTTCATAATGACTCAATTTGCTCTTATGCAAAGTGAACGTGAAATCCTCTGCCTCCTGTGGATGCCCAGAGGAGCCAAACTAAGTGAAGTCTCCTGATAATGACAGTGTAAATACAGTCTTGTTTTCACAGTGCAGCAATGCTGTGTGACAGGCTGACAAAGGAAAAGTTATGTCTGGAAACAGTAAGCAACTTCCCCAGCTCCCAGGCCAACTATAAGGCTGGAAACCCACACTTATTACCAAGCACATCCTGCTTTCTGATGATTGTATTTCATTGCTAAGTCAGAATGTACAATCTTTCCAAAGTAAATTTCCTCCTCCTATTCTCCCTGTAGTCCTTTAAATCCATGATCCATAACCAGGGAGCTGCTATCTCTGAAATTGATATGTTTTTCTGAAATGTTATGATGAATTGGGTATTTTTTTTAATAATCCTAAAATAGGGATGGATATCAAAACAGAGATCTATTGTTGGACTGAACTCACTGGAGTGACAGCAGGGTGCAAATAAAAATGACCATTATTAAGCCTTTTTCCTGGTAAGTTTTTCTTGTAAATCCTAGCCTTCACACGTCTGAACTGTTTGGTCCTGCATTAATTTTTCCATACCCCTCGGTATTTACAATTTAAATAGTAGTGACCTAAATTATTACTACAGTTTTACGGAATACAACTCTAACAGAAAAGGCTTTTCCTCTTTCACTTTTAGAGAGATTTTAATACCTTAATTTATGATAAAAGCGTAGTGCATTGGGTAGCTGAATATTCCAGATACAGACATTTGAGGAGAGGGCACTTTGGCAGTGGTGTTCTGGACTATTAGCTTTTTCCTCTGTCCCAACCTGATCTTACCTGGTCTTGCAGGATTCCTGCTGCTATCTGCTGCATATGGCACAGGATGCATATGGAAATACTGGGAAGTACACACATCTCTCACTGCCTCTGACTTTGGGATTTATTTGGGCAGCTTTTGTTGTTCAGAAATACAGACCATAGCTGGCTGCTGCTGAGGCTTTTGCTAGTATTTTGTTTACCCAAGGCAATTTGTTTTTACTCCTGTCACTGTCAATTACCGCAAAATTAATTTTCCTTGTGATTAACAAGTGGGCTTTATTTCCATCTAAAGGCTGTGGCAAGGAACTTGAGAGCTTAGCAAATTGGGTTGATTACAGGAGTGGCACATGGGTGATGTCCTTGACACCAGCGTACAGATTGTGATACTGCCAAGTATCACCATAAAAGTCTGATTAGCTGAGCAAAGGCCTTTTGAGAAACGGTGTATCCTGAAGGCACTACAACTATATGGTTTCAATCACCTCTCTGGAAAGATGGTTAGAATTTTATTTTTAAAAAGCAAGCAATAGACAACTTCATGACACAAGTTTTAAGTGAAATTGCTGCAGGCAATTCACAAGAGAAACAAACTATGGCTGCATAACTGGTCATTGTATATTTTCAAACTTCTATTGCATTTAATTTTACATAAAATTACATAGTAGTTAGTAATCCTCTGTCTTCCATCAATAACCAGGGGACAAAAGTAACTTATGAAACCAAGTTTTTAAAAGCAGTGTATTCAGAAAAAGCTTGACAGCACTAATTAAGAAATACAACAAATAAAACTACTGTAATAAAAATGTGTATTAACATACAAACAAGATCACAAAGAGTATCAATCCTGGGAATCTAAAATGTGAAGAAAAACTAGTGGTTGGATCTCACTACAACTTCTACAATATTCTTAATTAATATCAGTCTGATATAGATAAGCCTTTCCCAATCTCATGGGAAATCTTTATTCAGTGCACTCCAGGTGTGTGGAAGATCAGACAGCTCAGAAGCTGAGCTGGGTAGTGCTGCCAACCTCTTGGCCCTGGTACAGTGGAAGCTGTGGGAGAGATAAACTCAAGGCAAGAACAAAAGTGAAGACATCATGTCTGGTCACTCTGCTCTGACAAGAGAAGATGTAACAAGGACTTGATAACCAAAGAGATTTTGTTGCTACGGGAACAGGGGTAAAGGGGTCTGAGTGGAAAGTTCTGTATGGAACTTAGAGAACTATAAATGCTGGTGACCAGTGTAACAAACTGGCTTTGCTTGCACAGCATGGTCTGTGAGTCTCAATCCCCACACATGTGAACTGCAGTGTGGGGGCAGGGAGAAAATGACAGTCCTGAACCCTTCCTTTGTTACCTAACCAGGGAGGAAGCGCTTGGGTTACACAACCCATCATGCCTAGGGTGGATCCACCTGAATGCTGTCCCCATTTCCAGATGTGCCAGCTGTTGTTTCAGACTGCCCTTGCTACCTGCCCAATGCCAGAATCGTGCTGATCCCATCCCCTGGGTGACACCAGCTCAGTCAGGTCCCTGTGTGAGATGGTCCCTGTGTCTGAAGCTGCTTGAGTGTGGAAGGGGCTTTTCCCCAGCCACCTCCTGTCCTTCTGCCAAAGGCTTTAGCCCACGCTGACTCACGCTGTGACAAACGTGGCTCTGTTTGGAGAGCAGCCAGCCAAGGGACCAGAGCCAGGGTCAGCCACGTTGGGAAGGTCCTTTGTGCTGCACAGGCAGTGCTCTGCTGGTGAGGATGAGTGAAGATAACCAGTTGTCATGTCATCCTTAGCTCTGCTGGGTCACCAAAAGGGATTGTATCCCTTCTGTCTGAGACATGCGTGGAGCTATAACGCTCCACATTCTGCAGTGCTTCTTATCCTGCTTCGCTTCCAGGCATTTAGCAAACCCCCAGGTAGGATTTTGTAGTGTATAGGAGGCAAAGGACAGAAAGTGCAGCCTAGGGAGAGGGATTAAAATGTCTTTGAGTGTTCAGCCGCACTGATTATTCACTGTGGCAGGGCTGTGTGTCTTGGGCCCCTGCTGCCCACTGAGAGCAGAGCTTGAGAAGCTGCTCACTCCTGCCATGGCCTTTCCAGCAGCTGCATTCCCAGCACACCCCTGGGTTACAGTTTGTTAGAGTGGCCTGTGAAGAGCCTCTGCAGAGCTTGTGTTAGGGCTGCTCTGAGCAACCCTGTGCTTTTATGTGTTATTCAGAGACTACCTGAGAATGGCAAAGAGCTTGCCTTTTCTAAGTATGAACAGTGCATAAATAATGCATGTCTCTGTGCAGCAGAGCTGGGGAAAATGTTTGCAGGACTTCAAGACCAGAAGAATATTGGTATGAAAGACACAAAGCTATACATTTAATTGTAGGGTTTTGCTTTAGTTTTTACTGATTTTGATGGAGAGGAGGGAACTTTAACATCTGCCTTATTTTGGCCTTGCTGGTCAAGATCAATACTTTATGCGTTTATTTGGATTACTTTATAAAAAATCCAGCACCATGCATGCCTTGGAAAAATCTCTGAAATCCAATAAAGACCAGACCTTTATTAATTCTTCTTTAATCCTACCCTAAATCAAATAGCTCTCTACAAACAAATGCATCAAAATAGTTCCCAAAATTGCTTTTCAGTTTCCCACCGCTCTAGTCTGTTGTAAGGCACTGGTGTAAATCTATGTTTGGCCTTAAAGTGCCAAGTGGCCAAGAGTGCCTTGAAGGTTTATTAGTCTCCAGTTCATAAGGGAGTGAGTAAATATAAATTTCAAATGTCAAGGACTCTAAAGGAGAACATTTGGCTTTTTTCATACGAAAAATTATCAGTTGATGAGCTCGACTGCAGCCCCAGCAGTTGTGCTGCCTGGAAATAGAGAGGTGTGAGGGTCAGCTAGGGTTTTGATAAAACCAAAATCTTGAGTCATTTGGGAACCTGCAGGAAACAGGCTCATACTGCTTATCATATGGGCTACCAAGTTCTCCAAGGTCAGTCCTACAGGATTTAATACAGACTGGTTTTAAGATGCTAAAGGCCCATGTGTTTATTTTACTTGGTATTCCGTTGTGAGAAGAGGTGCCAGGCCTTCAGTTGACCTCAGCTGGGAATAAGTTGCCTTGCTGGTTTTCCAGCAGCAACTGAGACCATGTCAGAAGCTCAGGAGACATGTTTTTAACTTGTCCTTTAGAAATGGGCAGGCTCTGATTTCCCTTATTACTTGGATAAGGTCATCTAGCAGCCTGTCTGTGCCATGGAAAAGCTATTACATGGATTAGCAAGGGTAAGAAAAGCACTGGATCTCACTAGAACTTCTACAATATATTCTTAATTAAAACCAGAGTATACTCAGCCTAATCTTAACTCATATTTACTTTGGTGCTTTCATTTAGAGGGATAATGAGAGAGATGTGCAGGAATATTTAGTTTGAAAAGAAGATTGAGTTGTGTTATCCCAGCACTGTCAGCACGGGGCAACGGCAAGGGAATAAGAGGAGCACTGCCTGAGTGGCAGAGGATGCTCTGGAGAAACAAGGGGTTTTGTCTCTGACTGGGGGTGAATGCTTGAGCCTAGATTTGCTAAGCATGCAAAACGTTTTTGGCAAGTGCTGGAATAAAGAAAACTTGATGTTGCCTTTGCATACTTGCAGCCTTGCAAGAAGGCTGTGTAGCTGTGCCTGCTCAGCCCCAGGCAGCTGCTGGGCACTGCCAGACTCTGGTGGGTACAAAGGGCAGGCAACAGTGGATTTGCAAGTTGTCCTGAGGTATTTCTCCTCTCACATTATGTGCTACAAGCAGGAAATCACCGTGGAATGAGCAAGTTCCTGCACTACCCATGTAGGAGGCAATGGGGATGGGTAGAGAGCAAGTTTTGGTGTCCCTACTTCCTTCTCTCCACTCTACCAACAGCAGAGGTGTAAAAACCCCATCTTTTCTCTTGGCCTGCCTTTTACACTATCTGGAGTTTTTGCAGGTAAATGTCCATGAAAGCTCTGTCAACAGTCATACAGGAATTTAAATGAGAAAACACTAAATTACTTTTTCCAGAAAAGAATTCTCCCTAAGTAAATCACAGAGCTAATTTATAGGACAAATTTTTGTCAGATTGCACAGGGTTATACACTTAAAGAAGATATTTTGTACATAGTTATGAACTATCATTATCCCATTTCTCTTATTTGTGTTTAGAGTCACAGTTTGGACCTAGGGCACACTCAGGTGTTTGGGACATGGACTTTCTGTTAAAAGGAATATTTTTTGGCAGATTTTACTCTCCTTTGATTGTAGTCTTGGTAATGGAGGAGGTTTCTCAGAGTGGGAAATTGGAGGAATTCATTCCCCTGTTTCTTGCTGTGCCTTCACTCAAGTATGTGAAACTTTGTCACAGACCAAGGCAGGTTTTACAGAAGCACTTTGTAATGCAGTAAAAACCACTGCAGCACTTGGCCTGGATACTTCCCATAGGACTTTAGGCATTGATGTGGAATGTTGAACATGTGAACACAGATGTGGTTGATAATCTGAAAAGTCGCCACAGACCAGAGAGGGGGGAGATTGGAGTGACTACACTGACATCACTGGGGTCTTAACTGGCTCTGGAACATCACATGAACCTCTTCCACAATGACAAGAAGCCTTCTCAATTACTGCAAAGGCAGTAATTGACATCAAAGCTATCTGCACCATTTTGTTAGTTTGGAAGGCAATACTGACACTATTATCTCTTTGCCACTATCTCTTGAAAAACTAAATCAGTTTATTATAATTGCTAATTCTGAGCACTGGTAGATTTTTTTCAAGAATTTAGAGAGGAAAGCATGTCACAAACTTCCAGGCTCTTTCTTTGAACTATAACTCATTTTTGTTCAAGATAATGAATGAGCTATGACTTGGTCATTCTAATTTCTGTTCTGTATTTCAAGTTAGTTGGAGACATTTCACCTTGAAATTAGACTGCAATATTTGCTGTCCCTGTAAAGGCATTATTTAATGATTTCCCATGTGCTACAAGCGGAGCAACAAGCATATACTTTGTGGTATACGAAGCGTATTTCAGTTCTTGTGTAACTTGCCAAAGTTGGAAAAAATTTGAGTCCTTATTTGCTGTTGGAGCAGTCAGTTCTAGACTTGTTAGGAAGATGTTCTCAATTTTAAAATCAGAGCTTAAGTTCTCCTGGTTTTCATTTCCAATATCATGTGTCTCAGTCATGTTTAACATATGGACATTGTGTGTGTACAGCAGCTCCCCCAGTGTCTCAGTGCCATTTATTCCCTCCAATGATGATGAGAGGCCCAGTGCAATTGGAAGGAACATCTTTGCTTTGTAGGACCTGACACTGCTTTTAAAGGATGATTTTTACAGGTACAGTCTTGTGCCATATACCCAAAGAATGCAATATGAGCTGTCTGTAGGGTTTTCTTTGTGTTGCTTTAGTGAAGGTAGAAGAATCTTGTGTAAATATGTTTATTGAAATAAATTATATAGATAAAAATACCCAGAATATTGCTTATAACTACATTTACTAAGAAAAAAGCTTTTAGTTGTATTTGTTTTGAAGTAGATAGGAGTAAACAGACTAAAAGCTCTTATTAACTCAGTCTATACAAAGTTGGTAAAGCAAAAGTCAAACAGATTGTTCAGGGATGTATAATACAATAAAATTGTGTTCAAAATACATCTTGAAGTGAAACGAGCAAAGATATAAAATTGTGGAGGAAGATGAAACTTTAAATGACAGCAGTCTTTTACAAGAAGTAGCTTATGCTGAATTTCTACTCTTCTAATGATAGATATTCTCACATTGGAGTCTATGTTTTTGCACTGCCTGCACTGCAGAACAGTATTTGCTGTTGCTGGAAAACAAGCCCTTCCACAAACACTGGGAGGGGAAAAAATATAATAATTATTATTTAGATGAATTATGCCATAGAATTTATGAAATACTTACTACATTTTTTAATGAATCAGGTTTGTCAATGGTTGCATAAATTTAGAATTTATTTCCTAAAATCATCCATAGTTTATTGGTGAGATGGAGTTGGATAGCAGTTCCAGGTTTGGAAGTTGTATGTTTGATGCTGGCACAATGGCACCAACAGTGCATGTTTGCAACTGAAGAAAAACCACCACAATATTTATCCAGTCAAATGTTTCATCTGATTAGTGCTAATCAAGCCAGCAAGGGGGAATTAGTAAGATGTGGTTAAAAGGTTATAAAGTTTCATTTAGAATGAAATGCATCCTGAAAATACATTAAAAGAAATACTGAGATCTAATTTGGGAAAAAGCTTGCAGCAAATTATTTCTTATACATTTAATTTTCTCTTTCTACAGTAAAATCTCTCAAAATGTTTTGGAATCCTTGTCTCTGTCAGTGCACTGAATTAAGCTGTATTTTGCATCACTGGGGCATTTCTTCTGGAAAATGAGTTATTTTACCTTTTGGGTTGTTGCTTTCTCTATCCAGGGATTTTGAAGCTTTGCAGAAGTTGTTGGAGCTCCTCCTGCACTCCTGTGCAGATTGACTCCCCTGCAAGCAGCTGAATTACTGAATGACTCAATCTCTGAAAACACTGGGCTTTTGGTAAATGTTTCTTAAATTACCTGGCAAAACACAAAGACGAATAAGAAGTGAGTGAGGCATATACACTTTATTCCTGCAGTGAAAACAGCTGGTTATAGATTTAAGAAAATGAGGAGCTGTGTTTTGCTTCTCAGTCCCTGTTACTACAGTGTAAATGACTCCATCCAATTAAAGTGTAATGTGTTGACTTTATTATGCGATGGCAGATTGTGCTTTCGCTCTAACAACCGCTGTAGCTCACCAGAAA
Organism: Taeniopygia guttata; assembly: GCF_048771995.1. Classification (NCBI taxonomy): domain Eukaryota; kingdom Metazoa; phylum Chordata; class Aves; order Passeriformes; family Estrildidae; genus Taeniopygia; species Taeniopygia guttata. The sequence continues at coordinate 32,016,990 of NC_133032.1, read as the reverse complement.
ATAGGTGTGCTCAAAGCACGATAATGCTGTGTTCAAACCACCAGTGCAAGTAAAGTTGCTTTCTCACTGTGCATATTATGGGAAACATCTTAAAAGCCTCTTGCCCTCAGCTGCCTGTGCTGGCATTGCCTTCAGCAGGAGCTTTGCCATTGACTTTACAGGCAGCAGGCAGAGGTCAACAGCAAGCACTTCTCCAAAGGGACATCTGTGTGACACCAAGGAGCACTTTGAGCCAGGACAGTACTACTGCTGAGCCTTGGATGGGGCTTCACAAGGAGCTGACTCAGTTCCCTGCTCCTGCAGGGATTAAGTTCTCTTGCAAGTGGGGTTAAGGGTTTTTCCTCTCATTTGTTTGTCTGGACTTAGATCATGATCTGAAATGGTGTTACTGTGTCTGTGTGAGCTGCTGGATCTTTTTCCCAGGTGTGACAGAGGCTTGGTTGTAACATACAGTGCTCTTAAGCCCAACTAATCAACATCCATCTTCAGATATCTCCAAAGTTCTCCAGATATTAGCCTATGTCCCTATGGTACACATTAAAATTTAAGAAGTCATGAATGTTATTCACAAATATGTGCTCAGTTACTGTGTGAGTGTGCCACTTCCTGAATTTGACAACATGCACTGTGCTTTATCAGATAGTGAAGTTGCATCTGCAATTTATAAAAGCAAGTACTTAAAAGAAACTAATTTCCGCAGTTGTTTAAATACAAATTAATTTTGATCAGATATTTGGCTTTAAAAAGTACCTCTTGGAGATAGCATGTGAGTCCAAGTGGGTACTCCCTTATCCAAGAGGATACCCACTCATCCAAATCTCTGCAGCACTCAGTATAATCAGACCAGAAACTTCCATATATGTCAAGATTTTATCCTGCTACCTGAATGCCATTGCAAATATTTCCCAAATTTATTGAATATTTACATGAAGCTGGAAGAAAATATCTTCAAAAGAACAGTTTCAAAGCCAGATTTTTCTCTTTCTCTCGCTAGTCAATACACAATCTTGTTCTCAAATCAGAGCTAAAGCCCCAGCAGAAGTTCAAAAGGAGTAGTCATGGTGTGTGGAAACAGGATTTGGCCCTGTGAGAGGCACAGAGGCTTTGATGGGAACTGTGGGAGCACTCTGCTGCAAAATATTACCATTCCTCACGTTTGTCTTAAACTGCTCATGCTTCCTCACAAAACAGGTCATCCCCCTGTGAGGATGCAGGAATTTTAACTCTGTCAGCAAGTGCTACAGCAGGATCTGAGTGTCAGCAAAGCTGATGTGTCTGAACTCAAAATATCCCTCAGACATTTTTGGAGGTTCTGGGCCCAGGTCAGAAATATTTGAGACCCTGGCAGGCAGCTGGAAATAGCTGTGATTTTGGGTTTGAACCATGGAACGATTTACCAACCTTGCAGGAAGAACAAGAAGTCACAAAAGTTTAGATATTATAGTAGAAGTAGTCACAAAGTAGAGGGAAGAATTTTTGAGTGCTGTACAGGGGGGTTTTAAGTCCTGTACAGGGGGGTTTTGGTTTTGTACATGGGGGTCAGAGGTTTTAAGATGGAGGGATTTGGGCCTGCCCTGTCCTCCCTCTTTCTCCTTCCTTACCTCCATGTTCTTGGTGATGTTGGCACTCACAGATTGGTTTAGAGTAGAAAAGCACCATTTAATATAGGTAATAGGCATTGGGGGAAAACTGTAACCATTTAACATGTAATGTACCATATAAAAGACAGCAGCAGCCCTGGGTGGGGGGAGAGAAGAAGAAGATGAGAGACAGAGAGGATGTCAGGGTGTGTGTGTGCCTCTGCCTGAGCTGCTGAGCAAACCACAGCAGCCCGAGAAGAAAATCTTTTAGATAACTTGCAATAAATAACCATGAGACCGAACAACAAGAGACTGCTGAGCCTTTCTTTGGAAGCACGGGTTGGAGGAGAGATTTTTCCACCATACGGAGCCACCCTTGACCTAGGGTGGACTTTGCAGTGAGGGATGTGAAACCATCCCATTAAGCTGCAGGTTGGGAGCATGGATTGTCTCTAACATTTCTCTGAGCACCATCTCCAGAGCTGGCATCTCTCTGCTGAGGGAAAATCTGGCTTGAGGGAATTATTTGCCTCTGTGGGCCAGTGATGACTGTGGGAATACAGCAGGAGCTGAAAGGTGCTGGTTTAGCTGGGGGCCTGCACTCCTGTTTGCTCAGGGCTGGGCCAGGGATCCGCTGGGGATGGGAGCAGGGGGGCTGCAGGTGCCATCAGGTCTGTGCCATCAGGACAGATCTCTGCACCTCTGCACAAAGCCTTTGGAAATCTGGGCCACTTCCTCTAAAGGGGCTGACAGAAACAAATCTTTAGCTTCTGTTTGATTCTTAGGCTACTGCAGACTGATTTATGTGTATTGTCTTGTGTAGGGAAGCATTTAAGAAATTTTCAAGAAATCTTCTTAGTGGTAGAACTGGCATTCACTAATTTGGACAAATTTGGGAATCTAGTTTTTAATGTAGATTCATGCCACTAAAATTTTTCTTTTAAATCTTTTATTCAAGTGTTGTGTTTGAAAAAGAGCTATGAGATATAAATTATCATAACTCCAATTCAAAAACAAAGTCCAAAATTAATTTATTATTTGTTCTGCTCCTAGGTGGTTTAGTTAGGCAAACTTTCATTATTTCAACTACTGTAATATTTGAATAGAACTTGTAAGACATTATGTATTCATGACTTTGTTTTAAATATATGACCGGCAACTTATTAATATTTCTGAGTTGAAATGTACTTAATCACTTGTGTTGCATTATGAATAACCCTGTTCTTTCCTGTAAGTTTCCATGGCAGAGAAGGATGCTCAGGGACTACTAATGGTACTAAGAGATGCAAAAAATCAGAGTACAGAGCACTTCTTCAAATTTTCCACAGAGTCAAATGAAATATTCTCTATTCCTTCCAGGTCATTAGTTTAAAAGGTCCTTAAGTTAGGATAACTGTGTTAGTCAAGAGAAGGCTGTATTAAGCAATTTGAAAATTGAATTTTTTATCAGTTTTATGAAGATTGCTTCAAGCGTGTGGAATTGCAGAATTTTTAATAACTTTCTTTTATGTTGAACTGCCTGCTGCAGTTTTCATGGGGAAATAGAAGGAGTTGGAGATGAAATGAATGCTAACATGTCTGCTTCCTGGCTTTACCTTAGCAATTTCATAACTGGCAAGAAACACAAAATCCCTTTTCTGCTGTAAATCAGCATCTTTGAAAAAAGCCACGGGACAGTGCGCTGGGTTACAGTTATTCTGTACTGCACTAATGGAAAACAGAGCAGTAAGTTAATTGAAAGAGCAATCATGCTGTATTTCTGAAAAGTCAAGATAAAATCATTTTTCATAATGAAAGGGGAAATAAGGAATATTTCTGGCATTAGACACAGTCAAGCTTTTATCTGGGGTTCTGCTGACATGAATCTTTGTTCAGAGGCTGCTAAGGTGGAAATGCCTTTCAGAGGTTACCCCGAGCCCTGTGTTTCCCACCGAGGGAGGTTTCCGAGCTGCAAGGGGGCTTTGCTGGAGGCAGCTGGGGAAGGCAGCAAAGGAGAGCAGCAGTTCTGCTCAGCCCAGCTCAGCGTGTTTGGAGGCTGAGGAGCACTTCTGTGAGAAGAATTTCACCTGCTGTTGTTTCTCCTGTTACATAAAAGGTTTGTTTCTTGTTTCTCCCAAAACACATTGTCGGGTTTCAGTTATTGTACACTTTCTGTTTCATTCTTCCACCTGCTTTTCCTTTCCTAGCATCTTGGTTTCCTTCATGTGACCTTGGATTATGCAAAGTTTTAGAAACCAATGCCTCAAGTTCCCTCTGTGCTGGCTTCAGATGGGTAGTTTGGGAACTGGCACTATAGAACTTGTAGAGGTAATACAGCACAATATTAAATAATTTATTTAATCAGCAGATCTATTCTGGTGCATTTTGAACTCTCCCTGGTTTAAACCCATAATATTAAAGGTTTTGAAAAACAAAGTGGAGCAGGATTCATATACAGTCTAGGAAGTAGTGATGCTGGTTTTCCTCAACTCAGAACAAAGCATGCTCTCTTCCTTTCATGGTGGGCTCTCGCTAGTTCCTCACTCTTGGCAGAGCACTGGATTCACTCTGAGAATGTTAAATACAGCTCAGACCAATGCTGTTTCTCTGAAAGCTTTCTAAAGCACTTCTGTGTTATATACAGGTGTATGAGGCCTGGCATATCCTAAATGTGTTCAGAGTTTGCAGTCTGCTTAATTACAAGTGGTGGTATGAATCTTGAGGGAGCAAACAGGAAGAAATAAAACTAACTCTGTCTTTAAAACCAAGGAAAAAAAAAAAAAAAAAGAAAAAAAAAGATACAATATGAGAGTGACCAAGGAATTGCAAATATTTTCTTAGTAGCTATAACTGTTTAGATTTTCAAGACAATTTCTGTGCTTTGAACATTTGAAAAATCATGCAAGCAGTCCTAACTGCAAATCCAAACACTCTGTGTGGCTTTGAGGATGTTGAGACTTTGATTGTCACAGAGGTGCAGCTCACAGAAGAGCAGTGATTATAAATTTTGGGTTTTTTCTCTTTTTGATATTCAAATAAAGAAGTGGGTAGTTTTGCTACTGACACCTGAAAAATATCTCAGGTTTCTTAACTGAAAATACAGTTGTGGAGAAGTATTAATATATTTATGGGAGAGTTCTTTTCAGTGCCAGGCTCTGTTTGTGCACTGAAGTTTTCCATCCTGGTGGGAAGTTCTGCCTTCCAGCTGCACCTGCTGCCATTTTGTTTTTCCTCTTCCAAGAGAGGCATCAAGAGCTAATTCATGTTAACATTTGAGGAATGCCATAATGAAGCCCTTATAGGCACATTCAGCACAAATGTTAAAGATTGTACTGGAATATCCGTAAGAGATTGAACTGCCATACAACAAATTACAAACACCACTTTGAGAACGATTTCTAAATTAGTGTTAATGTTTCCTTGTGGCTTCTAGATGAGTTTTCATTTGAGCTCATAAAAAGGACTGCTTTCTCAGTATTGCTACCTGTGGATTTAACTTCTGATTTCAAGGAGTTTACTGCTTAACCCTGAGGAATTTTTCTTTCCTTCCCAAACAGGAGTTGCAAGAGTGGGAACACTGAATGTTTTCTCCAGAGAAAACAGATTGAATCAAAAAAATAAAGCACAAAATGTGCTCATATTTAAAAGCGTTTCTTTGTAATGGTCTTACAGATGAGTGTGCTTACCACAGTACATGTAATATTTTTTTTGTGCAGAATACATGTGTTTATATACTTGTATAGCATTGTATACAAAATTGGAGCTTTGGAAGTAAAAAATCTTTAAAAGTAAAGCTACAGAAAAATAGTCTTGATGCACAGCTGTTCCATCTGTTTCTGACAAGGGAACCTTTCTGAGGTGCTAGAATTACATGCAGGTTTGTATAGGCCCACTTTAATACTGTATATAATACAAATGCATGTGGATATATATACACACAAATGTACATTATCATGCAAAATATGTACTCATTCCTGCAGGCTGGTAGATGACAGTCCTTCCTTGGGATGTATTTCCACATCTGCCTCTAAGGTGCAGTTTCTGAAAGACAGAATTTTCTTGGAAAAGTACAATAAATAACACTGGTTACTGAAGATGAAAAACCTTTTCGTAGCTTCAGTATTTTCTCAGATTTTTTACCCTCTTTGTTAGTGTTATCATCAGTGATCTATGACAGAATTTCTGATGTCTGTTTACTTCATAGTCCAAAGTGCTTAGTAAATGCTCTTATCTTTAAGATTCAGGATGAAGAAAATATCCCAGCATAGAAATCTGATAAGAAACTGATTCTTGAAGTTCACAATGCCAAAGGCAGCATTTGATGACAGGTTTTTTCTTTTGTTGGTTATTGGCTGACACAGAATAAATACTCTGCATGTGTCATTTGCTGCTCAAAAGTGATTAATGTGCAGAGCAATGAAAATTTTACTGGGAAAGAGAATTTGATTGTTCCACCCTACAAGAGAGATCCCACTGCTAGAGTTCAATGCAGCCTGAACCACCATGGGCTTGGATTTGAAAACCATCACTCCTGTCCAGGAATCTCCTTTAGTTTTACCCCTCTCCATGGCAATTTAACCAGGCTTTCCTACTCTAAGGCTGGCAAGCAGAAAAAGAGAAGGCAGAAACCAGCAGCCTAGTTTATACCAGCAGGAAAAAGAAAATATCAAGTGTTGAAGTTCTTGTGAGAAACCTGGTCTTGGAAGGTTTTCCCTCACTGCTTAAGAGTCAAAGGGTTTGGATAACAAGAGAAACATCAGACTTAAAACTTTAATGTCTCTTTCATACTCTTGACTGAGGAAGCCAAAGACACTTGAGTGTTTCATGCTCATGCTTAGGATACTAGCCAGGAAGAAAAAAGGTGGAAAATTTGGACTAACTCAATAAAGAGGCAATATTAAACAAACCGTTGGAAGTTGTTATGCAGGGTTTCTCTCCACTCCTTGGAGAGGTCCTGCTACTTTTCTAGTTTAAGAAGCATTGAAGACATGGATTTTTATTTCCTTCCTATCCCAAACTAGCTTACGTTTTTAAGCTGTTTGACATAAAATCAAAGGTTTTTAGGACTATTGAAAATAACTTTGTTGCCTACTTTGTAGTTTAGACTTTGATACCTGTTGGTAAGGCTGCTGGATTTTTATTTTTCTTCTTGGACTTCTCAGCCATAGAAACAGAAAACTGAGAATGTGAAATAGTCTGGAAATGTTTGCACTTCCATCAAGAAACACAACATGTCCTTTCAAAGCTTAATTGAGCAGCACAAAGCTAATTAGCTGTCCAAAGACAGGGCATTTAATGCACAATCCAGCATTAATTTGTTCTACAGACTGAGCTTATCTCATATATAAATGCCTTTGCCCTGTGGCTTTCCAAACAGCTGCAATATAAAAAAAAGACTGATAACTCTGTCATGTAAATGTTGCTTGCTTCCTTCACTTGTGCATAAAATATTGAACTGCATGTGAATTGTAACTGGAAAGTTTTCACAGTCACAATGAAAAAATAATTTGTATTTTTATTCCCTTCTAGCTGGGAATAATGTTATCACTCTGGGAAGCAAAAGCCATCATTTGAGGTTTGTGCTAGATTATCATTTACAACCTGTTAACCTAATGTGTAATTTAGATGGTATATTGAATAAATAGTTTCACAGCTTTTTGTGGGTAGTAAATAATTGCCTTATCGCTTTCTCTTTATTGTAAAATTCCTAAGTATATTTGTTAAGCTATTAAAACACAGAGGAATTGCTGCAGTTTATATGAAGGAAGTTTTATGTTGTTAATCTTTGGAGCATACAGCATCATTTTCAGAGGCTATTTAACAAATTCTCTCCCTTTTCCATCTCCAGTAAAAAAGTCGTGATTTTCTTAGGATTTGCAATGAACAAATTCATGAAGGATGACTTTTCATGTCCAAATGCTAAAGCCTATAAATGTTACCCTGGGTGTCTTGCTGAATTCATTGTTCTACAAATGTTTGCAATCAATTTCCCCTCTTAATACCAGTTAATTCTTTTGTACATTACACTGTCTCTTGAAAGTCCCCTTAGGAAAGAAGTTTTGACTATTTTTGCAGAGATCAAATGTACCCTTAAAATATGTTTGTACCAAATGTACCCTTAAAATATGCTTGTAGTAAGGTTATTTTTCACTAAAATTTTTTCTTTGGCCATCCATGCCAAAGAATTTGGAGGTGCTCATACGGGGCTATGGGCTTTCCCCAGGCTCTGATGAAATCTCAGGAATGAGCCTCCAGCATAATTTCCCTTTTAGGATGAGTACTAAAGGGCTAAGGGACAGAGCTGATGTGTACTTGGGCTGCCAACGACTGGAGTAGGGAAGGAGAACGTGAAAGAGGAAAGGAATGAGAGAAAAACAATATTTCGGAATGGCTGGAAGAGACAACTGTCAGTAAGGAAATAAAGATTTTTCTCTTCTATTAAAATTTTGTCAAGCAACCCTTTCTCACAGATGGCTCGTTCTAATGCTCCATCCTGGCTGGTGCCTGGAAATGAGTGGAAATTAATCCACTCCCTGTGAGCCTGCTGTTCTGCTGTTGAATGTCCTGTGTATCCTCTCTGACATCCCCTCTGGCCCATGTGTCTTTATTCTCTACTCTATGGAGTCCCTTAACTCCATCCTCCTTAGCCTCGAGTTGGTGAGGTGGGTGTGGAAATAAAAAAGAAGGAAATCACATCATTATTTGCTCATATAAATTGGTTTCCCAGTGTAGACTAATAGAGTGCCAGTGATTTATAAAGGTTATATATCAAGGAAAGAGATAATGGAAAGATATTTTCAATTTTCAAACTTTAAGTGAAAAAAAAAAAGGACAACCCTATGAATTTTATTGCTAAGTCATAATTTATCTTCCTTGTAGTTAACATATCTATATTTAAAGAACCCAGTATTGAATTTCAGGGTTTATAGGAAGCTGTGGGTATTGTCCTTCCATTGTCAGCTTGCAGCTGCACACCTGGGTGAGTTTTCTGGGGCAGGCAGCTGGTGAGTGCTCCTCAGCATTGTCTCCATCCCAAGGTGAAGGAGTTTCCCGTGTGTTTGTGCTTCCCTCTCTGCCCTGCTTCAACTGGAGAAGTGTCTTCCCCTCTCCACTCACCAAATGGCCATTGTACAAATGGAAAAGAGAATTTTTGCCCAGGTGAAAGATGGAAGATGACTGATCACCTTCTCAAGATAACAGGTGGGAAGACAACAAGTCTATCCACAAATCAGTTTTTCCAGGACCAGGATCTCCAGTTCATACACTGATATTGCTGATTTATTGAGCTGCTGATCACTCTGTCCTGCTGCAGTGTGAGGAACAGAGTGAGCACCTGGGAAAGGGCTCTGCAGCTGAGGTGTAAGAAGTGCCCTCCACAGAAATACACACTGTGCTCTGTGTTGTGTGAGCAGAGAATAAGGGTGACCAGAGAATGGAAGATATTTATAGAGTCACCATCCATTGCAAATAAATATGGCCAAAAAATATGCTTGTCATTTGGAACATCTTAAAGTTTGAAAGTGGTTAAATAATGCACAAAAATGCTTTAGCTGAGAGAAGCTGGGGGGTGTTCTGTGCCAGGGTAGGGCACTGAAAGGGGCAACCTGACTGGAGCAAGAGGAGGAACAGTGATTTTGGTTAACACATTTAATTGTTGTTATTCTGCCTATTCCTAGTGACTCTGTGCAGGTTTTCTTGATGAAGCATGTGGTCACTCCATCTAAATGCAAGCAGTGTCCTGCAGAGAAGTTCACATCCAATAGTGCTTGCCCAGTGTGTTTTTGAAAACAGCTTTTCAGACTTGTAGATTTTTTTTCAGCTACCCAAGACAGTAACTTTTCATCTGGAATGCAATTTAAAAAATATGGTGCATATCTGGCTGCAGCTACAAGATCTCAAGACTTTCTGAAGTAGCAATCTCCATGTTGATTGTTTAAAGCTGGCATTTAGTTCTAGAAAATCTATAAAAAACCACCAGCTGAGCTAATGGTCTGAGCTAAGCAGGACAGGACTGAAAGAGGAACTTTTCTTTGGAGATCCTGAGGTGAACAGCTCATAGGTACTTTGCAGGTGAAATATTTAGAACATTCTGCCTTGATTGTTGTTTTTAAATTAGTTTGTGCTTCTGACTGATTTTTTGTCTTTGAAATACTTGAACACCAAGTTAGCATTATTACAAGTTATGATTATTTAGATTTCAGAAAAGTTTGGATTATGTGTTTTATTACAACTGAATTAGTTCCTTTTGGTTGCCAGACTGTGTTATCTACACAAACCTCACTGCACATCCTCACTTGCAGCAATCCCTCATTTTGGCACCAACTTTAATATCATTGTTTATTCTTATCTATTATGTTCCATGAGAGATTTAGGAAAGGTTTCTTTTTTTATTAAATGGCAACAGTTATTGCTGATGGATGATAATTTATAACTCTCCTACCAGTAAGAAAGAAATAAGCCTTTTGTTTTTATTATGCTCTTGGTATAAAAGAAATGGCTGATTGCTGGTATAAAAGAAATAAAACAACTCATACATCCAGGAAAGCTTATTGCATTATCAGGCAATACACCTGCCTAACTGATGAATAGGACTCAGTCTTGCAGTTAATAAAAAACTGAAGTTATTTCAGGCTGAAATATTGCAGAATAAAACAACGCAAATATTGTTCATGACAATTTCACTATCATAAAGAAATTGGAGTTCTTAGTTGTGAATTGAAGAAAATCAGTGTTCTGCTCTAAGTCCAGGCTTTTGGCTTTACAGATTCATTTTTTGTATTGTTTTCTAGATGTCAAAATGGCCATTTTATCTGAAAATTATGTTCAATTTGAAGATGAAAATTACTCCGTACTAGTGTAAGTATTGCAAATGTATAAAATACTATGAATTTTCATTTAGTTTTTCCTTAAAATAATATAAAAATCTAATCATTTGGATAACAGACTCCAGTCTTCCTACTGATAGCTAATTAACAATTAAAAAATTTTTCTCAGCTGTATTTTACAGTTCACCACTAGACTACTATCCTGTGAAAATAATAAAAATCCCAGCAGAAGCAAATGGAACCATTTCCTTTCCAGATCTTTCCCTTTTTCAACCAGCAGCAGCACTGTGAAATAGGCTGCACAAGTTCCAGAGGTAAGAAGCAAGGCTGAGACAGCAGAATGAAGGGAATTGGAAGGCCAAAACCCATAGCAAGCACCTTCCGCTCCCCCAAACCCCCACTTCTCTAAGGCAGAGATGCTCCATTGTGACACCCACTGACTTCACTGGCCTTTTGGCAGGATGTCTTCTCCTTGGCCAGGACCTGAGTTTTGCAGCTGGTCAGGGCTCCAGGACAAGCTCTGCATGCCCTTCTTGTCTTCCTCCTTGCTGATTCCTTGCCTCACTCTTCAGGAACTGCAGCTAGGGCAGGGCACATGGGACACGCTTTGGAATGACCTGAGTGTCTCATTTAATTTGGGGAAGACCAGGCATATGGCAGTGAGTGGGAAACACAACCCCTTTATTTTGCTGCTTTGAATGTGTTCCATAAATGGCAATTGTCATCTCGATGGTTCCATAATTATTTGAATGAAATTTGAGGGCAAGGCTGACATTACAGCTTTTTGATAGAAGGCATTTGTAATGCTTTTTTGTTCTTGTGTCCCCAGGACAAGATTTTTTGCATGATGTTTGAAGGGAGAGTAGGACTTGGCACCTTACAAGTTCAATGAAAGCAGCTCTTACATTTTTGCCTCAGTTACATACACCTTCAATATAAATTTCAAGTAATCTTCTGGACTTTCCATGACAATTATTCTTGTTGCCTCCTGCATACGCAAAGCCTGGAAAGCGCAAATTAACTGTTCCTTCTTTACTTCCACCTTGTTTCATTACATTTTATGCTAGTTTCCCATGGTTCCCATTGGACTGCACATTCTGATTCCTGTCCCCTTTGAATAAGTGAAAATACATTTACTTTGTAAATAGATGCTTTTTGCAGTTTAATGTAGTTCAGGTCTTTAAGGTCAGAGAAAGTCTGCTCAGTGAAAGAACTGCTAGGTGACTTCTGAAGCTTCTAAAAGCAAACTAAAGAAATTATTGGGAAGTAGTTGTCAGATTCAAAAGTATTTGGCTCCACATGGTATGTTGCAGCCTTCCTAAATGCTGAAACAAATTATTGGTTATCAGGAAAAGCAACTCCCATTTTCTTTACATCATTCTGAAATGCTGACACATAAACACTTCTGGAAAGCAACCATATTGACTATTCAATGAAAAAGAAGAATTATCCTCCTCAAAGGGCAAGACCATAACAATTACAAATATTTTAATAAATTATTTCCAAGGCCTGATCCCATTACTCTACCTGACACATTCTAACTCCTCTTTCAGTCTCCCTTTAAAGAAGAAAACATCCAGGAATGTACACATTCCTGTTCTTGTTATATTTAGGGAGCATGATGCCCTCAAAAATCAAACATCTGAATTACCTGGGACAGAGTTGTGGTGGCTTGGTACCTTGGTTGGCTGACAAACTCCTCCAGCTGCTTTCCTCCTTTCTCTTCTCAGCTGACCAGGGAGAAGAGAGGATAAAAATGCTCCTGGGCTCAAATAAAAGCGGGGGCATCACTCACCAGTTACTGACATGAGCAAACAGACTCGATTTGTGGGAAATGAATTTAATCTGGAGCTGGATGCAGTACCTCTCAGGAACACCTGCTCTGGCCTGGGCTTCTCCATGGGCTGAAGTGTAGATATCTGCTCCAGTATAATCCTGTCCACAGGCTGCAGGGAAATTCCAGCTCCAGAGCCTGGGGCTTCTCCTCCCTTTCCTTCTTCTCTGACCTTGGTGTTCACAGCACGGTCCTTTGCGTGTCTCATTCCTCTCTGCTTTGCAGAGTGTCCAGCACAGGACCCCTCTGTGAGAAGAGGCCTTCTACAGCCAAAGCAGCTACAAATAAACCCTGCAGATAGCTGCAAAGAAATTCTCTGTTCAGGACTTTCCTGTAAGAAGTTTACTACAGTGTTTCAGAGCTTGTAGGGCTCTGCAGACCCTTCATGGGTCAGTTTGGTGGAACTTCCAAACTGCAAGTGTTCACAGCTGAAACCCGGGGAGATATGAATGCTTTATATCCAAAAACATGTTTACTGAAGGTAGCACTGGCTCTCTTACAAGTCTCTGCAGAAAACTGCCAATTGCAAAACCTGTTATTTTGCATCCCTGATGGCTGGATGGCATCTAAATTGTCCTTGTTTTGAACTCCCTTTGTCATCAAAGAGGCACATCAAAGGTGAATACTAAGAGAAGTTAACTTTGTTTTATAATTTGATGCTGTAGAGTTCAGACACAATTTTGTGTATCATTTCTGTGTGTAGTTCCTCTCAATTTACATTGAATAGGATTCACTGGAGAGTATTCTGTCTCTTGTCATTCTTATTAATGGACACTGAGTTTTCCCAAAGAAGTCTGACCTAATTCTCTTGGCAATTCTGATGCTATTTCTAAGACACTCAAAGGAGTATAAATGAATATATCCCCTCTGATCATAAAAATCAAAGCAAGCATCACACATTAATGGCAGACGGTGACCCCAAAGTTTCAATAATCTACGAACAGTGTGCCTCAGCCAGGTTTTTCATGTTCAAAGACTTGAGCCAAGTCATAAGGTCTTGAGTAAGGTCTTATGCCCTTTGTGAAAAGATAGCATTTAGATTTTATGGGGTAGGACACCAAGAATTAGAAAAGTCCAGCTTTTTCTGGTTCAATACCACAATGAACAATGTCAACATAATACTTTCAAACCTTCAGCTGCTTTTGTGTTTCCCTTTAGCTCATTATAATATACTGCATGTTGACATATTTATTCCTAAAAGAATGAAGAAGTGATGAAGTTTTCTCCATGGAGAGAGATTTTCAGCATACTGAAATAGATCCAAAGAAAATATAACAGCTTCTGCCAAGACTGGGGCTATCAAACAGAATAGAGGGGAACACACTTTCCTATAGCACTTTCTTCCTGAAAAGATCAAAGCAGATGAAGTTTTATAACCTCTGTACTCCTGTGAAGTTGTCCCTTGTTTGAGAATTGCAAATTTTCCTTGATTAGAAAGAGATTTTCTGAAAGATATCTCTTTTGTACAGTGATTAAAATGTAATAACCTCATGACATTCCTTAATAGAAGCTTTAACAGTCACCAGTTTGACCTTTCCTTATTGCTTTGTGGAATATATAAACTTATATAAAATAAAGTGCTAGAATTGATTGCTTGCGTCAAACACTTCAGAGGATGTACAAGTTTTAAAATTGGCAGTATATTAAAATTTTTGGAGTTGAAATCAAGTTATTTCATAAACTTGGGAAGAATCCTGTGTCAGCCTGTACTTATGAGCAATCCTAGAGTAATAAGTTATTCAATGCACATAATAAAACCCTAAAAATAAGGGTTAATACTAAGTTTAATACTAAGCTAGGGAAGCAGCTGACTTACAGTGAGTTTTAGAAGCAAAGCTGGGAGAGAATGTATTTAAAAATGAAGGAACATGTAACACCTAGACAGTGTAATATAAAACCTGGCAGAAGAAAAGAAGTTGGCTGTATGTGTTATCAATGAGTATTCCCCAAACAACGTAGTAATTTTACTGTTTTCTCATTTCAGAAGGCAGTCTCTAGCAGGGTAAAATGCTACAGCTTTTTTTAGATGTGATACCATTCTGTCTTAATGCTCAGTCATGAGGTCATTTTACTGTGTGTAGGAGTGAATGTTCTGAGAGTCAGAAATTCAAGTAATTAAATCAGAAGTCAATTTCAATGGCTTAATTGGCTGAATATTCTTTGCCAAGTACAGAAAATATGATAGCTTTTAGTGAGATCTATTTATTTATGCAATTCTTCCATGGACTTGCGTTTGCTCATTCTTGTGGTCTTGTATGTGCAACAAGCTCTTTTTGAATTGCTAACATGCTGCATGTATCTCCAGATAAAATGATGCAAGTTGCAGATTTTTTTTCCCCTCATGACTTATTATTCCTCTTCCTACAAAGTTTTAGATTTCTTTAAAACACTGTAGCTGCTAAATGAGAAAAAAATTCCTCGGCACTCCCACTGGAGCCTCAAGGGACTTACACACATGCTTAAATATTTGGTTAAATAAAATGAAGTGTGGATTTGTATCCTACATGCTCTTTTCCCTTCTACAGATTGCTGTAAGTATTAACACCTACTCATATTCAGGACTTACTGAACCAGGGCAAGCTTTACCCAGAGGCACCAAACCCACCAGCTGTGAGGGGGTTACTTTGCATTGCAGTGGCTTTTGGAAGGCAGCTTGGTTCAGCTCAGTGCTTAATACCTTTACTAAAAGGCAGAATATTCTCCATACATGCTAGATGTGTGTTTGATTTAGCATTTTTTGAGTGATTAGTTGGATCCTTCCTGCCTTTTACACAATAGTACTGTTTTAAGCTGATCAGTTTTTAATTGTGCATTTATAAAATGTGTTCAAAATTAGGATTGTGCTAAGGGTTTTTGTTTAATGTTTTTAAAGTGGGCCTAGAAGTCAGGTTTTGTTGACTTTCCATGGGGGTCATAGCTATGTAACCACTTCTAGCCCACTGAAAGAATAGGATAAAACAAATCAATGTAAAATCATGCACGTGTCTGTGAAGGGCTGAACTCACTCCAAGTTGCACAGCGAGATCAAAGACAGCATTAGAGCAGAAATAGCAATATAACCATGGCAGCCCAGGCAGGGGTCACAAACCCATCCAGGATTTACTGCAAGTTCTCCCAGCTGGCCCCTGTGCTGTGTCAGGAGTGGCAGGATCATACCTTGCACAGCTATTTGGTGCCGAGATGCCTATCTGAATTACAATCCTATCTTTGACTGAAGTGAGGACAAGCTCTGAGCACTGAAGTCACTTTTGAAAATGAGATTTAGCTGAGTTTGAAAATTGGATTTCCCTGGTCTATTGACAGGCTTCTAAAGGACCAGCCAAGTGGGACGGAAAACAGGTTTATAAATGAAATATGTTATTTGCTGGCGGAACATTAGGGCTGCCTCTGGTGAAGTGTTTTGAATAAGTTTTCCACTGAAACTATTAGTGAGCTGAATTAAAAAAAAAAAAGTAATGGCTTCATTAGTTGCTATGATACAAAGTAAAGTAAAAATTCTCACATTGTTATAACTGCTGGTGTTGTAAAATAAAATGTTCTGCATCTTACGGATACTGCATGTTTAACTCACATTTCCAAAACTTTCCAGAATATATAAACAAGTATTCTGTTTTTCCACATCAGATGCTTAAAAAGCTTATTACAGCCTGCTTCTGCAGCTTAGCAGCTTCTCTATAGTACAGTGACTGGTGTTTGATATGTGAATAAAGCAGACAAGACACATCACAGAATATAAAAGGATCAAAACCAGAATGCTCCTCATTACCCCTGGTTTGTGCTCTCAGAGATGTAACAAACACCTGACTAGCACTGGAAATATATGCTGAGTTTTGTGCATCGATAGGTTTCTGTGACTTTCACCAGTGAAGTGTTTACATAAAAGCAATTCTTTTGTGCAAACATTTATATCCATGAAAGTGTTTACATCTTAATCTGAAAAGAGAAATTATCACATCATTGGAGAAAGGCTCAGTGTCCTAAAAATGACATGTCTGCATGAGGATAATTAGCTTCTTAATTGCATGACAAAGTACTCAAGGCTTCATTGGAGATCAGAGGCCCCATTGAGCTAAGCTGTTTATAAGCAAAACTCTAGACACTTCCTTCTTCTTCCTGTAGGTATCTTCCTCTAAAATAGGTTTCCTAACAGCCAGAAACTTCTAGACAAAATGCAAGAGCTTTTTTATGAAGTTCTGCTTTGGATTTTGTCCCCACTTTACCTTGAACTAGGTGAAGAGGACCCAAGGTAAGAAAACAGTAAAAATTAGTGGAGACATCACAGAAAAATACTGGTTTTTTTGTTCCTTAAGAGGAAAAAAGAATATATGCTGCATTTATATTTTAATTCCTCATTGTTTTATTCCCTCTTGCAGTTGTCTAAGTTTAAGATATCCTCACATAAAAGAAAATGGCACCATAAAACCCATGTTAGTCTGTGGAAGACCTTAGTTGAATTTCCTGTATTTTCATGGCGTTTTGGAAACCAAAGCTGAGGGGGACTTTACACAACTGCAAACAAGAAGGAAAAAAGAAGAGTTTTAGGACTATATTACATTATGAATCATACTCTCCACTGAATTTCAGAGTGTTAAACTTTATTGGACTTTTTCTAACTACACTGAAAACAAATATTTAGCCAACTTGAAAGAAGTAGGGAAGGCAAAGCCTCTTTAACACAGAGTAGTCAGATTTTAACCTTTCCTACTGTGGTATGACTGCACAGCATCACCTCTGGAGTGTGATGTGAGCAATATTGTGATGCCACTCACTGGAGTCATGATCAACATAATAAATTTGGTGCAACGAAATTAGCCTGTACTTAAAAGGAAGAATATCTATAGGTGCATTCAAGGCTTGAAAAACATCATATCCAAGGTGAGTTTACCTTGAATATTTCTTGAAGACGTGGAGGTTGCTGTTAGAACAATGGGTGAGGCCTGGGTCACCCTACTTTATAATACAGAAACCCAACTTCATACTTCAGAAAATGTAACAGCAGAGAACAACTGTGTTTCTCTGGTTCTCTCCCACTCCATATATTTTAGACCTATCAGAAAAGTGGTCAAAAAGTTATCAGGCTGCAGCTGAATTCATGTTTTCCCATGGAGGTTTTAAAGTGTACTGGAGATGGAGCTCTTTCAGACAGTTTCACAGACCCATGTGCTGTGGCTGGATGCTCACCACTGAAGCCGGGTTAGTGCTGCCAGTTTGCTGGAATGTGTTTGTCTTTCTTTTTAATTGTTCAGTTGAAAATTTCTGATCCAGGGGCATAGAGTGCTTAGAGGGATCATTCCCCTCAGTTCAGATGCCTCACACTGCTTTGCTGAAGGTGAAGATTTCAAAACTGTTGGTCAGAAAGGGACTCAGTCTTCATTTTCCCAGGATTTTCTGCAGCCAGAGAGTCATTTCTGAAAACTCCACCTTGTACCAGAGGCTGTCTCATCTCTCCCTTTCTAGGCTGGCCCCCAGAGTATTTGGAGTAGGGTGACCTGGGCAGGTTTTCTGGAAAACCTGTGGCTGGTAGCAGCAAATCTTCTTTGGCCCTAGAGGGTTCTTCCAAGGGGTGTAGGAATGGGAAACAGTGGAAAAGTGGTACGAATCATTTGTACAGAAGCAAGGAAAATGTCCATTTAATTTTGCGTGTGCTGGGGATGATCTGCACGATATTTCACTGAGATGTCTTTATGTCTTGAAATGTGGATTCATCTTTCTCTTATGAATTCTCTCAGAAATTACTCTTCAAAAATGTGTCAAGCCATGTAATAGATTTGTGTGACTCTGACAAATTACAGGAAGGAACAAAAACATTTCTTTCTCCTTACTAAAAAAAAAGGCCAATTTGAGACACTTTTCAACATGAGTAGCTCTAATTTAATGGCAGCTCAGTAGTCAGATCTTCTCAGTGCATCTAATGACAAAACACACAGCCATTTGCAGTGGCCTGTCATTAAAAGAAATTGAACATATTGATGAATGCTTCTGAAATAATTTTTATTCTTTCCAAGACTTGCAAGGATTTTCAAAGCAGTTGCTTTGGATTTCATTTCAGACAACCCTGAAATGCTTAACTGTTACTTCACTGTGCCCAAAGATTTTAGTTTATGGTATTCTTCAAAAATCTGTGCTGAGAGATGTCCAGACAAGTGAAAATATTATGACCTGGGTGCAAAGAGATGTTCAAATACCTTGGATGGTACCATCCAGTAGTAAATGATATGATGCTCCCTTATCTTTGTAACCCTAAGCATGTCAGTGTCAAAGGACTCTGTTTTTTTTTCCTCTTTATTTTCAGTACATTCTTGAAAAAAAAACAAAGCTAAAAGTAAAATCACTGAGGCAAGTTTTGACACATATAAATTCTTATTAAAATTTCTCTCGAATACTGATTTATTTGTACAGGTTTGGTTTGCATATAATCCTGTACTTGTCATTGAAATGCTTTCCTTATCAGAAACATGACAGAGAAAATGAGTCTTCTGTAAAAGAAAACACTCAAAAAAAAAAAAATTGGTAAATGTGTAATGGATTTTGAAAGCTTTCTTGTTAAGCTGTATTATTTTCTTTTGCCACTAAGCTCAAGTGAGAGCTCTTATTTCACATCATTAGCTTATGAAATCTCTTTGGTAGGCCAGGCTTCTTATTGGTCCTGCCACTTATCCATCCTGATTTACAATGGTGATCGTGGTTTTAGCTCCCATTCAGTGACTTAAATGGGACTTGCAGATGCTCAGCAGTTTTAAATATCAAGCCAGTAATTTTTTTCAGCAATTTATTTTACCTTTTGATTTTTCTAGTCTTTTGGGAAATAGTATTTTGGCTGAAGTTCTCCATTGCTGGCTTGGATCTCCCTTCCCATGGGAAGGAACCTGTTTTGTAGCCAAAAGTTATCAGTTATCTCATACAAAAGGTACATCTTAGTGTTAAAAGTAAATTAACTCAATCATAATAGTAAGAAATCTACCAGTAAGCTCTCTGTTATTCTATGAGATTTGCACTTTTCTTTTTAAACTTTGCTCCTCTTTTTAAAAACCAGTTGTTTCAGTTATTTTTTCCTTTTGGACTGATTTTGCTACCATACAAAAGTGTGATTGGAACATGTCTGAAAACCATACAATCTTGTAATCAATGCTGTCTGTATTCAGTATGTGACTGATTTAATATCAGATTTAATATTAGATATAATATCATTATATCAAAATAATGTAGATTTTTATACACCTAGAAGGACAGATGAGTCTCTAGCAGTTAACTATAGTTACCTTTGTCCCTGTATCAGTAAAGTTATAAAATTATGAACCTTGAGTTGTAGCTTTTTGCAGATGACTGAAGTCATTGGTGTGCTGTTCACCTTGTGCCAGGTCAGGAGCTGCTTTGAAGTGCAGAGCTGTGCACAGTTAACACCTCTGTCAGATTTTGTTACTTGATAGAAACCATTATCAGCTTGCCCACAGCCACTTTGCTGTTATTTGGGTTTTATCTTGATTTAGGAGTTTTTAAAATTTTGTATGCAGATTCTTGAATTCTCTGTTTGCACCCAAAATTATTCAGCCTCAAAAGTGTGGTATTGAGCTCTTGCAAAATGCTTGGAGGTGCAGTTTCAAAGCAAGGTATATTAAAGGGTTTTGTGGGATTGTTCAAGTAATGATCTCCCTAAAGTGATATTCAATTTATTCGGTGTCTACTTTGCTAATGATGGCCAGAGACACTGGTAATTAGATCATAATGTTTAGTTTTTCAGAGGAAGATGAAACCAGGAGAAGCTGACAGGAGAAAAAGAAAGGCTAGATGACAACCCTAGATCCAAAGTTTTTCAAAGTGTGTTATAGATAAAGGCCCCTGTCTTGCTGTTTGTAATGTAGACACAGGAGTAACAGGAAGAAATCTTAAGAAAAAACATTAAATGTGGTGCAAAAAAAGCCTCAGTGGTCAGCAACTCTGAGCTGTTGATAAACACCCAGTTTTCATTGCATATGCATTCATGCCAATAGCAGATAATTTGATGCATGTATGTGGCAGAAGGAGAAGGTGTTTAGTGTGTACTGAAAGGCTCCAGTGCAGAGATAAAGGTGAAAGGAAAAGCTGGAGATGAGAGAAGTGAGGGAAAGTGAGGAGAAGTCAGGAAAAAAAGATTGACTCAGATATGGGTTTAAAGAGATGGGACAGAGAATAGGATGGTTAAAGTACAAGAAAGGTAGGCAGGGAAAATAACACTAGAGGAAATGAAAGAAAGAAAAATTGCAAAGAAAGTTGAAAGAAAATAATGGGAAAGAAGAAAGATAGGAGAAAATAGGGCATATTTGTGTTGCTCTCAAAAAGCTGTGTGCTGGCACACTACAAAGACTAGAAAAACATAAAGATTTCCTTTTTCCTTCTGCAGGGAACAGATTTGTGAGATTGAGACAGGAAAATATGACTCTGAGCAGTGCTTTTGGGCATAGTGAAAATGATTATTTATCTCTAAAAATTTCAGAGCAAGAAATGGCACTGGGAAAGAGGCTGGTGGGAGAGAGTGGTCCTGGCAATGCAGTGGCTGCTCTAAGCAGAAAAGCTACATGCCAAATTATTTAATGTATGAACAGATCCAACACCAAACCTTTATTTAAGTGTTGCCCTGGGATTGCATCATCAAACCTGACAATGCTTTTATTTATCTGCTCAGAACTTAGCTTTGCTTAGGCATCAGCTCCCAAACCCTCCCCATCACTTTTGCCAGTCCCAGCTGTGCTTTGTGGCAGCGCAGGTTTTGGCAGGAGAGTTTTGGAAGCAGGTCCCAGCCCCAGAGCCAAAGCACAGGAGATGCTGCTGGAGCCCATCTCTGTGGGAGAGGAACAGCAACCTGACTGCAAGTGGGATTTCCTGGTTTGGGCTTCCAGGACCTGCCTTTTGGGACACATCAGGAAACTGCATTGTTCATTTGTCAACTGAGCATGGACCTGCACCTGTCTTTAGTGGTTGCTTTGATATCTGAGATCTTGTAAGCCATTTTCAGCTGTAGGCTTAAATAAAAATTATTTTTCTGAGGTGCAGATAGCATCATGCAGTCAAATGGGAGGCCACCTCCTGGAATGTGCCAAGGATTTTCTAGTTTTTGTCAGAATTTGATTTGTCTTGGATTTGTTTTGAAACTCATTTATTCCTGTAGAATTTATTTTTACTTACTAGCACATATTAGAAATAACTGTTTCTTTAAACTTTATTAATATAAACATATAAAGAGTCTGCCTAGAAAGACATGTAGGAAATGAGCATATGAAGAGTTAACACACTTAAAAATCTCCTTGGTTGTCAGAATAATTAATGCTTCCAATAAACATGCTAATTAGTTGACATGGAGAATAATCTTCCTGTGTACATGTTGGAGTTTTTCATATTATCCTGAATGCAAACACCACCTTATCATATCCTTACCTTTGAACACTACCTCTACATCATTTCCTGGGTTTAGACACTTGTTATTGACTATACAAAGAGCAGCAAAAAGACTTAATAAAATCTGACAGCAGGCAGCTTTTCCTGCCTGAAAAGATTAAGTGCTTAGCACTTTGCATTTCAATTACCTAAAACTAATGGAAAAAATATTTTATATTTTATATTTTAGGCCCTTATTTGGCAAATTGCTTGTAGGAAAAAATATTTCTGATCTACAATTACGTTATTCTTTTAAAACTGTTGAAAAGTGGATTAATCTATTGGCCACAATATATAACACTGCTTTTTAAATTAAGCAGATATTATGCAAATTTTAATCAATACTATTGTGTGTCTTCTCTTTTCTAATTTGGCCACTGCCAGAATTTTAGCTCTTTCCTAATCTAAAAGTATATTTTAGAACTGGTTGTATAAATTGTTTCCTACAAGTCATGACTATTCTAATCTTCATAAATTAGCTAAAATACTTTCTTATGCTTACCAAGGCCTATAAATGAATGTAATCAGTAGAGATTTTTCTATTTGAATGGTCATTATATGGAATAAAACACCAACTTGAATTCCAGTTCTTCATTTGTACTTTTTGAACTCAAGAGTTTTCCATGCAAAATAATGGCTATTTAAAGCAGCATACACAAACAACTTGAATCACACTGTTTACTGAATACTCTCTCCATAAATTATAATTATATCCTTCTTTTTCAGTATTGCATATTTCAGTTTTAACAAGTGCAACAAATCTCTTGGTTTATGGATAAAGGACTTGCCAATTTCAATGTCTGAAGTGCTCTCTTGCAGAGCAATCATGTATTTCCCTGCAGGTACATCTTGGTTTAAATATTGTTAGTAAGAGTAAAAAGATCATTTTCAATCATGAAGGGAATGATGCAGAACATGGCTGGAAATGATACATGAAGTATAGCATAATTTTAAGGGTAAAAATGATGCTTCTGAGTTACTCAGTCAAATATTCCCCCCGTAGCAGCTGATGACATCTCTTGAGTGATATTGCCCTTTTAGCCTGGGCAGTTGCCAGCATTACCCTCATTTATTCTCTTCCTTTGGGACTGGAAATGATAATAGGGGTGAAGTATTCCTTTGGAGCAGCCATATTTATTAACAGATTGCACAAAATCCTGTTCCCTTCGAGAGCAGAGGAGGTGAGCTGCTCTTAGGGATGCTTCAGCAGGAAGTCCTTCATTAGAAGGGACCAAATTCATTTGCTCCACACTTGCTCCTGCCACTTTCTTTGGTTTTGGCATGTCTTTCCTGCAGAGCTCTGGTTGTGTCACCAGTGCAGGGCAAAGGCTGCTTGTGGGAACACCAGACAGTTACCTAAAAAACCATCTCAACAAAGATGTTGGGAATTAAACTTATTTTCTCACTGTAGTACAAGAAAACTGCTTTTCAAGACACAGAAATCTGAGGGAATCTGATAATTTTGGAAGCATTTCTGCATCAGGCTGCAACTCTCCTTTATGTGAAAATGGTTGAGACAAACATCCAGTCCAAAGTTTCTCTTCTCTTTGTGATTATGGAGCTTCCCAAGGATGTGGGAAAAGGCTCAGGTAGCACAGGCACACAAACCAGTTTCTTCTGCTCCTTGGTTTACAAACACAAGGCACATCCAGCTGCCAGCAATTCGTGCATTAAAACAAGAAAAGAGTTTTCCTTTATAAAATCCTGACCAGCTCTGTTTTAATTTTTCTGAGAAAAATGCAGATGTAATTTTGTTGCAGATTTATTTTGGTTTCAAGCTAGTGATATGTGGTATAAATAATGTCTGATATCTCCACACTGCTTCATGAAGCAGAAAAGTGACTCCATGAGATTTTATAAACTGCCTCACAGGGATGTGAGCAGCAGTCTGTCAGATGACAAGGTGGAGTGGCTCAGGAATAGCTCTGTGCCTGGGAAATGGGTGATGGATCATCCACTCACCAACTCCCTGAACTATTAGGGGATATATATGACTGATTTTCAGTTAGGGAGCATATAATCTTAATGACTGTCCTGAAAAAAAAAATTAACAAAGTTCTAAGTGCAAGGTCCATCCCACATTTCCTCATGGCTAAGTGGAATTTTACTGTAACAAGAAGTCAGTTAATATGTTGTAGCACTGGATGAAAATTATGATGAGAAAATCAAAGAGACATTTTGTAAATGGGAAATGTCTCATTTCTGATTTTTTTTTCTGTTTAAAGTGAAGATATACACTTAAAGCTATTTATTTGTTGATGGTGTTGCATGCATTTTACATGAGTTGAACCTTTCTCTACCTCTTCTACTTTGCTGCAGTCTAACACAAAATACATGTTTTCAACCCTAAGATTTTAATCAGACAGGCAAAGATATTGAATTAGTATTCAGTAGATAAGTTACTCTTCAATGGAAAGGGCTGCATGAAACTTTGTTTGGCAGTGTTTGCTATACATTTTCCAACACAAATACATTTATTTCAGATTCTGTATAATAATCAACAGTTAGAAATCTGCAGCATGGGAAAGATAATAGAGTAGTTTGAGATTGCTGTTTCTGACAAGATTCTATTCTCTTACCATTTTTAAATATCTCCACAGAGGCAAGCCACAGTAAAAGGGGAAAAAGGGGAGTTCCTCAGGCAGAAGAGCTGAGGGCAAAAGTCAACTCATAATCTCCAGCATCTCATAAAATGTGCTTATTACTGACAAAAAAAAAAAAAAATGGGCAGAGAGTATTGTGGAAGTGAATTATGGCTGCTGTCTCCCACTTGTCATGGCAACACAGAAGCATCACCTCTGAGACCACAGCCTTGAAGCAAATAGATAGTTTCAATTATCTAATTTTTGCAATGAATGAGACCTGTTTATTGGAAATCTATATGTGGCTGGCAATAGCAAATGGTAACTGTGCATATATCCAGTGCAGTGCTGGTTAATTTACAGCCTCCTCTGAACTTTAAAGCAGCAATGTTATTTCTAGAAATGGACACAAGCAGTATAAGCAGCCGTGGCAGAATAAGCAAACTTTGTCTTTTTTCTTATTGGCTTTAAGTTGTTTGCATTTATATTTATTTACAATAAATATATTTACAAGTGAGCCATGGCTGGAGATCCTCATCGGGGGGTCAGGACCTTTTATGCCACAGTGAATAACAGATGATAATTACTGTTTTGCTGAAAGATTGGACAAAGTTTATGACAAGATGCCACATGTGAAAACCAAGGAAATAAGGGTCACATTTGCAGCAGTAACAGATTAATAGTTCACACAGAGAAGCTGACAGCAGCTCGTGACAGCTTTAGAAGGAATTGTTCTCAATGGTGCAGTGATATTTTACCATTAAACAGCTCATTGTAAGTTCTGCATGTGATTTTGCTCTGTAGTCCCTAAGTTATGTACACAAAAAAGGATGGCCAAAACCTTATTCTTGGCCTCTATTTGACAGAGAGGCTTTTATGCAGTGAAATATCTTGCTCAAGTCAGTGAGGAAGTGCTGCCCCTTGGTCAGGGAGCCTGTGTGACACGAGGTGTCTTGTCACCTGCAAAGTACATTTTGACCATAACCTTAATCCTGCTGCTATGGGAAATCTCGAGGATAAGCAAAGCCACTGATAACTTGAAGGTTAGGGTGAGGGCACTTTCTGAAAAGACACTGGAGAATGAGGAGCATCCAGAATGGCTCATTCCCTTGTGTCCTGCATTCCTGTCCTGGGCATCAATAGCTCCATGCCCAGTTAAACTGTTGAACTGTTGTACAGACAGGAACGTGTCTAACAAAGACACACAGATGGGTGTGAGACACTATCTGATAAATGGAGTTCTTAGTCTACAGGGGCTTATAGAAACCACAAGCTACTGCTTCTGCTGTCTACAGGAATGGGGACTGTGCTGGGCATCAGCCACAGCGGGGATGAAGTCTGCAAGTATTTTGCAATTCTTTTTGCTTTCCAGTGGTGTAACTCCCCCCTCATGTGAATTCAGCTTTAACTGTTTGATTCTTACTGATGTGTTAAAATTCTTGCAGGAATAGAGAGTTTATCATCTGTGTCTCAT
The DNA here is from genome assembly GCF_048771995.1 of Taeniopygia guttata. Classification (NCBI taxonomy): domain Eukaryota; kingdom Metazoa; phylum Chordata; class Aves; order Passeriformes; family Estrildidae; genus Taeniopygia; species Taeniopygia guttata. Next base: position 31,991,308 of record NC_133032.1, on the reverse strand, counting down.
TGGCAAGAGAATTCAAGTGTTGTTACATTTTCTCTCTGTGAAGATGTAGAACAGGAGACCATAAAGCAAGCAGGTGTGGTGTAAGCACTGTTTCCCTTCATTACTCCTAGGAAGGCATCTTTCCGATTAGAAATCAATTAAAGAAATTAGCCTATTCCTTGGAACTGAGCTCAGGCAGACATGCAGTGTCTCCTGGCCAGCAGCACAGACAGGTGAAAGATAAGCCTTAATGGACTGTGGTCTGACAAATGCTCAGGGTCTGGCTTTCTGCCTGCAGAAACAAACCATTAATAGCAAGAAGGAGCAATTTTTGGAACTGTGGCTGGATCTTGTGTATCCCTGTAAACCTAGGGACATAAAAAATCTTAGGCAAAAGGCATTTTCTTATTTTCAGAGTAGTTCTTCTCTTTTATGGGAGATCTTGCCAATATAAGTGTGATGGTGTGGGAATCCAGAGCTTCCTTCTGGCTGCCCTGGAAGGCCTGGGACCCTGGCAGGGGGTCAGGAACCCCCCTGGGCAGAGCCCCCAGAGACACTGTCTGTGATCTCTGTCCATGGAAAAGAGTTTTCAATCTTACAGGATTAATTAAAAGCTCTGAGTGTTTGATATAAGTAATAATTAAATGTGGCACGGGTCCAAGAGTAAAATTTTAGGTTTCTAGATTAGGGGTTCAAAGGGGACAAGATGGAGGAAATTGGGTGTGTCTTGTCCTTTTTCTCCTTCTTCATGCCCTCCATGTTTCCTGTAGTGTTGGCATTTTTCTGTTGGTTTAGGCTGGGGACACACTGTTCAACGTAGGTGACAGATATTGGCACGTTATTGTAAATATAGCACAGGTAATTTCTGGTATATAATGTTTGTAACATCCCACTGAGGGCAGAGCCCCACACGCTGCCCTGCAGGACAGACCTGCGGCAGGGCAGCAGAACATGTTAGAGATAAACAGAATAAACAACCTTGAAAACAGCACAGACGAATTGTGGCTTCTTCTTTGGCAGCGGGGCAGAAAGACAGAGACTTTCTGCAATCTTGGAATCATCAATACCTCAGATTCTGACATGATGGCACATGGATCCTTTCTGCATGAACACACAACAGCCCTTGTATAGCACTCAGTACCTCCTGTGGGCATGGACATCATAGAATACTCCCTTGTCCCCTTGTGCCTGCAGTGCAGAAGAGAAGAGCTGCTGGGAACTACTTTTGAATGGAAAATATGGGAAAATCCTTCTGTTCAACAACAGTGTGTCTGTGATAATGACCTCAGAAGGACATAATAACTAATGTATTTTCACCAAGGATAAGCCCAAGATTTAATGGAAGAGTTGAGCTGGAAACAGGAATATTTGAATCTGGTATTTCTAACTTTGCCTTCTCTTCACCTTATACAGGCCACAAGATTTATTAAAATTTTATGTAACTACAGCTTTGACCTGTAAAATCTGCATGGATGATTTCAACATCAAGGATGGTACAGCCTTGAGATACAAACTTTAAAGGAGGCTGAGAATTATATCCTCAGTCATAAATCTTCACGGGATTGTTACTTGATGGAAGAGTGCAGTCTGCCACAGCACAGGGTGAGATTTGTCACTCTTACTCAAATTTAGTGAGTACATTGCATTCCAAGTCTGCTCACTGAAATCAGGGAGAGATGATGAAACACGGTCCTTTCCAAAGAGCATCCCAGAAAGGTGCATAAATAAGCACTAGAACCCACTGGAAAATAGATGGGTGTGGGTAATGCTTAAAGGTTTATTTTGTGTCCTGTCAAAAAAATGGATACTTTAAGATAATATGAGGGAAGATTTTCCCATGCTATTATGCATTTAATTTCATTTTTATGGCACAGTTTTTCATACTGTACATGGTTACTGAATGCAGCACCTGGATTAAAAACATTTATGTCTTGCTTCCTATGGAGGGAAATCAATCCTCTCCATTCTTTGATGCATTTCCTATGGAAGAAAATCAATTTAATGTATTTTCTTTTATGCGAGTTGGTTAGGAGGGGGGAAATGATAAGTTTTACGTGTGTGTAATGAAAGAAAGTTCTTTTGGCTGGCAATTAAAATAATTAAATTTAGAATGAACACAATTATGCTTTCAAGAAGGATCCAGGAATGCAGTTTCTATGAGGTTTGAAATGGACTTCATAGTGAGCAGGGACAGCCATGTGTCAGCCACCAGAATTAATTCAAGGAGACTGCAAGAAAATGAGTTTTAGTGAAATCCAAATTTGATAGGTGCCCAAATGCCAGTTCAGCCTCCTGAGAATGTTCCTCTGCTTCTCACTAAGGGATGAGAATAACACCAGCCTCACAGAAAAACATGCAGGAGACCTTTATTAAAAAAAAAAAAAAAAAAAGATGCTCTTGTCCCTACTGTGTGATTGCCTTGTTTTCTTTTTCCCCAAAGAATTGATGCTTGAAAACAGGGAGATAACTCATTGTGGTTCAGTTCAAGGCAAGAAGAGGGTATCATGCAGCAATGAAAAAATGTATTACAAAACAAAAATAGCCTGATCAAAGTTATCTTGATGTCTGATGGAAACAGAAACTCTGCACCGTGTTGAAGGAAATGAAATATGGAAATTCAAGCACCCCAATTTCAGCCTCAGCCTCCCTCTGTCACCCTGTGCTGGCGAGTGTCCAGTTCTGGGTGTGCCCATGAAAGCCAAGGAGAGGCAGTGAGGAACTTCTCTGGGGGCACAGGGCGGGGGAAATGCTCAGGAGTGATTCTGTTCATGGATAGGGAACTGCAAAGAGAAATCCCTGCCCCTGGTGATCTGATAAACCCATGGCAGAGGCCAGAGACAGACTGGGTTTCCAGAACAACCCTTTATTTTATTAGAAACTGTTCTGAAACGCAAGCTTTCTGTTGGGAAACCGCATTTCTTCAGGAGAAGCTTCTCTGGACGAATTTTAGTATTCTGAAACAACAAAAATGGTCTTCACTGGTATATTCCTCCAAGGCAAAAGCAGACACACTCTGCCAGTGGTGTTGATGTCAGTGATTTTTCAGGCATTGCTGCTTTTGCCACTGGTAATTATTGTCTTCAACAGCAAACTCTTATTTATGTAATGAGGTAATATTCTTTAAAGTAGTTCTCATAAAATGACACTAAACTTTACTAGGATTTAATATATTCTAATTTCTTTGTTGCAAATCTGCTGAGTTTAGGAGTAAACATTTTAAACATTTTTCTCCGCAAATCCACAAATCAAGATGCATTCCGCCTGACAGCCCCTCATTTGTAAAGATGTTGTCAGTCAGATCTTGTCTTCAGCAACATCTTTCTTATAAAGCTGTCATTCTGGGGAGTTTTCAGTCAGGAGGAGAAGAGGCATTAGAAATCAGAGTTTGAGATCTGCATGTAATTTATGGATGGGGATAAAATGAATGCTCTGTATCCACGGCTGGGGCATGTTAGCACCTCCTGCTAATATAGGGCAGAGACTTTGCTTTCTCAGAGCTCTTTCCCTCCTGCTGCCTCCCACAAGGGCTGGCTGATGGATCCAGCCTTGGGTGGGCAGGAGGGTTCCCAGGGTGGTCTCCTTCCCCAGCATGGAGAAAGCCTCTCCCAGGAGCACACCCTGTAACTGCTGTTGCTGCTCCTCAGGGTGAAGCTTCCATGTCCTCCTGTGCTGTGCTGGCTCTGAGTGCCCTCTGTGTGCTGCTTGCCCTGGCTGTGCTGAGGATGCACTGCCCTCATCAGCTGAAACCTAAAACACTGGCCTGACCCACAGCTGCAAGGGTCAACAGCTCCAGCTCAGAGTTCACAGGAGAAAATAGCACTTACAGGTCTTTTTTTATACCTCCAGGCAGTATTTAGCCAGGAAACCTCTGCCTTCTGGGTCCATCCATTCTCTCAGCTGGAAAAAAAAATAAGCTTGATGTTGTGGTATTCATATGCCCTCTGAACAGAGAGAGATTTTGCTTTCTCAGGATTTCTCCTGAGAGAAGCTGTGGGAGAAGCAGAGAAAAGAGAATCAAACCAATTCTTATCTCACTAGCTGCTGCTCCTTATTGTGCACATGTGGAATGTGGTACAGAGATTGTTTTCCCAAGGTGATTTCTTAATTGGATTCTGATGATGGTGTTTTGGATTGATTGACCAATTAGGTCACAGCTGTGTCATGACTCTCAGCAGAGAGAATCATGGGTTTTCTACTTAGTTACTGATAGTTCTTATTAGTGTAATATAGCTTTAGTATAATATAGCTTAATAAAGTAATTAATTAGCCTTCTGATATCATAGAATCAGAGCTCATCATTCTTTCCACACTGGGAATGACTACACTGCTATGATGTTTCTGTTTAAAGAAGGAGGTCTAAACCAGCTCCAGAGTGGGGGTCAGGCAGCTCATGAGGGGCATTTAGCAGGTGTGATGGCCTGGGCTGCCTTTTGGTGCTGCTTTGGGCAGTGTCTGCAGTGTCCCACCTCTGGGAGACCCAGGTACAGGTCTGGGAAGGAGGAGTCCTCTTCCCAGTGTCGGTAGCTGGAGTTAAACCTGGTGATTCAGTGACCTCTTTCCTCCCTGCCAAGTGAGAGTATGGACATCAGGTAAAGCCTATCTGGGATTTGATTTATGAGTGAAAAGGTACTAGAAGAGACAGTACAAAAATGAGGATATTGCATGACTTCCTTTATACTGTGTTCCCTTGATGTTTACACCTTCTGCAGAGAACAGCAGGCAGGGTGCAAAATCCCCCAGAGTTTTCTGGAAAAGAGGAGGAAATGAGGGAAATACTGCAATATCCATTAAGTTAGTGGCAAAATTTTACTAGTTTCCTTCTGTCTCAGACCACAGGAATTTTTTTCAATACTCACTTTATTTAAGTAATTACACTAGAGCAGATTTGGCCCTCAGCGTTTTCAGTGTGAAATCCTAATTTATCTGGGACTAATGTTTTACATGGTATATAGAAAATAGTTTTAACTTTTCTCCAACTAAAGGAAAAAAGGAGCTGGCATTAAATAGATGTCTTGGGTCATATGGAAATTTTGGTTTATGTCAAGGTTACTGTTTCTCTACAATGATAAAAGAAATTAAACAGCCTAAAGAATTTGTATTTTGGGGGAAAACTCACACCTAACTTATTATTAATGACATAGTTCAGATCATTGATTTTACATCCTGTATGGTTTAGCTAATGATTACAGAAAGGCCTTCAAAGATTGCATGTTAATGACATTAATTATCACAAATGATAGTCTTTATGAATTGTCATGAATATCAAGTGACACTTAGGATATGAACAACAATAGCATGTGATGTGGGAAGTTATGTGAAGCAATTAAGGTCATAAAAACTTTATTCAGTACCTCTTTAAAAAAAACCAAAGTTATTCAATTATAATAATGGTCAATTCTCAGCAGACCAAAAGAAAATTCTTCATCTGGTTTCCTTCTGGGCATTTTGTAATGGAACTCCCACCTGCTGTGTAAGATTTTATCATGTCATTTCTAGTGAAAACAATTTGCATTGGCAGCACTAATCGAGTGGAAGTTTTCACACATTATTTTTTGAAGGAATAAATACCCTGAGTTTTGCACGCAACCACATTCTTCACTATCAAATTTCTCACGTGTAGTATGAAACAAAAACCAAGGGAGTAAGGAATGAGGGAGAGTGTGATGCTTCACCGTTGTGCCATGTGATGGATTTTGGTTGTGTTTGGCCCTGACCCTCTGGCTTTGCCAACCCTACTCAGCTTGTGCATGCAGGACGAGCACACTGCTCTTCACAGCAGAGGCAGAGTGACAATTAGTGCTTGTCATTAATTATCCCATAATAAGCATTGGTGGAGGGCCCACAACCAGCCAAATCCCCCTGTCCTCTGCCCAGGGAGCTGCCTGGGGGCAGTGGGGACAGCCCGAGGTGTGGCTGCCTGGAGGTTCAGGCTGATTCCCTGCCCTCCGTGCTGAGGTTTGGTCTGGGGAAGGGCATTTTTAGGGGACACTGAGCTGGGTAAAAGGCTGGGGGGAGCCACCACCTGTGGGAGGATGCTGCTCCTTTGGGCTGCCCTCACTGGTCGCTGCCCTCTTGGTCACTCTCATGCACTCTTGGTGCATCAGTGACCAAGACCCCTGAATTATCTTCACTGTGAGCTTTGCTGTATTTCACTGTAAAAGAAAAGAAAAAAAAAAAAGTTCAAACTGAGTATTTTTTTAACTGAGAAGATGAACTGTAATAGTTCTGATTTTAGGAGGCTTATAAATGCTTATGAGCCCCATGGATCTGTTTAATGCTCTGTTCCACTGCAGTTTCCCTTTGAAGTGAGAGACTTCTGATAAAAGTGATGTACTTTATGCTTAGAGCAGGATTTATGTTGTGGTGAGATGTGAAAAGCCTTGGTCAAGGATATGGAGCTCGTTGCAGAAATTCCTGTGGACAGGCAGAAAAAGGCTCTGTCCTGGGGAACACCCAGGCTGCACCAAATGTCATAAACCTTCTGCTTAACTGAAGAAAACAAATTATGGTTAAGGGCTAGTTATTCAAAAGTGCTCCTGAAAAATGGAATTAATCTATTCTGATGCCTTTTCTCCATGGCTTAATAAAAATGCCAGCAAATACATCAGACAAGAGGTAAAGGGAACTGCTGTGATGAGAACAGGGTTTGCTCCAGCTGGGAGAGAAGGACTGAAACCAAATGGGTGTGGGGGGCACAGGATTAATGCTCCCTCACAGATGTGATGTTAGATCATGTGCAGAGGTGAAGATGCAGAATGATGTGCTCTGCTTTTCTTGGAATCATGTTATTACTAACATTTTCCTGCAGTCTCTGCCTTGGGCTGATCTGTTGCCTCCCCATGTGCCTGTAGGGATGTGAGCCTGGAGAAGGTTTTGCCTGGCTAAGTATCTGTGGAATTGCATGGGGCAAGCTCCTGCAGTGGCTCTACCATGAGGATGTTTTGTCACTTCTGCAGACTTTCAAAAGAGTGATTTAAAGTGTTTGCTGACATTGTGCCCAGTGACACTCATCACAAAGGCACTGTCCCTGCCACTGCTCAGTTTAGGAAAGCACAGAAGTTAAATCACATTTTGGGCTCTGGAATAGTTTCTCTGTGGTTTCAGGAAAACTGCTTTGCTGCTCTCTGCCTCGTTTGAGGAATGGAGGGCAGTGATGCTTACCAGCTTCACAAAGACTTTGTGATAATTAACATTGTAAGATGAAATGTTACTTGATTTTGTAACAGGATTTTGGCTTATGTGTCTGCTGATTGGAGACAAGAAAAGCAATAGATGAAATTGCTCAAAGAGAAATCCAAATAACTTCAAACTCCACTGAGGTTTAAATAAACCCACTGTAGCACATTCATTTTTCTTAGGGATATGTAGTAACTTAGAAAAAGTATTATAATGGACAAATATAAATTTTAAGTCTCACCAGCTCAGCTCTGCCTCTTTTCTTGTGCAGTGGTGCTATGAATTTTCTCTTCAGGCTGCCAGCTACTGATGCAGCTTCACATCATCTCTTGCCATTAAACTCTGGTTGAGTTCAGTTTTAAAGCAAAACTCTGAATGGGAGGTGTATCATGGAATGGACACTTTGAATTTTGTGTTTGAACTCTGGATATCCCACTTATCTTTTCAATGTTTGTTTCAAGCACAAACTCTTTTTTTGTGCCCTGTGGTCGTGTATATCATCATGGATCCAAATTAATGAAAGTACCAAAGCCATCTCCAGCTCCCTGGCTTTGACATTTTGGCAGTTCCTCATTTCTCATTTGAACTGAGTTTGTGGCTAAAAATTGTAGTGTCATCCACAATGCTGAAAAATAATTTGGTTCAAACAGATTTCAGTCTCTTCGAGGATCAAAAGCATAACAGATGAAAACACAGTATGTCAGGGGGTTTGAGTGCTGATTTGAGACTTGCCAGACCCAAATTTCCTGCTTCTTCCTTGGAGTTAAAATGAAGTGCTAAAGATACACTGGGCAGAATCCAAAGTAAAATAGTCTTCCAACCACACTGAGAGAACTCCTGTGTCCTCTGATCCCTTGCCCTGAGTTTCTGCTGATAGTTATTTAACACATTTCGGAATGCTTTTCTCTGTGTGCACACAGCTGATGTGAACCAGCCTGCAAGAGAAACCTGAGCATTCAGTGCTCTGCCTTGGTACAGCATGGAAGACATAAAGCAATTTAATGTTATTAATTGCTAGCTGGCTGATTAGATTTACAAGAAATTGTCAAACTTTAAGCCCCCAAATAATCATTTCTCACCCAAAAAAAAAGAATTTATTATGCCATTAACTTTTTTTCCTAGCAGGTTTTCCAAAGTGAAATCACCAACTGCTATAAAATTTTTATTGCACATTTTAATTTATTTCTCACTCCAGTTAGGAAATATCTAAAAAAATGTATTTTGGTATTCTCTACTGTCATTATTTGCCATTCATAAAGAAAATATTTGTAGCTACTTATTCTATCCATTCTGAATTTGAAACCTGTGTCACTTTTCCTTTTCTCTTTTTTACTTTCTGGAAGGTCAGAGACAAATGATATCAATAGAAAGTTTAGTTTTTAGATGACTGAATGGGAAGGAGCAGATGCCTTCTGCAGACCTGTGGCAACACAGGGGAAGGGGATGAAGGTGAAGACAAAACTGCAGCAATTCAAGGGATTTTAGTGCTAAGATACACAAAAGGAGTATGGATTTACCTTGCTTGAGGCATCCAGGTTAGGAAGGTAATTGCACTGGGATCTGTGCTGTCAGCAGAGAGTCAGAGATGCTTTCAGGGGGAATGATCTTTTTCTGTACATTACACGGGGTCAGCTGCAACTACAATTCTACCCAAGTGCTCTAAAGTGCCCCAAGTGAGGCAAAGCCCTTGTGCCTGTTAGTGCTGCTTTACGTGGTTTATGCTCTGCTTTCTGAAGCAGCTGAGGGTGCAGGTGCCTCTGCCTAACCACCCACTTGCAGAAGCTACAAAATATAAATTTTCTCAAGGGTAAAAGTTTTCCTGCATGAGGGAAAACCAATCTGTGAGAAAGATCTGGTGTGAAAATAAAGTACCAGGCTTGCATGTTTACTTTATGTGGATAACTATGTAAGGGACCTGGGGAAAGAGATTAAATATTTTAGAATGATACCAACTGCTTTTTGATCTCAGCATAGATTTAATACTCAGTTCTGGTGCAGGGGGGCTCCAAGCTGTTGGAAGCCTGAATTTCAGTAAGGATGTGAAACTTTAGCATCAAAAAGGCAGGCTCTGATACTTGTAAGAGGAGTGTAAAAGTTTTTGACAGAGAAGTACATAAACAGAGACCAAGACTGGGTGTTGATTGCATGAATAATGAATATTTCCCAAGTGTTTAATTCAAGGTTCTCATTTCCTCCAGTATAAGAGGCATCTCTGTGGATAAAATATCTCAGATATTTTCAAACCATCAATCGTTGCAAAATTCCTGGAAGATTTCCATGCAAGTAGTAATTGGCATAGAAGAATACAAAAAGAATCAATATTGAAACTATCTCCATAGTTCAGAATACCTAGTCTGGGAGTCAGATTAATCCAAACTTCAGAAATATTGGAAGTGAAATGCTAGCTGCCTCTCAGAGGATTTGGCAAATGGACATTTCCACTCTCTGTTATGCAGGCTGCCAAGCCCTTGAAGTTTTTCGTGCTGCAGCTGAATTTGCCCTCCCTGGGCACCACCCCAGGCCATAAATGAGCGTGGCTGGGCAGCGTGGTGGCCACGCATGGGGCAGCTGTGCTCAGAGAAGGGGGTCTCAGGTACATGGTGCTTTCTATTTCTGCCTGAAATGTTCTGGTTTTCACTTCAGGCTCACCCCTAGCCCTACAGCACAGGGATGCTTGGCCAGCCACACAATTGTCAGAGCTGTTAAAGCTCCCGTGTTCTTCTGATGTGGTTTAGTGGGAACTGCAGCTTGTGCAAAGCAATGGGCGTTTCCAGCAGCTGGTGTTAGGCTCCAGCACTGCTAAAGAGAGTTTATGGGATTGCCTTTGGAACTTACTGCACAGATGAAACTCAGCCTGTTTTCTCTCCTTCATTCCTGTAGAATACTGACTGACTGCACTTTCTCTGCAGCTGATTGTCAGGACGAGATATCACAACAGGAAGAGCACACTTTCATTATTTATGTGTCAGACATGGGGGTACCTAGCAAAAGATGATGGGAAGGATTAAATCCTTCAAGCAAAATGCTTAGGAAAGCAATAAGGTACTGCTAAAGGCAACTGAGTGCTACATGTTGGTGCACTAGCTCTGCTGACACCCACTGCACCCACACTGCAGGCAGGTGTTTGTGAGAGACAATAACACAAATGTGGGCATGGTGTTGAAAAGTCACACCTCTCTTAACTTTCACCTCCCTCACCACATAACAGATTGTCTATAAGACAGACAAAACAGCATTGCTTTGCCCCACTGCCCCCAGTGTGGGCCTATTTACTCCATGGGTGGTGGAGGAGGAAAGGTGGGAATTACGGTTTTTATAGAAATGATCATTTAATAAATCTTCATTTTCCTTTATGTATGTTAGCATGGGTGAAATTATAGCAAAAAAAAAAAAAAAAAAAAAAAAAAAGGAAAATTATAATAACCCTTGTGGTGAAAAAATTGACCAAAGTTTTCTTCTGCACAGATTCATCTGCAGCTGCTGCACCTCTGCCCAGCATCTCAATGTCCCTCTGAGGGGACAAACCCAAGTGTCACACAAATGGCACAGCAGGAGACAACTGTGAATGTGTTAAAGCCCTCAAACTGCTCTGCTTCCAGGTTTGGTAACCTCTCATTCTCCTGACCAGCAGGAAGGGGCTGTGTGGATGGGTGGGTGAGGGTGGCACAGTTTTCAGTCCTTCCCTAGAAGCATTTTTAAGGTTGTTTTGCAGCCACCTAAAGATGGGGAGTTTTTTTAAGGGGACAGACTCAAACCATGCTGCGATGCCTGTGCACTGCAGTGTGGAAGGTACAGCTGTGTCCCCTCCTCTGATGTGTTCCTCAGGAGTATTCTGTAAGTACATGAATTATGAATGGGTTTGAGTTGTCAAGAAAATCCCAAGAAAAACATGACACTGAGCATCATATTACTCATGGCATGTGGAAGTTATTTGAAAATTAATGGAAGATTATTTCCCACTCAGCTCACACAGACATCTGAATCTGGGTGCTGCCAGCTACTGCAATGTTTTACATGAGAGCATGTGCAGAATGTTTTTAAAAGAAGAAATATCCTTCTGGCTTTGTAAAAAATAATCTTTGTGCAGTTGCACAATAAGCAGTTTCAGCAGTGAATCTGCAGTTCATCAGCACAAATGTTTAATGTGCAAACATGCAAACACTGTGAATTCATGGAAAGCTTATTTAATAGCATGATAGGAGCAATGCATATATTCTTCAGTGAGAATAAACACACATTTAATTTTATCTCATCATGAGAGATGTTTGTAATGTTGTTAATGCTTTTCTAAAGATGAAATGTTGACAACACATATTCCTTGCTATAAGAATAAATTAATATTGATTAATGTGAGTGACTTAATTTAAACTGTATTGTCATGTCATACCACTTAGATTTCTTCTGAATGATTTTAAAGCAAGAGAAGCTTCAGTTCACAAATAGATGAGTAATTATATTTATTTTAATTTTTTCTAGATATCTCTTTCAAGGTTTTTATAGGATCTCTTTCAAGGTTTTCATCATCTGTATACATGAAACTTTGAGCCTTTGTAAAATTCTCATGCAGCAGATTTTATCCAACTAAACTTGTCCTTAGTGTAACGCAGTAGAACATGTTATTATGGGTATTATTCCTCTCTCTCAATTTCTGTCCATATTTTAATAATTGCATTAATTTTGCCCAGACACTACAGGGGTAGAGTAGTAAATGTTTAGGTAAATTCTAAAATATTTATGGATTTCATGTGTTTAAGAAGTTAAAATATTCGCACTTTCAATGCCTGTGCTAAAGTTGCTGTATTGTGATTCTCTCAATTGTTTTCTAATATGTGAATGAAGAAGTTCAAAGCATGAAGGAAAAAGTTCCTAACCTATGTAATTCCTTAACATTTTCCTGTCTCTTCACATATATGTGAAATAAAACAGCATGCTGTTTAAAAAATCTTTAAAAAAATCTTCTAAGCTATAGAGACTGTGAGGGTGGTGTGAAGCATTGGTGTGTTTGGGCTCCTTTGAATGAGTGCTTTGTGGCATCAGGTAATAGTTGAAGGAGAGCACAACAATAGGACAGTGTTTATTAGGATTTTTAGAAAATTGTTATAAATATCACCATGGCAAAGAAGTTTCTGAATACCTCCAGGATAAAGAAGAAAGACTAGAAGGGATTCTGTTGGAAATGTTGTATAATTAGTCCATTTCCAGGGCAGAACTGGCAAGAATGGGAGTATTAGTTGAATAAGAAATCTCAGTGTTTCTGTTTGATTGGCACAGGCAGTGTTGTGGTGCTCTGTAAATTTACCATGACAATGACTTTCAACTCTTTGGGTTGCATTTCCCAGACCCCAAATCAGCTCCAGAGTGTAATCACATGCTAAGTCTGTCTTTATTCAAGACGTTTTTGAGGATGTTTATCTTTCAGGGACCTCTGCAGCATCAAGCCAATACCCAAAGACGAACACGTATTGAAAAGCTATTCCAAAGCATGATGCTCTCCTGAGTTACCACAGTGCTGTGGAAATGTTTGGGAGAAGGAAACAACTCCCTGCTATCTGCCTCTGCTTGATCCCAGCCTCTGCAGCTGCCTGTAGTTTTTAATGGACTGGTTTCCAAGTACGCCCATGAAATGTCACTTTTGGAGCAGAATGCTTTGGCACTGGGGGAGAGCAGTGATTTGGGAAAGAGGAGGGCAGCTGCAGAGCTGTGCCCAGCAGGCATCGTGGGGCATCCTGGAACCCAGATCCCTGCTCCTCTGAATCCTTTCCAAGCACTGCAGTGCAAATAACTAATAATAACAGAGCTGTTGCTGGGGGAAAGAATCATCCTTGTAAGTAATCAGATGGAGTGGGATGCCTGCAGACTTGGGGGGAACAAGCAGGAACTGTAAGCTTCTTAGATTTGCAGAGGCAGTTTTGTACGAGTTTTCCCAGCTTCCTGGGAGAAGAAATATTTTCAAAATGGGTCTGATTGCTAATCTGATTATGCCAGCTCAGAAGTTAAATTGAAACATGAAATAAATGAATGCTTTTGGAGTTATGAATTAATTAAAAAACTAATTAGGACAGATAAAAGAAATGCAAGTTAGGGAATTGTTTTTCTTATCTTGAAATAAGAGCATTTAAATTGAAAAGATGACATTAAACAAAGCCTACAAACAACTGGAAACCGTGTTAGGAGAAAGATAAGTCCTAAAAGGGGATTTTTTGTTTTTCATCATGATACAGCTTTCCAAACTGTATTTCTGAAGAGGGAACAGCAGCTTAGAGGAGAGGATATCTGCAGGCTCAGGGACAGCTGAAAAAGAAATGCTGAATGGGGACTGAGTAGATGGGAGGGATACAGGGCTGGTGAGTCTCAGCTTCACTGCTGTCTGCTGAAGGAGTGTCCATGGGTGGCTGTGCTGCTGTGCATCGGGATTTTTGGGCAGGATCATTTGTGTGGCACTGACTCCCAGCTGGGTGGTGGGGAAATCTGTGGCCCTGGGCCACCCCTGCCTGCACCAGGCACTGGTCCTGCACCATGGGTGGCTGCAGGCCCTTGGAGCACCAAGAGGAAGAGGATGATGTTTTCTAATCACAAGTATGGAAAAGTTACATTCAGACATTTTATCTTGGAGTAAATGATACAGGAATGTATAAGGAGTGCCTCAGACATCTGTCCATAACACCTTTGGTATGAAAATGTTGCTGTGCTGGTTAATAACTGCAATGAATGATGAAATATCTGTGCACTGACTGGAGGAGTCGGAGATTACTTTCAGAGATCAGATGAGAAGAAATGCAGAGACTGTCACTGCTGTAATACATTTTAAAATCAAAAAGAGCTTTAAGCCCAGATGGTCTTACCAGTAAGAAAGAGTCCCTGCTCAGAAAAGCTGGAAGCAGCATAAGAATTTAGGAAGTTAAAGTGATCATTAACATTAACATATTTCTCTCCTCACCTACATGAACATGAGAAAGAGAACCATAGAGGTGATGTATAATATTCATATTTCTTAATGCATTACAGGAAACTGTTCAGACACTGCAGAGGAAAGACAGATAAAAGGACTTGTACAGAGGAGTAAATGTATATGTCCCTGAAATGTGCTGCAGTATTGGGTGATCACTCAGTCTGGAAGACAGAGACTTCATGGCAGGTACCTGGCTCTGACTTATTGAATTCTCTACTGGTAGCTTAGATAGCCTATTCTTGTTGAATTATCTATTAGCAAGAAGATTAAACCAAACCAGAATAACAAAAGAACACCAAAAAGAAAGAAAAACAAAACAAAAAAAAAAAAAAAAAAGGAAAACAAATAATTTCCTGAAGTAGTTACTGTACTGTCCAAGATCACAGTGAACAACTTAAAAATCATACCTCAGAAGGGCTAGTCTGGATACTGTAGCCTGGCTATGAGGTTCAGAGCTAGTTTAACTCTCTCTCACACACAGGGGCTGAATTACCTTAAATTTAATTACCTTAAATCTCTGTCAGTTACACTTTTAACTGTGTGGTGGCTGTGGGGATTCATGTGATGAAAGCAGGGAGTTAATAATGTTTTCCTGACTTCCCTGGACAAGGAAAAACTTCATCTTTCAGAGTGTTTATAAAACAGTGTTACTACCTTAAGAAGCAGTCAACCTCTGCTGTGAGCCAGGAGTTTAAAAATAACACACAAACTTGAAGTAAAAAAGCAAAAAGAAGGATTACCATAATCAAATATACTTTATGAAGCCTGAGAAACTGAAGCCTGGCTTAATTGACCAAAAGTGTCAATGAAAAATGAATGGGGTTCAATAATGGATCTTCTCACATTTTAATACTTCTGTTCTAGTCATATAGTTCAGAAACTGAAGGCAGTGAAATAGTTCTTTTAAATTCACAGTTTCTTTGAAGTTTATGATAAGTTGATGGTTCAAAACATATTCTCCCATCATTGTAACCTACAGAAAGTAGCATAGCTTCATTTGGTTCTAGGAGTTTAACGAGCACAGAAAGAATTTGGATAGCTCCCAGAGTGATGAGCAATGTGTCATGTCTAAGTGAAGTAAATCCTATGACTTTACAAAGATATTGCAGGAAAATGTGATCAGAAGCTCTCTGGCTCAGTAGGACCAGTAATGACAGTCAATGTCAACTACTCGACAATAAAAGTTCTGTTCAAGTTAAGTTCACTTATGCTTTGTGGAAGAATTTAGACAGTATTATACTGAATGGATCAAAGAAAATGGGGAAAAGCAGGATTTAACTTCTGAGTTTATGCTTTTAGCTCATGCAGATCAGCCTCATCTGATCATAATCTGCACAATAAGTTTTTGCCACTGCTGGAACTTCAAGTTTAAAGGCACATAGAAGTGCAGTATGTGGATTGCTCAGGTTTTCAAAAATCCCTACAGCTCCTGAAACTTTCACTAATGCTAATCTGCCAAAGAACTTGCTAAGTTGCAGTCTCCTAATCTTTGTTTTCTGAAATAAAATACTGAAATACTACAGAAATCTAGAGAATAGATTTCTGAATAGAAATTTTTATTTCAGATAAAATACTGAAAGCACAATTTTCTTTAGAGCTTTTGCCTCTGAAATAGATTTTTGGTTTGCACTGACCATGGGCTAGTCTATTTTATGTCCCCTTTAGAGTGTTTACTCCTTTGGGTCACTGAGACGTGTGACTGGAGTAGCTATATGTGCTGTTTTAAACAAGTATTATCAAAAATATTTAGAAGACTTTTTTGTTTTTGGCCAATATTGTGTCCAGCAAGGTTGGGTTTATTTCCTGATAGGAGGGAGACTTTGTAAAAAAATAATCAACAGCAACACTTGCTACTGGTTTACTGAGGAGGTAAAAAAGGAGGTGGGAACTGATTTTTGAACTACTAGGCTGCCACCTGCCATGTGCACAGGTTTACCACATGGTAAGATGCAAACCTTGGACACAATTTTGTGAGGGTTGTGCTGCATAGAGGCAGGTGTGCAATGTCAAATTGATTTTTTGAGACTTTAGAACTTCCATACAAGGGATGGCCTTATTTCACCCTCACTTCACAGATCATTATGCCTTATGTGTGTATATATAAGTATATATAAACACAAAGTGTGTTTGAATAAAGGAACATATGCTAGAAATCAATGCTAAATCTGCTTAGCAGATTTAAATATGTCAAAATAGCCAGAGTGATACTAAACCATCAGCAGTTTTCTTTTATTAAACTGATTTAGCACAGTACCAAGGACAGAAACAAGCACTAATTGGATAGAAAACACATTTCAATTATCTGTGGTGAATTAGCCAGCAGATAACAAGCACTATGTGTTACCTTCATTTGTAAGTGTTCCTGCTCCACTCTCTGGCCTTTTAACTCTGAATCACTCCTGGCTCCTCAGAAGCTTTTCAGAAAGAGGTTTCTGATTTCTGTGCAAGGATAAAATACAACTTTTTTAAAATACAACAATATTCACTGATCTGGAATGATTTGTTTTATAAGCCAGATCATCTGCCTTTAATAAAACTTGGAGAATTCAGTGATGTTTTTCTGAAGTGTAATTTAGCTAATTAGCAAAACCCAGCCTGGTAATCAATAGAATCACTTGTATTACAGATGGCACTAACAAAACCTGTACTAGTTAATAAAACAAAAGGGTTTGCTTGCTCAGCTTTAAAAGGCAGAATGGCTGGTAGTTGACAGCTGCTTTACTGAAAGTGCTGTATAATTCTTATGAATAAAATAGGACTCAGTTTAGGAGTTTATTTCCAGGTTCAGAAGTGGTGATAGCAAAGAAACAAATTAGCTTCCACGTGTTTTGTGTCTCCAAAGAGCAGAGCATTTTGCAGGCTCACTTTTACTTTCCTTTCTAACAGCAGCAGAGCTCTGAGATTGCCAATGGCACGGAGTCTTTTCTGTGTTTATGTTTTGTGTGTTGCATCCGTTAACTAATCTGAGAAAAAATGCCATACAACTAATATTAAAAAGACACCAGCTAGCAGATATCATCCCCTTTGCAGTTTACATTAGGTGAACGTGTAAAGGATCAGGTCTGTTTTCTGCCATCAGCTCCAAAGCAATAACAAATCAGTCCAAGGGTGCTGTCCATGGTCCTAAGCTCAGAATCCTCTCCATGAAAATCCTTCCTCCAGTGTTGCCTTGCAGTGGTGATGTCTAAACTGCATGCAGCCTTTCTCCAGGGTAGCTACCCTGGATTCATCAGGAAATGTCATTAACAGTAGATCATATTTAAATATTTAGAAATTATGTTAAAGGTGAATGACCTCGTAAAGTCTGTGCTCATTTTCTGGGTATTTAAAAGGTACCCAGACATGTGAGAATTACTGGGGTCTGCAATGGGCCAGAAGGGTGGTGATGTATAAGCACACTCATGGGGGCTCTGGGGTAAAATCTGCTGTGTTCTTTTTGTCAGAAATCCCACTGGAAAGCAAAAGATTGCCACTGCTAAATCAAAACTGACACGTTGTAAGGCAAGAATTAATTTCTACAGACTGGCAATTTTTGATGGATAGCTGTTTTGTTGGAAACCTTATGTCCAGCAATCGTTTAGCCAGTTTGGATGAGGTGCAAGGGCACAAATGCTGAATGGGCACTCAGGGGGAAACACATCAGCCAAGCACTTGCCATCCTATAGCTCAGTATTGTACAGATGGATCTGACAGCATCTTTCTGAAAGGAGGCAATCCATGCTGCTGAGATGTTTGGAAATCTGACAGCAACAGTACTTGTAGCTGGATTCTTTGGAATAAAGAAGGAATTAAACTGCAATATTAAGCAGCAGGTCATGTTGCAAATCACCATCATTTTGTCATCTAGTTTGGGTATGATATTTGATAATGGGCCAAGTGACTCATGCCTTACCTTTGTTTTCAGAGCAGGTACTGAAATTTGAGTCAGATCATCCGCAGCAGGATTGTGATAAAGAAACTTTTTCCTGAACATTCCACAGGCTCAGCCCAGTCCCAGGGCTTCTGAATCTGTCTCTAGGGATGCAGCCACTGAAGGGAAAACACAATGATAAAGGACTTTTTCAGCTGGCTTATTTTATATCTGTGCTTGCGCTGGCCTTTTAAAATGCAGTATTATGCCAGAACTTAATTGCAGCACTGTTAATTGCATGCAGAGCCATAAACACTGAGTTAATATATTGCCTATGACTCTGTGTGTAAATGTCAGTCACAGATTACTTGGCCGCCTTTTTTTGACATTAGATTTGTGAATATTTCTTAGGAAAGAAATCTTCACCAATATGAAATCTTTTGAACCACAGTGAGATTTAAGCCATTCAGGGAGCTGACTGCCCCATCTGCAAAGAAATGATGTGGAAAAATTTAACTTGCCAGTCACTGAAAGCTCATCTCTGAGTAAGATTCAAATATATACAACTGTCAAAATCAATGAGGAATATTTCTTATGGGTTAGCAGTAATATTTTAAGAATGCTGGCAAAAATAGTTTCACAGCAAAAGTCTGCTGAGCTACTCTATGTCATGGCCAGATCTAAATATAGCATTTATAGAAATTGCTTCTCCTGCAATTTTTACTTCTGTCATCTTTGCAATGTGTTAGTGTCACTCATTCAGTGTGCTCATCTGATCATCACATTTTCAGAAGTAATCACAGTGTTGTCCATCTCACTGCCCAAACCCAGAGGAGTTTCTGGTGAGCTGCTGTTCACATCCCAGGTACCAAACTGAAGGTGTTGTGCCTGGGGCAAAGGGAAATTTACTTCACCCTCTAGATGCTGGAGAAGATTTAAAATCCATTTTCACTGTGTATGAGGCAGCATGGTGTGGGCCAACTTTTTCTGTCAGAAATCCTTTACTGGCAAATTACTAATTAAATGAAATGCACATGTGAAAGAAAAAAGATTCTGCTTTCTGCCAAAATCAAGAGTTTGTTCTTTATTTCTCCCCTATTTCTTTTAAATATAGAATTGAAACATAGAACATTGAAAATGAAACATTGTAATTAAAATCCCAGAATATTTTTCTTTAGGAATGCTTCCTGTTGGAACAGCAGCACCGCTAGTACCTGTCTATTACTAAATCTTGTTGCTTTAGCAGAGATTTGTGCTCAGTGGCTGCTGCTGTTCTTGTCAGCAGCTGCCCATCCCCATGATGGCTTCTGGCCACCTGCCTGTCTGGATTCCCCCAAATCCAGCTGCCTTGCTGTGGCAGGGGCTTTCCAGGGGCTCTCCTCCTTTTTGGACTAGAAAGGGACCAGGGGTGTGCTGGGCTCAGCTCTGTCTTCCAGCAGTGCCTTTTTAAGGAGCTGCTTTCTAAATTATACACTACACACAGCTTTAAGTACTTGTGTGCCTACAGCTCAGCAGCATTCATGCATCTGGCTCTCCTCAAATCAAAATGTTATCCCTTGGGATGGAATTGAATACATTCCACTTTATGTAATTTGTCAGAGAATTACAATTTCCCATGCAAAAGAGGGATGCATTCTAATGTCTTCCTAATGCACTCAGATCAATCCCATGGAAAGATAGAGCCAAAGCAATACAGCAAAACCCCACTTCCACATTTCTGAAACATTCTCAAATATTTGTGCACAATTCACTTTGATAGTTTTCCTGGCTTATTTTAGAGCACTCAAATTTTGTCTGGGAAGTGAATTCTAAAGTTAAAACTCAGAAACAGAATTTGATATTTATGTGTGCACACATTCTTAGTATGAATCCTTATGCTTGCTCAACATGGGAACAGAAATACAGAAAGGAGGACCTCAAAATACACCTGG
Source organism: Taeniopygia guttata (assembly GCF_048771995.1). Classification (NCBI taxonomy): domain Eukaryota; kingdom Metazoa; phylum Chordata; class Aves; order Passeriformes; family Estrildidae; genus Taeniopygia; species Taeniopygia guttata. The sequence continues at coordinate 31,971,423 of NC_133032.1, read as the reverse complement.
TTATAAATTTTTTGTTATTCAGGGGAGTTCGTACTGTGGAAGTTGGACTAGAACATGTAGTGGATTTGGCAAAACACATAAATAAAGTGAACATAATTATGAGAGAGTCTATTTTCAGGTTCATCATAACAAAATTTACCTACCTGCATCGTTTAATAGTCAAAATCAGATGTAATAAGGCATCTTTAAAGCAGCTACTTGCTAAGTGTTGGCATCTTCTGTATGGTCAGGTTTGGCCTGGACAAAATGTCCCAAAGGAAAACCCAGCAAGCTGGGGCAGCAGCAGAGTGACAGCACAGCAGTGGAGCTTGAAGTCTGACAATAATTTAGCATATGGATCTGATGAATTTGTTGAAAGAGAAGGGCAGTGCAAAGGAAGCTGCTGCTTTTTAGAAGGTGCTAAGGACTTCTGATGAGAGTCCCACAGAATTTAGGTGCAGGAAATTATCATGGTGCTTGAAGAAATGGGATTAAACAATCACATCAATTCTGCTTCATTTTGTGAGCAATTCCAGGAGCATAAGAGGGGTCAGAGAAGAAAAGTGTTGTTCCATTGTTTGTTTACCATGGTGTTGCAGAAATACTTTCCTCTTTCCCTGCCTTCTCCCCAGTTAAAACAAAAAAGCCTCATTAAAACCCAGTAAAAGACACTGAATATTTTAGGCATCCATAGATTTGCCACTGCTTTCTCTTTTGCTTGTGAGAGTTCAGACACACTGTAATGACTTAAAACTGTCCTTTCTGTAACTCTATTTTCTTCAGTTAAATTAAACCAGGGGGAATTTGCTCCTTTGATATTTCTCTTCCAAAGCTGGTTGAAAGTGTTGTACATGTGAAAAATGAGATTTTAAATGGAAAGAGAATGACTGACATTAATTTAAAACCCAAACTAAAGAGATAATTGCATACAGTAAAAGTCCTGCTACAATGAGGAGTTAGTCATAAGTGATTACATAAATTTTAGAGATTAAATGATTTAAAAAAAAATTGTTTAGGATTAAATCCTGTTCTTAGTGGAATGTAAAATGCAGAGGCATCCTCCCTCTTTGGCAGTGATACTGCTGCTGGCCAGACTAGAATTTATTGGGGAGGACTCAGAGATTTGCTGAGGAAACATTTTGTTTCTTACCCCAGGCCACTCACTTATCCGGGCAGTCTTGCTGCTTTCTGGGCAGGATGGTATTTATTCCTTACTCCTTCAAGATTCTTAGGCTTTGTATTCAGATTTACCCTCTGAAAGCCAAAAAATCTTCCCTAATATTTCCCCCTCCTCTTCTTTTGCACCAAAGATAATCCCTTAGTGTTTAAAAAAGGCAGTTGCTGATGTGGAATAGCAATATTCACTGTAAATATTTTTCCTATATGAATTGTGGAAGAGATGCCCAATTCTGAGCAGATCCATTTCTTGATTTAATTAGACCAACTGAATTGATTTGAATTAGTGACAGGATTAGTTAGCAATAGCTGAGGGGAAAAAAAATATATGCATTGTATCAGCAAGCCTTTATTCCAAATGCTTTGGTAAAAACAGATAGGTGGCTAAAAATCATCATATCGGCATGAATCATGTAGATGGCTGGCAAAGTCACAGCAGTGCTGCATGCTGATACTTATTTTGAAGTGTTCTATGCTTTGGAGTCTCATTTAATCTTAACACCAATCAGTCTTGCCAGTACTCATGAACAAAGCCTCTTTTCAAAATTTAGTGCTTTTTTTGAATGCTTATACTTAGATCCTATCAAATTCCAAGTTCTTAAAATAAAACAACAAAGCAATGTCTCTCCCCAGCCCAAAACCTGATGTTTTCTATGTATCAGAGTAATTTTGTTTTAAAAGCAGAGATTAGATTTGAAATGTCTCAGTAGAGGGGCAGTTTCTTTTATTGTCTTTACAAAGCTTAGTGCAAAAGCAGTAAGATATTTTCTTGGGTCTTACTCATATTATTAGAAGCATTTCAGTGTTCTTTACTAAGTTATCCTGTCTTCAGTCTTGGATCTTCTTGTTTGTGGCAGATACCTCAGGGAAAGAAACAACTGAAAATGTTTTAGTAACTTAAAAGGGCATGTTCCCATCATTTGGCTTTCAGACTTTCCACTGGCATAAAAAGGAATTTTGCTTTTAGAGAGATGTCAGTGTGACAGCTCTTAAAAAGTAGAACTAATGGGCTGCTGCTGCTGCATGGCTTTGTTTCCTCTAATAGAAAGATTTAGCTCAAATAAGTGTGTTCTGCATGAAATCCCATGGCCCAGCTGGGTGTTAGGATGATGACTCACTAGTTTTTCTAGTCAGGGACATTATGGGGCCACGTGTGTCCTTCTCCTTCTGGAAAGGGCTGTTTTCCTCCTGTGCTACCATGGCAGGAGCCTTCAGCCTCCCTGCCCAGCGTGGTGCCAGGCTGAATGCCAGCTGCTGGCACAGCTCTTGGACCCCCATCAGGAGGTCCTGTCTCTCTTTTCCAGCCTTTGCTTAGATTAGAGGCAAGGCTCCTCTGTTCCTGTGTTTCTCTATGTTGTTTTTAGAAGGTGGGATGGAAACAGTCATGTCCTGGGTTGTGATGGAAATTCCAGTTTGTTGGAATGGGCAGTTTCTTTGGAACTGATGAGTTGTGTCCAAATTGCCAAAAGTTTGCAAGTCCCTGAGCTCTGATAGGGATGCTCTCATCCAGTCCAACAGTAAACAGATACATATGTTCATCTCTTATCTGTTTTCTGTTGCAATTTGTTAAACACAAAATTGATTTCTCTTCCTTCTTTTTCCTGCAAATTCTCTCATTAAATTAAATAGTCTGAGAGGAATAACCATTAAACCTTCATTTCTAATTAATTAAGTGGTTTAAAATCTAGGTCTTTGAACACTTCCCTAATTAATTGTGTAAAGCTAGATACAAAGTTAACAGGGAATGAAAGAGTATTACTTTAGGGAAGTGCTTTACAATAAACTATCAAGCTATCTACCAAGTAGTGCAGAAGCTGTAAGACACTGGAGTTCTTACAGGCTAGAGGGGAAGTCTCTTTCCAGCAGCAGCCATAATGGGAGTGAAATTCTCACAGTTACAGCCTGATCATAAATATATGTGATAGCAGGTGAGCTCTGAGCCATTCAATGCTGAAAATCCCTCTGTGTCTTGTCACACCACTCATGTGTCCTGTTCTGCCTTCAGCCTCTTCCCCTCTCCTTCTCCAGCATTTTCAACAGCTCCTTTAAAAAAATGTAAAAAAAAAAAAAAAAAAAAATCTCTCCTGAGCATTCTGGATTCTACTTTTCAGGCAGCCAAATATTTGATCTGTCCCTTTGCACTTGTGGATGTCATATTTCATTGGGGATTTTCTATGACAAGTCCCTCTCCTTGCCAGGATGTCCAGCTATTCTGTTTCCCACCTCTTAAGAAACTTTAATACTTGACATTTTGTAGTTTTAAAATGTATGTTACTCTGCCAGTGGATTTACATAATCCAGCAGTTCCCGATATTATTGACTACCTCACTAGTTTTTAATGTTACTGTGAATTTTATTAATGATCACTTATATCTGCTTCTAAATGCAATGTACAGCAGCACAGAGCTAAGACAGACACTTAAATTAAAATTTATGCTGTAAGATCTATCAGTTCTATAATTTAAATCCATTTAGCATGAACTTTGTTGTGTAGTGTCATAATGCTTCTTTCACTTAGAGCATCTTTTGGACCTAAATCAAATGAGATACAGAACTTTATTCCATCAGCACAGCCACTTTTACAGCCAAGTTGGTACTTTAATGGGAACACAACTTGAATTTTGTTTGAGACGGCCTATTTTCCATACACAGTAAATAAGTATATTCCTAAGTCTTTGTTATATGACATTGGCTATTTTTTGATCCTGAATTCCTTCCTTCCCTCCCTTCCTCCCTGCCTCTTCAATATCCCAAGACTGCAAAATACATTTCCATCAAGAGGGTGCCTGGCACTGACTGAAAGTTTCTGTAACTAGAAATAAAACTACACGACCCAAAATGTCTTCTGACAGAACAAAGCAATCCATCAAGTTACAAAATGGGTTTTATTATTTGGTCACCTGAAATGGCAAGGGACTGAACTGAATACCCCAGGATGTCTTTCCAGCACTGTGATCAGAAACACAGGAAGCAGCAGATATGTACTCCCTGACATCAGGTCTCTGCAATGATTCTTTATTGAACTCCAAAGTCAATGCAAGCCTATTTGTGTGGATAATCAAAATCCTTGCAATTTCCAGACCAGCTTCTCACAATAGTTGTGCTCCACAAGAGCAGTGAAATCACAGATGAGGATTCATGGGACCATGAATTGAAGATTCATGGGGTCATCTAATACACTCCCTTGCAGTTACAAACTGAGTTATAAAGACTTTTCATAAATATATGAACACAGAAGTTAAAACTGAACTATGGAATTAACTCCTGCTTGCAGTAAATGAAAAGACAGAGTCTGTTTTAACCAGAATTTACTACAGAATTCTACTCATTCAGCTCTTTTTTTCTTTGCCCTTGCCTCCACTCACTTTTACAAATCCAGCTTTGATGTCAGTTTTGGCTTAGATGCTCTGGAGAGAATGGGAGAAAAAGAGACAGCATTACTGGTGACACTTGGGTAATACATTTCCACATCCAGGCTAGTCCCTTGGCAGTTATATGTCAAGAAATGGGGATAAATGAAACAGATTAGCACAGAGTGAGATTCCCAGGTGGTATAAATTGACATAGCTTCTTTGGGCAGCTTTTTTACTAACTGAAATTGTTTTTCACCTCTTGAAGATGTGAACCACAAATTGAAGCTATATGAAGATTGAAAAAGAAATAAACCCCATATCTTTGCTGTTTTAGTTTCAGAGTTTAGCCAAACACAATCTCATTAGGAGGTCTGTTATTTCATCACATTTTCTTCTGTGGCATCTGTCTCTTAATAGAGAATACTGAATATTTGCAATTTCTAAGGATGTTTTAATTAAAGAAAGATGTTTGTTTTGTGACAACTTTTCCCTCTAAGTAGTAATAAGGAAAAGAAATCCACTGTGAGGCAATGCAATCAACCACCTCTAGCATAACACTATGAGAACTAGTTGAATTATTCACTTGTTTTGAGTGTTGTTGGTGGATCAGCTATCAGTCCAGGGATCATGAAGAAGTGCAAGAAACTGCCCATCCAGAGGCTTCTCTCTGCATTTTCATAGCAAAGTCCTGTCCCTCTGTTGGGAGATGCTGCAGTTGCCACTCAGGGGTGAAACAGAAGCGTGGTACCAAGCAGGCAGCAAAAATAGTAAGATTTCCCCCGGATGTTACCTTATTTTAAAACAAAAGAAGCATTCTCCTCCCCAAAACACACTTAGTTTTCCTCCTTCCTAAGCCAGTAGCACTCCTGCTGGTGCAGTGAGGCCGATGCTTGCAGGGATCAGATTGACTGCAGATGCATCAGCCATGCAGATGAGATGCTGCAGTCCTGTCCTGTGCACCGTTCTCACCCAAAACATTAAAAATCCTTTATTTGCCTGACAGGCCTATGTAGGTGTTTGGGTAGAGAAATACGTTACGAAGGGCAGAGCAAGGGAAAAGAATTTCCTACCCTTAAGACTGAAGCATCCTATGGAAAAAAGGTGTTTTGATTCCATTTCCTAATTTTAAAATGTGGTAATAATATCTAGGTATCCCTTAAAATACTGGGGTTTGCAGTGATTTCTCTGGATGTGAAGATCGCCAGGGGGCCAGCTGTTGCTGATGTCTATAATTCACCTTGCAAAAGAGATTTTTATATTCCCCAAATTTGCCTTTGGGGGATTCTACAAAGTGTACAGTGAATGCTTTCAACATTTGTGTGCCTGCACTTTGAAGACAGGAAAGCCATAATAAAGTCTGTGTTTAATACTATAGAAAGAGCCAGTAGCCTATTTCTGTGTGAAAACAGCTTTGAAAATGTAAATGGATTAGCAGTTAATTGTTAGAAATACATACCCCTTCAGTTTCTCAAGCTTCCTCTCACCCAGAGCCCTGGGGGTGTGGTTGGAGGATTAAGGAACCAGCAGCTATTTCCCAGCCCTGCTTAAAGAGCCATTAGTACCAGTGTGCCCTGGTGCTATGGGGTGTGCTGGGACTCCAGCAAGCACCTGGGGGCTGTCTGCTTTCATTTACTGAGCAGCTGGGAGGTAAATGATGATATTTCAGAGCTACCACAGAAGGAGCAAAGCTCTGCCTGTAAGCAAGTCCTTAGCCACAGCCTGGATAGATGAGAATTAAATTCTATAAAGAAAAAGGAAGCAAATACAGAAATCTAGACCTTTTTTCTTTACAGCAGGATGTGTTAGTCCTGGTTGCACTTCAGATGAGCCCCTTCTGAAGCTGTATTTGTCTGCTGGGTACTGTTGTTTCAAGTCTTTTAAGTTTTTGATTTTTCAATATCATTGACTAAAATTAAAGAAAGGTTCAGAACATGCCAGTCAGTGCCTAGAACAGTCCTTAATTTGAGATGGAAAGTTTTAATAGATTTGGTTCAAACTGCCCCCAGGATAAGGGGTAAGGTTTGGACTGCAAAGATCCGCATGATTTAGACAATGCCACAATTCCCAAGTGGTTCCTTGGCATTATGTTTTTCATATCAGCCACATCTATATTGTGTATAAATTTCTTTGGGATTCTTGGGGTGAAAGGCTTTAGATAAGTGTAAATTACTGTGTGGCCTGTAATTATTTTGAAGTGGTGATTGCTGGGCTGTGCTTTTTATTTGTATTGCAGGGGATTATGGTTCTGGTATAGAGATATGGCAGCTTTGGAATTGGGGGAGAAATATGTTCTGAGACTTTGATTTATGTTTTTCCATTCTATTCTTTGAACATAGGTAGGAGGGCAAGAAAGGGAGCACAGACGTTTAGTGAACGTGTTCCTGCAGTGTAATTCATCTTTGAGGCTGAAACAGTAGGTTTATAAACTTGGTTAAGCAAGCACCAATCTCTTTGCTGTTTTTCTTACACCTCCTGGAAGCTCTTTTGACAAATCACACACTTTAATAAAAACATATTTTTGAATCAATTTGGAAAACATACTGCAATCAAAATAATGGCTGGATTATGTGTTTGGAGCTGGTGTCCTTTTACTGTGTGTGCTTGATGGCTTGTTACATTTGCCTCAGAGATTGTGAGTAAATGCAATGAACAGTGTTTTCCTACAGGTACTGTAGCTGTCAGCCTGCATTTGAGGCCTTCAGCACCCCAGTAAGCATAAATTGTGGTATTTTTCTGAGAGCAGGATAATACAATTTCTGGATTTATTTGTTAGAAGATTGCACAATTGCTAGAGAATATATAACTGCATATGAGATTTGGTTATTCTTCTCAACATTGTGAGTCCCACAAGTCTTCAACAGCTCTCTGACACTTACTAAAAGGCTTGCAGCCCAAAAGAAAGAAGAAAGCCTTCTGATCTCACTCCTTCCTTGGTTAGTTTGAGCCTTGCAACATTGACTGGAATTTACACCGAAACAGTTATTGGTTTGTTGCAAAGTACAGGAGTGGGATCCACACTGTTTTTCCCCACATCATGTTCTACCTTTTTTATAAGCAGAATATAAAAAGGATGTTCAGGCACAAGGAAATGGTTTCTATGCATGTTTACAGGATATTGGAATGAGCAGCTGTCAGTAACATTGTGTCTCATTATGAAGGTAGTGTTTTCAAACTGGTTGGATGTGATCCTTGATGTCACAAAAAAACCCTGGTGTATGTGTGTGAAGGGGTATTGGTGCATGCCAGTAGGAGGCAAACACCATTCTAACTAAAGGAAGTAAATATGTTCCCAGTGATTTTTGGGCAGCCAAAACTTTCACAGCTTGTCAGCTGAAGTGCAGCAGCAATCGTGGTGGCTGAGCAGTGTGGGCTTGTGACTGACACACTTCTGACTGAACAGAAAAACAGAGATAAGGGGAATTTCAGACGCCTTCTTATTGAAAAGGCATCACAAATCTGAAGGGACTGGGAAACTTTACACATAGAGGAAAAGAATTGTCTTCCAGGAACGTGTTAAAAGCCACATTTATGGATGTGAGCAATAGCAGTCAAGGGCACAGTCAAGTCTGGTCCTGGACTGCAACCCCACTGTTGTCTTCATAGCCTGTTGGTAGGGATTATTCTTAAAATGTGAGATTGAGTTTCCCGTTCATTACTGGTGTTGTGGACGAGTTCTCTTTTCAAATTCCTGTGGTTTGTCTTCTCCCATTTTCATTTAAGTTTTCTTTCTTTTTCACCAGCAATTTCCTTTTACCATCTTGCATTTTAATTTCATGGAGTAACAATTTGAGATTATGCAGAACCCTTATTTCACCAGGTGGGTTCACTTGCAGCAATCAGCACTGCTGGAACAGCCCTGGCAGTTTGGAATGAGCCTCTGCTGTTCTCTGATGCTTCCTCCTGCCCCAGAGGTGGGGAAACAAAGCAGTGACCTCCTAACAGCCACCTTGGAAATCTGAGCTGCAGTTCTTCTGACATGGCTAATGCTATCCCATCTTTCACCCTGGCTGATTAAAATGATGGGTTTTGCCTCAACAGCAGAACATGTTATGATAGATCTTTGCCTGGATCTGATGCCTTAAAGTGTTTTCAGATAAGGGAAAAGGCTGATCTGTTACCCTGCCTCAGAGGTGGTCATAACACATGGACAAAGACTAAGCCAAACGGATTAATTCTGTGAGAAAAGAATACACCAGAATATTAGCCACTCATCTGTATTTTTATATATGTGGCAATGAGTTAGGGCCTTCCTCAGTGCCCTGAGAGTCTTGTAAAAATATTTTTTAAGTGGGGAGACAGGAATACATGTCTTGTAGGGAAAAGAGACTGAGGGCTGTCTTCAGAGGTTGAGAAATCATCTTTTCATTTCTGCTGGCAATTTCTCTTTGTTGTTCCATGAGCGAACTACTCTGCAGTGTTCCAGGGAAAGTACTCATTTGATGGTAGATTCTTTCATTTGTGACAAAATTTATCATGTTATGTGCTATGAGATTTACACAGAGTAAAGGGAGAGTTTTTGTCTGTTATTCAGTACCATTGAAGCATTATGGAAATAATTATGGTTTAAGTTTTATTCTCATTGTTTTTCCTCTTAGTGATAGTATGCCTCTGAAATTTTGCTTAGGCTTGTATTAACCCAGATAGATGAAGGAAAATGGTTTATGTAGCCTTTTTTTTTATGTTGTCATTCAGTTTTTGTGGTTTGTTTAATCTGGAAAATATCTTTTCTGCAGTCTCTTAGACCTATCATAAAATCCTCTACTTCCCTACTTCAGTCTCCGTTGCTAAGAACTATTACTTTAAAATTCAAACCCTCTAAATAATGTAAAATTACCTTTTTTTCTTTAAGTTTTTCATTCTGGCTTTACTGGGAGTTGATTTCAGGATGATACCTCTACATACAAATAGTTCAGGGCAAAATCTCTCATCCCAAAATTATGGCTCACCATGAAATTTGCTTTCATGAGATGCATGCACAGTGCAAATATCCCAGGAGCAGAAGGAGCTGTGGGGTAACTTCTTCATGTTGAGGAGAGAAAGAATTTGATTATGTAAAGTTCTGCCATAGTAAATTTGGCAAAGCCTTGACCAGTTTTTGGGCTACCTATACTTGAAATGCTAGACTGACTATCAGTGTAGAAATTCTTATACTGTTTCAAAAGTTTAACTACTGCCTGATGTCTAACCTTTAAAAAGGGGGCTTGCCTCTGGATGATTTATTACATATATTGAAAATAAGGGAAACGATCCTGCTTAGATAGAATACTCTTGCTTGACATTTCATTCAAGCTCGTTTGCTAATCTTGAACCTTCTGTAACTCCCCTCTGGACTGGCTTTTGGCTACAGTGTCAGCCCAGAAATCCACTGCCCAGGCCTGTCTTCAGTGAGCAAGAGGATCCCTGCAGACCAGCACTGGGCAGGGCTGTGATGTTCTTGCAGAGCAAATGCTCTGCTTGATGTTCAAAGATTTTAAGGTGTAAAGAAGCACAAACCTGTGCAGAAATTTGACATTACTTGACACTACTTTTTACATGTCTCCAATACTCTGTGGCAGCTCCTGAATGTGACACCCATGGACAGGGAGATGGGTGGCTCTGCTCCTGTAAATCCTCACACGTGCAAAAGCATTACTCATCCTGTGGCTCTTGCATGGTAGAAATATTGAATCCTGTTAGCAGTGTGAGTAATAGTTATGCATGAAATTAAATCTACTTCTCAGATAGGTCAGGTTCACCTTCTTCTTTTTATACTGCAATAGTTTGTGCAAAAGGAAAGCTAAATGAATGCAGTGAGATGGAGCAGAGTGTTCCAGGGGTCTACTATGGAACTCATGTAAGACCAAAGAAAAAGGATTTTTTTCTTTTTTCCTGAAGTTCCTCCCCTGTGAAGTATGTGTATTTGCCAATATACAGTGTCATAAAGAAAATTACGATAGCTTGGTGGCAATGTATGCTGGTTTTTTGGATTAATTTTGTTTTCTTGGATAGTATTGCCTATTCCTCTGAAGCCTCATTTGAAAATAGAAAGGACTCAAGGTTGCTCTTTTCTTCTTATCTCTTTAAGTCTGGTAACAAGCACACAGAAGACAGACTGGAGGGATCCTGAAGAAGATACTCTTTGCTTGTGGCACTGCCTGTAGTTCATCAGAATTAATTCAGCAGTGCATAGAGACCTGCTAAGAGATGCCCTGCAAAGTGCTGCTCACAAAGCTCCTGCCTGTGCAGGTTTTGGGGGGACACATTCAGTTCATTCAGGAACAGACCATTTTCTCTTGCCTCTGCTTGCAGTTTTATATCTCAAAAACCACTTGCTTCTCTTCCCTGGTAACACGGCAGTTGTATGCAGGCTGTTTTTTCCATCTCTTCTCACAACATACTCCCTGAACTGAACCAATGATATGTGGACATTACTGGATCTATTTTCATGATATCTCCTGTTTTCAGGCAAAATCTAGAAAAGTAATTAATTATTATTGTAACAGGGAAGTTTTTTTTTTTGTCTTCTGACTATAATTCAATACCATTCACCTTCACAGAAAATTAAGTGCAAACATAGGAACCATTGTGCACCAATGATTCCTATGTGTACCAGAACTTTTTAGTACACCTTTTGTTTCTAAAAGGAGTTGCAAATACTTAATCTAAATATTTTCTATTGAAATAAATATAGTGAATAAGAACAGAAAGTAATCATAACTAATGTACCCTTATACTTCAGTGGATATTAGCTAGTATAAATGAGGAACATCTATATTTGCTTCTTCATCAGTTCCATATATTGGACTGGATGTTATAAGTTTTGAGCATGTCTTTCAGCAATGGAGTAGATTCTCCTTGTTTTTTTTTTTTTTTTTAATTTCAGCTACTGAACCACATTGAGCTGGTTAGAAATCGTTCTGCAAAACCTCAAAACAGTAAGCTGTGAGGGAATTCTGGAGTGTTGAAAAAAGTGGGCATACATACAGTTAAACTAGCACCTGGCAGGGATAACACGGGGCTTTCCCAGTGGGAGAGGTGTCCCTTCACTGCAGCAACCAAACACTGTGGGTTACACAGCAGCAGCAGCTCCTGGCACTGCAGCCAGGCTGAAAGCTGGCATCCCACTGATTTCCTGAGTCTGCCTGAAGTTGTGCTTTACTTGAGGGAATTTTCCTTCCCATTCTCTCCAGCAGCTGCAGGCAGATTGAAGGCTGCAGGGCACTGGGGATGTGCACGTGTGAACACGTGTGTGTGTATGCGTGGCCACAGGGCTATCCATCCTCCTGGAGCAGCTTTTCCTGGGATACCCTGATCTGGCCTTTCCCTTGGGAGCTGCTGGGGGTAGTGGATATTTGGGAAGTGAGTGCAAGCAGGCTCTGCCCTGTTCTGTTTCTGACACACAGCATGGCTCCTGGTGGGTAATTATTCTGAGGGAGCTGGCAGCCTCACAGTCATCCCAAGTCAACCTCCTTTGTGGTATTAAAACTTCTCCATCCATCAACAGGGAAGTCCGTAATCTGATTATGAACTGGTGTGAATTAGAAATTGAGTTCACTCGTGTCAATAGCTGCCAACATGTGTGAGCACAGAATTAGGGCCTTGGTATGTGGAGCAGCAGTAAAACTAAATTTTATGTACTTGCATAAGACAGAAAAGAGAGCAAATATTTTTCTACAGCTATAGAAAAACATGCTGCTATGATGTATCTATAATTTCCAATATACAATTTAATTTTTTGCTTCTCAGGTTGGTGATTATGCAATTCATGTAATGTGACAAAAAAAAAAAAAAAAGGAGAAAGGGTTGTGGGGATTTTTTTAAGAGCATAAGGCTTAGAAAATAAGAGGCAGGAAAATGTGTGGCTGGGGAACTGTATTGGGAGTTTCTAAGAGCAAGTTACTGCAGGAGTTGAATAGTGATCAGGAGCCTCTGGGAAATGCTGCCTCCAGCAGCAGTTCTGCTGCCCACAGCCACTCGCTGCACTTGGACAGTGGGACAGGCAGACTTTCTTGTCACAACCAGGGATTTTCTTTTCTCTCAAACTTTCTGGGTAGCTTGATCAATTTTCCTGGCTGATCATGTTGATTTTTTACTTATATTAAATATTTCAGGAAGGAGGTTGTTCAGTACACTGAGGGGCTGCTCCAACATGGGCAAGTGCCACCTGCTCTGTTGCATCTGCTCCCTGCTTTAATATTCAGCATATTTTGGTAATCACTCAGTTATTTCATTGCACCCTAAAGGCACTGAAACATTTGAGAACCTCCTTGCAGGGCTAACGAGGGACAGCACCCAGGCTGAACTGCATTTTGCTAAGCAGCCAGTTCCCAAAGAAGATTACACCTATGGAGGATTAACAGCCACATCAGGGAACAGGAGGGATGGCAGGGAATGACATTGCTGGAGAAGCAAACAGCAGAGTGGTGCTCAGGAGGATTTCAGCAGGCATTTTGTGGAATCCCCCTCTATTGATCTGCCTTGTTTCTGGGATATTTTATAATGACAAACCACACACTTCGAGAGACTTTACAGCTCCAGCCCTTGTTAGGTTCATCCTCTAATTAGGTCCCACCTTGTGAGAGCAGGAGGTTAATCAGCAAACTGTACTTTCTAGGAATAGATATCTCAAAATCTGTAGAAGTTCATTTAAAAACACTGCCAGCAAGTTATTGATCTTATCACTGTCTTTAGTAACTTTTTAACCCAAGTTGCCTTTTCTTTGTTATTATAAGGAAGAGATTTAAGAGATTTCTCTATTAGCTTAAAGCTGGATTGGGTAAGCCACTGTGAAGCATAAAATCAAGCATGAACTTTACACAAAGTTCCCATAGAAGCTAAAAAAAACCCACAGATATTAATTTCAATTAAAATTGTCATGAGTTCATTCTTTTGTCTTAAAGTAGTTCCCATGTGAGATTGTTAAACACGAGTATATTTCAAGATGAAGAAGAATGTCTCTATATCTTCCAGGCTGCCTCTGCTTGCTGGAGCTCCTAGTGACAATAACTTGAAGTCATCATTTTCTTTTTAGGACAAATGTTTGGGCAGAGTATGGTGAAAGTTACCCTGTTACCTTTACCCAAACAGCCATTTACTCATTCCCTCCTCCTCAACACGCACCTTTGAGTTGAATCATGTCTCATTTTTATGTGAGGGTTTTTTTTTCCTCATCTATATCCATTAAGTTTCATTCCCGTCTGCATACGACAGAGAGAGGTGAAAGAGCACTGCTGAACCCCTGATATGCTTTTTAAATGTGGTTTTTATTGCTCAAAATCCAATAAATCTGCTAAGGTGAAGGAGGCTAATGTGAGCAGTCCTGCAGGCTAGAAGCCAGCCCAGATGCTCACTTGTGGTGCTCAGAGATGATCAAATCTGGGCAGGAGGGACCCTCTTGCTGTGCCTTTGCTTTGCATTTGACTTCCTTTGGCAATGACATTTTCCTCAGTATCACTGGAGGAAACACTGATTGCTCTCCCCTCTCTGGAGAGGTTGTTTGTACCCAGGGCTGCTTTCTGCAGACTGAGCAGATCAGCCTTTTCCTCACCAGCTCCATCTCCAGCAGCACCAGCCTTTGTGTCCAAGTTAAGGTGTGCAAAATGAATTTTGGCTTTGAAATATTGTGTGTGAGATGATTTAAAGCACATTTTCTTCCAGGAAATTAAAATCTTCTGAAAATGAACCCCATTGAAAAGAGCTCAGGCAGATGTCTGAAGTCATGATGAGATTTAGAAGCAAAGATGAGGGTCCCCATAGACCTCTGTGAGGATGTGTTGGGCTGTGATCACAGCAAGCTCTCAGCCTTCTCCTTTGCAGAGTGGGATGAACCTTCAAGTAGCAAAGCACAGCCTGAAGTCTTTAGCAAAACTTATGTTGTGTTGCATCACTGCTTTTGGTACATGCTTTGTACATTTTCTTCAGCTTAAAAAAAAAAAAAAAGGAGTGGCAGTAGGGGAGGAAAATGAGACAGAACCATAAAAGAAGCTCAACCCATCAACCCAGGACCTGAATTTTAAACTCTTTATTTTTTTTTTTTTTTGAGCAATAGCTTCCTGCACTGGGAGTAAAACTTTTGATATGGTAGCAAATACTGCTCAACATCCTCCTTTTTGAAAGAACAGATGCTTCAGAGATGCCTGAAGCTGGAGTCTCATGCAGTGAGAGGCTCCAAATCAGCAGTTTCTTTAGGAGACTTGTGCCATGGCTTCTGGCTGTAGTCTGTCCTCATTCTTTGCTTCTTCTTGAGCCAACTTTACCTGTCCTGGCTGCAGTTTGATGCACCCTCAGAGACCGCCCAGGATTGCCTTGGTGTGTGCACTCTGTGTCTTGTTTTGCTGGGAGGTTTCTCTAAAATATAAGTCATTAAAGGATGTTATGCATATACAAAATATTGCTTGTTCATTATCAGCCTGCGGTGTCACAATCTGCTCACAGAGCTTACCAACTTCCATCCCCAAATCCTGGCTTTGGCACCAGCTCTGGCTTGGACCTGCAGGAATAGAATCCGTGTGTTTCTGGCAAGGTCTGCTCAGGAGTCTGGAGGGTTCAGATTCTTAGCTTGTACCACAACCAACCTCCCCGAGAGTTATTCGGGAGAAAGTCTGATTAGAGAAGCATTCCCTCTGTGGCAGCGCTTAAAGCGCGGTGAATTCGGAACCCGGTGCGGGGCCGGGCGGCTGCTGCCTATTCGCGTACCGGTGTTACATCAGCACCCCCGTACCCCGGTACCGCAGTGGGCTGGCGGCGTTTGGAACCGAGGGAAGAGGCGGCACGAGGGAACGGGGAAGGCAGAAAGGAAAATAACCCGCGGAGCACGGAGGAAAGAGCAGCCGGCATAAACTTTCTGCTGCAGTCATACTCATCGCGGCTGAGCCCAGCTTTCGCAGAGCGGGGCGGACCTCGCTCATCCCCGCGGCCGGCTGGGTCCCGGCCGGTCCCGGTCGCGGTCCGGAGCCGGTGCGGCGGGCGGGGCGGTGCCGTGCGGGGCGGAGCGGGCCCGGCCCCGCCGGGCGGAGCTGCCGCGGGTGCGGAGCGGCGCAGCCGGAGCCGCAGCCGGAGCCCCCCGGCCGCTCGGAGGCGCCGGGAGGGACCCGCGGGCGCCCCGTGCCCGCCCGGCAACATGAACCAGACGGCGACCGTGTCCCACCACGTCCACTGCCACTCGTCCCGGGCCGTCAAGGTAGGGCGGGCGGCAGCGGGGCTCCCCGGCCGCTCCCGCCTCTCGCTGCCGCCGGGCCGGGCGCGGGGGAGTTCGGCGGAGCTCGGGGAGAGCTGAGGGGCAGCTCCGGCCGCGGGGGAGTTCGGCGGAGCTCGGGGAGAGCTAAGGGAAGCTCCGGGCAGCGGCGCCTTCCGAGCGAGCCGTGCCCGAAGTTCCGCGGCGCTCGGCGCGGAGCTGCCGCTGCCTCCCCGGCCGGAGCGCTGCTCCGCAGTGCCGGCACGGCAGGGGCTCTGCTCCCGGGATGCGGTGTGAAATCGGCCCCTGAGCCGGTATATGGTGGTGTGTGCTCGGAAGGAGCCGGGGCCGGACGGGACTCTGTGCTTGCAGCTGCTGGCGTGCGGAGAGTTGGGTGGGTGCTTTGGCCGGGCAGTGGGAGCGATGCTGCTGGGGGAAGAGCCGAGGGAATAGCGGGCTCTGTCCTCGACTGCCTTCTTGCCCAACCTCTGACACCATCCCGCCTTTGCATTGATTGAAAACTACTTTCTAGCCGAGTTACTGCACCCTAGAGTGATAGAATGAAATCCCTAACCAGATTGGTATTCAGTAGGAAGTACCTCTGCAGAAATAAGTTTTTTGTTTTTTTTTTTCCCCCTGAAATAAAATAAAAATGCAGTCAGTGACAATATTTGATTAGCGACTCTTAGTCATGAGAAAAAGAACATCTAGAAATTTCACACTGGCTATTTTGTTTCATAATATGATGTGAGAGCCTGAAGAGTTCACGTCAGTGCCTTTCTGTGGGTGCCAGGCTGTGCTCGGGTTTGTGTGGGGTGAGGGAACCTGCTGGGGCTTCACTCCTTGTGCTGCAAAGCTGGGGGGTCTGGGGTTTGTTTGGCCTCTCAGAAGGAGCAGCTGAACTTCACAGCATGTTAGGAACTTCTCAGTTGGGCTTTATCCCGTTAGTGCTGGGAATAAAAATGACTTAGAGCTGAGGCAGGAGGGGATTAAAGGTATAAATCTTCGATTAGCACTGTCATTTTTATATAGGCTGCATTAGGCTGTGCAGTGTATGATCAGTAATGCAGAATGTCTGCAGGTGCAGGGGCGGGGAGGGGGTTACCTATGGCTCTAATGACCAGCTGTGTAAGGTGTAATTGTGTCCATCACACCACAGAACAGCCTCTTAGTTTATGCCTAAATAGGCAAGGTCATGGGAAATGATGAATTACAATTGCCTTGGCCTACTTCCGAGTCAGCAAATATAATCTTAAATTGCTTAAAATTCTTTCATCCTCTCTAGGTCTATCTCTGAAAGTACTAGAGAACAGAGAGCAGTGTGGTACTTGCTCTGGGAAATATTCCCTTGTTATGTTTGGAACAGCCAGTGCTAATTTTTCACTGCCAGAAACATTTATTAAATTCATTTGACTGGACTTCTAAGCCAAAACAACAACAACCACCAATATCAATATGCCATTAAAAAAAAAAAAAAAAAAAAAAGCCAGAGGAGTCAATAGTCTTCAAAAAGAGAGAACATGAATCAGAGCCTTCTAGACATGAGTCCATTTTATAACCAACACAGTAATACTGATACCATTAGAAAACTGTCTCATTTTTCTGCTCTTAATTCTATGTGTCAGGTGTAAAATGTGCTTTATAAATAGTGCTAAGTCCTTCAATGCTGAGCCAATGGATACTCCATGAGAAAGTACTTACAACTGTAGAGGAGCAGTAACTTCCCTATGGTAATGAGGACCTTGTATTGGAAATTAATTCAAAAATACTTCATTAGTGACCAGACAAATATAAATTTCATTTTAAGCATAACTTCCCAAGAAACAGTGTCAGTTCTAGCAGTTCTGAAGATTCAAGAAAAAGTTACAGGAAAACTTCACACCTATTGGAATGAGATCCCTAAAACCTCTTATTTTATTCCTCTTACGTTTCTTCTCAACACACAAAGCTGTGGCATCTCAGCTCCTGTGTGTTAATATCAATTTAATGTTACTTCTCAGTGGTTTTTGGATCAGCCTCTCTGCTCTGTAACACGGCATAAACTTCTGGATTCATGGAACAAGAAGCAGAATGATCCACTTGTCCACTAAATGGAATCCTGCAAACTTCATCCGTGCCAGTTCCCTCTCTGAGTCCCCCTGGGGCTGCAGGAGGGCTGGTGCTGGGATGGGGGGACACCCCTGGCCCTTTCTCACATCCTTCTTTGTTGAGGGATGGGTACAACCTTTTGTGTCCATGAACTGAGCACACCACATCCAAAGTAAGTTTGGTGGCAGAGAAACAAACTGACAGAGGAAAATTAATATCGAGCAAGGAAAAAAGCTTAAAGATACCAAACCCCACATTGGATAAAATGTGGAATCTCATAGAAAATCTTTTTACCTCTAAGGCTTTTTATAGCTTGTTTTGAGATGATTGCAAGCACCACCTTGCTGACACTACTATGAGCAATGATCTTTCACTCTGAGATGTGTAACAAAGGCTCTCAGGGTCTAGCTGGGAATGCCAAATACCTGCCTCATTTCTCTATTGTTACATGCTTGACTCCAGGATCCCCCCCATGGCTATGAAATTGGTTTTATTCTTCACAGTTTTGGCTCATCTTGTCAACACAGCAAGCAAATTGGCTCTTTCAGAAGAATCACTGGGCTTTGTGCACTTCCATGTTGTGTTGATGGACAAATAATTTTTCAACATTCTCTTTCCACTGACAGAGAAAAATTCTGTTAAAACATTGTTTGCCTTGCTCAGAGGAAAGAAAGAAAAAAACTTCCACAATCAGAAAATAGAAAATAAAAATTATCCTGGCTAGGTAGGAAAACAAACAAAACATCTGTGTGAAATTTACTAGGGACTGTGCAATAGAAAAGTTTATGTCTTGCTCTTAACACACTTGTGATTACAATTTCCTCTTAAAAAAAAAAAAAAAAAAAAAGAAGTGGAGTTAAGCTAATATTTCTGTGGCTTTATACATCCTTTAATAATAAAATATTCTTTACCAGATCATGACTCTTTGCTGTTATCAACCTCATAGTGATCTGATTGCAAGCTGGATCATGGAAATAGCTACTAATTGGTATTTCAGACGCATATAATTACTGTGTAATATAATATGTATGTTATAACATTTTACTCTTCTTTCTTTCCTGCCTTCCTTTCACTTTTATTTATTCATTAGCTCTTGGATTGTAAACTATAAAAGGAAAGTGCAGATATCTCCTTAGCAAAAATTCTGCAGCAAGTTTCATTAGTGTCCAGGGACTGTATCAGCAATTTTTACATTTCAGGTTTATTGTAGTAGTGTTTTAGCACCTGCTAATTGGTGAGTAGTGGTGTACTAACAGTTTTCTTATTTACAATTAGGTTGAGGAGCAAAGGCTTTAAGGGAGTTTGTAGTGTTCCCTTTGGACTTCTATGTGTTTAGAACAAGTAATTTTTTTTTAAACCAAACCTGTGCCTTAGCAGGAAACATCTGCCCACTCCTGCAAGCTGCAACTGCACCTCCTCCTACAGAAAGAAAGATAAATCTGTATGTGTTCCTGTTCATAAGGGCTGCTTGGTCCTACTTTTTGGGTTGAAACTTCAGGTAGTTGGATCTTTGAATGCTCACAGGATGTGCACTCACCAGGCCTGATGGAGATAGGAGAATCACTGCAATCAACCAGCTGCTTAGGAGATAAATCCCTTAAATGAGAGCAGTGTTTCTGAAATCTATTACAGCAAAAGCAAGTCACTAACAGATAATCTCAGTGAGTGTTCAGTTATGAACCAGCCAGGGTACACAGCAAAGGGCACAAGTGATACAGGGCTGTGTCCTTGGTGGGAACACAGTCTATGGCAGCATAATAATGCAAAAAATAAACCCCAAATAGGTGGTACATGTAAATGTAATATGTTTGCATGGTGTTTTGCTTAAGGCAATATGCAATTTGAGCAGTGATGTGCCATGTGCCAACATGTTGGTCTGGCTGTGTGAGGAGCCACAGCTCCAGGGAAGTGCAGGGTGATGCTGGCAGGAGGCAACCTGGCCATGGGGACACAGCTCAATGTCACCTTTTGAATTGTGACCAGCAAACCTCATCTCTGTCACTTCTTTGATTTTGAGCTGTGGCCAGCTCAAAATGCACGCTTAGAACAAAGTAAATATTTCTATTTCCCAAAGCACTGAGCAAATTTACAATGCTCTTGTGTTTATTCTGTTCTTGAGGCTCTGTTTGGAGGTGTATGGTGACCTGTTAGGGGAAATTATAGGTTATAGCACTCATCAAAGAGACTGGCTTGGAGAATGATAGAAATACCTTAAGTGTTGTTGTCTGAGTGCATTTTTGTTGAGTGGAGTAGCTGGTGTGATTAATTTCTGTTTTGTAGACCAAAACTACGTTCATGATGACACATACATACGTGTGGGGACAAGCTGAAGATCTCCAGGTGGAAATTTGGAGAATAAAGCACGACTTTTAAATCTTCCCATTTCCATGTATTACCTTCCTGTATTTTTTCAGTCTCCTTGCCAACATCTGTATTACCAGAGAATAACTGGGGCCTTTTCCTATTAAAAACAGTCAGCTGTTTGTCATAAGAAGGGGCAGAAAAGAGGAAAAATACCCCATTTTAAATGCTTATATTTTCCCCTTCCAGTCTATGAATAAAGAGTCAAAGGCAACATCAAGATAGCCAAGCCCCCCCACTCCATGTATTTTAATACATAAACAATTCATGGCTTTCAGCTGGCCATAGGGATTTAGAAGGCAGTCACTTTAAAATGAATAAATACAAAGACACATGAACATGCTGGTAAATTATAATAAATAATGTGTTAGTACTTTCCTGCATTGTAGTAATATATTTTTTTCCTCATCATTACTTTAAGGAATAGGGCATTAAGTTTGGTTCTCTTTGAAGCCACTTAAATTATGGGTCTGTGAGTCTTACATAACACTTTCCTGAATGGATACCACATCATGAGGAATTTAGTCTTTCTCATTCTTTAACTCAAAACTGTTTTACTAAACATGTGTTAAGAAAATTTTGTGCTTATTTTGTTCAGTATTTAATTGTTAAACTTAGCATAGTAAGGCGGGCATGCAGTCTGACACCTGAGTATTGCTTTGGAATTTGCTTAGGAACTTTCCTGCTTAAAGATTTTTTATCTAAGGTCCTCAAATTGAATTCTAAATGTTAAATTATGCAGTATCCAGGTTTGTGAGTGCACTGTGTTAAACATTTGACAGATTTTTGGATCAGTGACTTTGACTTCTCACGTGCTGACAACACCCAGTGTTACTGGCAGCATATTCCAGAAGCAAAGCGAAATTAGCTTCTGTGACTCTTAAAAATGAGGCACCTGATGTGGTAGAATGCACTGGGGGCTTTTTGTTTCAGAGAGAGAGAATGAGACAGGCAGGTTTGTTACACTGTGAATGGAACCAAGAGTGATTTACAGCAATATACACCAGCCTGAGGGACCTGAGGGAAGGAACACCTAGAATGAGAGTCATCAGCTTAATTAAAGACTCTCCACAGTCCTGAGCTGTGAAGCTAATGCAACTGCTGCAGATGAGGGTGTGATTTATTTCATTTTAAATTTAACTGGTGAAATAGTTTGATGAATTAAGCTTCAAAATGCTAATTTCTCAGTGCTGATGGCAAAGGCAGCTCCAGTGCCCAAGCTGGCTGGTGGGCATGTGCTGTGGGTCTCATCCCCACTTCAGGAGTGCCAGAGGCAGGGAGGATGCTGGGGCCTCCAGAGAAGCAGGATAATGTCCAAAGATGTTTAAAGCTTAGTGATACTGATGCTGGCCTTGAACTGCTGACCCCTTCCCTGAGGATAGATCAGAAAAACAATCCAAGGTTAGAGTTTAAAAAAGGGAAACTGGAGAGCAGGAGACGGCTGTTTGAGCTTGTGTGTGACCTTACCAAGGGAAAAGGATGGGGAAGGCGAGCCCTGGGGAAGTTCTGCAGAAAGCTGAGAAGGAAGTGGAGATGATATCTGAAGGACACTTGAGGCAGTGGCAGCAGCTTGGCAGGAGGAGGCAGAGACAAGGGAATTTCAGGAACTGGAACCCGAGTGGGACTGGCTGCTAAGGGCAGCTGGCACGTCAAGGGGATCAGAATGGGGTATTGTATTCTGGCTTCAGCTGAGGAGACCTTACTTGGGATATTGGCTGTTGGGTTAGATTACATTGCTAGATCTGACCCGTCACACAGAAATTGTTGCAGAAAGTCACAGCCATAAAGACAAACCAAGAGACAGAGATAATGTGCTTTTTTTGAGAAGTGACAGAGATGAGGTTTGCAAAGTTATCTCACTGTGAAACCCCCAGAAGCAAGGGAGCACAGCGTCTGCAGGCTTCATGCTGGGGAAAAAACCCATAGAGATATGTGTATATTTGGAAGAGATATATATGCATACATTCAGAAGAGTTGGGGAAAAAGAAAAATACATACACAGGGTTTGTTATTATTAAGTCCACTGTTTTGTGTAGTAACATAGAAAAGTAACAACAAAAAAAAAAAGCTAAAACCATGAGTTTGTTGGGAAATTTATGATAATAATTATGCAAATGTTTCCCTTTTAAGAAAAGATTTGGAGAGCATACAGTGATGGTATTTTGGTAATCTTTGTCCAAATTTGACTACCTGTGCAATAATGGTTTAGCACTGTGGGAGACAATAACAGTACACGTGTTAAATTTTTTTAAAAAAAATTGTTTTAAGCTTATTTAATAATGTTTTAATTGATGTAGCTCATAAAAATGAATATTCTATTACCAATAATAAGCCTATTGCTTCTTGTACAACCTGAGCTACTTCTGCAAGTAACGGGTGTCAGGTGTAGTCGTTCAGGGACATTTCTGCACAAGGATTTCTAAGAATTTTCATGTTAGCACAATGGTGGTGAAAACAAAATTAAAGCTATTTGTGTAATAAGAGTATGCAGTAAGTAGCTAAGCACAGAAAAATTGATGCTATTTTATTAAAGGGTAACACTTAGGTTTTATGTTCCTGCAGCTTGGGAAAGTCACAACGTGCTAGTGCTTAATATCAAACTTACTTTTACGTTTATATCATTGAAAAGATGAACTTTGTCTTCAAAGGTGGCTGTTCTTTAAGGTGGTTATCATGTTCCTCCTGCTGCTGGGAGAGCACCATGCCTGATCCCACCCCAGCTGGCCTTTTCACAGTGGTGCTTTGCCCAGGGAAGTCCCTGGCTGGCAGCGTGTCCTGAGGCTGTACCTGGGAGAGAAACCTCTGTGGGTGCAGCAGGGAGAGAGTTTCACACCCCTGGATAGGTGAGATGCAAACATTTTCAGTTCTGACAAAACTGAGACCTGCTGAAGGTTTTTCACAGGGGGAGGGAGGGAGGAAGCTGGGGCAGATGCTTGTGCTGGGTGGTCACACTGGTGGCTGTAAATGCTCTGTTCGTGCTCCTGCACGTGGAGGAGTTTCTCCAGGGCAGGGGATGGTGCTGGAGCTTTTCCCTGAGCTCTGCAGCACTGTGCAAGTCAATGCACCAAAGTCCATTAGCTTAAGGGGAGCTGATTTCTTGATGCCAGTGGTGAGGGCTGAGTGTGCCTCTGGGGACCCCATTTCCTCAGCCCCTGCCGCCTGGGTAAACGATCTGCCAGACATCTGGAACAGTGTCTCTGTATTTGCTCTTCACTAAAACAGGGAATGAAGAGTATTTGTTTAAATTCTTGTTTATTAGCCTTATTTATGTTTTTAAAATTGTGTTTTCAGGAGTGTAAAGGCAAGAGTCTATCCCTTGGCTTAGTTTTCCCCTCAGTATTATAGATGAATAGCAGGCTTACATTTTGAAATAAACTTTTTTTTCTTTTGTAAAATCAATTGCTTAGGCAGGAGAGTTCCTGACTTCCCAATTAAGCAATTTATCTAAAAGAAATCTTTTTTTCCTTTCCCTTCAGAGCATTAAACCCTTACTCAGCTTGAAAGCTGCATCAGTCTGCCAGTGTGGGATTAATGCCACAAACGTTGCTGCTCATATTTGCTGCAGAGATGACCTGCAGACATGACCATCATGTTAAAAAATAGCTTTTATAATTCCTTGTGCCTGATAACAGAGCCAAAAAACCCCTCTGTTTTCCTGCATTTCTTCTTACTGGTTAGAGGAGGGGAGAAGGCACAAAATGTGGTGCCTGTCCCTGGTGACCCATCCATCCCTGCTGCTCCCTGGGGCTTGGGCAGTTTCTGGGGTGGCTTTGTGGCTGCAGTGGCTCTGCCTTTGCCATGTCCCTGTCCTGGGGGCTCTGCAGGAGCATTGGCACACACGGTGCCTCCACGGGCTGTGTGTGAGCACTCCCAGCCTGGCATCCCAAAACCCACTGCACACCGGGAAGGCCTTTGCCTTTTTGGATAAATCCAGGAGACTTTTTGTTTTCCTCTTAATCTGTTTGCCTGTTGTCAGTATAAATAAGTTTCAACATGTTCTGAGATTATCAGCACAGTTCCTGAACACTGAAAGGAATCAACCCCTCAAAGCTTCTGAGCTTTCCCATCGCTCACATTTTACCTCTACAAGCAAATCCAGTGTGTGTGTGTGGCACTGAGCAGCATAATAGTGTGTTTATTCAATCTCTGTCCTAACCTTGCTTCTCTGAGAGGCTGGAAGGAAATTGCTGTGCTTCTGCATTTTCTTGTGGGATGGATTAATTTCTGCTGCTCATAAGGATCCTTTTCCCAACTCCCCTGCTAATCCAAACCCAAAAAACCATTCTAGCAGTGCTGGAATGACTAACTAAAGATTTTATTGCTGTAATTTATACACATATCAAAAATTTCTTTGTTGATTTTTTTTTTTTTAATGGTACAGAACACCAGGTCTTATTGCTGAAAACTGGAAAATTGGAGTTTGGGATAGACTCATAAGTTCTGTTTCCCCTGGTGGTAACTTTTCATCCAGGCAGAGGTTCTGCAACTGTTTCTGCTGGGCTTTTCCAGCGAATTGTAGCTGGCTTTTAAGGTTAACAGTTTCTCTTAGGAGGTGGAAGGAAGCTTTCCATGGCTTAGCAGGCTGCCCTAGCTGCCCTAAAGGTCAGGGTGACCTCAGTGCTGTGGCAGGGGGAGCTGGGGCCTCTCACTCACTTTTCCTTTGTGGTTTTCTGTTTTCTTCTGGGTGTGAGTCCTCGTGGGTTGTTTGCCTGGAGAATCAGGAGCAAGTGAAGCACGGTGGCAGAAAAAGACAGTGGCAGTCCCTGGGCAGCCTGGAAGGAGCTCAGTCCCTGTGTGGCTCTGTTCAGCCATGCCTGGGGCAGCAGTAATTCTGGGCCAAAATGAGGCAAAAAGAATGTGGCAGAGAAGGACTGAAGGAAAAGAAGTGGGAGAAAAGTAAATCCCTCAGAGCCACTCTGGTGGCCTCAGGAGACACATCTGTTGATGGCACATCATACACACCTTGCTCATGTGAGGATCTCTGTGGTGTGGGATGATTTTTGCTTTCTGAGGTGAGAGGACTGTGTTCATACAAGAAACCTTTTTAATTAATGTTCTTCACACAATATTATCTGGCTGCTGAGAGTCAATACAACCACGGATTTGTCTGTTTAAAGACCCAATATATACTACTCACAGCTCTCTTTCCTAGTGATCATTTTTAAGTTGTGAATTCTTTACATTTAACTACAGTAAAACCTCAGCTGACATCCACAGTATATATTTTTTGTATAGATTTAGTCTGGAGTTTGAAAAATCTCAGTTTTATAATTCAACAGCTGTAATGTGTTTTCTGGGAACATTATTGTTTCTGAAACTTGATTATGCAAATATTTGCAGAGGGCAAACAAATGCTCAGTGAACAAATCCATAAAATAATTAAGCAAAGATTGGTGGTTTTCTATTTCCATAGTATTTGTGTCTCTCTAAACGTTTCCCAAACTCTCTGGATGCCTCTTTCCCCTCAGTGATTTAGAAGTCCCTGGTGACATTAATTGCATCCCAAGAGAGGTTTCTTACTGGTGAAACCCATCAAAATGCTGATGCCATGTGAAGAAATTTTTTGAGTTATCTTTACCAATATTTTATAGATTCAAAGAACTTTTCTGGCATCATCAGAATTTTAATAGTAAGCAGTGTTCAAATTTAAGGTCTCTTAAAAGTATGAAGAAAAAGAATTTTAGATGGCCATTCTCCCCATGGTTTTTGGTGGGCAGCTGTGCTTTTCCACATCCAGTACTTAAATACCAAGTCATTGAGTTGCTGGTTATACTGTGAAAGAGATTTATTTCATGAGTTATTACTAAAATTACACTGTATCACAATTTTGTTGTTTTTGGTTCTTGTCATATTGGATTGAAATTCTGCATGTTCACAGTAGCAATCCTGAGACAGGCAAGTTATATTTGGATTGAGCTCCAGACACATGGAAGTGAGAGGCTCATTCTCTACCAGGCTTTGTGTTCCCAGCACAGCTCTGTCATTTTTAATTTGGATTGAGCAGCATAAAATAAATGCATTAATAGTCCCAGGCAGAGTTCAGAAAGAAAGTTGTGCATAAAATTGCTTGCTGAAGTAACTTGCCTGATGTGCAAGAGAGATGGGCCAACAGAGAATTTAGGTCACTGTACCTAAGAAGATTTCTGTAATTAAACTGGTTTGCATTTTTACATGGAATACTTGAAAAAGCTTTAAAGTTTCAATCTGTCTATCCCCTTTCCTCCTGAAACACATTGTTATAGCTTCAGATCTAAACTATTTAGAACCAAATTTTGATGAAGAAAAAGAATCATTGTTGTAGGATTTTGAAGAACTTATTTCTCATGTTGAGAAAGATGTACAAACATGTATTTTCTGTGTCTGTCACCCTCCGAGTACTCTTGCCTTACAAAATAAAGCTAGCATGGGTTAGATGCAATGGAACAAAAAAAGACTGAGTTTGAATGAAAAGGAAATAATACCTGATACTCAAGATTTTTATGTTTTATTTTTAAACTGTAATCAAAAAAATAGTGTGTACTCTCATTTGATAAATGCTGCACACGCTGCAGAAAAAGTGCACTGCAAGATTTTGGAAAAGTGCCCACAATCGATACAGTGGATTTTGGGAAGAATTTTATTTTTTATGGTTTGGTATTTTTTAAAACACTAACAATTCTCAAGCTGCCTTCTTGCTTAGGTCAATTATTTTTGAGGAGGGATGCAATGTGCTCATTACTTTCCAGTATTTCTTCTGTGTTGTTACTGCAGAGAAAGCAGACAGTAAATATCTGAAAGCCCAAAGATCTGTATTTAATGATTTCTGCATTTAGAGCATAGGAATGAAACTACTAACAGTACACTTTAACACAAATTTTTGTTTCTATTTAATAACTGCTTTGAATGATGACTTGTGTGAGTGATCATGCACACTTACACCATCAGCATTTATAGTTTAACTTTTAAAATTAAATGTGGAATACCTACAGGTATAGGTACGTATAGTAATATGTGTTAATGTAAGAGCTCTCCAGATTAGTACTATGAGTGTTTGACAAACTCTCATAATGTCAAAGATTAAATTATTGAATAGCTACAATTCTGTTGTAAAAAGTGCAATGTAGATCATGAGACATAAAAGGAAGAATGTTCCAGATGAAGTAGTTGAGTAAATATATCATCTAAGTGGTTGATAAAGTAGCTAAATTACTGTAAACAAACAATAAAACATCTTAGAGTAAATATCTCAGAGAAATTGCTTATTGAAAGCTTAAAAAGATAAATGCAAATTGTAAATATGTAAAGGCTGGAGGGCAGCTTTTTGATATAAGCTGTAGGTTCTTCTGGCTGTCTGTCTATTACAGATGATACCCTTGAACAGAAATGACTATTCCCCCTGACACAGAATAAAGCATAGTAGATGAGAGTTGATATAAGATGGACCAAATCTATTTCTGCCATTAAATACTTATAGAAATATTTCTGGGCATTGTAATATGAAAATGTTCAGTGAAAGGAAAATGTTGAGACTGAAGACATCATTAATCAATTATAAGCCATCTTAATGGATAAGAAATTACTCCCAAGATATTTGTTTTATTAGTGAACTCAGTTCTGCAGAGCATCAATTCGCTGCATACCACAAAAACAGCTTTTTATTTTTTTTCCTTCTCATTATCTTTGATAATTTTAGTTTCCAAGAAAATATCCATGGAATTGATCTTCCTCTACCCCTAAAGCTGAAGATGCCAAATATATGATTTTATGCCAGAAGTATTTATGGAAGCATCAATGTTCTTGTCTGCCAGGCAGTGGCCAGATGCCATCAGCAGCAGAGGTGCCTGGGAGTTCTCAAGCTGGAGCCAAGGTGTTGAGAAAATGTCCAGGGACACTTAGAGCAGCCTTGCAACACTTTCTCATCTCAGGAGAAAGATGGGGTCAGGCTTTTTAGCTGGGCCTGTTGGGATAAGGAAAGGGGTAATTAAAATTTAAAGAGGGTAGATTTAAACTAGATATAAGGATGTATTTTACAGTGACAGTGGTGAAGCACTGGAGCAGGCTGCTCAGAGAGGTGGGAGAAGGTCCATCCCTGGAAACATTGGGTGTCAGATTGGATGGGTCCTGAACACCCTGCTCTGGTTGAAGACGTCCCTGCTCACTGCAGGGTGGTAGGACTACAAAACTTTAAAAGTCCTAACAACTCAGATTATTCCATGATTCTATAAAAAAGGAGAAAATTAAAAGTGCTATGAATCGCAGCAGAGTTGTCAATAATATCCCCTCCCATCTAATGGGAGGCAGCCTGGAAGGGCTGGAAGAAATTGTGTTTTGTGCATACATTGCTCTGTGGTAACATTTTCTCTTTATGTTGTATTTTTCATCCTACTGCCTGTGGAAAACTCTCGTGTAGATGAAAAGGTAGTGGTAATGAGTTGAGCTGATGAATCTTTCAGAGGAAAAGGGGAGAAAAAGATAAAATATTGCAACTGTTTTCAGTAAGAGGGGCTTACTTGAAAATACTAAATATCTGATTCTCAGTGTTTTCTCAAAATGACAAAAAAAAGATGATAAGTTTCTAAGATAATAAAGATAGTTTGAGGTAATACTAAAATGACATTGATAACCCTTCTGCATTCAGTATTATTTTATTTAACTACTTTATTCATTAAGATTTATGGAGAATATCCCTGGCTACAAAAGTTAGAGAATAGATGGATTTTATCTTTTTAATAACAGATCTAATCCCACAGTCATTATTTAATCAAAATTTCTTCTTTTCAGACATGTTTTTGCATGTATTTTTCTGAGTCAGGTCTGTGGTACTTAGGAGCTTCCATAGGTGACAATTTACATTTTCAAAAAACACATCAAGAAATGGTCATGTTCTTGCCTCATGCCAACATAATGAACAATTGAGCACTATTAATTCCCTTCTATGATGGACATTGAGACAAAGAAAACTTAAATATCTTGCACAGGGCTGCTGAGGGCTTGAAGCTAGAAGTGATGAGGGCTCCTATCTCTTTTCAATACCCAGCTGAAATACAATATTCAAGAGGAAAAGAACCACTCTTGTTCCTTTTAAAGACAAAGTGGCAGAAATTCTGTTGATTTTTAAGAGGATAGACTCTTGGGGTAGGTGACTCTTGATTTCCCTGTAGGTCTTCTGTAGGCTCTTGGACAAGGTGCAGAATAAAGGTGCTGTTGTATTTGGGTTTTTTTTTTTTTTTTTTTTTTTTTTTCAGCCTGGAGGTATTTGTATCCATATTTTTTCAAGAGATAGAAGGGTCTAAAATTTTGAGGAAACATTCTATAAACAAAGAATATTACTATGAAGAGTATTTAATTATCTTTGCATTTTCAAAATAATGAACAGATGTGGTTGTGATCTTCATGGCTGTGTGAAGAACAGGAGGGACACGAAATGAAGATCTTCCCTGTCCAACCACATTTGATTGATTTGCTTGTCATTCAGTGACAAATACCACAGGGCTGGGAAATCTGCCTGGCTCTGCTGAAGGAGTTTGAGTTATGTTTCTTAATAATGTAGCTTTATATTTAGTGGTGAGTTACAAAGATTTTTGCCCTTCTTTCCTGAAGGCAAGATGTGATCCAAGCTGGCTGATGAGACTAAAGCTGGTGGTGTTGAGTGCCATCAGCATGCATCAAATGATCTTATGAGGAAACTTGATTGCACAACTTTTTGAGGCAGCCTCTAGGGCTTCTTGGATACATCATTTCTACATAGAACACTGAACGTGCTGGAGGAATATACAACATGTATAATGCATGCTGCTGCAGCCTGCTGATGAAGTGTGGATGGAATCAAAGAGTAAAAGCAGAGTAATTGTAGAAATCTGCTGCAGATCCTGAGTGTAATTGATAAATAACTACCAATAACCAGAGCAATAAGGGTTTTGCTATGCACAGGCTCAGAAGCAGTTTGTTTTCAAGGGAAGTTAAAGCATGGCTGGGTTTTTCTCAGGTTTCAGTAGCAGGGCTGCAGTGCAGGTGCTCTTTCCATGGTGCAGCAGCCTCACAGGGCCATGCTGGGAATGGGAAATCCCTGCACAGAGACACCTTTGTACCCTGGTGGGCTCAGTAAATCAGATCTGAGTGAGAACGTACCGAGAGTTCCTCTGTCCCATCTGATGACTCTCTCAGCTGCTGGAATGGGATCACACCTGACCATGGGCTTCTACCCTCTGTTACATGATTTCAGAACTGTTTTGAAATCCTATGATTGTGCTGGTAATGACTACAAGGAGAGCAGGCTTAGATGGCCTCTCTGACACAGCTGGAAGATGCTTTGAATGTTCAAGCACATTAAATACACACAAAGTCCAGGTGACTTTGTGATTTAGTGATGATAGGAGCTCTCACTGAGCTTCTTTTCCTTAATCCCATTTCAGTAGGTGCCTCTTGGACAGGTAAAATTAATAGCCAATAATTATGTGAATTTAATGCCAGCTTCTAAATGTTATTTAATTGCTGTGAGATTCACTTTAGTTTTCTGATCCAATAACATTTTAGTAATTAGTGACCTAACAGACATACAATACTGCAGCAGTCATTTTGATTAAGGTTTTGTTGGTTCAAAGAAGATCAGGCACTCTTTCTGTAATTTAGTGTGGCTGTGAAAATGGAGGGCCAGCACAAGGCAGCACAGGCAAGGGAAGAGAGAAAGGGAAGAGAGAAGATTTTGGTTCTAGAGATGTGCTGGTGGGGCAGCGAGGTCTGTCAGCCAGCGGGACAGGCGGTGTCTGAGGAGAAGGGGAATTGCCATGAACCATCAGGGCCTCCAGCCCCTTAAAGAGCAGCTGATGAGATTTTTCTGCCCTCTCCCAGTCTCCCTGGGAGATCTAGGGCTGGAAGGAACCTGAGACAGGTCTTTTGAGAGCAGTGTAAGGGTCACTTTTCACTTGCACCTGCAGCTGAAACAATAAAAGTGGTGTTTGTGCGAGCAGGGAGTGACAAAGCTGAGTCCTTCTATGCACTCCTGCCTTCTGAGGACAATCCTTACACAGCTGGAAAAGGACACCTCCAAGTCTGGCATAGCCATGGGGCAGAGCTGAAGGTGTAGCACAAGCTCTGGGAAGGACTGAATCTTGGAGCAAGTTGGTGTCCCTGACCATTGCAGGGGACTTGGACTGAAATACTACAGGAGCCCTTCCAACCCAAACCACTCTGGGATTCCATGACTCAAATGGCATGACATCGTGTTGCTAAACTGGAAATTTGTAGAAGCTTTTTTAAAACAAATGCTTATATTAAATCCCCCCATATCTGTGAGAATTAGAAGTTGGTAGTTTCAGCGAGTAGTTTTCTTTCAAAGAAATTCCTTAGGGAATAGAATGAAGGAGATTTTCTCATTTTTGTATCAATGCTTCAGTTAAATATTTATGAATAGAAGCTTCTCTGTTTTCTTTGAAGCAAGCCTCTTTCTCAGATATGTATTAGTGTCCAAATCTGTCACTATAACATCCTCAATCCTCTAATTAGGTTTGCCAGTTAATGAGTAAACTAAAGTTGCTTCATCAGATGTTTCTTTGAGACAGAAAAGATGTTTCCTTGATGTTTTGAGTTATTTACATTTTCTGCAATGCAAATTCTAGACATAGCCTTTCAGAAGGCTAAATGATCTTGAAAAATAGAGGTCATATCAAAGTGATGTAGAGCTATCTTCCTTGTGTTGGCTTTATGTTGTTTCTAAGTAAAAAATATTCAGAAATTAAAACTCCTCCTTCAGCTCAAGAGTTCATTTGGTAGCAATTGCTATGAGACTTCCCTCTCATGTGGCAACAGTCCCCTTCCCTTCCCTTCCCTTCCCTTCCCTTCCCTTCCCTTCCCTTCCCTTCCCTTCCCTTCCCTTCCCTTCCCTTCCCTTCCCTTCCCTTCCCTTCCCTTCCCTTCCCTTCCCTTCCCTTCCCTTCCCTTCCCTTCCCTTCCCTTCCCTTCCCTTCCCTTCCCTTCCCTTCCCTTCCCTTCCCTTCCCTTCCCTTCCCTTCCCTTCCCTTCCCTTCCCTTCCCTTCCCTTCCCTTCCCTTCCCTTCCCTTCCCTTCCCTTCCCTTCCCTTCCCTTCCCTTCCCTTCCCTTCCCTTCCCTTCCCTTCCCTTCCCTTCCCTTCCCTTCCCTTCCCTTCCCTTCCCTTCCCTTCCCTTCCCTTCCCTTCCCTTCCCTTCCCTTCCCTTCCCTTCCCTTCCCTTCCCTTCCCTTCCCTTCCCTTCCCTTTTTAACATTTTTTTTACCCAGATATTACAATATGAGACTCCCTATAAACGAACAAGATAAAAATATGTAATTGATATGCCTCTCTACATTTTCTAGCAGGAGCTGTAACATTTTATGGCAAGACCATCCTCTGTGGATAGAGAGCTTTTCAGAAGCAGGGTTGTTGTCTGTGGTATGAAACAGCATAGCTAATGCTTGAAACAGTCAGAGAGCCACTGTGTGGTCTGGCTGCTTTCTCCTAACAGGGCATGTGCCAAAAAACCATAAAAAATTAAAACAAATACGCAGGCTTTGTATGTGAGTAAGTACTATTCCTATGGGTTCCACCATGTGTGTTATTCCAAGGAATATTTGAATGAAAAAATTGCTGGTTTGGCTCGTCTGAGGACTCTGGAGGTCCAAAAAATAAGTAACATTTCTCAACGTGTCTAGATTCAAAGATATTTTAATGGAGTATGTAAAAGTTTTAGATAGACTTCAATGCAAAATTTTTTTAGAGCACTTGTATGTTTTGCACTTAATCTTATTTTTAGAAGTGGAAGTCTAATGTTTATTTTTTTTTCCCCTGAAGTAGAAGTGGATCTTTGAGTAGAAGTACTCATGCTTTGCACAACCATATCCTTCTGCAAGCTTTTTAGTTTCACTGAGGTCAAATTTCCCATGTTGATAATGAGATAAAGATTCAGATTGTGGAGTAAAGTTGATGATCAGTAACAGCTGATTATGGTAACCAAGTGAAGACTTTAAAAATCTTACTATTTCAGAACAGTTTCAGATCACATTTAAGAATGATTTAAGCAATTCTTGGTTAAAAAAAAACCCCAGCTAACAAATGTAGAATATTTTGGTAAAGAATATACAGCCTTGTAAATGGAAATTAAATGCAACAGAATTTGATTTTAATCTAAAAGACTTTATATGATTCAGCTGAAAGGTTTGATATTT
Organism: Taeniopygia guttata; assembly: GCF_048771995.1. Lineage (NCBI taxonomy): Eukaryota > Metazoa > Chordata > Aves > Passeriformes > Estrildidae > Taeniopygia > Taeniopygia guttata. Next base: position 31,938,158 of record NC_133032.1, on the reverse strand, counting down.
TCTCCTAGCCCATAAGGAGATAAATTCTCAGGATAGACTGACAAGCATTTATTTCATCAATAAAAATCCCATATGTTCTTATCACTGCTAAATTGCAAAAAATACAAAGTTTACAGACCACTCATAACTTAAATTCTTGTTAGAATAGATTGGAATCTATGCTCAAAAGAAACTGGTTTTGTCCCATGTGATTTTATTTTCATAGTTATGTTTACATTATATTTTATCCTTTCAGGTCAACAGAAAAGCAAAATTATTGGGGTCACATTATTCAGCATTTTATTTTGTAAAAATTAAGCTTTTTGTTCTAAAAGAAATATCAAACTGGTTCTGTAAGTAAAAGTTCACAGCCTGCCCCCCTGCCCCCAACTTAAATCAGTGGGGGATTTAAGACATTTTAAGAGTAAATAAATAAACATTAATTCTCTTTCCATCCCATAGTTTGTTGCAATTTGTAGGGTTAAACAGGTGATCAGCAGAAGGCTTGTGGGCTTTTCCCAAAGAGGAGCAGAGGGGTTGCAGGCAAAAACCCCTTCGGAGACTAGAAAATGTCAAGTACCTTTAAAAAAAAACCCAACCTAATTAAAGTTTGACCAAAAATGGTGATAAAACACCTTGTGCACAGTGTGTGAGGCTGCTGGTTTTGACATTAGAGATATAAAACAAATTTAAAATACCATAAAAATTGTAGTGCCTTGTAAACTGTGAATAGAATGTAATTTTCCTTCCTCTTCCTGGGACTGTCAGATTATGACTTCTAAAACTCGTGTTACTGCCTTAGAGTTTCTGCAAACACAGCCACCTCATGGGATCCCTTCTGAGGAGCCCTTCTCTTGCATATGAAAATGATGTTTTCTTTAGAATCAGTCCCATGGCAGCCCTGAAGGTATTTTTGGTTAGTTTTCATCCAAAACAGGAGACTTAAAAAGCAAGGAACAACGCTTAGAATTCATCTTCTAAAAGTGACATAATTTCCAGCTTCCAAAGTGGAATTAGCCTCAGGATTGGATGAAATTGGTTTAATGTTTTCCCCTCAGCTGGCTACTCAAGGTTTATGTCAGGAGGAGTTGGTGGTACTCCAGGTGTATCAACTTCAGCCAACTCATATCACACTGCAACCCACCCAGTGCAGCCCTGTGTTGCCTCTGTTGGATGCCAGTTCAAGAGACTTGGTCTAATTCTTGGTGTGCAGCAAATTAATTAGTTAATTAATTAGTTAATTGAGAGATAAATAAAGTCTAAGAAAATTTTTAAAAATGAGCAACCTGAAGATAGATCTGGAGTTTGTTCTTCTCTGATAAGACAATTCACATTTCCAGTTCTGAAAAAGGGGGGACCTCCTCCACTGCCAAGTAATGTATCAGGTGCAGTGAAAGGCAGATGGTTGAAATATTCTAGAGTATTTCAGAATATGGCAAAAATTTCCAAAGGCAACAGAATTTGTGTAGAAGCTGCTATGGCTGTAATGGACATGTTTTGGGCAGTCCTGTGTCGCTACTGAGGAGCTGTCCAGGAAAGTAAAACTGAAGCCAAATTTCTTATGGTGATTAAACGTAACATATGGATAATATTTAATAAGCTACTAATTAGAGAGGTGCCTGTGTTTAAAGCATCAACAGATACTGCAAAACTGTGCTCTGGAATATCTGCTTATGCCTGAGGTGGCATAGATGGGCTGAGCCAGAGGCAGATGGAAATGGTGGGCACAAGAATCCCTCCAGTGTTTGCATATATGCAAATAATGCATTAGCTTTCCCTGAGGAGTTTGTGGGGAAATTAGCATCCAGGTCACCAAACCTTGTTTTTGTCCCAGGCTGATCTGCTGGGAGAAGAGAGGTGGCTGCCACCAGTGCCACCCCCAAGCTGCTCTGTGGATGCTTGTCATTAGTGATTACAACTTTCATGTCTTTAATTACTGAGCTGCTTTAATTCAGTCTGATACAAAATGAAATTAAGGCTCCGTGGATTCTTATTCGTGCTTTTTTAAAAACAGGGTTTTGTAACAGAGCCTGAAACTCTGTCCACTGTGAACTTTCTAGAAGTTGACCGTCAGTGAGTTTGGGACCAGTTTTAACCAAGACAGTTTATGGCTTTCTGGTAAACCACATGAAAATTTGTGGATTTGGAGGCATTCCCTCATACTCATTATTTCATGTCTAAAAGGAGCCTCAGGGTATTAATTTTTCAGGTTACTGGGGTGTTTTTTTTCTTTTTTTTGAATCCAAGTCAGTAAGTGCTTTTGTCCACAAGGGCCTTCCAAAATAAACATTATCTGCATCCTAAACAGCAGAAAAAAAAAAAAAAAAAAGCCATAGGGAGAGGAAAGTGATTTATGCGGCTTGTAAGAAAACACTAATTTATTTGCAGATTTGTAATACATCTAAACAAAAAGATTTTCCTAAATGCATTTGAATGGCATTACCATGTAAGCCAAGTAATGCAAAACAACAATCTGATTATCTTCCTTTTGTGTTGTGGCATTCAGGGTTTGATCCAACACAAAAATGGGAGGCAGATAAAGAGCAGCACTGAGCTAAGTGAGTAATGCTACTCATCCTCTTGGTTAAAAATGTTTATCTGCAGTCAAAGCTGCAACTGCCTGTAAATGGTTTAGAGAAATGCCCTTAAAGCCTTAAAGCATGTGCTTAATTTTGAATATGGATTTGCTTTGAAATGCAAAGAATATATTATAGCATAACAGTAATTTTAGAACAATATAATTAAAAACGGCCATATAGTCTTTTTATTGCTGTCATCAACAATGATACTGTAGTCAGATCCCTATTGCCCTTGCCAGGCAAAATGGAGAAACAGTGATGGATGGAATTACTGAAAAATATCAAGAAATGGATGCACAAATTACTGAGGGTATTTTTAGTGCTTTCCTTTGGAGATATTGCTTCAGGAGAGAAATCTGGGCTTCCACAGGTACTTGAATGAGAAATCAAGACTATGCTTGGAGGGAAGGACTACCTACGGCTACAGAGAGGGTTTATAAGAAAAAAACGTGTTTTCTCAGAACTTTTGCCACCCTTTGAGAGCTGGCAGGGTGAAACATTCTGTTGCCACCCAGAGACTTGAGGGCCATTCCCTGCCAGGGGGGCTATGCCCCTGTTGAGCCCTGTGTTCTCCTCAAAGGGGTTTTTCTCTCTGGGCTCTCAGTTTGCCCCCATGAAGTCATTTCCTCACCTTCTGCTCCCAAAGCCGAAGCCCAAAGAGAAGTAAAACACACAATAAAGCATGTGAGCAATCCTGAAATAATTGTGTGCCACCAGAGACTTGTTTGAGGATAACTAACTAGGATTACCAACATACGAGATTTTTACTCTCTGCATTTGTAAGTACCTTAGAGGAATTAGCACAGTTCTGAAACCTAAATGTATGAAAACTGGCTGGCACTGCTGTTTTTGCTCCTGTCAGCAGCAGCAAAAGCAGGGGAACATGAAAGATGTGGTCTCTCAGCATTTTGAGGTGAGTCAAAGTGGGAGAAGAGGTGCCAACCCTCGGGTGTAGATGAACTATTTCTGTCAGTCAGCTGACAGACTGGCAATACAGTGTATTATAAATCATCCTGCCTATAGGTTAGCTACTGGTTTCAGCTGCTTCTGGTGAAAGCAAAAAGTGCAAGCTATCTTGCCATGTGCAAATAAGCTTTCATCCTGCAATGGATGAACAATACAGTACAATTTAATTTCCTGTTGTTAATGTTACTTTGCTCTGATATTATGCCAGAATCTGCTGGAAAAGGAAACATAAATCTCTGTACTCTAACACATAGTCAAATAGGATTTTTGAATATGTAAATTGTAAACCCAAGTGGAGCTCATTAGCTCAGTAAAAGGTTGTTTTCAAGAAATGTTTAATAGACTCTAACCACTAGTCTTATCACCAGGTTACACTTGGTACATCTATCAGTGAAATTTGGGAAGGCTGAATAGGAGAATGTGTCTTGGGTTGACAGGAGCAGCACTGCACTGAGAAAAGAGAAGGTGCAGTTTATGAACAACTGCTGATTACAAGGCAGAGGGGAAGAAAATTTCAGTTTGGTCAATGAAAATCAGGTGAAACCTTTTGAGGAAAGCTGCCAGGTCTTCCCAGCAGGCTGGGCAGTCCCCCTGTGCTGCAAGATCTTTTCCCTACAGCCATTTCTGTTCCTGGCTGGGACAATCTGGTGCTCTTGGTGCTGAGGGGATGATTTGCTGCCTTTTTGACCTGTGCCAACTATTTTTATATCCTGAGAAGGGATGAGTAAAACCACCCAACTTAAATTTTCTACAGTCTTCATTATTTTATCTGACTTCACTTTTTCAAAGCCACATATTCACGTTATTCTGCAGTGTCATAAATGTGATGCTCGGAGGGTCAGCCAGTCCTGTCTCCTGTAGGCTTTGGAATGTGTTTAATTACTGTTGTGTAACATCACAACCTGAGCTGGGCCAGGCTGCAGCACAGGGGGAGTGAAAATGCTCAGTTTGGTGTGCACTGACCCCAGCCCTGTTCCTCTGACCTTACACCAGTCAGCTGAAATTTTAATCTGCTTTTGCCCACAGGCTTCACCCCCCAACATCCACCCTCACCTCTTGTGTGGGGTAGGAGTGGATGTGCTGGTGAGACACAGAAGAAAAGGAGTTTGCTACAAGAGCAGGCTGTTAACCCAGAGATAAAAATAGTATCTGTACTGTATGTCACCTGAAGTGAAACTGTTGAACATCCCTGGACCAAGATGTTTAATTTTATCTCGGTTGTACAGTAGTCTGTGCCCTCCAAGACACGTTAATACACCGTGAAACTTTAATGTTGATGCCACCAGCCAGACTTCTCTCCTAGAGGCTGGGTTCCTGGGCTTTGCTATAAAGAAAAAGAGAGGAGGAAAGATAAAGAGGTTTAAAACATTTTTTAAGGACTGCTTTCCTGTGAAACTTTAAGGGATTATAAACCATATCAGTAGCTACTGAAATCTTTAGTCATGAGTATTTTTTACAGAAAATGTCAGAAAAAACTATCACAGAATGTGTTAACTGTAACTTGTTTTTATTGCCTGAGCATACATGCAAGTGTTAAAAAATGAGTATTTTAAAAGAAAACTTGGCAGCAGAATATCCAGTATTTTCAGTAGAAAATGTGCATTTCTTTTGATGTGGATCATGTGTTAGCAGGGAGGCATAATCAGAAAGTACCATAGCCACTCAATATCATATCATACATAATTCTATTATAAATAATTCACAGCAGATATGACAAATTTGGCAGTACTTTTTGGTGCTGTGGGATATGCTTGCAGCTGTAATTTCAGGTCTTTAATGTTTATTGTGTTACTGTCTCTTTTGGTATTGTTAAATCTTGCCTGGTTGTTTCAGAATTTCTCCATTATTTGTATTTCCATATACTATTCCTGTTAAACACAGTTTATTGAAAACTCACATAATATTGCATGTTCTGTGCTAAAGCATGTGTACTTTTGCTAGAAAACACGGCATTAATTGTGTCTACTAGTTTAGAGCCCTTGCCTAGCAGGGGTGTGATCACAGTAGGGATATGAAAGTCTACTATCTTTGTGTTAGAAGAGCATTCAAAAGTCATTTGGGCAAAACACTTAGCAGAGAGCACATCCCATAGTACAGGTGAGCACTCCATAAAAGCACCCTCTATATATGTAAGTTGAGACACTAAAGAAACACTCGAGAAAAGCTTGAACGATTTATTTCTGCATGTTACCCGTTAAAAGCACTTTCAGATCACTCCAAAACGCTCCTGTTGGCACACAGTAATCTCAGCAACAGGAGGAGATGAAAGACACACTGCCTGGGAGAGGCTTTGCAGGGTGGAACTACTGCTCAAATGGCCCAGCACTGTCTGTGTCCCGTTCTCTAGACACTGACAGGACTGAGACATTTATTTCAATTTTGCAAACAATTTTGCCTTCAAATGCCCAGGCCATGATCACCACATGACACTGTCCTGCTCTGATGCACACATAAACTTGTCTGTGCTCAGAATGGGGCTCAGCCGTGCACTTAGCCCAAAGTTTGCCTCGTGGCTGGACAAGCTAAGGGAGAGACGTGTTCTTGCCCAAATGGCTGTGAAAGGGTTTGCATCCTCTCCCAGGTTCTTCCAAGAGACAGAGGACAGGCATCATCAGAAGCCCTGAAAGAACAGGAGTTATTTCACTGCCTGACAGAGGCATGGCATGGGCAGCCCCTCGTTCCCTTGTGAGACTGAAAACGTTTCTCTGAAAAATGTGCCAAACCCCTGCAGTTTTGCTCCCCTCTAGCTGCCTGCTGGGGCCATGCAATGTTCCTCTGGATGTGGCAGTGAGGTTTGGAAGGTGATGAAATACAATGGAAAGGCAATCCCAAAGGTCAGTCCTGCAGTTCCTTGTGTTGGTGGCCAAGATTTGTGGCAGCATTTACTGGCACAAGTGCAGGGTCCCTCACTTTGCTCTGGTGGCACCACTGTGGGAGGGGGTGCTCACATCTGTCACCAATCACTCTTCATGGATTCTTCGTTCCTTTGCATCAGCTTTGTATAAATATTATTTTCGTCCTTAAAAGGATAAAAAGAGTAGATCAGATAATGGATTCCAACCGTATTTTTCAATTTATTCTGTCATTTTAAATCAGAAAGAAATTAAGAGGATGAAATTTTTTGGGGGTCAGTTGGATGTAAATGTTTATTGCTAAAAAAGTGTGAAATTCTACAATTCTAGTTTCTGATGATGTATTAACTCTCTGATTTTTTTTTTAACTGGCTTTTTAATAGTACAGAGGAGTGTTATCAAAACAATTATTTGTCTAGAGCTCCAAAAATCACAGATGTGATTTACACTCTATTGAAAATCAGTGGGATACATTTTAAGTACTGGTGTGCTTTTTAAAATCCCACCAAGGATGAGGGCTTCCAGGGGTGCCCAAATACAAATTGAGCTGCTTTGCAGTATAACATCATTTTGAGGTGCGTATTTTCTTTGCTCTAAGGGGAAGGGAATGCACAGATCTGCCTTTGACAATCTGCACTGCGGGTCTGGAGGCACTGCCTGAGCCTGCTGGTCACTCTTACATCTGCCTGATGCTCAAAGGAGTCTGTGGCTGTTCTGCCTTTTCTGTCAGAACGTGGTTTTATGACAGGTGATATAGCCAAGGCTGCAAGACAGAATATTGCAAAACTTGGATGGTTTTGTATGGCAAGAGAAAAAACATTTCAGAAATATCACTGAAATCTGGTAAACTTGATTTAACATGCTTTTAACTGAATGTCCCATTAAAATCTACGGCATTTGGCGCTGCTGAAAATCAGGTAAAGTATTTTGTAACAGGATTTGGTAATTGGAAAATACTCATTTGTCCAAATGGGAAAGGTTTCTCTTCAGTGTGTTCCTTTGCTCATGAAATATGAGGAAAAGCTTTGAAACTGTGGAAATATTTTATTTAAAGAATTTTGTTAAAAACCCCACATTTAGTATCCTCTTGTGATACAGTCTGGTAAGATTTTATAAAATTAAACTGAATCCAAATAAAACATTTACAAAATATTGAAAAGAAACACTTGCCTATTAAATGAGTATGATTCTGTACATAGATAATAGCTGAAAGCACTTGAATTTTTCAACTTTCTTAGGCAGAAACATAAAGCCTCAGCACAAAACAAGAACAGAATATGGATTTCCTGGAAATGTTGAGCTAAAGAAAGCAACTCACCTCCTCTCACCAAAGAACTGTGTGAAAGTCTCTGCTATCACTCAGTCAATAGTGCACTGTAAGTTTTTAGACCTGACCTTGCAGAGATTTCTTTTCCCCAGGTTCTCCAGTGACCTCTGCTCACAGGTTAAATGAGCTGTTCTGTAATGGAAATAACCAGAAGACAAACCTGATATAATTCTTGCACTGTACTGAAAAGAATCTATATCTATCTTCTGATTAAAAAAAAAAAAACCAAACAAACAACAGCAAACCAGCTGAAATTATTGCATAAAGGATGGTTTATAGACTATGAAAGATAAATTGTGGAGAAAATTCTGTCCCAGATTTTTGTCTAAATGGGAAGCTGCACAAGTAGGAAAGGAAGTAAAATAAAATACAATTTGATCTAATTAGAACTTTGTTTTCTAGATGTATCAGACACCTTGTTTGCAAAATTTAGCATTATACTGTGCAAAAAAGTTATGTATTCATTAAAATTTAAAAATTATGGGAATTAGCTCAATAACTGTGCATTTTTCTAACAAGTTAATGCACTACCATTGTCCTTATCTGCTCACATAAATCTTCATAATATATTTTGATACCTAGATTGGTATGAAAAATCATAAAGGTTTTTGTGTATCACTATCATCTTTCCTGCCTATGGAAGATTAAATTTTAACTTCTCATGAAATGGGATTAAAAGTCAGCAAGCAGTAGGGGAAAAAGCTAACAAAATGAGTAGAAAGTGCTTAATACCTCTACTATTCTTGGTGTAAATTCAGGTCTCTGAACTCAGTGAAGGCTTCTCTGGTTTAACCAGATGAAAATTAGACTCAATTTCGTGTTTTGCCTTGAATTTCATCTGTTTCATTAGTTTTTAGATATGGAAGATCTGTGGGGTTTGTGGCTCCCTGGTCCTTGGGCAGCACATCAGAGCAGATGAATGTTTCCTGGAGAAACACCTTCAGATTTCAGGTACATGGCTCCTGTTCTCTGTGCCATAGAGTGTGAACATTATGTTAATATTTGGGGAAAAAAATACAGAAATCACATGGGAATTAATTTTTCATTAGAAACTCCAATATTTTCTACAAAAAGAGAAGCAGCTCCACTCTGGCTGACAGCTTCAGGGGGGGCACCAACAATGAAATTGTTATGTTCAATATTTTTTGAGAGGAGCAAGAGGCTCTGCTTGAGTCTCAGCAGGCCAGAGATTGCCCAAGTGGGCTTCTGCAGGCAGTGGTGGCCTTTTTATGAAACTCTGCAAATATTTAATGGCAGCTGTGCTCCTTTGCTTTTGCTGCCCAGTTATTTTCCCTGGGTTTGGGTGCGCCTCTGGATTCTGTGAGGTGATTTACATCTGTTAGTTTAGGAAATAATGCTTTGAGGGATAAGGCTTTCCTCTGCTAGCTGGAGCATCTTTCTACCTGTGCAGGACAACATTTGCTGTTTTATAGATGTGTCTGTGGTTCAGTGCTCTGGAAAAAGAAGGAGCAGGGAAGAGAATTTAGCAGTCCTGCCACCTGCTCACCCACCTTTGAACACACATCAAAGAGGCATTTCAAGGGGGAAAGAACAACTACTTTATTTTTGTGGAATAAGTTTCTAAGGACATCTTAGTCATCTGGTAACTGTGGCAACAAAGGAATGTGTTTGCTTTCATGTAGATTGGAAAAAAAAAGGAAATAGTTTCTTCTAATGAAAATGTGGGTGTTTTTTCCTTCTTTTCTGTTGACAAAATCATGGAAAGTGTGCAGAGCTGCTGAACATGTTTTCATTCATTATACCACATTGTAACCAGCACCTTCATGCAATGTTTTCTTAACAATTAATCTTAATGTAAATATTAGTTGATTTTTTTTTTTTTTGTATTGTGTAATTGAAATCTCAAGAGGGACTTTTTAAAAGGGCATGAAGTGACAGGACAAGGAGAAATGACTTCAAACTGAAAGGGAATAGGTTTGGATTGGATATAAGGAGCAAGTTCTTCACTGTGATGGAGGTGAGGCCCTGGCACAGGCTGCCCACAGAAGCTGTGCCTGCCCCATCCTGGGAAATTTTCAAGGCCAGACTGGATGGGGTTTGGAGCAACCTTGGGATAGTGGAAGATGTCCCTTCCCATGGCAGGGGATTATAACTGGATGATGTTTAGGATCCTCTCCAACCCAAAGCATTCTTAAAGTCTATGATTTATTTTAACTTAATTAGGAACTCTTCCAATTTTTAAGTAATTTCCACCTGGTAATTTAGAGGGTTGCCCTGATTAATTTGCTTCAGAATATTCTAAAAGCTGGAAAAAGAACATTGCTCTTTTATCTTATACTGTGAATAAGTATTGCAGATTAAGGTCAGAACAATGCTTAAGACTGCCACACAAACATGCTAAATTTGATCACTGTATTCAGAATAATTTTCACTGCAAAGACCAGGCTATTATTTAAGCAGTTGAAAAGAATCTGATGCCCATAAATTATAGTTCAAGTTCATGCTCAATACCCATAGCTGAAAAATCAGTGGTCTATAAGAGCTGTCTCATTGTTAAATCTTTAGCTAAACCTTTGATCTGTGCTTTTTGGCTGAAAAATTATGACTTTAGGCTTAGGAGACTGGACTATGTCTTGATAAATTAATTTGTCAAATGACAGGCTAACAAGTGATTTAAAGTACTTTTGATCTGCAAAGAATATATGTGTACTTCCCCCGTGACAGCAAATGTTTCTCTTCATCCTGTTTGGGCATCAGTAAAGATGAATTACCTCTGACTGCACACTGTTTGTGGTACCCAGGTGTTAGCTTAATTAGCCAATGTTACCATGTGCTTAATTAGGCAGACTCTCCTCCAGTAGCTAATCAGGGAGTGCCTTTCAGAAGATTTCTCCCTGCCTTGTTCCCCATGATCAGTTTAATTTGCTGGTCAGGATCACCTGGGAGACCTAAGGGTGCTTTGCCATTTCCCTCCAGGCCTGTTCATCCAGGGCAGTTTCTTCTGCTGGGCAGCTTTGCTAACTCTGGTGCATAATTTGGTGCAAAATCCTCAGATTCTGTCATCACTGTCCCTGAACCAGAAAATTCCTGGGAAATCTCTGGATACGTCCTGCTGCCTGGGCTGGACCTGCTGGAGTGAGCACGTGTGATCTTCTAAGGTACAGAACAAATGTTCCAAATTAGTTTTTGTATTTTGTTATTCTGTTTTATCAGAACAAATGTTCCGAATTAGTTTACATGTTTTGTTATTCTGTTTCATCAAAACTGGTAGTTGTGAAAGAACTTGAGTCATACCACTGCGTGTTAGACCAGATTCAGATTTTTTTGACTTTCAGTATCTTTCCCAAAGTTATTCTAGCCTTCTTTTTCATTTGTGCTCAAGCAAAATTATCTACAAAAAGCAGTGTAGGAAGTCTAGAGTTTCTTGTAAGATTTCTTCTCTAGTTGTTTGGAAAAAACTTTTTAGTGTGGATCTGCTTGAGGTTAGAGTTATTGTAGTACAGAGCGAGCAGGACAGAGATTGTTATTATGACAGTCAGGGCTTGTTTGGATGAAATTTCTTGTCTTTTGATACTGCACTAGAATTGGGCAAAAATAACAAATTTAAATGCAACTATGCAAATAATTTTTAGCTTAAATGTGCTTAGGACTCTGTGAATGCAGATTGTGGAGGCTGGGTGTCATTTTAAAAATGCAGTGACAGAGGAATGTGATTTCTGGTAGCTAAGCCAAACTTCTGTCACTAATATTGATATGTTTAAGAGGCAGTGGGAAAAATCCAGTTCTTTGTGGTATCTTACATGATAAAGAAGATAACAAGGATAGCTTATTGTATATAAAGTTGATGCTTCCAGCTTGGAAAAAAATTCTCATAAAACCAAGAAAGATTATCTGGCTGCTGAAGAGATAAGGTATCTGTTTTTTTGGTTGTGGGTCATATAAAAAGATAACAGAATTGAACATTAAGTTTACTGAAAACTTTAACTTTTGCTTTAGTTCTGAAGGTGAAAACTTCCATTTCAATATTCTTTTTCTAGAGTTTGTGTGCTGTAGCCTATAATACAATGTTAATTTTACACTGAAATATAGACTAGTTCAGGGAAGCACAGGGCCATTTAGCAGGCACAGGTGTTTGCTGGTTTAACTCCTGGTGTAGCTTCACACCAGGAACTCTCTGCACATCCATATAAATCCAGATACTGCTAAATTTATCTGCTGCTCTTTATTTCTGAAACATAGAAATCAAAATTTTTTATGGCTTGGACTCATTAGGAGCCAAGAAAGGACGAAGCTGAAACTATTTCAGTGTAGTTTTGTAGGAAGGTTTAGGCTCGTGTACCATATGTGTGTTTGCCTTACCCAGAATTGAGTTGATTGTAAAGAATTAACTCAGTGAAAGTATGTAAAAAATTAATAGATTTTCTTTGATATAAATACATAAAATATTCCTTACTTTCAGATAAATTAAGAAATGCCAGAGAAAAGTTGGGCAGTTTAAATAAGAGAATTCATTATTTTCAGGGAAGAAAGTGTTGTTTTGATTTGTTAAATAGAAAACAAGTTTAATTCCTCTCTGGGCTTAGTTCACCATTGCTGGAAGACCTAACCAAAGTCAGTGTAAATATTGAAGCAGCAGTGATAACATTACAGGTGCATGAGAAGCCACTGGAAACTGCTGCAGCTGAAAAACCTTAAATCAGTGAGCTGAGCTATTGGAGCCTCACATGGCTGAAAACCCCAAATGTGGAACCTCACATGGCTGAAAACCCCAAATGCCTGTGAAACGTGGGAGGTTCAGGAGCATCAGCTTGTGGTGGAGCCATGGCTGCTGTTATGGGGACACAGCAAGTGGCAACATCAGGGTTGTGCTGCAGCTTCCCTGCCTGGTTTTGGGGTCAGTGGTGCTTATGCTTTTGTGAAAGACCCTGGCACAGATCTGAGTGTGCTAGTGGGATTTGCCCAAGATGCAGAGGTAAAAGGGTGTCAGTAAGGTGTGGGATGTTCTGCAGGAAGGATTGTGTGACCTTGATTATGGTGACAGAAAGGAAGTTCAGTGGTACAGAGGGAAAAGCCCTTTTCCAGGGGGTTAACAGCAGGAATGCCAGGTATTGCTGGGAGCTGGTTTCCTTATGGGATACAGGCTTTTAGTGTACAGCAGGTGCAGTTGAGCCTTTTTATTCTGACTGTTCTCATATTTTAAAGTTGTGAAGCAGGTTTTGTGATTATGAGAGTTAATATCTATTGTTTTTTTTAATAATTTATCTCATGACCAGCATTAGTTGTCTTGCCTGATCCGTGAGCTGTTCTGTGTGCAAGAACAAAAGCCTAATGGGGTGAATGAAGCCAGGAACCCTCCTTGTATTTACCTGTGAGACAGGGAGGGAAAAGAGAGCAGAAGCAAGGATTCAATTCAGCACTCATGTGCCCAGTCTCAACTGGCAGCTCATTTGAATATTAGCCGAATCTGTGTTTTTTCCCCATGTAAGAGCTCGAGGAAAGCTTTGGTTTGCACTTTAATGCTCCCATCCCCAGACACTGGATGCTCACAAACACCAGGGCAGCTCTCCATGGACCCAGTGCCTCAAGAAGTGTCTGCTGGCTGCTCTGTAGCTGCTATAGGGGAATCCCAGGACCTGGAGCTGCTTCCCCATCCCTGCTGGGCAGTGTTTTGCCCTTTTGCAAATCCCTTTTCCCTGCAGGGTCTCAGCTGTGCCTGGGTGTGGCTGCTGCAGAACTGACCTTTCCTCAGGGTCCCCACTGCCAGCAGGGCACACTGGGGAAAGCAGCACACATGTCAGGAATTTGGGGAACCCTTGGTACTCAGGTGTGTGCCTCAGGCTGTTTGAGAGGAGACACTCGGGGGTCACTGTCCCCTGCTCAGCTTTGGGGCAGGAGCTGGCTGGGGGTGTGGGACCACGGATTGCTTGGGAAGCTCGTCCCTGCCCTGCTGCTGTGGGTGAGGAAAAGGCAAATGCAAGTCCAGCTTTCACTGGGTGAAAAAACAAACACAATAGGTATGTAACTGAAGTGTCACTGATATGGCAGGTATTTGGAAGCCTCTCCCCAGCAATGCTCCTCTGGCTACCAGGTGGGCTGGTCTGGAGGCCAGCTGGTAACAACAGGACTTTTTATCAGGGCAGGACGTGGGTTTTAAATTGAAAAGAGAGTAGATTCAAATTTGCTACAAGGAAGAAATTCTTCCCTGTGAGGGTGGAGAGGCCGTGGCACAGGGTGCCCAGAGCAGCTGTGGCTGCCCCATCCCTGGAAGTGTCCAAGGCCAGGTTGCACATAGCTTGGAGCCACCTGGGATGGTGGAAGGTGTCCCTGTCCACAGCAGCAGGGCTTGGAACAAGATGATCTCTAAGTTCCCTTCCAACCTGAACCATTCTAATCTATAATAAATGGGTCAGGGGAAAAAAAATTGAGTGCTTCAGGCTTGTTTAATATATTCATTAATGGCCTTGACATAAATATTATGAGTGTACTTAGAGAATTTGCTGAAAATGCAAAACCAAGAAGCTCTAGAGGAATAAACCCGCTGGCCCAGGAAGGCTTGTTCAGTTTGGGATGACCTGAAATTAATTCTTCATCTTTTTTGGTCATTGAACTGAAACAGTGTTTTTCACACTCTTCTTGCAATAATAGCATTTATTTACGATGTGCTTTCCTGCCTTTGATGTAGTGCTGCTGCTGGCAGGAGCAGAGAGGAAACAACATAAATGTTCCTCTATTTCTGGAAGAAAGCAGAAGACTGAAAGAAACCAAATGGGGAGAAAGTATGTTCAAGCTAGTAAACACTATGGAGAGAAAAATGTTCTATATTTTGCCAAAGCATTTCAATGTAGATTTATTACAGTGGAGAATTTTCTTCTGGAGCAATAGCCAGGTTTCTTAAGCTTGTATCAAGGTCTTTAAGAACACATATGGCTGCTAGTGTAATAATTTTAAATATCCAGTGAAATTGCTCAACTCTGAAACTATCTGTGTTCATTTCTTCACCAGCAGTGACCTGTGCCTACCTGACCCCACCATCAAACATACTTGCTGGCCCCTAGGTTTGGGGTTCAGCAGTCCCCTGAGCTACTCCAAGCAGGATATGTTTTGCTGGACAGTTCTGGGATCAGCAGAGGTGGCCAGTGATGCCATGATAAGCACCATTTAGGGAGCATTCTAAAATACTATTATTTTCTTCATGGAATTTCCACTTAGAAAAGAAATGAAGCTTACCAAGAGCAGGCTTAATTCAGTGTTGTGCAACACGTGAGCTTTAAGTGTGGGAGCACTTCTGATGGGCTTTCAAGGTAATTTTTCTTTATTGAGCATTTATAGCAGCTCTGTAACAATTACTGTATAATGGATACCTGCCTTCTCTGGAGTATGCAGAATTGATTTTTTTGTGAATTACTGATTGGATTGATTTTATACTTAAGACAGTACTGGACAATTTAAGTGCATAAGTTAGTTTGACCTCAGATACTTTGATTAATCATGGCAGCCTGAAGCTTTAGGCATATTTGTCATAACAAGTACAAGTTTGTTACAGCTTTGTTTGTGGCCTTTTTGGACTCTGAGAGAAAGGTGTGGGTGGGTGCTGCCCCTGATGGTTATTACTGTTAGTGGGATGGAGAGCTTGTTATTAGATTGGAAAAGAATTATACAGACATTAAAACAAAAGACAAAAAGCTTGAATCTGTAGAAAATGTGAGGAGGGATTCACAACAAATTTGGCACAGTGTGAAGGGTACTTGAAGTACTTATATTTCTTTGTTTCCATGAAAAGTTACAGGAGGGGACATTTCAGAGTGGATATTTTCACTTGGTGATTTCACAGGAAGGAGTTGACAGCTTTATGTTCTGAAAAAGTTGCTAAATAATTCTCATTTACACTCTGGACTCAGTGCAGTCCCAGCCAGAGAGAAACCAATGTTTTTCTGTGTAGTGTTGCTGATTGCAGCCTCACACCTTTCACACCAGCCACCTTTCTGCCTGTCTGTCCTTCCTGCATGGCATTTATGCACCACTGCTGCAGGACAAGCACCCCACACCCTGCATCGCTTTTTCCTGCTCCCCCATGAGTTAGGCAGACACAGTTATACAGGAGTGGGGCACTTGAAAACTAAAGGCTGTAAAGTGAAAGATATTTATGCACTTCACACATTTAGGTGCCTAATGTGATTTTCTAAAGCATCCAACTACATTAAGCATCCAACTCCTGCTGACTGTGATGGAAGTACTTAACTCCTCCGGATGTTGTGGTAAATTGCAGCTGGCTGCCAATCTGTCTCTCTTCATATTTATTTAGATAAATTTTGGAAAACACTAGGCTGCATCACTTGCTCCCTGCTACATAGAGAGACCTCCAACTGATAACCTGTTACATTTTTTCTTCAGCTTTTCTGTTTCATAGCAATTGATTATTCTACTTAGAAGTTGATTTGAAATACTTTCTCCTAAAATATTATAAACATGGTGCTTTAGCTATCGGGTTTCTTAGCAATTCAGCAATAGTACCACATCATGTTTAGATTATCTCTCTCCTAAACCACCTATTTTCTTAGTGGCATTTATCAAAGCAGTTTTGCAAGCTGTTTTAGCTAAATGCAGAGAGCGCTGTTCAGTTAGAAGGAAGCAGATTTTGTACCCACACTTAACTTTCTGCATGGAAGCTATGCATAATATTTGTTATTTAAATCATAATGGAGTTTGATAGAGTGATAGAATATAACAGCTACATTTTACAGTCCTGAATTAGTTCACTTTAGTCTGGGATGCTGCATTATTGCATCTTTATGACGAAGTTTCTGAAAGCTCCAGAGAGCCCCAGGTGTGGCATCTGAGGGTTCTGTGAGGCTCCTGGCTGGGTCCCTGTGTGCTCCAGAAGTCACTCCTCATGCATTTCAGGCTTCTCCTGCCTCAAGGCACATCAAGAAGCAGACCCTGACCCTGGGGTAGAATTTTGGAGGAAGAGCTCAGACCCCACTGGAGCAGCCCAGCCCAATGTGTGGATTCACTCCCCAAGCCCCGTGGCTGCACAGAGCAATGCCTGGCATTGCACTTGCATGTTTAATATCACAGATCCCTTTCACAAAAACCAGTTCTCACAGTTCTCTCCAAGTGAGAGATTCCTGACACTGTGCAGATTCTTGTTATTCTTTCATATTCATATTTTCCTCCTCTTTATCACACTATGGAAGGGACTTGAGTTGAAAATTAAAGGGGCTGCACCTTTGTAAAAGCTGCACCAAGTCTCTTTATCAAGTAATAGTTTGTTTTAAGTGGTTTAAGAATAATTGAAGTCAAAATAATTTATAGCAGCAACACTTCTGCCATTGAATTCAGATCTATTTGTAGCCTACAGCATTAAAATTGCAATTTAAAACTCCACACTTGCTTTTAATGAAATGATCATTCATCTTCTGCTCTCCAATTAGCAGAATATAATTGTATTTTTTACTAAGAAAATTTCTTAGGTTTTTCTTTTTACTAAGAAAATTTATTTCTATATTTCTTTCTTTCCAACTGCTTCTGGAAGTGGTTAATGCTGTATTTGATTTCAGCCACCTATAAGACATAATAAAAAAAAATGCATCTTAAAAAGATTTTTGTGGGTGGCCCCTTCATGTCAAACTGAATTCACACTTCAACATGAAATAGCTAAAATCTGCTCTGGCAGTGGATTGCTTTCATATTTTTGTGTGGATAGAATTTTGGAATTTTTTTAATCACTGAATAACTTTTTCATATCTTCTGCTGGAACAAAGCAGAATATATCTTTTAGTCAGATTCTTCAGGCAGGCTGTTCTGACATAAATGGAGAAATTGCAAGCTGTAAAATCTGACTGTGCCTCCCGGTGGCAGCACGGGGCAATTCCTGCCTGCTGGAAGGCAAACGACTCTAACTCCAGTGGGGGATAAATGGATTATAGAGAGTACATTGAGCTGTGTGAAATGAACATTTTTCTCAGCTCTGAAAGCAATCAGCACCACTTCTAACAGATAAAGAGAATCAGCATCTTTTCCATTTTGCCTGTGGCTTTCATATTTAATGAGATTTTCATCAGTATAAACATCATTTTTTTGGAATGCAAGCCTGTTTTTAGTATAAAATATAGCTTATGCATGTAATATAATAAATGTGTCTTAACTCTGAATGTGGCTGAAAATCAGTGCACTGATTTGGTTTTTTTTTGTGAAAAATTATCTCACAAATATTTAGCTGCCAAACCAAAAACACTTAATGTAATTATTTTGAAGAGCCTGTATTTATAAAAATTGAAAGGACCACAGGTTTGTCTCAGTATTTCTGAGTAAATAAAAACCACCCACCGTTCACATTTCCTTAGGAGATAAATCCTGCTGCCTCATAAAAATCTTTCAAGCTATATTCATGTGTGGTGTGAAAATTAACTCATGTCCTTTTGGAAGGTTAGAGAGTGAAGATTAACTTTCCCAGAGATCAGCAGAGTAACCTGGAGTTCATAAGAAGATGAGACTGGGAGTTATTCTGAGTGCTCCTGGAAGGTGAGGTAGTGAGGGACATGTCCCCAAATGTCACGTTTCCCTTTTGGCTGTGATTTGGGCTTGGATTGAGAGGCAGCTTCAGTGCTTGCAGCTCCATCTAATTGTGAGAGCACCAGACCATTAGAGCAGAAAATTCCTACGTGGGCCAGCAACAGGCTCTTTGCAAAAATGTGATTTTAGCTGTTGCCTTTGATGCTTGATAGGTCTGTCATGAGGCTGTGGCTTTCAAGGCTGTGCCACCTTTCTTTAGGTGACTGGATTTCAGGTCAGAGAGCCAGGTCCTTCTCTGTTAAAATTGTACCTTTATTTGTGCATGATCAGAAATAATCCCAATCTTCAGTGGGTGTCTAATGCTATGGCTGTAGTCTTGTGTAGTTGGGTTTTTCTGTTTAATCAAAGTTTCTGTTTTCCAAAGCCTTTTTGCTTTCTCAGTATCTTTTCTCACTATACATTTTCTTCTCCTGATGGTTATATCCTGCCCCCTCTCAGTCTCATCACTACACACTTTGCTGTCTTGTCTTAACTTGAAATATTTTCTCTGCTGCTAAAATTCCTCAGAGGTTTGAATGACCCTGCAGCTCTTCATTTAAAGAATGGCATCTTTTTTGGCCCACCTTTCAGATGTTGTGTCTATTGTAGATGGGGTGGAGGGTTACCCCTTCCCATCTTTTGGTTTTTTCCCACCTCCAAAGTCACTCACTCATCTTTCTGTAGTTGTCACAGATCACATTCAGGTGAAATTTTGTGTGTAGAAATTATAGTTGTAGCTTTCACTGTAGCTAAAATCTGTTGGTGTTATCAGCAAGCTGTTCATGGGGAGAGGCAGTAGAGGAAAATGACATATTTTTGGTGGTTGGAGTTCTAAAATAGCATTCCTGATGACAAATATTTGTTTATCGCCTCTGGGCTATGGGATTTTATCTGCCTGGGAATAAACCAGAATTTGTGCAGAGTGACTGAAATTTACTGAGAAAGAAAATTATCTGTGTGGGGTTTTTTTGGTTGATTTTTAAAATGAGGTGTTGAGGAAACTTAGTTAAAATTATTAAATATTGAGGTAACTGTACTACATGGTGAAGGTGATTCATGCATCCCAAACCTGAAGATGCTGTTCCTTGGTTTTGCCCTTCTGATTTATTATTGATACAGCCACGTGTGACTCTTTCAGGAGGGGTGACAGTGCAACTGCTGCTTTTATTCCTTTGGAAATCTTTGTCCAATGGAAACCCCAGCTTGTTACCCCTCATTTTCTTCCACTCTTGCCTATATTTCCTCATTTTGCCTTTCTACTTTATTTTCTCTTTTCCCCCTTATTTTCTGAGTCCCTACCTAATGCTCCTAGTATCTCCTGTCACTTGTGGCAGGTGATGTCCTTGTACCCACGTGCTCAGATTTGCCCTTTCCCCACCTGCCCTGTGGCACTCTCAGGAAGATGCAGGTGGCTCTCTGGAAATCTTCACCCATCCTAAAAACCTGTGAAAAAATTCACATCAGCAAGGAAGCAGAAGGCAAAACAAGGGCATGTCCATATAAATGGAAATGCTTAACAAGTAGCAAGTTGGAGAAACAAGCTTTTAAGTGGTGCAATTAATTTTAATTCTTCTTTACCTTGATGTACAAAAATATATTTAGGAGCAAGCATTTGAAGAGAATGTAATATTTAATGATATGCCTGTGGTCCTTGTGAAAGTTAATTACCAGAGCATCCATTAGAGCCAGGAACAACATATGTTTCCTCTGGAGTGCCTTTCTGAACCTGTCTAAACATTTTATTCTAAGAAAGCCATGCTGGGAAGCCTGTCTAGCATGAGATGTCTCTAGAGAATTGTGGGCTAATCTTGCCTTGCTCAGAAGACACCCAGTGCTTTTGGGTGAACATTATTAGGGCCCAGCATCTTTATCTGTATGGGGTATTTTTTCTATCTTTTTCAATTTTGTAATTGAATAAGATGTTTTAGTAATTATCCTTGTTAGCATGTGAAGACAAATTAATTTTGCTCTAAGACTGGCTCCTTTATGAGCTTATGTGTTTTTGCTGACACTTTACTTTCTCCATGTGCAATGTGCTGTTTCAAATGAACCAAGAGAAAAAAGTTTGTCTTCAAGGAAAAGAATGCCATGGTTGTACTGGTCCAGCTGTGATTTAAAGATGCATCCCAGGCCTCCCCAGCACAAGAGTGTGATGTGGAGTTTATAGGACTTGCTGTAGGGTTACCAAAACCACCCCAAACAACAAAACACTCCACACTGAGCAGTACCAGCTGCCAGTGAGGGCAGTGAATGTGTGCTGGGCATTTGTCTCTCTGTTACAACTGCTCTGGGGGAGGAAATGTGCTGTTAAATCAATTTTGTTATCTATTCTGCAGGGCTGTAGTCATCTGTGGGGATTTGTCAGAGCTTACAGGTTTCTGTTGAACTCCTTAGGTAGCAGTTTTTTCTAATAAACTCTTCACATTTGTCTAGAGCCTCATTGTTTCCATCTTTACTACAACCTAAAGTGACCCTCTGGGATAATTTTGAAGTGAAAAGCAGCTCACAAATTTGAGGTTCAGATCATCAAAGTAGTTCTGAAGGAAAGAAATATTCAGAGTGTCTGAACTGTAAGTTTACTACTAAAGGATAGCTTTTCTTAGGAATTCACTTTTTAAAAGCTGACAGTGTCAGAGCCTGCTATACAGACTTTCAACGGTGGTTGATTTTTTCCTTTCTGAATGAGAATTTGTGACTGAAATTTGGTTACCAGCTGTTGGCAGCACTGCACTCCTGCTGAAGTGCTTGCAGGGAAGTTGTGCTTTTCTAGCAGCCTCTGCAGTTCCTTCCCTCAGTCCAGTGCAGTGAGATGTTCTGGATTTAATTTGCTCAAATATTTGGTTTGAATATGGCATTTAGAATCAGGAAGTAAATGAAGCTTTCATAGACACACACAGCGTTGAAAGATGTTGCTATTTATTCAGATTATAAATCAGCCCTGTTTTGAGCTGCTGAATGTAATCCAAACATTGGCAAAGAAAAATAATGATAACATACATCATTGCTGCATAATTTTAAGGCATTTTATAGCCTGGAAAATGCAGTGTATTCTATAAAAGTGACAAATGACAGAACACTGTAATAAATAGCCATAGTTTGTGCATTGTGAATTGGAGTTTAGAGTCAAATGGAAAGTCCTTTTCAGCAGATTGGATGTGAATTCAATTTCACAGGCTCTCTACACAAATTATTTTGGTTTTCATATATTAGTCTGTATTCTAATCAATGGTGGTGTGCACATTCTGTTATATGTAAGTACAGTAACAGTTATATTTAGACGATACTTGACATCAGTTACTATGAATATGATACACACATGTAAGGCATTTAAATGAATTTCCAACAATAAGACAAACTGCCTTGACTTATTCAGAGTGACTTTGATTAATTGCCTGTTTGGCATGTTTTGTTCTTAGTGAGTTTGTAAGTGAGTGGTTCAGGTATGTGCTGCATCTTTATCATGGTAATTAAGTCCATTGTACTGGAAAAAATCTATTTCCACTTCCAATTAACATATTATATAAATATTTACAAGGATTGAGTTGTTTGAAACTCTTAATAAAATGTAGGATGACTCTTCAGGAAAACAGTATTCCAGTGGTAGTCTTATTAATGTCAGACAGATGCATCACAGTTAAAGTGCTGCAGTATTTTTATTATTAAGTGGAAATGCATTGGTATTTTTCTGGCTACAGGGAATTGTTAGGGGCCAATATTAGAATTGACATCTCATGGCTAATTAAACAATGCATGAAGTAGGTAGACATGAAGCTCAAATATAAACTGTGGGCTTTGCTAAATTATTCCACAAGTAGCTTGACTTATACAATATCATCTAATTACAGTTTGTATGGAATATTTCTGTGACTGCATAGCTCTTCCCAAATGAAAAGTAAACTTTGGCTGCAGTTGTATTACTGTTCATCAGACTGGAACAGATCCTGCTCAGCCTTGAGCAAAATTAACTTCTAATGGTGCATTGTGTTCAGGCTCAAAACTTTCCTGTTGGGGCTGAAACTGTAATCTTGGCTTTGGAAAAGTGGTCCCATCTCTGAGAGATTGCTTAAAACTATGAAATTATTATTGTTTATGCTTTAAAAAAAGAACCCAGCCCACTAATGCCACATAAACTTCTCAAAATTCCATCTGTACCTTGAGAAATGAGAAGATCCAGTATCAACAAAATAATTACTTGAGTGGTCTGGAGACCATACTTTGGATGAAGCAGTAAAGTTAACATTGAAATGAGAGAAAATCAGAGTGTTTAAAGCCTTCCTTTAAAATGTGTGTGAATTAAGCAACCATGTGACTGCAGTGATGTGGGAGGTTTGTTTTTTTTTTTGGTTTTAAATTTTTTTTTAGACTTATTTTCCTAGTTTAGGGTGAAATACATAGAGAAAATGGTGCAGGAGTATAGGGAACAATCCTCCAAAATGAAACACAATTTGTAAAGTAATAGTACAAAGCATTAAAAACAGAGCGCAAAGTTAATAAGAAATTTTCCTGTACTCTGTACCTTATAAAGTTTGAGGTCTGTGCTAAGGAGGTTATCACAGGCTTTCAGTGTAGAGGGGTTTAGAAGGCAGAAATTGTCCTGTGGAGGTGTAAAGCTTCCCATGATGTGAATGCACAGATCCTTAAGGACATGCTATCCTGAGTTTTGTGACCATTCAAGTTCCAGGTCAGGGCTCACATGAACCTGTGCTTTATTCGGTTTAAGAGAGTTTATTTCAATGTAAGTGTAGAGCACTTTGACTCAAGGCAGAGTATGTGCCCAGATGTTCCTGAAATAGGGGTCATTTGTTTGACTCCAAATTATCACAATTTAACAACTTTTTCCCATTTCACAGCAGTAAAACTCTGCACTTGGAGTGTTCAGAGCATAAATTCCTAAGCAGAAGTATCCAACCCTTGTAACATCCAATGCTTCCTGACCTAGGAAAGTGAAAGCAGTATCTAAACCACAGTCCTTTGGACTTGAAACTTCAGGAACTGTTTAAGTATTCTTTTTTTTTTTTTCAATTTATCCTATAATGCCAGGGCACCAATAATTTTAATTGTTAACTGTATGTGACCATGAACAGGAAGTAAACTGTGACTAAATATATTGACTGTAAGGGGCCAACTAAAAAGTACTGTAGATCTGGCACTTTCCTTCAGGTAAATAGCCAGGTTTGCAAATTATTGGCTCAATAATCTGTGATCTTCAGAGCTGGCTGATGTGGGGTAAATCTGTGGCTTCTTGTGCTGTTTCCTGGCAATTCTAACATGTATTTCAGAGCAGATTGAGGGTGGTTACATCCTCCTGGATCTGCAGAAGGGCCCTGGCTCTGCTGCCATCTGGGATAAAACCAATGTAAACAACAGACTAATTTATGTATGTATAAAATTTTTAAAAAAGCTTTTATGGTCACAGTATATACAGTGTATCTATATTATGTATTTAGCTGTTCTTTTTGCACAGCATTTTTCTCAGTCAAAGAGTCTGAAGTTTCTAGAGGGATGCTAATAGTTTTTCTTCTTGCATCTGAACCTGGAAAGGTGAACTCAGGAGGAAGATTTTTAGAGTACCTCTTATTGCATTTCTTCAGCTAAGAGGCAAAATGATGCCCTATATGTTATGATCCTCCTCGTGTCACTGTTAGAAAATCATGTAAAACAATGCATTTGGAAAAAACCTTTTTGTGCCATATGCAACTACAGTACTGAGCTGCTTATCTTTTAGGTGTTTGAGGATTTACAGCAAAATAAATTCATGTGTGTTGGGAGTTAAAGATCTCTTTTTTTTCCTGTAGCTTCCAGTAGCTGGTGAAGTGAAAGTGCTTTCACAGTGTACTTTGAAGACTGCTTTCTTCCTTCTGAGATGCTTGTTTAGTGTAAAGTGAGCCATTTTAGACTGTAAGTGTATAGTTGTTCATTAAGTATGAAAAAAGAACATCTTTTAAATATTGACATTACAGAGTTCTTTTCAAGTAAAAGGAAATCCACCCTGCTTCTCTCTTGCTTATACTCTCATATTTTGTCTTGAATAAATGATCAAATGTATTTAAATATGTGATGAATTATTTTACTTTGGGGAAAAGTCTTCATGGGATTATTATCCTGCTTCTATTTTTGCTGTTAGTATAATTTTAAATTTTTTTTTCAGCTGGCAAGGATGTCACTGTGCCCAGATCTTGCAGCTATGCCTCCCTTGATGGCAGTTCTCATTTTAATTTTTCAAGCAATCCTGATAGATCAAGATGTATAATAGTACACTACTTTTTTGGTAACAAACTATTGCCTGAAATGTTCACCAGTGAAAAGCTTTTCAGTTGCTTACAAACCCCTCAGCTGAGCGTGAGCAGGGGAGGGTAAGGAGGAAGGTGGCATTTAGATTGCAGGGGTCTGAGATCCACTGTCAGAGCAAACAATACACAAATGAATTTTTAACACTGAGTTAAGATGTTAAGGAGTAGAAATTGCTGTTTTCTTCTCAAACTTTGTACATGTTGATGCTCTGAAGGGTATCACCACAGGGTTAAGTAGCACATAAGACAATACGTGTACAGCTGATACTCAGATCCAACTAAGTGACAGTAAATGCCCTTCCTTGTGTCTGAGGGATTCGTGGGTGGAGGACAGTGGGAATTATTTAATGCACAGCAAACATGAAAGACAACCAGAGACTGAAAAAAGGGGCAGAGAGAAGGGCTTAGGTTAAAAAGAAGCAGCCTCTGGGAGATTGGAGGTGATAGTGTGTTGAACTTTGATTTAGTTGCTGCATTCCTGGCAGCAATAGACTTATCTCCAATGTATTCTCTAGGGATATATGTACAGAGCATGGATTTGTGCTGTCTCTAAAGTGGCTTTTTGTGGCTGGACAGTAAATGTAACAGCAGACTTTAGGAGAAGGTTAGAAATGATGAAGTGGAGGTGCAGCCCAAGCCGTGCCCTGTGGTGCAGGAGGAGCGGGGAGCTCCTGGTGCAGGTGACACTGGTGGCTCTCCAGGACAGGAGGCAGCAGCATGGGGGAGGTCTGGCAGTGGGAAGAGGGAGGTGCAGATGGAATTCCCTCTATGGGCCATGGATGGCCACCCACAGCCTGGGATGTGCCTTTGGGGTGCCCTGGGGTGTGCCAGCCCATCTGCTTGGCACTGCAGCCCCAGCTTGGGGAGCCAGCAGGGGCCAATGGGATTCCCTCAGAAATGCACTCCCAGCCCAAGCTGAAACCTTGGGATAGACCTCCCCAATAGCTGCAAGCTGTTGTACAGGGGGAGAAGTGTTCTGTGGACATCACCTGTTGGAATGAGAATCAAGACAGTTGGAAATAAGTTTTGATTTTTTTTTTGTAGCTGTCCTGAGATATGAGTCAAGTAACATTAGGCCAGCCAGAAATGACAAATCCACTAATGCATTTATAATGATTTTATCTTGAGGAGATGCTTTAGATTAGCTACTGTTAAAGTATATACACATATATATACATAAATATGTTTTCAGCTACTACGGTCCATTTAGATGGGTTTATTTGTGGAATGCAAGGTTTTTCCTTTTAAATGTTACTTTAAATTCCCTGGTTTATGGGGGAATGAAAAATTTTGGTACTTCCATTTGAATCAGATAACTTTTAATAACCTTTAATTGCTACTTTATTTATACTGACTTGAATTGTAAAGATGAAATTAAAACAACTTCATATAATGACAGAAAGTAGTTTAACTTAAGGCCTAACTCACTCTGCCTTATGAAGAAACTGCATTCTATCCCTTTGATTTTTTATAAAAAAACTTTGATGTGGTGGAGTTTGGTTTGGCTGATTCATTTTGGTTCTCGTGTTTCTCACGGAGGAGAGAATCATCATGATAAATGGATATTTTATGGATTTGATGAATGGCTACTTCCTGTTCCATATAATTATCAGGCAGTATTTTCAATGAAAGATGCTGGGAAATGGAACTTTTCACTTCAGATAACCATCCACCCTGTCTGGCAAGAAAAATGGATCTCTATTTTCAACATGTGGATCAAGGCCCATGGAGAGATAGCACCTTTTAATAGGCTGTGAAGGATGGGATGGATTTCAAAAAGTGCCTGTCTAAATGAAGTTGTGATGAAATTTTGAAGAAAAAAAGCATGTACAGGCAATGTTGTGAAACCATATTATTTAAGAAAGCTGATTTTAATACATATGCATCAGGGAATGGATTAGTGTTTATAAAAGGCACTCAAATGTAGTGGTTCATTTTTGATCTTATATGTCAGGAGCATGTCAGGAAATGTTAATAAGGATTAATTCAGGAAGAATAAAACAAATATTTTTGTCTTAGGTTATTTTAAAAGCAGTCTAAAGTTGATTTTATTATTTAAATTCCATATTTATAATTTTCAGTTTCTTTCTGAAAAGACTTGTGTTGTGCCAGTTGGTTATTATTTTGCATTAAAAACAGGAGAAATAAGGTAACAGCTTTACCAGTCTTTACCTCTTGTAAAAATTAATTAAAAAAATTAATCCTGTTAAAATTATAAAGAAATTGGCTTTTGCAAATTTTAGGGAATAGCTCTGTTCTAAAGAATTGTGACAAGGCTCCCAAGAGTTGATGTTTGCCTCTCCTGTGTTAAGGACCATTAGAAAGGTTAGATAAAAAATACTCAGTTTGGACAAAAGTATTTATTTTCAAATTCTATCATTAATTAAAGATATGGCAATGTTTTGTAATATTAAAAAAATGGGAAAGTGTATTAATTTATCAATTTGTGAAGACTGAAAGAAGTGCTGTGAAGACTGAAAGAAGTGCTGTGTTGGATCTCCACCAGTTTTGTTATGGTGAATAGGAAGGGGCTCTCAGTATCTGCATTTATCTAGTCATTTCCACATAGATATTAATTTTAAACTACTTCTACGTTTACTACAGCTTAAAAAGTAATAACTTTTTTTCTTTATCACATTGTTTTTTAAAACCATATTTAGAAAAAATCTAAATGAACAGATCTCATGTTTTTTATTTTCCAACCACATGAGGGGAGGGAATGCTTCTTCTTTTCAATTTCCCCTTTCATTCTTTTAAGGATTGAATGTAAAAAAAATTCCAGAAAATCACCTATCCTTGATATTATTCTACTTGCTTAAAAACCCACAAATTCTGTGGAACGTACCTATATGTGTGCAGAGGGAACCAAGGGGTGAAATGAAGATTTTAGGTGAAAATGATTTTTTTTAAATGTTTTCCTTAGTGACTGGTATTTAGAAACATAAAAAAAATACCTTTTCTGAGAAACCTGCTGCCTGATGTGAAAGTTTTATGCATGTGAAGAGGGAAGGTTTGACACAGCTGATGGCTCAGTGAGATGCAGCTGCCACAGGGGAGTGGATCCACAGCTCTGCTGCCATGCAGGAAACCTTCATTCAGCACTTGCAAGTAAACATTTGTGCCTTAAAAATATCCAACTGCAAGCACTTAGTGATTTGTACCATGGAGGAGCTTACAGTTTTCAGCAATAGGTGGTCAAGAGAACCCCATGAGGAGGATAACTATTTGTAAGGTTTTTGCCTGGTGGTCCCCAGGCGTGTTCTGAGACCACTGAGTGATTATTTCTGTGAGCAGTGACACCTCAGGGGCCTCTTTTCCTGGGGCTCCATCCCCTGAGGATGGGTGGGTGTGTTTGATTTCCTCATCAGTGCTGAAGAGAGAAGCCAGAAGAAAAAAAATCAATGATAAACAATGGTATCTGTACTACACATGAAGATTAAGGCTATAATACCACAAGGAATGATAAAAAACCACACATGCTTATCATGTAGCAATAATTATCTTAGTAAAAGTATTTAATTAAATTTCAGCTTTAGTAAAATGAGATATTTTAACCTTATGATAATATAAAGTACATATTAAGTTGAGTGAGTTTGTTTAAAAATTATAACAATTACATGAAAAGGAGAAAAAAATCCCATAACTTCTATTATATTCTTTATAGAGCAGTATATGAACTGAGATAAATTGCAATTTCAGAATTTGTTGTTGTGATGTGTGTTTTGATGGAAAAATAAGGAAAAGAGTTTTTCAGTTTGAAGCTATCTTTGTGTTTCTTTTGTGATGAATGACAAATGTGCTGGAACTCAGTTTGAATAGAAACTGAGTGACTAATCATCTGACCTTTCCATTACTATTCATTTATATTTTTTGCAGGAATTTCATTATGTAGGGCTTCTGTTTTCAGGGGAATGTAGTGGTGGATTATTTTACTTGGGTAAGTTACTCCCATGTTCTGTGTATTCTGAGGAGATGAAGACATGATGGAGGAAGAAATGCCTTTAGTGGTGATAACATGCTTCATACTGAGGAGCATGTTTTCTGCAGCTTTGTGGGAGATGTTAGAAAAGAAAGAGAGATTTAAGGGATGACAATTATGCATGTTTTCAAATGTAAATTAACATTATTGTCCTTAGACCTCAGTGCTGCTTTTTCAAGTCCACGCAGCCCAGTTCACAATGATTTGGGTATTAAAATCTGATGCTGCAGGTGTGCCTCAGTGTTATTTTGCATCACAGTCTCACTGTTCTGTTTATTGGTGGAAGAGCTGCTGGTCCTGTCAGGGTTCTGTGTGCTGGCATCCTTCCCCCACTAGGGTGTACAAACAGCCTGTGCAACTCCAGGCACAGACAGGATTTTAATTCTGCATACACTTCACTAGCAACAAGCCAGCCCAAATTAATCATCTTTCTCTAAAACAAGCAAGCAGGTGGAAAGATGTTGATTTCTGAGGCAGAAATTGCTCAAAAAAAAAAAAAATCTAGAAAGCACCACATTTCAGAATAAATTAGAAGCATATATTTCAGTCTCTGCAGCACCAGAAACTTGATGTATTGTAAATGTTACCATGCATTTAAAATCTCTTGAAAGCTGCCATCTATTATGATGAGATTAAAGGGCTGAGAGCCTCATTCAAGTAAATCTCATACAAATCTAATTTGAGTGGATCCTTTAAATGTTTTGAGTAGGATATTTAAAAGGTAGATATTTAGCTATACATCTAGGAGTACCAATCCTTATTCCCCTACCGGAGTTCACCTGAATATTTTAATGATAAATAGGATAGGAAGTAGAGCCAGAATGTCTAACAGCAAAGTCCTCACAAATGATGACTGATTTGGTGACCTGAATTTCTACTTCCCCAGCTTTAGTTCCATTTCAAGGCTGACTTCCCAGAGGATCCTTACTGTACTGTTTGCTGTGAGATCCTCAGGAGAAGGAGTGATGGGGAATGTGTGACCTGGGCTGGTGGGGAAATGCTGTGGGAGTAGGAGGAAAGGGAATGCAACTTTGTGTTGGTCTGTTCAGCCTTCTCAGGCCACTCGCCTGCTTGAGTTGAGAAGATATCTTTATGCAAAAGACCTACATTTTCTGTGCCCTGTGCCCAGACCTACTGTACTGGTTTGGGTTTTTTTTTCCTGATGTTTTATGCATCTCAGCTGAGAACTTTAATGATTTACGGTTATCTGTCTTTCCTGATATATGGCTTAATTAAACACATTCAAATTCAACAGCAGTGTGTGGCCTAAACACTTGAAAACGATTTAGAAGCAAGAAAATGGAAATATAACACATCTGGTTTTCTGTCAGAAATTTTGTAATTAGTCACACGAAGACACTTGAACATTATGGTCAGCCTTCATGACTTGAGGAGGAGCAGGAGTTTAGAGTGCAGGGTCTGGTTGCACAGTTTTTGGAATTCATTATCAGCTCATTATTTTAAGCTGATAACTTATACTTCAGCTGAAAAATGAAGTTAAGGGGATGCAAAAGGCATAAATAAAAATGTGGGGAATGCCAGTTTGCACTCTTATTTCCCAGAAATAAGAAAAAGAAAAGCTTTCACTTCAGATCACAGCTGTGAGCTTACTTGAGGCAGCACTGGAATAAATCAAATCATGTGATGGAGAAGTTGGCAGAGAGGTGTACACATTCTCAAACTAAAGTTTTTCTTGTCTTGGGATTTTGTGCACCTTCCCTTGTGCCCCAGTCCTGCCTATTCCTCTTCTGGGACACTGCTTTTTGTTGCTGCAGTGAAACAAATTCTCCCAGACACCAAGGACAGCCTAACTAACAGTGATACACACATGACTTCATTTTATGTTGGAAAATTATCAGTTTTCTCCCTGAAAACAGGTTCACAGTGTCATGGGTCCTCTTCTGGCTCTCCCCATCACTGCTGGGGAGGGCTGGTGGCCTCCATCCAAGGCAGGAGTAAGAAATGTGAAGCTGGGAAGCACTGAAGTGTATTGTAGGGAATGAGGAATTAAGAACCTTAAGGAGAGAGGCACACACCACAAGTTTGTTCAGCTCATTTGAACACTACCATTTTTCCAAGGGAATAGGAAAGATGCAATCAATTGACTGTTAATTTAATTATACATGCTTGGCGTGTTAATATTCTTAGTTTACCTTCTCATCTACAAAACAAATATAGCTTATTATT
This sequence comes from Taeniopygia guttata, assembly GCF_048771995.1. NCBI lineage: Eukaryota > Metazoa > Chordata > Aves > Passeriformes > Estrildidae > Taeniopygia > Taeniopygia guttata. Next base: position 31,907,487 of record NC_133032.1, on the reverse strand, counting down.
AAATTACCACTGAAGATTAAGGCAGCTGTCTGTAGTTCTCTCTACTTGGGAATGCATGACTGCATGTATGGTAATGTGGTTTTCAAGAAGAATGTAGTAAATATGCAAATTCTTCTTTCCCCTTCCCCCTCATTTCTTAACTTTTCAGATTTGACTGTGTTAAATGTGTCAAAGTAATTTATTTTTGATCAATGCTCTTCATCTATTTCTGTCACAGTTGACATTTCTGGCTGATTGCAGATACAGTTCTGCACCACTGTCTTGTCCAGCCCTGATTTGCTTCATACAGAGCTCAAACTCTTGGGGGAAAAGACCCTCTGCCTCTTCTGTAATTGGAAATTCCTCCATAGAGCAGGGTCTCTGGGTGAATAAGGGAATTTCTCCCTTCCCAAGCTTTCTTTTCATCCTTGTCTGCATGCCATGGTCCTGCTGGCTGTGTGGGAGGTGGGCACTGCTCAGGTGGATGAGAAGAGACTGATGCTCCCCTTGGGAAGAAAGTGTAGCCCAGACATGCTGCCTGAGCTTGCTTGTGCACTCACTCACTCATGGCCACCAGAATTTAAGTGGCTTCTATCTCTGGGAAGTATTTTAGGTGCTTATGCAGTGATTTTTGACCCCCTTGCTGACTTCTATTAGGAGACTTTTTTCTTAATTGAGAAAGTTTTGATAATGCTTTCCAGATATGGATTCCTGGTGCTATTCTTTGTGTTCAAGGTAGAGTTTTCTGATCCTGCTTCTCAGGTGTGGTCTTCTAAGTGCTTTTCCATAATTAAACAATTTGCATGCAGCTACAAGGTTGCTTGAATTAAGTCATGTACACATTTTTGGTTTAATTTCTTTACAATTCATTGTGCACTGCCACGATTCATTAAAATAAAAACATAGGAAAGTAGCTTGTGAGTGTATGGCAAGACTGGGAAGAAAACAGAACCCTTGAAAAACAGTGATTAAAATCCCTGCATTTGACCAGCCCATATCCATGGGCACAGCAGAACCTGAATTAACCTGCTCAAATTTCAAGAAGACCCTTCCAGGAGAAATCTTTTCAGTCTCTGTTCCATAATTTTACCTGTGTTATATTGTTTTGTACTGAGAGCTACCACAGAGTGTATTGCTCTGTAATTGTAGTAGAATTTATTGAAAAGCACTTTTTGGCTCCTGTGTTACCCCTCAGTGCCAACTGGATGGTTGTGTGGATTTATTTTTGTGTGGTAAGCACTTTGTCCTGGTGTTATTTAACTTGTGCTCTGAGCTGTTGCAGTATAGGTCTACTTTCATATCAGTATCTCAAAGGAACTTGTTCTTTAATTCAGCAGAGAAAAGGCTTCATAAACGCCAGAATTTAATTGAATTTACTCAATTAGAAAAAAGCATTAGATGAATTGGAAAAAAAAAAAAGAGAAATATAATACTGAAAAATTAAACTTTCAGAAATAAATTTTAAATTAGGCACCAAAGAACATTTTAATCATCTTCTCATTATTGATTAAAGAGGAAATCAGATTTAAATGGGTTACAGAATAATCTGGCTGGGAAGCCTGCTGCTGTAACCTTGTGCCTATAGGATGGGAGCAGAAGGAACAGACAACAGGTGAGCCCAAATGTGTATAGCCTGTGTTGAGCTAGTTATTCTTGATACTTTTACCTTTACACAAAATGCCCTTTTCTTACACTCCCACCTTTAGAATAAATATTGGGAATACATTGGCAGGGTTATACTGGGTAGAACCTTATGAACTTACCAAGTTCTCTCTTCATATGTATGCACAAAAAATCATAATATGCAGGGTTTGATTTTTATTAATTTAAAATGCTTTTACTAGTGTTGCCTAATTGATGTAATAGTTGCATTTGTGGGGTGCTAATTTAATTGGAGAAAAAAAAAAAACCCAAACAATAGAGCACTTCTGTTTTCTTGTCAACATAAAAGTGACACCCAGAATAGATGATGTGCAAGAATATTACATACTGAAAATCAGGTGTAATTTTATTAATGGAATTATTGATTTTGATACATGGTTACACATGGTGGTACATATATGGAGAGTTGCATTCCTTAGGTAAAATTGGACAGGTAATGAAAGAATCTCTTACAGTAACTCAGGTAACTTGACAAGCATGCTGTAGTCAGAAATGTGCATAAATGGGCACACTGTGTCTCTGGAATTTGTCCCTGAGTGTGGCTTGACTCCTATTGTTCCTAAGCCTCTTGACCAAGGTCCATAAAGACATTAGGAAATGTGGAATAACTCTGCCCCTTAGTATTTGCTTCGACCATCCCAACAAACTCTTCATGCATGTGCCTAATTTAATAAATTAAAAAGTGGTCACTGCTAGGGAGTGCTTTTAATGAGAATATGGCATAAAAGAATCTGAATAGAACAGACACAGATAAGGCAGAATTTGCTTCAGTGATGATCCTGCCTGACTGTTCCTCTGGCAGTTATATAATAATTTAGTTAGATCAGCCCCATGTGCATGCTGAGGTTTTCTGGGGTTTCACAGTAAAGGAGATACCTCATCACCTCAAGATTTAACCTGAGATCTGTGTGAACACTATAATTTTGAAGGTTGTATCAATACCAATAGTTTTTTGGTAGAAAAAAGCTGCTGGTTTCACATTGCTTTTGTCAGGTGTCTGATGAGGTTCGCACATTTCTATAAATGTATGAGTTCTTCAAAGACCCCTTGGAGATTATAATTTTTTTTTTAAAAAGGAATTGCATTTAAATCTATAGTTGTGGTACAGAACTGCTGAAAGCAAAATCTGTGTTTTAATTTGGCTGGAAGCAAGCCCGATTACCATGAAACACTCATGTTGGGTGTTTCTCCACTGAAACATGGCTATGGCCTCAAGTTTTGGGGTCAGAACGTGGCACTGGCTGCATTGAGCCGCTGTCTCTGAAGGTGCTGGAGGCAGAAACAGCCCAGGGCTGCTGCTTTTCAAAACCTGCCAAACTTTGGGCTTGCCCATGGTCCATGCTGTGCCTTGGAGCACCATACAGGGATTTCTGAGCTGGTTATCAGCCCAGCTGTGGAGCTGAGATCAGGCAGAGCAAAGCTGGGGCTGAGCTGCTGGATCCTGCGGGGAGCTGGGATAATTACCCCGAATGTAATAGTGAGAAAATCCAGTTACAGCTCCTGAGCTGAGAACAGCACTGAGCTGCCTGGTGGTACTGCTCTAAGTCTGAGCTTCTGCTTTGCCTGGTCTTTTATAGCTCTTAAATTCCCCCTTCATTATTTTCTGTTTGAAGATGACCTGAGGTTTTTAGTACTTTCTGTCTTCTAATGCCTGGGGAATTTGTCTGCCAAAACGAAAAGCAGCGTTGAAATAAAACACAATTGTGGCTGCTTCACTGGACTTGGAAATGCTAAATATGAAACTAAAACCCAACCAGTTCTCTTTAACAATAAAATATATTTTTTTTTCTCAGAAATATACCATGTATACTTTAACAATAACTTCTGGAATATTTAATATTAATGCTGACTGTAGCTGTGATTTGCAATGTCTCCTGGTGCAATTTTTCTCTGTTAATAACTATTCATTATAGTCAGCTACTATGTGATGTATATTATGACATAAACTTCAAAATTTAATATACACACAAGTATTTCAAGCTGCAGTAATTCTGGAGTCTCTGTATTTGGTTATGATAAGTTTCACATGCTTGTAACAGCAAAATCTAATGGCTATATAAAAACAATTCTGAACATAATAAAGCCTCAATGGAAAATATGTGAATGGCAGTTGATGAATTGGGATAACCAGAGCAACTCAGGGTGAATTTGGAGGGGAGCAAGTTGCTCTGGCTCACTCATAGAGGGGTATTTACTCAGAATCCAACTATTTAGAGGTGGCAAACAATTTATCTATAGGGAGGAGTTGTTTCTTGGCAAGTTATTTACCTAGTGGTGGTTTAGTGTTTTGTTTCATTTAGTTTAGGGTTATTACAGTAGAGCCAGAAGGTGACTGGGGTGTGGAGTGGATCTATGGCAGCAGTGCAGAGGGTGTGTGAGCAGGTTTGTGTCTCTGCTCAGCTCCAGGTGTAACTCTTGAGCTGAGGATTGTGTGCTCCCATTGCACACCACTTCCACTGACTACCCAGAGCAAATATCCTGAAACCCTTCTGAACTTCTCTTCTCTTGCCAAACATCTGCACTGCTGAGGCTGGGAACAGGAAAGAAGTTTGCACGTTCTGCATCTCTTTAAGCATTGCTTAAGTTGCTTTAAGTGATCTTTTATTTTTCTCCCATGTGCTGTCCCTGGAAGACTCTTGTTCTTCTCCTCTCAAACCCAAAGAGAGTCTGTTCCATGGCTCTTTGAGATGCTTTTACCTTCTTGTTAATTTTTCCTAGTTTTATTTTCATTTCAGATCCCCATTTTCCCCTGTAGCACAAACACTTGCCTCTGTCCCCTGCAGCTCTGCTCCTTGCAAGGAAAGATGGAATTGTTTTTTCCTTCCTAACACATTGTCAATCTTTATCTTCTTCCAAGGTCTTTCACTTGACCTTTTTGGCTTGCAGATCCTGATTTTCTTCACACTGCCCAAGGTTTCTCTCCTTACTGCCATGGTTTAATATCTGCATTTCTCAAGGAAGCTGTCTTTGCTTCCCACTGCTTTGCCTCTGCCCCCTGTGCTGGGCTGCTGAAGGACTGACCTGACCAGTGACATCCCCTCCCTCTGGCATCTTGGAAATGCTCTAAAACCCCCTTTTCTGGGAATTGGGTGAGTCTGTAATATAATATAATATATAATCTGATGTCCTCAGGCCTGCAGCAAAGCTAGGCACAGCCTGACATAAAAATAAAGGCAACGTAAAAACATGAAAGTCATGGAGAACCTCTGAAAAGTGATCCTGTGCATCCAAAAATCGGAGGGTTTTTTTTTCCTTCTATGTTGTAATGATGTATGGATGTGATGGTAACAATACACAGTGATTTTTATTTAAAAAAAATTCATTTACTACAAAAATGCAAGGTCTACTGCCTAATCCATGGTAAATGTAGTAGAACACTTTTATAAGGTTTCCTGGCTAAAGCAAAAGTCTATTTTAAAGTTATTAAAGTTCTATAATGAGCTAGCTTTCTCAGCTCACTGATAAAAGTACAATATTCTGTGGTTCAATGTAATAATTCAGTGAAATTAACCAAGTAAGTGGTCAATGAAGCAAATGATTAAAAAGCAGAAGATTGAAAAATGAAGATTAAGAAGGGAAAAAATTGTGTTTTCTATTACTGTACATTTTGTAGGTCATAATTAAAGTCCACCACATAAAGAGTAAAAACACCCTTATAAAATGTATGAAATTATGTAGGGGTGCTTACATCTTTGCCTGCTGTATCAAACTATGTGTTCCTAACTTTAAAAGGCTTAAAACAATTACAAGAGAATTTGAAAGCTAGAAAAAAAAGGGAATAAAATTTTAAATGGTCTTAAGCAGCTATTCAAGCTTTTCTGCCTTTCTACTGGTTTGTTTTGGGGTTCTGTTTTTTGGTTTTTTTTCTCCTATCTCTGGGAGTGCTAATTGATTATTTTGTGCATTAAAGAGATATTTATAGTGAGGTTCACAGAACATATTTAAGTATTTGAAGGCCTTGTTTATCCTTGATGTCTTCAAACTCTTTCAGCATTGCTGGCTGTGCTTGTGTGAATAGGGCAGGGAGAGTCAGAGATCCTGCCAGAGGGGAAGCCAGTGGAGATGTTTGGGAGTCAGCAGGAGCTGTAACTTGACAGCCTGAACTATTTCTTTTAAAAATGTGGTGGTGTTCACAGAACTCAGAGAATTCACAGAATCACTGGGCTGGAAGAGACCTTCAAGACTGAGTCCAAGCCAGCCAGAACACCTCAATAAACCATGACACCCAGTGCCACATCCAGGCTTTTTTTAACACATCCAGCGATGGTGACTCCACTACCTCCCCAGGCAGGCCATTCCACTGCTTTATCACCCTTTCTGTAAAAAACTTTTTCCTAATATCCAGCCCATATTTCCCTTGGCGCAGCTTGAGGCATTGTCCTCTGGTTCTGTCAGTGCTGCCTGGAGAAAGAGCCCAACCCCACCTGAGCACAGCCACCTTTCAGGGTGATAAAGTCACCTCTCAGTCTCCTTTTCTCCAGGCTAAACACTCCCAGCTCCCTCAGTCGTTCCTCACAGGACTTGTGTTCCAATATAGATATTGTTAGATATAATTGTTGTTCAGAAAATTCATTTTGTCTTCCTGGTGCTGGTGGTGATAAATAACAACTTAGAGACTCTCAGATGGGCTCAGTGTCACTTGTTGGCTGTGCTATGTTTGACCTCATGCAAAGACACTGCTGCAGGCTTGGATTTTTTATATCATCTTCTGGTGTTGCCTCCTTCCAGCCACACTTGTATCTGGATATTTACTTCAGTACTTGTAACTTTATGTACTTTGCACCAAGAGAAATTTTAAACTTTGTGCATAAAATAATGGTCTGGATTTTCAGTTTCAGGCTTCCTCAATTCCTACTGGTGTCAGTGGAAACCATTTGAGTTTAACAGAGCTCAATTTCAAGCCATTAACTGTGAACATGTAAACAATTGTCCTCAGGCAGTTGGGTGTAAATTTAATGGCTTGAGTCATGTAACACTGATTCTATAACCAATTAGGGACTATTACCCAACAATTTTGGTGTTATTAATTTCTTTTAGCTAATATTTACCAATATTTCAACACTATAGGTATTAGGGAGTCTTTGAAAGTCTCTGAGTATTCAGTTTTCATAATTAAGTGTGATTTTTGTGGTTCCCTTTAATATCCCAACTTGGGGCCTTCAATTGAATCTAATTATGTTTCAATTGAAAATAAGATATTCCTCAGACCAAAGCTGTACATCAGGGCTCATTACTAAAGCAGCTCGTTATTTTTAATGAGCAACTTCATTACATCTGATTCTGCAGAGAACGAGCCATAATTCCATGGGGGCTGAGAAGCTTAAAATTTGGTAGCCAGCAGCATATGAGTAACAGCCTGAATTGGGCAACAGAGATGAGGAGGGTTAAAAAAAACAACCCCTTAGGAGTCTAACCCCACAGGTGAGTGAATCTGCAAAAGAATTTTCTGGTTCTTTTTTGTTGGCATCGACTTGGTCAGACAAGATTAGTTGTATATTCTTTTTGTGGTTATATATTCCACCTTTTAAGTAGTCTGTTTTAGAAAAGGAACAGCAAGCAAAATTCACTGCAGAGCATGATTTTTCAGGGAATTTCTAGTCTAAAGAAGGAGGTTACAGCATTTCCCTGCCAATCTCGGTGCCTGCTGGGAGTGTTACAATATGTGTTCTGCTCCTAACACAGCGTTTTTGTGCTGTGGCTCTGAATTAGCTCACAGACGTGTAAAGTTGTGTTACCTGACAACTGCCTGGGGAGGGTACAAATTAGGTAAACACGGTGTTAGTGCAGCACAGAGCAGGAATTGGGAGCTCCTGGCAGGAGCTCGGTGCTGTTCTGCTGCTCTGGATCTGCTGGGGATCCCCTGTGAAGGCACAGGAGCTCTGTGCTGGGAGGAAGAGCTGTGATTGCAGCTCTGCTCCTGGATTTCCATTGTTAAAAAGCATCAGGTTATTAAACAGTGAGGAAATAGTCAGAAAATGTGCTTGCCTATAAGTCTGATCAGCTTTTTTGTGTCTTCTTGGACACACAAGCCATTTAGTTCAAAATTTGTATTTTTCATTAAAGTTATTAGAGACTTCTAGCTTATTTCTTAGTGCTAGGGTTATAAAATTGATGATGTAGCATTTCTGGCTTTAATGCTCCAGCCTAATTCAGTATTTTAATAAAAAGTTGGATAGTGGAATAGAGAATGCACTTAAGTTTGAAGGTAGAGTTTGAACTGAATTTTCTTAAATTGTAAGAATCTCATGAAAAATCAGAGAGAATATAAAGTAATCAGGATAAAACAGTGAGATGGTATAAAAGCATCAAGATTTGGAAAGGTGGAGCTAAATGCCCTAACACAAGATGGGAAGAACTTGCTAGAAAGCAACAGAGTGTACATTCATGAAGGTGTGAGCAGAAATTAAACTACGTATACATCAATAGTTTAATGATGATCAAAAAATGAGGTCAAGTTCTCTACAAAAATACAAAGCTTCTTCTCCATGTTTGGGCAGAAGTTCTGTGTACTTTTCAGTAAAACAGGCCCAAAGACTTCTGCCTCTCTCTTCTGCTGTCTCTTCTTTTGTGTGTCATTTTAAATTACTGGAATCAGTAACTGAACCAAAAACAGAAAAGAGCTTTTGTTACTGCTGTGAGTGGACTGTTTCTAAAATATCTGTTTCATCCCCCTGCTTATGTGGTTGGTAAAGAAAAACACAAAGCATTTCATGTGCAATGCATTTAGAATTCTGTTTTTCCCATTTTAAGGTGGTTTTCTGTTACAGAGGTGTTCAATGCAGTGTGTGAGCATTCCAAAATCAGAGTTAATCTTGCAGCACAGACAATTGCACGACTGGAGCCACTGTGTTAAACTTTTATTAAGGGTAGTATAACATCTATTTGAGGTCTCAAGTTCTCCTGAGGCACTGAGTTTAAGTCCCACCTAATCTAGTGAAGTCTTGCTTTAGTGTTACTGAGGATGAAATAATTATCTCTGTTATTTCTATTTCTTGCCATCTGCAAATTCAGGCATCAGTTTAGACTGGGCACTGTGCTGGTATCTCATAGAAAGAGCCAAACCTTTATTACATTGGCTGCAGTGTCTGTCAGGGCAGTTTTGTGATTTGCTTTCTGTGACTGGAATTAATCACTGGCCAGTGGTAATGCAGTGTTTGTATGTCACATACATGAAATCTTTCTGCAAATCCCTCAAAGCAGGTAAAAAACAACAGGAGAGCTACACAAGAGTGTTTCTACATACAAAGGAATCAAGTTTATTTCCTACCTCACAGGAATGTTTTCACTTTCTTTGAACTTCAAGTGCCTTTGTTCTGTCTTCTAAGCTCATGTAAAACCTTCCTACCTGGATATCTATTCTATTTATTAATTTCCTTATGGAGTAGAAGAGCATTTCTACAGCATGTAATCTTCTCTTTAAGTGATCCCTTCTCAACCTAGAGCTGAATGAACAGATTTTCATTCTGTTGAAAAGTTTCTTTCAAGTTTTATTTCCAAATCAGAACATGTCAGAACTGGAATCGATCAGCAATGGTGCTGTTTATTCAAGTCTATTCAAGAAGCAATTATCAGTAGACTCAAAAGAGAATGGTATCTGTGGAACAGAGGCAGCTGATAATGAGCCTGAAATTACATTTAAAAGGTGTATTTCATGCAGTGTTTTATATCCTATAAGGTGTAATGAATACTTGTAATGCCTCTGTAACAACACCCAGTAATGCGGAATTTCTGTTCTCTAGAAATCTTGCTGCCTTGGGGTCACTCCTTGAAAATGAGCCTCTAACCCTGAAAAAGTTGATTCTTGAGCAAAGCAGCCCAGAAGTCTGCATAACACACATCTCAAAACCTTTAAATGTGATAAAACAGCAGTCATACCTAACAAAAACTAGTATTTTTTGTCTGGGTTTAGTTATATCCATTTAGTTTTGTGCAGACACAGGTTGTATGAGTCTTGAGGAATGCTGTAAATCTGTGTGCTGAGATTTGGCAGTGCATTAGGACAGAGAATGTTCACTGCTCCAATCTGGATCTTCTGCTTCCTTGATCCAGCCATAGGCTCTGTAGCAGGAGTGTTTTGGTGTTCAGTTTTGGCACATCATCCACTAACCAGTGTGGAGCATCCTCAGATCTCCAGCTGGGCTCCTTTCTGGTCAGATGGAGCAGTCATGCTCCCCAGGAGTGGAGCTGTGCTTTCTGACTTCACTTTCACCCTTGGTGATAGAAACCTCTTTTCTGGATTCTGAATGGGAGATAGAAGAGTGTTTCATTAATTCAGTTTTTTTCCTATTACTTTAGTGCCACTGGACATACCACCACCAGTTTGATAATTAGGCTTGCATTTCGATA